>NC_137163.1:5381137-6003689 GCF_951394435.1 Stenella coeruleoalba | reverse complement strand
TAGGAAGTTAACACCTGTGGTGAGTATCATGCTGGAATGCTGCGTTGTTTTGGGTAACTAGTCTGGGAATTCAAAGACAGTCTTTCTAGGAAGTGGAATCTAGGCCGAGGCACCAAAGAGAAGGCTGTTATTCCAGGAAAAGTCCCCAGAAGTGTTCCAGTCTTGGGGAACAAGTGCAGAAGCCTGAACCTCGGTGAGCTGGTGCTTTAGAAGCCGTGAAAAGCTGGGCATTAGGTTAGGGGTAGAGGGCAAGGGAGGGGAGAGGTGTGCAGGCACGCCTGTGTGTTTGCTCCAGCCCGGGTGTCCTGTGGGCTTGATGCCTCCTCTGAATACGAAGGGTTTGCCTCTCTGATGGCTTTCTGTCCAAATAGAAATAAGCCCTCTAGTTCCATCCCTCATGCGCTGTTCATGGGACAGATTGTCTTTTCATCCAGCTGTGATGTCATCTGCGCTCTCTCTCCACACTCCATCCATTCCATTTCTGCTCAGGCCCCCCTTTCCTTGAGGCTGGTGCCCATCACCTCACTCCTTAGCTGACAGCTCTCAGTATCTCCCTGTTGTTACTGGACCCTTAGTAATCAGTGTTGACCTTAAGAACCTGGCCTGCCTTTTCATGCTTTTGCCCTCATTTCTCCTCTGTGTTGGCCGCAGAGAACTACCCCCTCTTCTCACCCTGGTTCTTTCTGCAGGAACCCAGGATGTGGGATGAGGAAATGGAGTCCATGTCTCAGCTTGTTCACTGACTGGCTCTACAGTGGCAGGAGCTCGTCATGATTACTTGTGTGATTTATTCTATTTTGTACTGTTAAAGGAGAAAAAGGTGGGGGGGAGTAAAACTCCATGTATCAACTGCACCGTCTAACTGGTCAGATGAGGGAATGTGAACTGGTGTTACCCAGGGTTACTTTACTTCACAGAAGAACTCATCGGCTCTTTGCCTGGCAAACTCTGTTCCTCATCCTTTAAGAACTTAGCACGCATTTGCTAGCTTTTTGAATAATTTTCCAAGTTCCAAAGCTGTTAGTCCCTTTTCTGCAACGCTGTGTACATTATATTAAATTCATTTGTTTACATGCCACATATTCTGTGTATTTTCTTCCCAGCACCCAGTACAGTTTCTCCAATGTATCAGACCTCAGTCAGTGTTTTTTGGATAGATACCTGTTCCTCTCTCCCTCACTATGTGAACCCCATTGCATTGGAAGTATTATTGGATTCTCAAGATAAAATATTGTGCATGTAGTTTCCAGAAACACGTCTGTTGCTTCAAGTGGGATAGGCAGTCCAGGTAAATTCCTCATCACAGTTTCAGTGAAAGAATATTTTAATGAAGAGCTTAAATGAATGATCAAGAGAGAGTCAAGCTCTGGATTTTCAGCCAAGACGCAAAATATAAACATGGCAATCTCTGTATACATTCTTATTTTATTCTGTTCCAATATTAAAAAAAAATTCTGCCAAAGTGTTTAAAGATTTAAAATTTGAAGGGTAAAATATTCACATAATTCAAAATTTTAAAACAATGTAAAAGAGAGATACCGCGAAAGACCTATTCCTGTTTCTTATCCACTGCATTTCCCCCTTGACAGTTAATCACTGTTACTCGTTTCTTATATAGAAGAAGTGAGCTATTTTCTGTGCCTATACAAATGAATATGAACATATATTCTTACACTGTTTTACACTGTGTGTGTACGTGTACTAAACAGTTATTTGGTGGAGACCTTTTCCTATCAGAACATAAAGAGTTTCCTGACGTTGTAAAGTGGCTGTATGTGATTTCGTTATGGCTGCGCCCTAGCTTAGTAACCAGGTTCTTAATTATAGACATTTAGGTGATTTCCAGTGCTTTGCTATTAAAGACAGTGCTTTAAATGGATAACTTTGTATGTAATATTTTATAATCTATCCAAGTATATTTGTAGGGTAAATTTGTAGAAATGGAGTTGCTGGGACAAAGGAAAATGTCAATTTAGATGTGTTTGATTCTGTGAGAGAATTTAAGCAGGTTTTTTTTTGTTTTTTTTGTTTTTGTTTTTTTTTTTTTTGCGGTACGCGGGCCTCTCACTGTCGTGGCCTCTCCCATTGCGGAGCACAGGCTCCAGACGCGCAGGCTCAGCGGCCATGGCTCACGGGCCCAGCGAGATCCTCCCGGACCGGGGCACAAACCCGCGTCCCCTGCATCAGCAGACGAACTCTCAACCACTGTGCCACCAGGGAAGCCCTTAAGCAGTTTTAATGAAAATTCACTAGTTTTTCTTACATTGGAAATTTAACTTATTTAAATTCAAAGATTATTTTGCTGTGTTTTAGAGGATTAGTGGATTTTAGTATATTTGGTAGGCTAAAATGTAAGTGGCCATTGCTTAGGGAGGCTCCGTACGGGACCAAGACAAAAACAAAAAGAAATGGAAAAACAAAAGCCAAAAAAGACACAACTGACACTAGATTCCCAGGTTGACAGAAATTTGGTGTCCATGATTTGAAAGCATAGCATTTTAATCCCCTCCATCATCTAAAACCTAATCACACATTTGCTTATTATTTCTGCACTGGGAGATGGCATTGGTACATTAAACTGTATGTAACAAATGTAATCTAGGGATTAGTGAAAGTCAGATCCCCTATGTGTTCCACCTTGAACATTTGGCTGGATTTTCTGTGGTTGACCTTCATATGCTCCAATTTACTAAAAGGTTAAATCCACCTTGGTAGGTGTCCAGTGCCTTCCCTTCCCTAAGGAAGACCGGAGGGGTAGTAGCCTGAGTTTTAGAATATGAAACTCCCAGTTAGGGACAGTTTCAAGATTTCATTAAATCATCTTGTACACTTCTGTTACTTTGCATATTACTTTATTGGACTTCATAAAAACATCAACCTACTTATAATCTTCAATCAAGCAGAAAATGCAAAATTGTTGATTGAACAACGCCTAAAAAAACAGAAGTTTTGAGCAGTTCTGAATGTTACCACAGGAGGTCACAGGGGCCTGAGCTGTGCTGAAAACCAGATCTGTTTGATGCCAGTGACAGGAATGGGGCTCTTTCCATTGCTATGTGGTGTGTTAGGTCCAGTACATGCAGACCTACATGCTTTAACAGGACATCGGGCTTTAAACTTTTTTCTTAAATAAATCTTAAACAGTGAAATATTATATTTCATCATATTTCAAAGCTTACTTAATGTAACAACTAGGTATTTTAGCAATATAAGATTTGCAAAGTTGACTGGAGAGGAAATGAGGTATTTTATATATTTTTTCTTTTAAATTTTACTTTCCTCTTTAAAATCATAGATATATCTCAACCTTTAATATATGGTAAAATATATATTTTTTTCTAATTTTTTAATCTTACCTTTATGACTTTCCATGTTACTTCAAATGTTAAACGTCACTGATGCAAGGAATAACATTTTGAGTGCTGATTAGGGAATTAAATATTAAATTATGCATCTAAGTTCTCAAAATTATAAAAATGCTTTGTTATTTAAAAAGAAGATAGGTAGTTAAATATTTTGACAAATGTATACATAACATTAAAAATCCTTTTTTCTGGTAAGTTTCAGTGTACCTAATTTTGTTAAATCTTCTAACTCGCTAAAGGTACTCCCAATTATATAGCATAAATGGATAAATAAAAATAAAATGTGGAACTTATTTTCTTCTACTGATTAAAGCTGAAGTCAGTGGAGCAGGTGACATGTGACTTATTGCTTTTTACTGAGGAAAACAAAGCTAATTTAGCTCATAGCCACCGTTAGTTCTACAATTTTCAAACAGATTGTATATGTGCATGCCTGTGTGCTGATTTATTCATGGAGAATTTCTGAAAGAGTATATAACATTCTTTATTATTACCTCTGGAGTATGGGTATAGGAGAAGCTTTCTTTTACTTTTATATTCTGTGATACTGTTTTAACTTTTCACCATATGTATATTTTATTTTTATAGAAAAATGTCAAAATTAAAAGTACCCTGGAAGAATTTTTTCCAGCAACAATAACAAGAATTATCTATGTAAACGTTTACATTTCACATACTTCTGTTTCAGTGTATATTGTTCCCATGCAGATTCTATATAGAATGATCAGTGTTACAGGATCAAAACTTAGGATAATACAAGAAAGGAAACAAAATGATCAGCTCATTTGGAGACTTAGTAATTATCTTTATTTTTAGAAGCTTTGGTCGGAAGCTGCAGAGCTAAGCTAGAAATGGTAGTAGCATTGTGCATGAAGTGCTTTGTGAGTATCGTGGTGGGAGGGACTGAGTTTCCCACTGCTGCTGCTGCTGCCCAGTTGAGGAAAGGGACCGTAACACATAAAAGGTAGTATTTAATGTGGTTGAATCTCGAAGGAGATGTGTGACATTGAAATCATCAGAATAACATCACAAGAAGAGAAAAGAGCATTAACAAAGCCATGAGCTTGTGATTGGGCTTGTCACTTGTGAGGAGGGAGGATTTGGTGGGGGAGGTCGACTGACAGAAGGTTGTCCAGGGCTTTTAAGGCCATCTTGGAGAACCCATTCTTGATGGGAAACGCCTTGGAGAGCCAGGCGGGGTTTGATAAATAGGGATGTCGGTGCTTGGTAACGGTGAGCTGAGAATAGTCTCTGGCTTTTCTTTGCCATTTGATCGGCCTTTTCCTAGGATTCCAAAAGGCCCCAAAGAATCTATTTTTATGTTTGTGTTTGTTCCCTTCCATTAGCTTGGGCGATTGAGACTTCACGTTGTAGTGCCCTGGTGTGTGCGTTTTCCCGCTGTACTGGTGGAGAATCATCCAGACAATGGGACATATGTCATTACCTGAAAAAACTGTAGCCATCTGAAGTCCCTATTCTGTACTGGGTTTCTTGCCACCGTAGAGCCAAGGAGAACCCCCAGCCTCTGGAGTTCTAAGTCAGACACTTCACAGTTGTCTGTTTTTCTTCCACAGAAATAGAAAAGTTTCACAAAGGAGAAGGCAAGGACGAAGAAAAGTACATTGATGTGGTGATTAATAAGAACATGAAGCTGGGACAGAAAGTGTTGATTCCTGTAAAACAGTTCCCTAAGGTAAGACCGTGAGCCTGCACTGCAGGTGTGTCAGAGCTTATCACAGGGGAGCGCACGCTCCGTTTACGTTCTGTTTGGTGTGTTCTTGAGGTGTTCTCCCTTAGCACGACGCCCCAACACACATACTTTTACAATCAGGTGAAACCTTATTTGGTGATTCTGTCCCTCCTGTTTGGCGTGAGTTGCGGAACTCTAAAATTTATTCTTCTGAGTTACATTTTGGACTTTGGACAGCCTGTTCAACTTCTTCCTGCTGTAGTTTCTTCGTTTGTAAGATAAGGTTGGATTGATAAGAAATAAGGTTATCCATGTTAAATGCTTGGCCATAGGGTTTGGCACATAAATGCTTAAAATATTCCCTAATTATTCTAGAAAAAAGTTTGATTTTTATTCACTGTAAGTGTTATTTTATGACATTTGGCACAGTTACAATAGGTGCTTTAAAGTCTAATTCTAAAATCTTGATCATCTCAGATTTGGCCTAAATTGATCTTCTTTTTACTCTGCTTTTCTTTTTTCTTTCCTCTGAGTGTCCATGTACATGATTTATGCATACTGTTGTATATATTAGTAGTTAATTTCTTTTGATTGCAGAACAATAACCCAGTACCTGAAAATACCACAATGTATTTATCCATTTGCCTGGGCAGTTTTCAGTTCGGGGTTATTATAATTAAATTTCTGGGAACCTTTTCGTACATTTTGTGACCATACGTTTTCGTTTATTTTTAGTAACTATTTAGGGTTTAAATTGCTGTGTATTTAGTTTTATAATGAATCGCCATGATTGTTTTCCCAAAGTGGTTGTATTTGTGGCCTTCCTAGAACAGTGCATGCACAGTTGTGGCTGCTCCATATATCTAAATCCATATTTGATGTTGTCAGTCTCCTTAATTGTAGCCATTCTGACAGGGTATTGGTATTTTCTTGTGGTGTTAATTTGCATTTCCCTGTTGATTAATGATTTTGTGTACTTTTTCATGCACTTATTGACCATTTATATATCTTCAATTTTGAAGTCTCTTTTTAGATCTTTTGCCGCTCCCTGAGTGGGCTGTATGTCTTCTTTTCATTGAGTTGTAGGAGCTTTTTTTTAATATATCCTGGCTACAGATCTTTTGTTGGATATACGTTTTGTGAATATTTGACTCAGTCTGTGGCTTGCCTATTATTTTCTTAACAGAGTTTTTTGATAAGCAGAAGTTTTAAATTTTGATGACGTCTAATGTATCAAGTTTTTCTTTTATGATTTTACCTTCTGTCAACTAAGAAATCTTTGCCAACCTCAAGGAAATGTTAGAGTCCTTTATAAGTTATAGTCTCCTGTGTTTCCCCTAAAAGCTTTACCATTATAGCTTTTAATTTTACGTCTGTGATCCATCTCAAATTAGTTTTTGTGTATGGTGTGAGAAAGACAGTCAAAATTCATTTTTTCTTCCTATGGATATCCAGTTTTTTCAGTACCATTTGCTGAAAGATATTTTCCTCCCATGGATTGTGTTGGCATCTTTGTTGGAAACTGGATGACTGTGTTAAGTGAGGGTCTATTTCTGTACTTTCTGTTTTGCTTCATTGATCTATTTATGGATCATTATGCCGGTACCATACCATCTTCATTACTGTTGCTTTTTATAGTAAGACGTGAAGTTAGGTAATGTAGTCCCTTCAACTTTGTCCTTTTTCAGGATTGCTTGCATATAGATCCTTTGCAATTCTATATAAATTTATTGTTTTATTTTCACAAAACATTCTGCTGGGATTATGATTGCCGTTGCATTGAATCTGTTGATCAGTTTAGGGAGTTCTGACATCTTAACAATATTAAGTCTTCCCTTCCTTGAACATGGTATATCTTTCCATTTAGATTTTTAATTTCTGTCAGTAGTGTTTTGTACTTTTTAGGGTAGAGGTCTTGTCTTTTGTTGAACTTATTCCTAAGTGTTTCATGTTTTTTGAACACTTTTGTGAAGTATTTCGAAATCTTGTTTTCCAATTTTTTTGCCTCTACTATAACCTTTTGCCTCTAGTATAAACCTTGTATTCTGCTACCTTGCTAATAAATTCACTTGTTCTAGCAAGTTGTTTTATAGATTCCTTAGAATATGCTATGTACATAATCATATCATCTGCATAAACAGTTTACTTCTTTCTTCCCAATTTTTATGCTTTTTATTATCTTATTATTGTATTGGCTAGGATCTCTAGTATAATGCTTGAATACAAGTGGTGACGTTAGGCAGTTTTCTCTTGTTCTCAGGCAATGTGGAAAACATTCAGTATTTTACCATTAAGCATGATAAAGCTGTGAGGTTTTTTTTGTAGGTGACCTGTATCTGGTAGAGGAAGTTTTCTTCTATTTTAGTTTTGCTGAGAGATTTTATCCTGACTGGGTGATGAATTTTGGTGAATACCTTTTCTGCATCTATTGAAATGAACACAGGATGTTTCTCCTTTATACTGTTAATATAGTGAATTTTATTGATTGATTTGGCTAAATTAAACCAGTTTTGCATTCTTGGGTTAAACCCTACTTAATGATGTATTATCCTTTTTATACATTGTTGGATTCAAATGCATCTGTATTCATGAGTGATAGTGGCCTATAATTTATACACACACACACACATATAGAAGTGTTCTTTCCCTCCTCCCCCCCCAAAAAAAAAATGCATGTCAGTTTGGTGCTATTGTTTTCTTTATTATTAGATAGAATTCACTAGTGAAGCTGTCTGGGGCCTGGAGTTTGGTGGTGAAAAGCTCTTTTCGAATACATATATTTATATATGAATCAAATATAAGTTCTTCAATGTCTTTAATTGACAAGGCACTAATCAGATTTTCTATTTCATCTTTTGTGAAAATTGTTTTGTGTTTTTCAAAGGATTTGTCTATTTCATCATAATATTTCAGGCATTGCTTCTTTAAATACTTTTTCTGATCCTTTCACTCCCCGCCCTTTGAGACTCTAATTACAGGTACTTTCAACCTGTTGATATTCTCGAAAAGATTCCTGTGACTCTGTTCACTTTTGTTATTAGTTTTTTCCCCCTCTTCTTCAGTTTGGATCATTTCTGCTGCTGTATCTTAAACTCATTGACTCTTTCCTATGTCATCTTTATTTTTTTGGTAAAGCCTATCAGATAAAATTTTTGTATCACGTATTGTACTTATCTGTTTCAGAATTTATATGTGATTCATATATAAATATATGTATTTGGAAACATGTTTTTTTCTTTGCCGGGATTTTCCATTTATTGCAGGTGTTATATTATCTTGTGTAATTGAGCACAGTTAAAATAGGTGCTTTAAAGTCTCTAATTCTAAAATCTTAGTCATCTTAGATTTGATGTGAATTGATACTCTTTTATCTTGATAATGTCATATATTTCCTATTTTTTATATGTTGAGTAATTTTGGATTGTATACTGGACATTGTGTTATACTGTGGAAATTGGATTCTGTTATGTTTCTTTGAGGGATGTTGATATTTTTGGATTCAGATGCAGACTCTGTCGGATAGGAGTGCAGAACTCAGTTTACTTCTCAGTTTGACTTTTGCGTTTATTTTTGGCATACATGACTGACAGATTTTATACACAAAATTTGGGGCTCCTCAAGTCTAACTCTCATTTCTAGTATTCCTCCCACACATTTCAGCACTATGGTTGCCTCAAACTCTGCTACGCAGCTAAAAGCTCTACAATCAGTGAATTCACCCAGCCATTCCCTTCTTCCAAGTCTTGACTCCCTTGTAGAACCTCCTTGCTTTTGAGCATTCTGCAGAGGCTTTAGATGTTTGCTTTTTGTATTTTGTTCAGCGTTTGAGAATTTTTAGTTGTTTACCGAGAGACAGTCAGCCTGTTAGGAACTTACTCAACCATACTTACAAAACTGAAGATATATAATACATTTTAGTAAACAGAAAACTGTTATGAGCATTTTATAGACACACTCATGACTAAACACAGCATGGATTATGGAAACTTTTATAAATTGATTCACCAGGCTTGATGTGCTCAATATGCAGTTAGGTAGAAAGATGCACAGACACCATCCCCAACTTTAAAGAGTTCATAGTCTGGTAGATAATTAATCTGAAGTTAATACTCTGTTGTGTATGAGTTAAGTATGTGAAATAAAACCTCAAATGTTGTTTTTCAGTGTCAGCTTTGATGAGAGTAGGGGAAGACGAATTATAATTTCTGTGTCTCACAGAGAGCAGAGTCCATGTCAAGTCCTCATAATGTCTGAAGTAGGCTGCTTAGAAATCTGCTTTCAGAATGCTGAAAAGGATATTTCTGCTTAGCAAATTGAGCATTTGAGTTTCAAGCCAGCCTTGTGGAAAGGCTAATACAGGACTTGCATCAGTTCTAAGAAAAAGCTTTCATGCTGGTATCCGTTAATAGTCTGAGATGGAGGAAGCTGGCAGTACTTGCCCCTCTGGAATAGCAATGGGCAGAGGCAGCTTGGTGTGGAATTGAGGCTATTGTACACTTTCAGCTTCTGGGGCAAGAAAGAAGCACTG
This sequence comes from Stenella coeruleoalba, assembly GCF_951394435.1. Taxonomy (NCBI): domain Eukaryota; kingdom Metazoa; phylum Chordata; class Mammalia; order Artiodactyla; family Delphinidae; genus Stenella; species Stenella coeruleoalba. The sequence continues at coordinate 5,994,106 of NC_137163.1, read as the reverse complement.
TTTGTGAAACTCCAACTAATAAAATGATTTCCATTAATTGAGTAATTTCTCTCAATGAACCATTTCAGCACTCTTTCAATGGTAAAACACCGAACATGAGTCTTTAAGTATTCAAACCCAAAATATATTTGCTCTCTTGAGCATATGTGCGAGCTTGCAAAGTGTGAAACGCAAATAAACACTGTTTCATGATTTTTTTTTTAACGACTTTAAGCTATAGAAATTGTCCTCCAAAGTTTCCCCGTGGGTAAACCCTAACCCTTGGTTCTGGGCAGTGACTCGATGTAACAGAGTTAATCTAAGTGCCAAATCAACATTGGAACACGGCACCCTGTCTGTGAGGACCTTAAATGCCTTGCGGTTTAGATTTTACATTGATTTTTTTCTTTAATTCACTGTTTCCTTCATCATTGATCCCATCTATCCATTCATATACTAACATTTATTAAGGGTCTTCTCTGAGCCAGGAATTGTGCCTGGAAAACAAAACTGATTAAGACATGTCCTTTTGTCACAAGAAGCTCTCCGTTTTGTGGGGAATACAGATGAATAACTTAATTTAGTATAATACAGTGTGAGGCGTTCAATGTTGGGGTGCTCTAGAAAGACAGAGGATCATGCTGACAGTGTCAGAGAAGTCTTCCCTAAGGCTCTGAAGGAGCTGGCTGGGTAGGGGTCAGAAGTAAGACAGGGTGAGATGGAGGGATGGCCACGACAGGGGGATACAGGGCAGAGGGCATTTGAGAAACTACCAGCCATTGTACTTGGCTAAGCAGGTTAATTTCAATAAGATGTGCAGGTTTTTATTGAGGATTTATAAATAAAGTGATAAGGGAGCAGTGAATGGAGGCTGATCCCTCATCACTTTACTTATATAAGGTAGGGTTGGCCAAGGGGGGGGCTGTGAAGTTAGAACAGGAAGTGACCTTTGAGCTGCTTTGGAGTATGAGGTGGGTTTCTCCAGGTGTTTAATTATTGGAAACTATTTCAGGAAATGGAATGCCACATGTAAAGTCACGCTAGGGTAAAAGAAGGCTTATGCACCATTTTAAAAAGTCAGTTGTCATATGAAATTGAATTATATCTGTATATATCATTATGCATACATGCTCTACTGCTATGGTAAGATTGTCTTTATTATACTGTTAAATAAAAGAAAGAAAAGCAACATGTAGGACAGATAATACCCTAGTTGAACATTTATTTTAAGAAAAACTAACTTGAATCTTACTAGCAGTTATTTTCTGGAGGGTAAGGATCATGTGCTCTTTTCTACTTTACATGTTTCTGTACTTCAATGTTTTAATAATAACTTGGTGTCACTTTTATAATTAGTATAAAAAAAAAATTCCCATTTTGGGGGAAAAAAAGTGCCCGAGATTGTTAACTTAGGAGATACCTGTGTACTTTGATTACGGTTTTTAAGATTTAGTGTACTGAGTTAGATTCTACAGGTTTAAATTAGATGTATTCATTTTCATAATTTGGTAATTGTTGTCTAATCTCTCAGCATTCTAATGCTTACATATTATTTTCAGTAACTTTATATTAGGCAATATACATTGCCTAATATACATCTTACATTAAATATTTTCCTATTATGTGCATATTTTAAATTTGATATATTTGCTGTCTCACAGAAGTTCTTTGGTTAAGAGTCTTTGAGAGAGAAGAGCGAAGTATTTATTGAATTAAAGCTCGAGAAGCTTTCTTTTTAAAGTTGGCTCGCATTTTCCCCTGTAGTGAATTGCAGACAATTAAAAACCCACGGATTTACTACTGGGCGGAAGGAAGCCTATTCCATAGAAATCATCATGGCTATCAAAATTTTCCTAGAATGGTAAATATTTGACAGTCACATCGATATGTTAAAAGTTGCCTTTTCCGTGACTCCTAATTAATTTTTGGAGCAAATAATGTTGTTTCAAGAGGATTCATGTGAAAATCCTTATTATTTTTGGTGTCCAGTTGATACTTTACCTGTAGAAATAAAATGATAATGCACTTGTTTGTTAGTCCTTACGTGCCATTACCGAAATCCACAATGCTGTCTAGGGGGGATTTTGAAACTTGTTGGTGTCGAGGAAGCCTGATAATAAAAATCATCACTTAAAGACACATGTGTTTATGACAAGTCATGGTCAGTGTCGCTCCTGGTATCCATTACATCTTGGACCCTCTGGGGAAGCAGAAGGGCCACTCTGGAACACGGAGCCTTAGGAAAATGTGCTGGCCCGCAGTCCGTTGCTTCACTGAGCGCAAGTCCCCTTCCAGGCCAGCCCTCTCCCACCTTGACGACCCGTGTCTTACAGTGGGAGCGGGAGGAAAGCGCAGCTGTAAGTAGAGATGAGCCTCTTCGAGGCTACTTTCGTTCTTTTCTCAGAGGTCTTCTCTGGACCCTTGAGGTCTTGCGATACACGCCCCTATGTCATGAGAATTAGAAAGTTAAGTTGGTATTTGTGAATATGATAGCTTTCAAAAAACACTGTGAAGGAATTTCACATCTTATGCTGTGACTTTTCCCTTCTCCTCTTTTAAAATGCTTGATTATTGACCCAGAAAGCAGCCCTTGAACTTAAAGTTGTTAAGTGGACTTCAGAAACAGCAATGCATATATTAAGGGGCTTGTGACAGAATTTACTCACGTTTTGTTTGCAGGGGGTGTTATTGTTATTACTATTACTATTTTATTGAGTCAAATGAAAATTTGGTTATCTATAGGTCCCCCAGAACCTCATTACATTTAGAAGAGTAGAAATGCTACCATTATATGTACTTTGGTCACAATGCAGTGCATTTAGAAATTAAAGTCCGTGATGAATATTGTTCTGTGTAAATCTTTTGTTACATCACTGCTTATTTTTGAGAGGTGATGGAGGATCGGTCTCTTAAGTGTGTTGCTGAGCCAAAAGGTAAAACAACTTTAGTGCTTAGCGATATGTTACTGGCTTAGATGTGTTAAGTGTTATTGGACGGCTCATTTTGGCTCTGGGCCCCATGAAGACCTCCCAGTTGGATCACCTGAAAATTGCACAGCTGTACTGTTGGACACAGGAAATTTGAACAAAGCTTAACCCCTCTCTTCTAGGATTCCAGCCACCTCACCTCCACCCCCCACCCCCACAGTGGAGTAAAATGGCAGAAATTCATTAAATGGCCCAAACTGTGAACTTTTATCAAAACAAGTAATTGACACACAGTTACATGAAACAGAGGGCACAGTATATACATTGATTCTGAGACACTTACAGAGGGGAAAGCAGTCAGGTTTAGAAGTCAGCCCCTCTTTGTTATGCCTACTAGCTCTGCCATTTACTAGCTTTCTGACACCAGATGTGTCACATCTTCCTTTCCCTCCCTCCCTCCCTCCCTCCCTTCCTTTCTCTCTCTCTCTCTTTTTTTCTTTCTTTCTTTTCTTTCTCTCTCTCTCTCTCTCTATCCCCCCTCTCCCTCCCCTCCTCCCCCCCTCCATCTCATCGGGCTAAACACTTACTGGACCACCTCCACTTGGATATCCTGCAGACTTCTTATCTTTGATGTGTCCATAAGTGAACTTCATACCTCTTCTTGGCCAACCTGGACCTTTCCCTGTGCTCCTATTTTAGTGAATGACAGACAGCCCCTGTATCTAAGAGCCCATGCCTAAAACTAGCATATCATTTTTGTCTACTAATTTCTCCTTCATTTACCTCTCCCCCTCCATTCTTGAAGTACAATGACATATGCACTTTATTACTCCTACTTTTAAAGTAATTCACATCTATTTCTATCTCTGCATTCCACTGCCACTCCTTACTTTAGACCACTGTCATCCATCACCCGGCCTTTTGTAATAGCCTCTTATCCAGTTTCAAATCCTCCATCCCATTCTCCACACTTGAAGCCAGACTATTGCAGTCTGGGATTTTCTGGATTAACAGTTTCAAACTTAAGTATATATGGGCTGCATTGCTTGTTTTATTTGTTTTGCTGTCCACCCAGTCCCCCACCCCCGCCCAAAGAATATTATCCAGCTTTGAGCATATAGAGATTAAAAAGTACATAAAGTAGATGATTTCAGATGGTGTGTCACTGTGTGTGTGATTTTGCCCATTTCATCTCCTGAAGAAGTTACTTGTGTACTTTACTTGACTGATTTTCAGGGTTGCTGATGTCTAAGTAAGTAGGGTTGTTTACCATTTTAAAGTAGATAACTGTGTTAAAATTACAGTCAGTGGAGCAATAGCAAATAATCTCAACCACTACCAATAATGCTTAGTGATTTCTGGTTGGCAAATTAATAAATTTAAATAATAGTATTTATATAGCTCTAATATGTTGCAATAATTTCTGCAGCAAAGAAAATCAATAAAAACTATGTTGACTAATGCCATTTGGTTTGGGGCAAAATAAACTTTAGTTTCACAAGTATGTATTGAGAAATCATTATGCAGGAAGGAAGATGAATAAAATATGGGTCCTAATTACTCTCCAGGGATTTATAGTCTAACAGGAGAACCACAGTAAATTTTACTAAATAATATAGGGTAAAGACTGAACTAACATAAGAGAAATAGATGGACACTGCAAGATTTTAAAAGAGTGAGGAAGAGTTATTTCTGGAGAAAGAATTACAGGTGGAATTAAATGTAGTCCTTAAGTATAAATTCAGAATGTTAACAAGCAGAGATCAGGGGGAAAGACAGAGTAACTCTTGGGCCAGAATGATTTAATTATGGGGAATGGTAGTTTGTAGCATTCGTTGGAATGGTGATGGCTAGCGTGGAAAGCCTTCAAGTGCTGTACTTGCGCATTAGATTTTTATACGGCCTAGGGAGCCCTGAAAGATTTATGACAGATACAAATAAACAAGTAGAATATATAGTAGGAAACATTCTGCATTATAAAAGATCTTGCCTTTTTTTTTTTTTTTTGAGTCCTCAACATTTAGGAATGATTGATTTAAACACAAGTTGGAATGACTTTTATTCCCTAGAAATTCAAGTTCTCATGTAAAAGTGATTGTTATTGTTAGAGGTGATTATCAGAATCGTGAAAATTATTGTCAGTAATCCAAAGCTTGACTCAGTTACTAACGATCCTAAGAAACAAGTGTTCTGTTACCAAAGAGGCTGCTCCATTTCCTATGAATGCCACGCTCCCAAGCTTGTTGTTAGGTTTACTACTGTTTGGAGTTTTGCATTTATGACATTGGCTTAATTCAAATGAGATCCGTATTCTGAACACCAACTAAGAGGTGGATTTATTTAATTAATCATTGTGTGAGTGGTTAAATTATTGGAACCTAAAATGGCTCGTAAAGCTAGTGAAAGTAGTGATCTGGTCTTTTCCTTTCAAGAGAAGAAGATAGGTAAAACAAGCCTTGTTTATTTTCTTTTCATTCTTGCCCTTGGGCAGGAATTAGGTGAATGTGGAGGTGATGAACCAAGTGTGTTTCCTGACAGTTTAATTCTTTCTCTCCAGTAAGGTCTAGAAAGAGAATATGGGGTGACGTTTTCCAAAGAGGGATGTTATGTCCAACCTTACATTTGGGTGCTAGAAGAACATGCTAGAACTTCTATTTCAATGTATGTATGTAGCGTATGGTTTCTGCATCTCAGGCACTGTTCTAAGGGCCTTACATGTGTTAACTTTTCACGTGTTAATCTTTACAGTTTTAGGAGGAAGGAATGATTATCTCCTGTTCACTTATGAAAAACTAAAAAACAGAGACGTTAAGTAACTTGCTAAATGTTATTACACAGTAACAGGCATTTGAACCCCAGAAGTCTGGCTCCAGAGCCCATGCTCCTGTTCAAGAGATTAAGCTTTATTAATATTTATTACACAGGTTAACACTAGTCCTATTACCTGGCACATGTGAGTCCAGGACAGTTGTGTGCACAGTGGGACAGGATGCTGGAGTAGAAGAGGGGATTCTCCGAGGCAGAAGCTCCCAGGTTTTAATCGCTCACTTGCTTTCAGTAATTGGGGCAGATAGCTGTGAATGTGCCTGCGTATGGATTCTTGGATTGCATCTACTAGTTTTAGTTCACTTACCTTTTTCAGTGGACAAAGATTGTTGCAAGAGAGACTGCGACTTCAGGGCCACTGTAGATGCAGTCGAAATGAGCAGGAAAACGGCAGAGCCGCTCCGTCCCCGTGCCCAGCGCAGGCTCGGCACGGGGACAGGGGGAGAGCAGCTCCTGTCCAGATGGGCGTAAGAAGAACAGTCTTTTCAAATTGGGACTGTTTTTTTACATCCACTATCGTTAATGATGAATCTCTTGACCTAAGTAAGGATCGAAATATTATTACCCAATGGTAGATCAGGTGTAGCATTTTAAAATAAATGTATACATACATATATATGCACACACACTCACATCCATTTTATGTGCATATAAACTGTAGTGCAGGGGCCAAGGATCCTTCTTGGCTGCCTAACTTAAGATCTGGAACACTGCACGTGATAGTCTGTGGGGAACACTTAGTCGCCATGGACTGCACCGGTGGACCTGCTTCCTTTCACCGCCTTCCTTTCTCACAATTTATTAGCTCTTCATTAAACTTGAGACATACACTGTATGCAAACAAAGGTTTTTTTATTTCTTTATATCCTCTCGTTTCTCACATCCTACTTCAGACCTGCCTCTACAGAAATGAATTACATTGTTTATGTATTACGTACCTCCTTATTTTAGTCTTTGTCAGATGCCTTTTTAATCATTTTTAATAAACACGTAGATTTTATACGACGCTCGATTACAAGATGTTGGACAGTTAGGACCATGTACCCAAAATACGCCTCCCTCCATCTGTGCCTGTGTGGTATACTTTAGGGTTCGTTTTAATTAAATCTTGGGTAGCGATTGGTACATTTTGGACGTTGATTTTGGTTGGTACTCATCAGTCACTCGCAGCGCATGAAATGCTGCTTCCTGTTGGGAGCTAGTGCGGCTCTCGTCTGTGGCTGAGGCACACGGGGGGTGAGTCAGGGTCCCTGCCCTCAGAGAGTGCCACCTCCATCCCCTCTTAAGGGAGGGAAGGCAGGCAGGTGATTGCTAGGCCTAGAAAAGACCGTGATGTTTGAGGCTCTTAAAACTTTTTGATAAATGACTGCTTCATCGTTTTTTGTCTGGGGCAGTGCGCCCCCCAGTGGCCACTCCCTGCGTTCCTGACCTGTATCGTGCGTGCCCTTCCCCTGAGTCTGTCCTGACCCTGCAGCTCCCTTTAACTGACAAGATGTGAACTTCCAGGCTGGAGCTTTAAGGGAGCCTGACAGCTTCTGCTTTGCTGACCTTGGAAGACATATACCATGCAAAGGTCCTCTCACCCCGAGGCCACCACGGGAGGTGGAAGCTTGGGATACCCAGGTGGAGGAGAATCAAACCAATAAGAACTGAGGTCCCCATCTGACAGCCACCACCGACTTAAGAGACATGGGGATAAGCCGTCTTGGAAGTGGGTCCTCCAGCTGCAGTTGGTCTGGCTGTTGCCACATAGAGCTCCCCCCAGGGCTCAGATTGCTGAACTGTGAGCAAATAAATAAAACGGTGGTTGTTCAAGGCCATTACATTTTGGGTTAGTTTGTTATGCAACAGTAGATGCCCAAGATGTCATTAAAGCATAACCTAGTCCCTCATTTTCTAATTACCAAGGCAGGTGCGGCTGTGTGTATGTCGGCTGGACCGGGGTTTTAGGGTCAGGTGGGAGGACGCTGAGGGGGAGAAGGGACTGTAATGGACCAAAGGAAGCTGCTTTTAGCGCATATGAGATTTATCCCAGACTCTTCTGTCGATGAAATAGTGAAGTACATTTAAGAAAAATAACTAATATACCAGGAGCATTAAGTAGTTCATGTTATAGTCAGGAACGATACCGTAGCGCTTTTGAGCATTTTTGCCATAGTGAACAGGAGGGATTCTACCATTGAGAGGACCTTTATGTTTTGAAATTCCTTTCCCTTTGTGCCAAAGAGTGTTTTCACTTTATGTTACTGCTGATACAGCCGTGGCCTTTTTAAAATAAAGCAACGATAGGCAGAAGACTAGGTTCCTGGATCCAGAATTTATTAACCTGTTCTTTTGCTTTTGTTGATCCAGTACAAGTTTTCTTTTTCTGAGTATTACTGTGTGTATTAAGACTGATGACGGGGGTTAAGATGTGACGATTCCACAGTTGAGTAAAACACATTTCCTCTTGTCCAAGGAGTACAACCTGAAAGGAGATGCTTTAAACCGTAGTTTGGTAAGTGGGAGAAAAGAAGGCAGGAGGAGAGGGAGTGCGGGGGGGCTAAGAGGGTCGAGGTGCCTGGAGGAGCCGCCCAGGCCTGCCAGACTCTGCTGAGCCCGGGAAGGGCTGGCTGTGTTGCGTTTGTCCTTTACACAGAAAAACTGAAACCCCCTTAGACCCCAGATTAAGTCCAAGCTCTTAGCCTGTATGGATGACTCTGCCCCTTCCTTCCCCACCCTGGCTGCTCTGCTCCATCAGGCTGGCCATCTTCTTATTTCGGAGAAGGTCCGTAGTGCCTGAGGGCTTTTGCACTTGCTACTCACAGTGCAGGAAAGTCTCTGTTTCCAGATCCTTGCATAGGTTGCAGCTGAGCTGACCATCGCAGGCCAGCCTGGTCTGACGTTGCCCAGCCTTCCATGACTACCCACGCTCTCAGTAGTTGGCTTCTGCCCACCTCCATAGACGCTTAGCAGTAATTAACAGACGTTGTGTCTGCGCTTCTGTTTTTCTTGTTTGTCATCCGGCTCTTCTGTGAGCAGATGGGGCTCAGTACGGACGCGGCCATTGCTTGTTTCGGTTCCTCACCCAGCACCTAGAACGTGTCTGCGCTTCACCAGTGTTGTAGCGAGAATAACACTTCCTGAGGGCTGGACACTGATGTCAGTACCTGTGTTGTTGATTTTGTCAATATTTAAAGAAACAAAACAAAGTGGGTTTTGTTGCCCTTCCTCCTGCAGATTAGGAGGGGAGATATAGGGGATGTGGCTCTGAGCAGATTTCAGTAGAGGCTGTTTTCCTCTCCCCCACTAGCCAAGGCAGGTGGTCTCAGGATTCTTCCCCGATCTTGCCTGTGAGCACTTGGGGGTTGGGGGTGCGGGTGGGGGTGAGTTCCTGCAGGAAAAACCTTTGAGAAGGTGTCAGCTCTCTAAATTCTGGGCTTTTGGTCTTCTCTGCTCTCATGCTCGTCTCCTGTCCAGAGAAGCAGGTGCTTGAGTCTTATCTCTCCCCGCAGGTGTCTGTACTCTCTCCAGCCGTGTGGTTAGTGTTTGCCGTGGCACTTCAGCATTAGTTTGTATTCTGTTCCGTTTTCTTCCTGTTTTAAGGGTGAGAGTGACGTTCTTTACAAGCTCTACATCTGAGCTGAAATGGGTAGTTCTTGGAACACGGTAATTTTGAGAAGCTGCAATGGGTCCAGAATGGCTAAAGTCAAAAGCAGGAGAGTGGTGAGACTGGGGAGGTGAGCAAGGGCGGTGCTGGAGAGGGCCTTGCACGGCAGTTCCGGGGCATGAGGACTCCTCGAAGGGGAGTCGGACAGTCCTGTTTGCAACAGAGATGTAACAAGGTCCCCTTTGGGTTAAGACCTCTCTGCTGATCCAGGGAGATAGAAGTGGATGCAGAGATGGAATTCTGCAGTGGGCAAGGTGAGGGATGGTGATGGCGGGACTAGTGGGTGTGGTGAGGCTACAGGAAAATGGGCAAGTTTAAGAGAGCTCTAGGAGTTCACATTGTTACGATACAATTCACTGATTCACTGGACATTGACTGAATGCCCTCGCCGCACAGGTGTTGGATCAGTGACTGCAAAAGGCCTCGTCACTGCCCTCATGGAATGAATGTCAGGTTTCTGGCTTGAGTTGCTGCATGGACGGTAGTGCCATTTGCTGGGAAGAATAACGTATCTGCTGCTGCTACGTTGGCAGAGATTACAAGTTCAGTTTTAGTGTTGAGTAAGAGGTCGATAAAGCATCCCTTTGTTAGACTAATCCACTTTTTGGTGAGCACCCAATTAAGGGAAACGCTTTAATGGAGACAGTGACATGTCCTTGATTGAGGCTTAGTTGTTTATGAAATGACAGCTTAACTTTAATTGTCCCCATGGAACAGTGTCATGTCACAAATGTAGTTTAGATCAATTAAAGCGAGTTCTTCCTTGATCTTTACTGGGGAAGAACATCATTATTGGATCTTATCCGTTATGTGGTAAAGCTCAAATATACTGTGTGTTGGTTTACCATCTTCATAATCCTTTGAAAAGTTTCCTATTTACAGTTGTAACACTTGTAATACAATAGTATATTTGTCATATAATAATTGGCATCTGGAGAAAAATCATTGGTCTTGGAAATAACACTTTTACCTGCGATTCAAATCTGCGCACAAATGAAATCATTAGTAAAAATGAAGGCTGAAATGTATTAGGTTCTTACTGTCTGTCTTGCCAATACACTCATCAAATAGAAAACAAATCCTGGCTTAAGGAAGGACAGACTTTGTATTTGGAAGGGTTTCTGGAAGATCAGGGAAAGGGGCTGCTCTTGTGATAGGGAGAGCTCTGAGCCTGAGGCCTGTCGGTGTCTCAGAGGTCAGACCACACAGAGAGAGAGTGGACGAGGCCGGGAAGGTGCAGGGACGTGGGGGGAGGACAGGACGGGGGGCAGGAAGGGACAGGCGGCAGAGAGCGTCTCGCCCAAGGCTGGTCCCTGGGAGCAGAGGGCCTGTCGCAGAGGCCTGTGCCAGCCCAGGTTGCCTGTGTGAGGAAAGGACAGAAGCTTAACTGGAGTTCGATCACGTCAGGTTAAGGGACATTCTCTGACTGATCACTGGAGACAAAAAGAACAGCTAATCTTTTATGGCGCAAAGAAAGGAGGGTCTGTGTCCAGCCTAGAGAAGCAAGGGGGTCGCCCGCGTCTGGGGAAGAGTAGTTCTCTGCAGTGAGCCGGTCCCAGGAGTGCAGAGGGTGCGTGGGCTTAGGTGACTTTCAGCAGGTCCCAGCCCTCAGCGCTGAATGCGCTACAACACACCATTGTAAAGCAATTATACTGCAATAAAGATGTTTAAGAAAAAGAAAAGAATTTTTGGTGGCTGCAAAATACATGGATAAATGGTAATGACCTTCTCTGGTAAAGACCAGAGAAAGCAGAATCCTGAGCTTGCAGGGCAAGAGAAAGCCAACCAGAAACATGCCTATTAGTGTGGGAAAACCTCGAGAAGACTCGGGCATTGTAGATACCAGTTAGCTGCATGTGAATTTATGGGGTGGAACTGACAAGAGGGAACTTGGTGGAAAGTGTGCATGAAAGTAGTTAGACCCCTGGATCCTCTCCCCAGCTGAGAAAAGCGGGCGTCTGCCCTTCTTAACCTAGCAACAGACGAGAGATTTCCTGAAGAGTTTGAATAAGAGAAACTTTAGGTTCTAAGACCCAGATGGATACGGCTGAGGGCTGCAGTGAGATGCCACACTGAAGATGTGGGAATTACTTCCTTTAAATAGAGGTGTGTGTGCTTCATGATGGGATTCTTCGTATTCTGGCAGCCAGGCTTATATACCTCCTCCTAGGAAGTTGGGGAATTCCTATTCGGGGAAATGCCTAGCACAAGGAAAAAGAAATACAGATACTGATATTTGAGTAGCTTTGGGTGAAAAGACTGGGCTGCTGTGTTGCAGTGAATTGTTATGTCCAGTTGTCAGATTGCACGTATGAAAGCAGAACATCCCGTTAACCTGCTTGAGCCTCAATTTAAAATTTTTAGGAACAAATAGCAGAGGATTACCAGTCATGCGAGGAAAGGCCATAGTGTAGCAAGAAACAGATTCTCAGAACGTGCAGGGTAAGGGGAATCTGTGGGAAGAAGCAGGCTCTGTGAGCTCCACGGCGTCAGGGAGGGGACAGCCACCGCCTTTGACGCCTCAGGAGGATAAGAATTTGTATTACTTCCAAAGTGCCATAAGGAAGGGACAGATATAAGAAACTGCTGTTAGTAGTGAAACATGTGATAGCAGAAATGAGAGAATCAGTAGAAATGTAGGAAACGTAATTAAATCTCCCAGAAAGTAAGACAGAGGGAGGTGAAGGAGGGAGGAAAAATCAGAGAAACTTAGAGATCCAACTCAGGAGGCCCAATATCCGACAGGGAACAAGAATGAGGGAGGGTGGGTTGAGACATTGATTCCCCGCCCCCCCCCCACCCCTTGTAGTAGTATTTGATATTTTAAACTCTGTAGACCTCACTTCTATATTTTTTAAAGTAATTTACTTAAAATTAAATTTTAAAAAGCAGAAAAAAAGATGACATGTAAAGGTTAAAAATAGACAATTTAGTTTTTGTTGAAGACCAATAAAATTGAAAATGGGCAAGGAAAAAATACCATTTTGACTTTTTAAAAGTACATATTTCAGGAAAATTACTTTAATTACCATAGTTAGAGACACGAGGAACGATTTTGTCTTAAAAACAGCAACAGCACAGCAGTGGCATGGCTCATGGAAGGTGGCTGATATCACAGCAGCAACTACGTGAGTTTGTGATCAAGAATCCTGCCAAAGAGAACAGTTTCTCTCGTGGTAAATAGGGCTGACTTTCTATTTGGAAGCAAGAAGAATTCATAATTATTGTAAGGCTTTTAGAAGTTGTGTGAAATTCCTATCAATAATTATTTCATTCAGTTGTATGTATTTATTCTCTATTAATGTGCTAAACATTGTTCTAAATGATTTGTTTATGTTGACCCATTTAATCCTCAAAATACCCTGCAAGGGTAGGTCCTATTGCCGTTCATTATTCCCACTTTACAGATGAGGAAACCAAGGCCTAGTGACCCCGAGCCCAGGGTCACTCGGCAAGAAAATGGAAAAGCCAGGTTTTACAACCATGGCAGTCTATCCTCAGAGTCCGTAGTACCCTTAATTAATTCACTGCTACTCTGCATGCTGACTAAAGAACCCTCCGCATCTAGGCTAAATAGATAGATAGATAGATAGATAGATAGATAGATAGATAGACAGGTGGATTTTGTCATAAAGCCTTGGTCAGCCACTGAAGGCGTAGCACTCCTCTAGGCCAGTGCACTCAGTGGTTGATTAACTGAGGCTTAAGTGCTGACCAGGTAGAAGAACCCAGACACTCCATGGTGACCAGTTTAGTGCACATTACAGGACACTTGGTGTCGTTTTTCCTCACCAGCAATCTAATTCCAGCACTGTTCGTGGTTAATGTTGAATGTGTGCTGAAATTGTCAGGATGGCAACTAAGGAATTCTGGGAATTAACTTCATTTATTGATACAATTTGTAAAATACAGCCATCACTGAAGTGATTTGGTAGAAAGAAATACATCCTTTGTTTGTTTGTTTTAGCCCTGTTTTATGTGGTTTGTGGGAAACATTATAGGGTGATGCATGTAGCAGTAACTTAAATACTTGTCGTTAGTCAATGATGTGTAGCATACTGACTGCAGTGTTTCCTAAAATTCAAGAAATAAATTATTTTCCTCAGATACGAATGTTACAAATTTGTCCTTTTGTTTCTCCTAGTTCAACTTTGTGGGAAAACTTCTGGGGCCACGTGGCAATTCTCTGAAGCGCTTGCAAGAAGAAACCTTGACAAAAATGTCCATCCTTGGAAAAGGCTCCATGAGAGACAAGGCAAAGGTAATACTTATTATAAACAATGGCTACTTTTTTAGTCAAGTTATATAATGTACTTTGAGATCATCCATGGTATTAGTACATATGATATAAAAGCTAACTAGGACCTCAAATGAAATTATGTGAAAATGCTATATATAGTGATATATTTGTGATACTATTTAGAAAATTCGGTCACTCTGGCCAGTTTCAGAATATGTAGTACCTTAAACCAAATCTGTAACTATTATTTTTATTTATAGAGTGAAATTGTAGCACCTGTGCTTTTGATTCTAGAAGCAATACCTTCTAGAAAGTACAGTGGTATTGAAATTATCATGAAGAGAAATGAAAGTTATCTATAGTCTCACCATTACTCTTTGCATTTTAGATTAGTTCTTTCAGGTCTTTTTTCTACGCCTGTGTTTCATATTGTTGACTTTATAAAGTATATGCTTTTATTTGCCCTTTTTGCCTTTCTTTTGATATGCTATGCATTTTACCAAGTTAAAATTGATTGTAAATGTTTTAATAATTACTTCCTGTTCTAACACATAGTTCTTCGTGCATGTATTCACATAACTGCCTCCTCTTCTAAATAAGCTAAAATTACTGAGTTATTTTTATTGATCACTTTCTTAAATATACCAATTCTGAAAGAAATTTTCACATTTCATAATGTGCTGTCGCTTATGTAGTTCTATTATTACTTTGTTGTTCTCTCATTATTAAAAAGATTTATACTACAGAGAACAAAATCCACATTGAGTGATCACTTTCCATGAAATGATTGTGTTAGAAAAAAAGTTATTTAGACAAAATCCAGCCTCCTCACAAAAAAGTCCATTTAACAGTAGCTTTTATAATTAAAAAAAAAAGCCACCATTTGTTTATTGAGCAGCCACTGTGAGTCAGGTACTCTGTGAGACATTTTACGTGCATTATTCCATGTTACCCTTGGAAAAATGGTGACAGATACATAATAGTTTCCTTATTTTATGCAAGAAAAGTGAGATTCAGAGAAACTAAATATATTATTGGATTAATCAGGGAAGTTCATTATATTATTTGATTAAAACATGGCTATATGTCAGACTCATATGGGATGCTGTTTAAAAATATAGAGTCCCGGACTTCCCTGGTGGTCCAGTGGTTAAGATTCTGCACTTCCACTGCAGGGGGCATGGGTTCAGTCCCTGGTCGGGGAACTAAGATCCTCCATGCTGCGCAGCGTGGCCAAAATTATGCGTGTGTGTGTGTGTGTGTGTGTGTGGAGAGAGAGAGAGAGAGAGAGAGAGAGAGTCCCATGCACCAACCTGTTTAGGGTGAAACCTCAAAATGAATTTCCAGTAGGTGTTTAAAAGATTCTAATGCATGGCCAGGTTAGGTTGACTGCTCACTAAACATCACTGTCTCAAATGATGTTACTCTGGTTCCCTGACTCATCTATCTATTCTGGCAGTAGGAGCAAGTGGAACTGTATATTGGTCAGTTGGTCAGAAATTATGTGTATCTTGTTGGAAAGCATCCCATCCTTGCTGATATCTTAATTAAGTTTTCAGGAAGGCCATCTGGTAATGAGGTCCATGATATGACCAGTGAAGCCCATAGACTTTGTGCTGCTCTTGTTTGTTATTAAGGGAGTTCCTTGGTGAGAAGCAACATTTTGTGCTCTGGCGGCAGTGATCAGGGCCCCCAAAGATCCTTTTACAGGTAGAAGGGAAGCAGGGAAGGCAAGTCTTTAGCCAGATTATATGTCCAAAACTAGCAAGTGCCTGGCTGTGCGTTTAATGAAAGGGATGCTAAATAGCATAGCAGGGCTGGGTGGTCCTCCCAGGCCATATTGCCATTTTAAGGGCTGGTGGTGGTTCTCTGCTGCTGGCATATTAGACAGTCAGCAGTGGCAGTAGCCTGGAATCCTTTTTGAGGGGAATCCGTGTTGTGGAGTAATGCATAACCGCTCTCCCTGTGAGGGTGGGATGAACTGGGAGATTGGGATTGACGTATACACGCTACTACATATAAAATAGATAACTAATGAGAACCTACTGTATAGCACAGGGAACTCTACTCAGTGCTCTGCGGTGACCTAAATGGGAAGGAAACCTAAAAAAGAGTGGATATATGTATACATATAACTGATTCACTTTGCTGTACAGCAGAAACTAACACAACATTGTGAAGCAACTGTACCCCAATAAAAATTAAAACAAACAAACAAAAACAAGACCTCTTTCCCTGTCACCATAGGTACTTTGTTCACGAGTCCTTTGAGTAGCATTGAGGTGGCTGGGGAATGAGGTGCTTTGACGTCTGCAGCAGTGGGTCCCCTTGGCTGCCTGGTCACCGAGTGCATGCTCTGCCTCACGTGGGGCTCCCTGTTCTTACACACTTGGGCCTCTTCCCAGACCACTTACCACCCCTTCACTAATCCTCTCATTTCTGTGTCCTTGACCACAGGGGTCAGCAAGTCAACAGGGGGATTCTGCAAGCGGCTGATCATTTACGTTCCATCAAGACACCTAGAAACTGAGGAAGTAGCGTAGTCCATTGGGCCCACGGTCAACGGCCTAGGAGCAGAAGCCCTTCACCTCTCGGCCCCTAAACCCCACTTCCATCGGCGGCCTTCAGCGGGGCAGCAGTTGCTCAGAGCCTAGTCTGTGAATCCTCAAACTGCATGAGTGTTTCTTCATCTCAGTGTGCAGTCATTCTAGTAAAAGCTCCCAGATCCTTACTGGGAAGACTGGGAGGAAGCGTCCAGTGCATACACATCAGGAGACGTTACAGTTACTATACTCACGCAGCCTTCTCCTCTAGATTTAGCTTAGCTCTTTTGTTCTCTGCATCTCTGGGGCAAGCAGGGATCTGATCTTAGGCCAGGAGGTGATAAAGGGTAGCAGTAGTAAAGCATGAGAATTGTCATCTCCTTTCAAGGAACTACCTTGGCTGTTCGAGACAGGCTTCTGCCAGTGTGGAAGGCTCAGTGGGACTTCAGCGTTTGTATACTCAGAGTTATTTGAATCTTTCCAAATGTTGCCAGTCCAGCTCCCAGATTTTCACTGTCCTCCGGACACCGTCCTAAGCCTCCCATAGCGATGACCAGGCAACGTGCTGGTCGTTAGCACACGCCTGAACTCTGCCTGGTCTGTTGACTCCATCAGCCTGTGGCCATAAGCGGTAGAATCTTCCGGGATGCTTCTGGCTCTGTGGGTCTTGGACTGATAATGCCGCGTGCTGAGTCTGTCATGTCCTTCTTTAAGTTCTTCAGTACAGTAGGAACAGCCCCTTTCACCCCACCCGGCCCACCATGTCTCCTCCTCGCCCGTCATGCTGTGCCAGGTGGTCCATCAGTTACACCTTCAAAAGCATTTCACTGACAGTAACCACAGGTGATAATTTAAGTAGACAGGTGTCCCATCTGCTGTATCGTAATCAGATCCTCACTGCCTGAACTCTTGAATACTGATTTCAGCTGATCCTTTTTACTAATTTTTAGTCTACAGAAAATTCTCAGTTAACAGTGTTTATTTCTAAAGAGATTTCCATTCCTTAGTACTAAAATCTCATCCTTTTAGATTTTCAGTGTTCACCATTTAAATTCTAATGTGAACATAATCATTTTCTTCTTGTATTTGCTACATTGACGATATTATAGGAGTCATTGCTGACAGGTATCAGGTGGTTACGTAGCACAATAATCACTATAATGCTGCGGTCTGTGGAGCCTTCAGTTTGTGCCAAACATGCTAGACGTTTTGCCCACCTCATCTATATTACAGAATAATAGAATAATTAATACTGTTGTTATGTAATAATAGTTATCATTACTATATTTATCATTTGAGTGCTTATTACGTGGTAGGCATAATTCTAAAGACTTCCTGTGTCTTTTGAATTACTACAATTCCTTTATTACTAATAACTCCTAATGACTGTTATAATCACTCCTTTATTACTACAACAACCCTTTGAGCAGTAGGTACCACGCTATTATTATCCATTTTAAAATCACCTCTTCAAGATGGGGATAAAGTAACGTCACCAGTCATTGGATTTGGGGTTTGAAAGCAGCACTTCAAACACAGTCTGTGTTCTTCCCCAACACTGCATTGCCTCTCATCATTAACCCAAGAAGTAACCCATTCATAACTGCTCAGTCTATGGAGCTGCGTGACAGCTGTGGTTATGGTAAGAAGGCCTTCCTGTTCCAGCTTAGGTTTGTAATAGCAATGAGAATGTTTGCCTATGAATCAACAATTATAACCTCTCATTAAAAGCATTAGTTTGGTGCCATATTAGAAAAAGATAAGAAATGTTCATTTCAGTAGTTCATGCTTTCAAAGATGAACTACTGTGCATAGAATCCAGTTTCTAAAACTTCAGCTGTGAAAGGCAGAGTCAGATCAAATGATTGAAAATGTTCCGATTAGAACAAGAACTAGTCCACCGTTGGCATGAAAGCATAGTCCTTTTCTTTTTTTTTTTTAAATTTATTTATTTTTGGCTGCGTTGGGTCTTCATTGCTGCGCGTGGGCTTTCTCTAGTTGTGGCGAGCGGAGTCTACTCTTGTTGCGGTGCGCGGGCTTCTCATTGCGGTGGCTTCCCTTACTGTGGAGCACGGGCTCTAGGCATGCAGGCTTCAGTAGTTGTGGCGCACGGGCTCAGTAGTTGTGGCTTGCGGGCTCTAGAGTGCCGGCTCAGTAGTTGTGGCGCTTGGGCTTAGTTGCTCCGCGGCATGTGGGATCTTCCCGGACCAGGGCTCAAACCCGTGTCCCCTGCCTGCATTGGCAGGCGGATTCTTAACCACTGCGCCACCAGGGAAGTCCCAATAGTCCTTTTCATACTTGACAAATTTTGAAGGAAAGGCGTAGGATATTATGGTAGCTTATGTTTGCTCTCCCTTCAAAAATATTTTTCTTCTTTTCTTTCAGTTTCTGGCCCACTTTCCATAAATGTGAAGGAAACTAGCATTTACTGAGTGCCTGACACGTAGAAGGCAGTGTCCTGGGCACTATATATACACTGTCTCCTGGGCCAGGCCTTTACGCAAGCTGCCTTTGTAGTCTTCTCAGTGGACCTACATTAATATACATGTGTTAACCCCAAATTGATTTTGCAAACTAAGTGTTGGATTACATATAACTTGTTCAAACTCACACACATACCTGGTGACCACCATGGCTAAAATTCAGGTTTATCTAACTCTAAATCCCCTGCCCTTTTCATGCTCTTTATTTTGATATGTCTTTTCTTTGTAAAAATTCAGATTAGTTAAGTAACAAAAGTTGAAGCCTTAAGGGGTGAAGTCAAGGGCCTGTGTGCCTCCTCATCCTCTTGGCTAATTTTGGAATCAACAGGTGCTGTTGCCAGGAATTCATGGGTTCTCTCTCTTACGGGGTGGGTTTTGGAGCGGCTAGGAAGGTTTCCTGCCGTTTAGAAATCACTCTAGGTGTAGATTCCTACTAATCTTAATCTCTCTGTCTGATTTTAATGTTGAGAACAAAGACTATTAAAAGAACCCGATTCTGTAATTGCTACTCTAACAAAGGCTTGTTAGAAAAAGATAATGGAGCAAAGTGAGTGGTCTCTTAATGATCTGGGGTTTTTTCCCCCCTGAATTTCATTATATCCACCAAAATTTTTTTAAATGTTTCTCATAATCATATAAAATCCTATAACAAAATTTTTCATTTATTTTATTCATTGTTTTATTCTCAGATATAGTGCCTGGCATGTAGAAATGGTTTTTTGTATGAATGAGCAAATGAACGTAGAAATGAATAAATAATATTTACCTATTCATTCAAAAATATTTGTTGAGCATCTACTATCTACCAAGCACTTTTCTAGACAAGGAGCATGCAGCCCCAAACAAGACAATCATGGGTTCTGCTCCATGGTGATCACCTTAAGTGAGAAAAATTAGAAAATGGACGAGCAAAAAGTAAGGCATTTTAGATAGTGGTAAATGCTTTGTGACAGCTCAGGGGCACACAGGGTAGCCAGTGCAGAAGTGAGCTTGGTTGCTTGGCCAGTCTGAGGAACACGAAGCGGTTCTCTGCAGTGCCTGGAGGGGTTGGGCCGGGCAGGCTGCAGAGCGCGTGGCCTTGGGGAGATGGCTGGAGGACTCCTGGGCCAGAGGCAGGACTTGAGACCCCTCCCACAGCAGCAGGAAGCCTTTGGGGTCTCCATAAAGGCCTGGGGACAGCAAGATCAGATTTATGTTTGAAACTTTCTTCCTTAGGTGGTGTTTGCTGTTGGGTGAACCTCTTGTGATAACCACGTGCCAGATAAGCTCGGGTAGTTTTTCTTTTCTTTTTCTTTTCTTACAGTGACACCCTTTTAAACATGATTTTTCTTTTTTCAGGAAGAAGAGTTGAGGAAAAGTGGAGAAGCAAAGTACTTCCACCTCAATGATGATCTCCATGTTCTGATTGAAGTGTTTGCCCCGCCAGCAGAAGCCTATGCCCGGATGGGACATGCTCTGGAGGAAATCAAAAAGTTCCTCATTCCGGTGCGTACAGTTTTTCTTGATAGTTAATTTGTATTTTAAAGTCCTCCCTTTGTTTTAATCCTTGACAGTTCTTATCAGTAATTGTTATTTGCATAGCGCTTTGTCTGTTACAGTGTCCCTGTGAATTACTTGGCATCATTCCTTCTTTACCTGTGACGCCAGGGATTTTTAAAGAGATTAGGTAATACTGCAAGAAAGTTGAAGAGCACAGTCACTGGTGTGCCTTTGGGGTCTCAGGCCCTGAGCCTTGCTGTGACACTCAGTCACTTCACAAATTCGTTGCTCTCCAGCGCCAGCTCGTTGGTGCGGTCCACGTGCCAAGCGCTGTGCTCGGTGGTGTGTCGCGTGAGTGAGCGCAGCCCCACAGGAGGCTTGTGTGGTTTAGGGGAGAAGCACGTGGTTTCTGTGCAGCGTGAGGAATGCTTGATGGTGTCGGAGCGGCGGGCACAGAGAGGAAGGCACTGTGTGGGTGTTTATGTTTTTGTTAACAGTTGATGGTCTTTTTTAATCCTTTTCAGACACCCTGACATTGCTGAGAATGTGATAATTTGAAGAGAATTTGTCCCTATTTCCATTACAAAAGTTAATTTTGGTCTTTTGTATAATTTGCATGTTCTAGATTTAAAAAACAAAAACTTGAACACATTGGTTCTTCAGACAGTTTATTTTAGAGAAACTGTCACATCTGCCAAACAGCTGTCTGGGATAAGACTGTGTTCAGCGATTCCCAGTGGTGTAGTAGATTGACTTACCTACTGTAGCATGTGTCACGATTATGTTATCTGTGAGGAAGACTGTCACCTTTATAGGGAAAGGACGTTTTAAATCATGATTGTCTTGGAAAAGCCAGGGCATAAGACCATATTAAGTATTTTAATTTGGGAGCTTAACAGAGTTTTCATTAGTTCCCTCAAGCCAGTGTGATGATCCTATTATTCATTTAGTTTAAAAACAGAGCTTTTGAGTGCACTCTATTTGATAGACACATGTGGACTAATAAAAGACATGGCCCCTGCCCTTATGGAGTTTATATAATGGGAGAGACAGGTAAGAATCAGATATTTATATAAATGACTTTAAAATTGTAACTGACAAGACCAAGGAGAGGTTTAATGTCCTTGTGGTCATTCAGTGTGGACGAGGGAGTGCCGGCTTAGCCAAGTAGGACAGACTCTGTTCTCCAAAGGTAGCAGCAGCTGTCCTCCCACCCCATCACTTCTCACTCTTCCACCAAGAGGTAGGCTCGAACTTCTTTCACCTTGAATCTGAGCTGGCCAGAAAACTCTTTGCCTAACCCAAGGTCGCCAAGAATTTCTGCTGTGTTTTCTTCTTAATGTTTTATGGTATTAGCTCTTGCATTGAACTCTGTGATCCACTTGAAGTTACTTCTTGTGTATGGTGTTAGATTAGGATCTAAATGTATCTTTTTCTATGTAGATATCCAGTTGTCCCAGCACCATATGTTAAAGACAATTCTGTCCCTATTGAATTGCCTTGGCACTATTGTTGAAGATTAACTGAATATAAATGTATGAATTTATTTCAGAATTCTCAGTTCTGTTCCATTGATTTATATACCTGTCCTTATGCCAGTACCATACTCTTAATTACTTCAGCCTTATAGCAAATTTTGAAATGCAGGTTGTGTAAGTTCTGCAACTTTGTTCTTCTTTTTCAAAATCGTTTTGGCTATTCTGGCTCCTTCGCATTTTTATGTATATTTTACATTCAGCTTGTCAATTTCTACCAAAAAAAACAACAAAAAAAACCTTGCTAGGGTTTTGATAGTGCGTTGAACTTGTAAGTCAATTTGGGGGTAATTTTCCATCCTAGCAATATTGCACCTTCTTGTCCATGAACACGAAATGTCTCTCCATTTTTTTAAGAGATATTAAAATTTTTTCTCAACAGTGTTTTATAGTTTTCAGGATACCAGGCTTGCATTTCTTTTCTTAAATTTATTTCTAAGTATTATATACTTTTTGATGGTATTGTGAACGGAATTTTTTTTTTAAATTTCATTTTCAGGTGGTTACTTGTGTATAGAAATGCAGTTGATCTTGTTTGTACCTTGTGACTTTGCTGAATGTGTTTATTAGTTTCAGTGTGTGTGTGTTTAATGGAATTATCAGGATTTTCTGCATACAGAATCATGTGATCTGTGAATAAAGAAAGCTTTACTTCTTCCTTTCATATCTGATGCCTTTAATTTTTTATTTAATTTTATTTTCTTCCTTATTACACTGACTAGAACTTTCAGTTGAGTAGAAGTGAGGATAGACACCCTTTCCTAGTTTTCAGTCTTTTACCGTGAAGTGTGATGTTAACTGTGGGGTTTCTTTTGCTGCCCTTTATCACGTTGAAGAAGTTCTCTTCTGTGCCTGGTGGTAAGAGGTTTGGGTTTGTTGGTTTGTTTTAGTCACAAATGGGTGTTGGGCTGTGCTAACTGCTCTTCTGTCCATTGAGCCCCTCACGTTTTCTAATTTTCCCCTCTAATTTTCTTCTTCATTCTGTTAATAACGGCGTATTGCATTTGTGATTTCAGATGTCAGGCCAGCTTTGCAGTCCCAGGTGTAACTCTACTTGGTCGTGATATGTAATCCCTTTTATATGTTGCTGGAAACATATAAAAAACCCTAATAGTTTAATGATTATTACATCTATAATCATGAGGGATATTGGCTTGTAGTACAGTATTTTTATAGACGTTTCTGTTAAAGCACACATCTAGCATTTCTGGTGCTCTTTGTTTCTTTATGCGGATAGAGTTGACATATGGTGTTACTTGTTTTCAGCCTGAAGGACTTCCTTTAGTCTTTTTTGTAACATAGGTCTGCTAGCAAAAAAAGTTTTTTTCTCGGCATGTCTATTTCACCTATATCCTAAAGTTTAGCTTACAAACGTACCTCTTTTTATTGCGCTTCACTTTATTGTGCTTCAGAGATACTGTGTTTGTTTTGTGTTTGTTTTTTTTAACAAATTGAAGGTTTATGGCAACCCTGTGTCAGGCAAGTCTGTTGGCATCATTTTTCCAATAGCATTTGTTCCCGTTGTGTCTCTGTGTCACATTTTGGTAATTCTCACAATATCTCAAATGTTTTTACTAATTTTATATCTGTTATGGTGATCAGTGATCTTTGATGTTACTACTGTGACTCAACTGAAGGCTCAAGTAATGGTTAGCATTTTTTAGCAGTATTTTTTAATTAAGGTAAGTACTTTTTTTTTAAGACATAATGGTATTGCACACTAATAGACTACAGTGTAGTGTTAACCATAACTTTTATATGCACTGGGAAGCTAAAAAATTCGTACGACTGGCTTTATTTCAATATTTGCCTTATTGCGGTGGTCTGGAACCAAATCTGCAATACCTCCGAAGTATACCTGTGTATAATTCTTGGTCGACGGTTTTTTCTTTTATGTGGTAGGAGGCCATTCTTCTATTTTCTGGCCTCTACTATTTTTGATGTGAAGAGTCATTAATTATTTTGTGGTTTTGTATGTAATCTGTTGTTTTTCTCTTGCTGTTGCTCAGACTTTCTTTTTATCTTTGATTTTCCACTATTTGACTGTGGTGTACATGTTTATCTCAAGCGAATATGTGGGTTTATGTTTTTCTTCAAATGTGTGGGTAGTTTTCAACCATTGTTTCTTTAAAATTTCTCTGCCTTTCTCTTCCTCCTCCACCACCCCCAACCCCTGGATTCCCATTATATGTATGTTGGTACATTTGATGGTGCCCCACAGATCTCTGAGGCTCATTTTTCTTCATCCATTTTTCTCTGTGTTTTTCAGACTGAATACTTTTAATTAACTTCAAGTTCACTGATTCATTCTTCTGCCATCTTAAATCTGCTGTTGAGCTCCTCTGATTAACTTTACATTGTAGTTATTGTGGATTTTTTTAATCTCTTTTTTTCTTTGCTGGTCCAGATTTGGGCCCTCTCCTAGGCAGTTTCTTCCTGCCCTGGGTATAGGTGACATTTTCCTGTTTCTTTGCATGTCTCTTAGGTTTTTGTTGAGAACACTACATTTTAAGTAATGTATTGTAGTAAATCGGATTCTGATTCACTTTATTCCCAGAGGGTTATTGTTGCAGGTTTTTTTTTTTTCTTTAATAATTTAGTTGGACTAAATCTGCAAAGTCTGTCTCCTTCATGGTTTAAAGTTTTGTTAATTTTTTTCCTTCTCACTTTTATTTTGAAGCCTGGCCTGCTAGGATTTTTCTCTGGGTCAGCATTGCTGAAAGATCAGCCAGTGGTTGGTCAGAGGGTGTGCTCAAACACCTGTGTCAGTAAGGCTTCCCCCGTCTGCTGATGGAACTGGGTGTGCATTGGGGAGTACATCCAAAGGCTACTCAGTTTTCCAGTCTGCCCTGGCTTCTCCTTTCTGCCAGGAATCCTTGTGTCTCCTTTGTACGTACACAGGCGAGGAGGTGCGGGGCACTTTAGCTTTCTCCGTTCTCTGCTGTACGTGTGCATAGCCCTCCCTTCAGCAGGCGGAGACGTGCAGAGAGCTTATCGAGGCTCTCCAGGCTGTTAAGTTTCTGGCTACTTGGCCAGTCTATTTGTTGCTTGCCCCACCCAGAACGTGATTATTCGGCTTGCTGATTGACTGGTCTTCTCTATTCATTTGCTATCAGAATTGCTACTGATGTTGACAGTGCTGCTGGGCATGGAGTCATTTCACACTTTCTTCAAAATTACGTGAACATCCGTCACTGGTTTTCACGGCTTTCCCCATCCTAGTGGAACTTCTGCGTCATCTGGGCTGGGGAGGAGGGGTGGGAGCACAAGATTGCCACAGACTCCCACTCTCCTTTCCAGAGTCCCGAAGTGGTCGTTTTTAACTGTTTGGTCAGCCTTTATTGTTGCTTTTTATGGAAAGGCTTTGCTGAGCTCCTTGCTTAGTTATCCTGAAAGTCCTGTGCTCTCTCATAGCCTTTCATTTTTTTTTTTTTTTAACTTAGGTTGTTTTGGATCTCTGTCCATACGAGCATATGTAAAGTTTCACTTCATCCTTTTTAATGTCTGCATAATGTTTCATTATATGCGTGTTCCAGAATTTATTTAATTAGTCTTCAAATAATGGACACTTACTTCTTATAGATTATAATTCAAACAGTGATCCCAGGATTAACCTTGGACATAAATATTAGCATATTTGGGCAAATATGGCTGAAGAGTACATCTCTGGCTAGTTAGAGAACCCACTGAATTTTTAATAAATTACTTTTAATGATTTTATTTTAAGACTTTTTTCCTATTCTCCAGGCTAACACATTTAGATAGATCCTAAACTTACTGGCTAGAGAAATCCCATTTACACATATTTAATTAGAATTCTAATCAATTTTCTACTCTTCACAATTGGTGATAGTGTTGGTGTTAATGTTATAATAGTTTCACTTTTCAGGTGGGGAGTTGAAGTGATAATTTACTAGTGACTAGTTTAAAATGTAAAATTGTAAAAATAATTTAATCTATAAGCTACCATATGTGATTTGGTTTCCCTACTGATCTAAAAACATTATTTCAAAGACCAATAAAATTGTAACTACAGTGTGTATGTCAATAGTGTCTATCTGACCTTAGAAGAAACAGTTACCTCACATTTAAAGAAGTTGTCTAAAATCACATAGCTGGTCAGCCCGATTGGGTAAATTCAGGCTTAACCTCAGATGTGATTGACTCAGATTCCGTTTTTTTGCTTTTTGGGTTTTTTTTTTTCCCTCCTAACTACACTATCTGCTGTAATGTATTTTTACACAGATGATGTTTAAAATAGGCTTTAATTCTAGTTTTCGTGGGACCATTGTAAATCACCTAACTTTACTTAGAGCAATGCTTTTCTTTTTTTTATTTTTCTTTTTAAATTTTTAATTGTATTTTTGAATAGGGCCTCAGTTATCTTCTTTTCCCATGAATCAGTTTTTAACCACATACAATTTTATGTCCTGCCTCCTAACACTTTTCAACAGGGCCAATATTCAGCATTTAGGTAGCACATTTTATTTAGAATGTGCTTTAAAAATAATTTATTAATCACACGTTTTTAGTAAAATGGTAAGGAGCATACTGTTAGTAGGCAGAACCCACCACGGATTCAGAGGTTATCTGCCAGGAGCCTGCCAAGGGCCAGCTGGGATGACACACCCTTCTCTGTAATGTGTGGGGCCTTCCTTCCCACTTCTGTATCCATATCTTTAACTTCTGAATTTCCAGTTCCTATGTCTGATTGCTCTACAACAGCTCAATTTTTGTGTGCTACAGACAATTGCAGACTCGACCTGTACAAAATTGATTAAATCATGATGTCACTTTGTTACTCTCCTTACCTTCCAGAAACTAGTCAAACTTCTTGACTTTGCTCATATACCCCCATATCCAATATTTTACCATTTCTAATAAAATTAGGCATTATAAATAACTCCATATCTACCTGTCACCATCCTTCCTGCCACTTCCCTACTCCAGGCCATCTTTACCACGTACTGGGATTACTTAAGTGCTTCCGTCTGGTGTTTCTGCCTCCAGTGTGTTGTTTTTCCTTTTAATATCTTTATTGAGATATAAATCACACGGCATAAAATTCACTCATATAAAGTATACAGTTCAGTGCCTTTTAGTATATTCGCAGAGTTCTGCAGCTGTCCCCCTAATCTCAGCTGGGCCATTTGTATTACCTCCCAAAATGAACCTTGTAACCAACAGCCGTCACTCCCCATTCTTCTCCCACCTTCGGCAACCACTAATTAGTTTTTGTTCTTTTTACACAGCTTTTATGGAGATGTAATTCAGATACCATACAGTTTACCCATAAGGTATACAGTTCACTGGATTATTGTATATTCACAGTTTTGTAACCATGACTACCAACTGGTTTAGATTTTTATCATCCCCCAAAGGAACTCCCTAGCCATTAGCAGTCCCTCCCACTTGGCTCCCCTACCTTCTCACACTCCTCTGGCTTACATCGCCACTAACTTCTCTCTCTAGATTTCCCTGGGTTTTTTTGACATTTCATATAAAACACGTACAGTATGTGTAGTCTTTTGCCCTGACTTCTTTCACTTAACATACTGTTATCAAGGTTCATTCAAGTTGCTTTTTATTGCTGAATAATATTCCATTTTACAATATACCACATTTTATATGTCCACTCCTCAGTTGAGGACTTTGGGGTTGTTTCTACTTTTGGGCTATTATGAATAATGCTGCTGTGAACATTCATGCCCACATTTTTGCATGAATATATGTTTTCGTTTTCTTGGGTATTACCTAGGAATGGATTTGCCAGGTCATATGGTAACTCTTTGTTCAGCATTTTTGAGGAGCTACTACGTGGTTTTCCGAAGTGGCTGGACCATTTTACATTGCCACCAGAAAGTTGTAAGGGTTTCAATATCTCTGCAATCTTACCAACACTTGATATTGCTTATCTCTTTGATTACTGCTA
This sequence comes from Stenella coeruleoalba, assembly GCF_951394435.1. NCBI lineage: Eukaryota > Metazoa > Chordata > Mammalia > Artiodactyla > Delphinidae > Stenella > Stenella coeruleoalba. Next base: position 5,966,513 of record NC_137163.1, on the reverse strand, counting down.
TCCTAGGGAGTATGTTCGTGGTATTTCATTGTCGTTTTTGTTTGCATTTCCATAATAACTAATAATGTCGAGCTTCTTCTCTTGGGCTTACTTTCTGTTTTTCTTAGAGAGAAATGCCTATTCAAATCCTTTATCCTTTCAAAATTAGGTTATGTGTCCTTTTATTATTGAGCTGTGAGAGTTCTTCATGTATTATGAATACAAGTTGCTTATCAGGTAATAGGATTTCAAAATATTTTCTTCTGTTTTGTGGGCTGTATTTTCACTTTTTTGATGGTATTTTTGTGGCACAATAGTTTTAAACTTTGACTTGGTCCAATTTGACTGTTTTTTCATTTGTGCTTTTGGTATCTTAGCTAAGAAATCATTATGTAATACAGGATCATGAAGATTTACTTTCACATTTTCTTTCAAGAGTTTTACAGTTTTAGCTCTTACATTTAGGTCTCTGATCCATTTTGATATAATTTTTGTGTGTGGCAAAAAGTAAAGGGCCCATCTTATTTTTTTGATGTGGATATTCATTTGTTACAGCACCATTTGTTAGAGACTATTTGAAAATCAATTGACTATAATGGATAACTGGGCTCTCAATTCTATTTCATTGATCTTTATGTCTATCTTTTAAGGCAGTACCATACATTCTCCATTACTGTAGCTTTATAGTAAGTTTTGAAATGAGAACATACCAGTCTTCCAACTTCGTTCTTCTTTCTTGAGATAGTTCTGGCTAAACTAGGCTCTCTGTAACTACTAGTTGATTGAGTTGTAAATAATAATGCCATATATCAATTACGTGCCATTTTAATTTTATTATAAATATTTCACTTGGAAAGTATGCACAGCAGAAGGAGATATGGCTGACTGTAGAAAATTCTAGTTTAGGGGAAAAATACTGTTTTTTTTTTCTTTTTACAACAATTTATTGATAAATTTTCATTTCAACAAACTCAAGTCTTGTTTTATGAATTTAACTATTTTCCTTACCTTTTTTTTTCCTATTAAAAATTATTTGCTTCATGTCCTGAATTCTTTGTTATCTTCTGTCTTTTGTGTAGGACTATAATGATGAAATCAGGCAAGCACAGCTCCAGGAATTAACATATTTGAATGGTGGTTCAGAAAATGCAGATGTACCAGTTGTTCGAGGGAAACCTACCTTGCGTACAAGAGGTGTACCGACCCCAGCAATAACCAGGTAGGTGTGATTTATTGACTTACCTGTTTGTTGTTAGAATAGGGTACCATGGCAACAGTTTTACTGTTTCCTTTTTTAACGGGCAAGCGACTTTACCAGTGTATTGGTACAAAGCCTATAGGAATACATTCAGGCAATATGGTGTCGTATTAAGAGGATTCACTGTGGACTGAGGTATTCCTGGGCTTAAATATAACCTGTACCACTTACTAGCTAATGACTGTAGATAAGTTTATTTAATCACCCTCACGTTATTAATCCCCTAATTCTTTGAATGTAAGTCATAGCTTTGATGCACAAATGGAGATAGTGGAAGCTTGTGTTTTCCCAGTGAGCGCAGACAGTACCAGGCTGGTTCATTGCCGCACCTCCAGTGTTGAGCAGTGTCAGGTACCAGGTGAGTGTCCCGATGCTCGCTGTCCTTTTATGCCGTGTAAATGCTCTGTGGTATCTGAAACTCCGAAGCTTGTCCAGGCACACCGAATTTTTATTTCTGTCTCGGAATCACGACTGCTTTTATCATGAAAAATATGATAATGAATTCGTAAGTCAATTGAAGCAAACTATAAATTGAGACGTGACTCTCAAACTTATTTGAAAATTATTTTTAATTTTTGCATTTTTGCCCCCAGAAGAACTCAGTGGAAATTAGTAACACAGACTTTTTTTCACTGGTGACTGTATATATTTTTTCAGGTAGAGTTTTGCATGAAATAATTTAAAATAGGTTTCTTCCATTTATCCAAGTTCCTTTGGAGGAATAAAAAGTGAGTCCCCCTGCTGAGTGCTGATCGACACGCTGTCAGAGCAGTTACAGACAGGTGTTATTGCAATGTAAAAGGAACACAGATCTGGGCATGGTACCAGGTGGGTTTTCTCTGTAAAAAACAGGCTAATAATAATAGGATTGCTGCTGATGATTTAATGAAATAATTTATGTAGCTGTTCAGTAAACGGTAAATCTCTATCATTTCCATTTCTCCTGTTAAATAATTTACTTGCAATCATAGGAAATTACGTATTTGCTATATTCGTTTCCAGTGGCTGTTACAATGAATTACCACAAATTTGGTGGCTTTAAGCAATAGAAATTGGTCATAGTTCTGGAGGCTAGATGTCTGAAATCAGCTTTACTAGGCTAAAATCAAGGTACTGACCGCTCTCCCCCTGGAGGCTGTAGGGGGGAATCGTCGTGGTGACCCTCCCAGCTTCTGGTGCCTGTAGGCAGTCCTTGACTTGAGGCCATCGCACTCTGCTCTGTCTCCTTCTTAGCGCTGCCTTCTCGCATCTCCAGTTGCCTCCCTCACATAGGGATGCATGGGACTGTATTTAGAGTCCACCTGGGTGATCCAGGGTAGTGTTTCCATCTCAGGATTCTCGACCTAATGTCACATCTGCAAAGGCCCTTTTCTCTAAATCAGGCAACATCCACAGAACGGATATCCCTTGGATAGAGAATATAGATAATAGAGCACGTGCAGTGCCGTCATTTAGGGGATGCCCTGTTCCTTAGACCAGGTCTTCCATTTTTGCTGAAGGTAATTTCTAATCTAGTTGTCTCATTTTCACTTCAGTTGAAAATGTTATGTTATGAATCGACAAGGAAGGCAGAAACTTTCTGTTCTGAGGGAGTGTAGTATCTGGAGGGATAACCTCCATCTGCCCAGGTGAAAAATTATTCCTCTTGGTGGCAGCCTATACCCTGCTTGCCATTTTGAGCTTTTCCATTGCCTTGGTAGTGGGTATTTTGGGATGGAATTACCGTTCAGGTCACACTTCAGACCCAGTGGTTCGCCTGTGGAGCAGTGGCTGGTTCGTGCTGATCCAACACCTGATGCGGGGCACTTCCGCTCCCCACGTGCCAGGGAGCCAGGCACCGCCACCTTCCCTCCATGTGGTTGTGGGCTTGCGTGGCACCAGATCGTTCAAATACTCTGTTTTCTACAGTGTGAAATTCATGTTCCTCTAAGAGGCATTCAGTTGCCCTTCTGTACTTTCTCTTAAGACCTCTCTCCCAGTTGGTCTTTGTTCATTACTTTGCCAGGTTTCCTGCTTTAGCGCCTGCCTCCCCCCGACACCGCCACTGGGTTAAAGGGTGTGCTCTGCCCTTCCAAACCTTTGTTCACACTGCTCCTGTGTCTGTGGTTCCGCTCTCTAACCCTCTCACCTGTTTAAGTCCTACTTGTCTTTACATCCCGAACTGAAACTTCCTTTAACAGACACTCACATCGTGCCTACTACTGACTGAGTGCTTTCCGCGCACATTACAGATATTAACTAGGTTAAGCCTCATAACAGCCCTGTGAGGCGGGCACTGTTTTGCTAAAGTCACCATTTCACAGATGAGGAAACCAAGGCCAGAGGAGTCAGTTACTTGCTCCAGTCACTCAGCTGGGGATTTTTAGAGCCTGGCTGGAATGCAGGCAGTCTGGTTCCAGAAACCATGCCTCTCCCTCTCTTTGATCCTTCCCTTCTGTTTTTATCCAGAATCTTTTTTTTTTTTTTTTCTTCCACTCATTCTCCTCTTGCAGTTTTTCCATAGAATTTTCATTCTGTCACTTTTCTTATATATTAATTACAGCACAATTAATACAAACTATGATGAAAAGACATATTTTTACTACTTTTTCTCATCAGATCACATATAGTAACTTGCTAAGTTAATGTCCATCTACCAGAAGAAAAATAAATTAATATGGAAAATAATTAGGATAGAAAATTACAAAAATCCTAAGGGTGAGATTAATACACAAAAAGGTACATGTTATTTTGTAGGGTTGGCAAAATTGGTCTTCAGATTACGCTTTGAGCTTTCTAGTGGCCAAAGTGGAGGAAAATATGGTTTTAGAATTCACAGCATCTAAATGGCTGAAAACAGTCATAAAACAAAAGGCAAATGCACTTATTGCAGCCTAGCGCTTTCTAGTCCTGGGACCACTGGACGGTCATAGGTAGGTCCTCGCTACACTCAGTCCCTCAGTAAGTCATTTTGATTTTAGCTCTGAAATAAGCCTTAAACCTGTTTTTCTTTGATCACCTTTTCCACCCTGCACTCCAGCCAGACTGGTCTCCCTTCTGTTCCTTGAACAGGCCGAGCTCGTTCCTTTCCCTGTCCTTTGCCTTCACTCCTCCTCCTTGGAAGGCCTGTCTGCAGTTGCCTGCCTGCCCCTCAGCATCCTGTTCTCAACACACACAGGCACCATGTCAGAGAAGCCTTTGCTGGTTGCCTTGTTTGAAGTGGCCGCCCCCATAACCCGGAAGCCAGCCCACAGCACCCTTCTTGGTTACATGGTAGCACTTATCAAACTGAATTTACCTTTCTGACTTGTTCAGTTTTTCATTGGTTACTCCTCAGTATTATGTAAAACCTTAAAGGCACTTGTGTCCATAATGTTTGGCATATAGGAATCACTCAGTAAATACATGTTGAGTGAATACAGTACAATCGCAAATTCTTTAGACTCTTCTGATCAAGTGTGGACCATTTACAACATTTTTTGTTAGTGTAGTTCTTGTCTGTCACGTGACTAGATTACCAGGGGATCAGCTTTTTGGGAATGGTCACATGGACAGCACCACTTTGGAATTTCACAGCAGAACAAGTCATTACTGGAATCTTCATGAATGTTCCCCACTGGTATCACTTCAGGGTAGCTTTCTGCTGAAAGATGTAAATGATCTAAAAGTAAATCCTGCAGAAGGGAGAAATAAGTATTTTAATAAAACCTTTTCATTCAGTTTCAAATGAGAGGACTAAACTTACTCCTTTTTAACTTAGGAGATAAGGAAGTTTCTTTACTTCCGTTCTGCCCTGTGCAGCCCTGTGGTACGTCACCTCCCTAACTCCCCGCACGGACCCCAGCAGAGAACACATCAGGGAAGATTAGGAGTGACGCCACTCCAAGCAAACTCTCTGTTTAGCTCTGTGGTTTTCCCCGTAGGGTCTCCACCGCATATATTGCCTGCTGCCCTGGTGGTCTGGGCTGGACAGTTTTGAGCCCTCCAGGATGCTCCCTTCCTTTCCCCTCTTCAGAACAGCTGGCTAGTTCTGTGTTGCTTCTCCACTGGCCTTGTCTGGCCCATCTGGCCCTTTCCCCAAGTAGCAGGCAGTGTTCTCTCCCTGCATGTGTTACCAGAAAGAGCAGGAAGAAAAAGTGAACAAAGCAGATGAAGCCTGTCTTTCTAAGTAGTACGTACGCATTCACCAGCGTTGGGTGCCGAACGTGGTGGTTTTGTTTCAACCTAGGACATGAGGCTGACCCATTCACGCGGCTTTTATCAGCTTTCATCAGATGGGGAAAATTTTCAGCTACAGTTTCTTTAAAGAGTTTGCCTTCCCCTTATCTCTTCTTTTCTTGGACTGCAACCCCATGTTAGATCTTATGATTGCACTTCCCAGACTGTATGCCAGGGCGCTGGGATGCTGCCTCACGCTCACAGGGCTGCCGTGGAGAGTTTAAAATTTCATGGGACCCCTGCAGTAACCGGCAGCTTTCAGACACTGCATGAAACTATCAGCTTAAGTTAATCATTTATTGTTTTAACACTAGGTCATGCCCCACTGACTTCAGTGACATCGTATCTTTGTAAAACCGGCGTCTCAGCAGCTGCTGTGATAAATATTAGGTAGCCACAGTTGCTCTGCCTGTTGGGCAGAGCACGTGGCTTCCCCAGACCAGGCGATCGGATGGGACTCGGTCACTCTCATTTTCTCATCCACACGGATTTTCACGTGGTACCTATGCTCGTTTTAAAATGGGTTATGAATAGTATCACAGACGCTGAAGATTGTGTTAATGACAGAAAGTGATCCATTCTTCTCCGCAGTCTGTGAGAAGTGTTATCGGGAAAGCTGAATAGTTACTATATGGGCCATAAATATTTCACCAGCATATGATATGATTTATATTATTCTACCAATCTCTATTAAAAAGTCCTTCTTTATCATTAAGGGAAGGCTGGATATAGGAAAATGGTATTTCTTTTTCTACTAGCCAAAATTATAAGAATTTCCAATTTTAAAAACCCATTAATTTGGGATGTTATGTAAACTATATGATTGCCTCCTGGATTTACCTTCTGAGGACCTTGTACCACCTGAGCTGTCAGAACAGTCACTCTCCTCTCCTTCCTTCCAACTCTTGTGTCTACCGTCCGTGCCTTTCTTAAAACCCTGACAGTGGTTGACCACACACGTGCCCCGCGCCCCGGGCAGACACTAGAGGACTTTCCTTGGACACGAGCTTCTCTGCTTCTCTTGCCGTGAGACCTGGACTGCCCCTCAGTCCTCAGCATTCACTCCCTTGGGTCCACGTGCTCTCTGAGTGTGTGTTAGTGCAGCCGCTGGGGCTGATTAACGGGAGGCAAAAGGAGAAAAACGTGTGCTTTCTTTTAAAATCACCTTAGTAGGCTTTGGGAAGGCAATAACTGAGGCAAATAACGTGCCAAACAGCGAGAAGACTTCTGACAAGAACTTGTAACTTAAGTGCAGCCTGGAACAGACACGTGAGAAAAGCCGCTGAGCACGGTTCTCCTGCTTACGGTGCATCCGCGCAGCCCGAAGCCGGGTGTGGGTTCCCGGTCCTCCTGTCGACTCCAGTGCCGGCTGAAGGAAGGCTTGGATACCCATCAGGCCAACTGACTTTTCCTAGAATAATGTCAAGCAAGCGCCGCTGTCAGGCTGCAGCCCTGGAGGGTGGAAGGAGCCCAGTGAGTGTTTCCGGTGCAGTGGGCGTCTCCTCCCCTCCCCTCCCCTCCCCTCCCCACCCTGGCTCTTCAGAAGTTTTAATCAATTTTTTTCCTCTTTGGCCATCAGTCAGTTTCTGGTGTTAGGTCATTTAATGTCACACATTTTCCTGAGCTCTTTCCCTGACAAATTGAAGTTGCAGAGATGATGACCAAGTCATTGTCCCGCCATTCTGAGATTTTTAAGGGGAAAGTCAGAGAAACAAGTAGTTATGGCAGAATGGCTGAAACAGAGCACGAGGGTTATGAGGAAAAGTGAAGCGGAAGCAGAAACGATAGCACAGATCATCCTGAATGGGGAGCGTGGGTACAAACACACTTAGGATGAAGGTAAAGTAATAAGGCAGGGTAGTGCCAGAGGGAAGTCATCCTGCGCAGAGGGGCAAAGGCTTGAAAGCAGGAAAAATGGGGCCATCTGCCTGGAGTTAGGGTGTGGCTATGGGAAAATCAGAGTCACCCCCAGCCCCTCCTAGCTGCGTGGTCTCAGGGAACTTCCCTCTCTAAGCCTAGTTTCTTCGTCTGTAAAATGGAGATAGGACGTTGAGCCACATTAATCCATATCCTACTTAATTTTTTAAATGTCCCATCGGAGCCCAGACTGTGGCATGATTCCTTTTCTGATTACTCATAATGATCCCTCACTAAAAATAGAATTCCTGTAGCACAGCTATTTGATCAGTCCTTGGGCAAATTGCACATCTCTTCTTCACTCCTTTATTATCAATTTCACCATCATCACAGAGACAGAAGACTTGTGCGGCATAGTCCCAGAAGGCAGAAGTAAGGCTGATACTTAGAAATGATAAAGGTTTTTGCTATTTTTGTTTATAAGGAAAAAAAGTAAAAACATGCTAACAATCAGAATTGGAAGACAGTGACAGGCTTCAGAGTACGGAGCGAGCTGTCTCTTTTCAGGGGCTACGTCCCTGGATGAAACGGTAAGTTTCTTGTACTTCTAAGAGGGTGGACTCTCTCATACTGTCTTATGTGGTCAACAGTTTTACTAGTAACCAGTTTGTAACTTGTTGGAGAAGAAACAGATCGCATTGGATTTCTTACAGACTGTGTACAATGTAGGATAACGTAACACTTAGTCTTTTTTTTTTTTAATTGCATTGAAGGTTGGATGGTTCGCAGAATAAAGAAAAGAGATAACCGACAGGTTTCATAACAAGTCTATAACCTCTGGATCCAAGCTACCCAAGGCAGCACTTGAAATGCAGAGTCTCAGTCCCCAGCCTAGATGTACTGATGCAGACTCTGCCCCGAAAGCAGGCCCCAGGTGATGTGCGTGCACAGTAACGTGTGAGAGGAGAAGCACGGCCCTAGCGCCGCGCTTCAGATGATCTGTAAAGGTGGTGAGACAGAGAGCTGCCAGAGTCCTCTATTCAGAACATCTAGTCTCCATCAACCCCATGGCTTCTTACGTTTGTTCTGAGGGATTATGACCATAGGCTGCGTTTACCTTTCCCTTCTGTCCAGCTTCTCGTTCCCTTGTCAACCTCTGTCAAGAAAAAAAAAAAATACCTCAGTGATTAAGCTTTCAGAGAGGTGAAGGAAAGTTGTCACAAGTCTTAGGGATCCTACAGGAAAATAAATTAGCCCTCAGGTCATTAGCGCATCAAGCATGGGTCCTCGGATGGATCTCTGGGAAAGCTTATTCTTACTGTGAGACCGGCTAGACCTTGACACTGGATCCGGCAGGCACCCCCTCTGTGACCAGCTGTAGGCCTTTCTCTTCCTGAGGCCCAGGCATCCCCTGTGTTTCCCAGGGCCACCCAGCTGATAATGCTGGAGCTAGCTTGAGCTAATTCCACGAAATTCATTGTTTTATCATATACTTTTGCTTCTCATAAAATATATAGACAGGGCTTCCCTGGTGGCACAGTGGTTGAGAGTCCGCCTAGGGACACGGGTTCGTGCCCCGGTCTGGGAGGATCCCACATGCAGCGGAGCAGCTGGGCCCGTGAGCCATGGCCGCTGAGCCTGCGTGTCCGGAGCCTGTGCTCCGCAACGGGAGGGGCCACAACAGTGAGAGGCCTGCGTACCGCAAAAAAATATATATATAGACAAAGGCCAGACAATGTGGTGTATATACCCTTACTCTGTACCACACTGCGTCGCTGTTGCTACATGTATGAAACGTACGTAAATGCGCTGCTGCTGAATGGACGACATGAGCACAAACGCGAGATGCACCTTCTGTCTCCTCTCTCTCCTCACCCTTCGGTTAGCAGCCAAAAGGACAGCGTCAGGACAGAGTCCAGGTAGAAATCCACACGGTAATTACCACTTGCTGAGCGCCTGTTTTAGCTTAGGCACTTGATGTGGTTGGAAACCTCACAGCCGTTCTGCAAGAGCCAGATGTTATTAACTGGACTTGTCGATGGGAAAACCAAGGCTCAGCAGCCCAGTGACGACAGGACTAGATTTGAGTTTGAGTGTGGGTGTGCTGGAACCCACATCACATGCCTTTTCGTCATAGCCTAAAACCTCCTATTAATATATAAACTGAATAATTAGTTCCTGATTGACTGAACGCAAGAAGTTATTGATCATCCAGAGCACTCGTTCCATGGAAAAAACTTTTCTCAATTATTTTCACATCTGAGTTTCAAAACCAGAAACCAAGGTCACCCTGCTGAAAAATGCAAACAGAAAGAACCATTACGGTCACACCCCTTTGCTTATGAAACTTTCTAGTCAGATGTGTTATGTTTCTGCTTTTCCCTTATCCCCGTTCTGAGCGGTGTAGCACCCAATCCTATCAATTTGAATCAACCTTTCAAGTAAAAAATAAGTACGTTCCCATTGATTGTCGTTATAAATGTCATCTCCCAGACACTTTTCTGTTCTCGTCCCATGTTATGAGCCCTGCTGTTCAGCTCTACCCTGAACTTCATTTGTAGCGTTGAGTGAGCACGAGGCAGTGCAGCGGGACCTTCACGTTGGCCTGTCACTGCGTCGCGCCTTCCTCTCACCAGAGACCACTTAACGGCAGTACTAAGACCGTGCTGCTCGACACCATTCCCGTGGGATTTGAAACTCTTAAAAACGAATCTTCAAAGTGTCTTTTGTAGACAAGTATCCCGAGCTACATATATCAAATGACTTGTCTAAAATCCTGTAACGGATTCTTTAGTATGATTCCATATACCCAGTGGGCACATAACCTAACAATGTCGATGATGATAAGAAAGAATGGTGAGCTTCTTAAATATAATGTCTTTCCGTGTGGTAAAAGACATGAATTTATTGAAATGCTGAATATTTTGTGATCGATATAGTACCTTGGACGGCAGAGATGGGGTATTAGATAAAGAAGCCGGAGGCTTATTGAGTTTGAATACACACAGATTGACTGAAATATCACAGATGAGTTAGAGGTACCATAGGTAGAAACTACTTTTTTCTCTAATCACATTGAAGATTTTTCTAGATGTATAGCAGAGACAAAAAGGTGAGGAAGACTATAGCTATTACAGTGTCTATCAGTACAGCTCAGAGAGACTGAAATTTATCTAAGTTGCTGCTATTCATTGAGTAGCCAATGGGCTAAATACCGTGTATGTCCTGCCATTTTTCCTTCACCATAACACTAAGAAATGGGTTCTGTATCCCATTTCACAACTGAGGAGACTGTCTTGGAAAGGTCAGACTCTTGATTAGTTTGAATGTTAATTGGAAGGCAGAGGTAAATAAGTACAGTCAGGAAATCGATCTGAATCCAGTGTCCTTGCTCTAGACCACCAGTTTTATCGCACCGATTTTTATGACCTAGTATGAAAACACACACAAAAAAGATCTAACTTACAGTGCTCAAAAAAGGGATAACACAAGTTGCCTAAAGGTGAGAGTCATGGATTTTGACAGTTTTGAGAAGTACCAGTCAGGTTTTTGGTAAGATGTCCCTCCTTTGGGATTTGTCTAATATTTTTCTCACGATTAGCCCAGGGTTATAGGTTTGGGGAACAAAAACCGCAGAGGTAAAAAATAAAATGCTATTTTTATTACATCATATCATGGGAACATACTGTTCACATGACTTACCACTATTAGCTCATTGCTTTTTGTTGCTGAATCATATTCCATTATATGAATGTACCCCAGCTTGCTTATCTGTTCACCTATTGAACAGAGGGCATCTTGGTGGTTTTAGTGACTAATTTCAGAATTTCAGATTTCAGGTATTCATTGCAGCTGTGTAGGACAGCAGTTGACTTATTAACTTCGTATTCCAAGACCTGTTTCATGTGCTTATTAGTTCTAGTTTATTGTTTGTTCGTATGGTTGCTTTGTTTTGTTTTGATCTGGTTGATTCTTTGGGAATTCTTACATGGAAATGTCACCTGCAGACAAAGTTTTGTTTCTTCCTGCGCAACCTTAAAAGTTTTGTTTCCTTTTCTTGTCCTATTGAATTAGGTAGGACTTCTAGTACAGTTTTAATTGGAGTGGTAAGGCTGGGCATCCTTGCCTTGTTCCCCATCTTAAGGGGAAAGCATTCAGTCTCTCACCGTTCAATATGATGTTAGTTGTAGGTTTTTGTAGATGTTCTTTTTTAACTTGAGTAAATTTACCTCCGTTCCTAGTTTGCCGAGTTTTTATCATGAATGATGTTGCATTTCATTAAACGCCTTTTCTGCTTTATGTGACCTTACGATTCTTCTTCGTAAGCCTTCTTGGCAGGCTGGTCACATGGATTTTCACTAATGCTGAAGCAGCCTTTCATACCTGGAACAAATCCCATGTGGTCGTGACGTGTTTAATACATTATTAAATTCAATTTGCTGCTGCTTTTGAAGATTTTTACGTCTTTGTTCATGGGAGATACTGATTTATGGTCCGCTTGCTTGTTTGTTTCATTGTATAATGTCTTTAATGCCTTTTGCCTCCCCTTGGACCACATGTCTCTTCCTCGGGATGTCAGAGACCACCTCGCTCAGCTCCCTGCCACCCTTCCTCGGCCTCTCTGTCTCCCAGCCCCTTGACCAGTTGTGGTTTCCACAGGTGGACTTAGAAAAAAAATCTTGGGAGGCACCTCCTGTGACAGGTCCCCATAAGGGCTCAAGACCAAGTGGAAGCCGGTCACTTCTGTCTTCCCCGGTGGCCCAGGCCAGTCTCAGCCTCTGACTAGTAATGTAGAAATAATTTTCAGGAGGCACGTCTGGTGGCCACCCTCAGAGAATGAGTTAGGAAATGTTTCCTCTGATTTGATTTTCTGGAAGAGAGTGGAAAACTGATATCATTCTTTCCTTTAATATTTGATAGAATTCGCCAGTGAAACCTCTGGATCTGGTGCTTTCTTTTTTGGAAGATTATTAATTATTGATTAAATTTCTTTAATAAACATAGGTTTAGTCAGATTATTTAATTCTCTTTGTAGGAGATTTGGTCATTTGTATATTTCAAGGAATTAGTCCAGTTCATCAGAGTTAACAAATTTGTGGGCCTAGACTTGTTCATCATCTTCCTTTTTTATCTTTTAATGTCCTTGAGGTCAGTAGTGATGACCCCTCTTTCATTTATGATATTGTTGTTTTTTTCTTGTTCAGCCTGTCTAGAGGTTTATTAATTTTATTGATCCTTTCAAAGAACGAGCTTTTGGTTTTGTTCATTTTCTCTGTTGTTTGTGGAATTGGAGCTTTCAGCTGTGTATTTGCTATCCCAATCAAACAAGAGAAGAAGAGATAACTGGTCTGTAGGCAGCCTCATTGTCTGCTTGGTTCTCCTTGTTTGGAGGACATTGTCCACAGGAGGTGGGTCAGGCTATGCCTTTATTTTCTGGCGGAGCCGAACTTCTGTCCTCATTTCTTCATGGGACTTGCACACTTCCTCAAGTTTTACCTTATGTTGGGCTCTTCTGCCTCCTGCCTTCCTCTCTGACTTGGAAGTCTCATATTTTAATTTTTTTTTTTTTTTTTTTTTGCGGTACGCAGGCCTCTCACTGTTGTGGCCTCTCCCGTTGCGGAGCACAGGCTCCGGACGCACAGGCTCAGCGGCCATGGCTCACGGGCCCAGCCGCTCCGCGGCATGTGGGATCTTCCCGGACAGGGGCACGAACCCGTGTCCCCTGCATCGGCAGGCGGACTCTCAACCACTGCGCCACCAGGGAAGCCCGGAAGTCTCATATTTTATGTTAGAAATACATGAATATGTTGAATCCTACTTCAGAAAATATATGTGTTTATTTAACCTAAGAGTGATGCTTTCAGTCCCTAGGTAGTAGCTACACCCTTTGGGAAGGTTCATTTTATTCCCTCTCTCGTGGAATCTGATATGTTTTGGTCCCAGGTGTGCCAGCTCTGTGTTCTCAGACAGTCTTAAGATCTGTTTAGGCCTCCGTTTCCTTGTCCGCAGACAAGCCAGGTAAGGCCCAGGTCACAGTGTTGGAGTGAGGGTTGGCTGTGACCCCGGCAGGACGTGATGGAGGAGTGCTCAGTAGATGCAGCCTCCCCAGATGTCAGTTTCCTATCCTGTGTCCCAGACAGACCCTGTCTCCTGGGGTTTCTTTGATGTTACCATCTTTATTGTTGCTGGACGAGCTGCCTAAATGACTTAATTTCCTCCCTTTAGGTAGGTGCCTGTTTCTCATTTGCTTTTAGTTTTCACTTTGCACGTGGTTTCCTTATTTCTTTTTACAGAATTACGGGACACCGATTTTTGTGAGGTATAAATGCATGCGCACAGTGGAATGCTAGAGAATACCACGAGTATTGCTAATTTGACCCTCTTGCTTGCAGGGGAAGGGGAGGAGTCGCGGCCCGGCCAGTGGGAGTCGGGGTACCGCGAGGGACGCCGACTTCCAGAGGAATCCTTTCCACCCGAGGGCCAGTGAGTCGAGGAAGAGGACTTCTCACTCCCAGAGCAAGAGGCGTCCCCCCAACTGGGTACAGACCTCCACCGCCACCCCCAACACAAGAGACCTATGGAGATTATGTAAGTGGAGGTGTTCTGATGATCTGTGACCCAGACATAGCTTCAGGTGTTGTGACCGATATCCCTCACGTTGCTTTAGCTCTTTAGCAAACGTTTATTGAGTGCTAAATAAGTACTTGGTACCACAGGCACAGAAAATGTGAAAGAAGTAACCTCTTTCGTCAAATAACTTAAACCTCAGATATGGAAGATGAGTTTGGGTGGTGGCGAGGTTCAGAACCAGGGTCAAGGAGGCATGCGGGCAAGCCCACCAGGCGTGTAGCGTAGCATTCGGCCACCGTCCTCTGCAGGTTGCCTCTGAGTGATGCAGTCATTCAAAAAGCAGTTGCCTACGTACACCAAGCTGTTTTTACCCTTAAGCGTTTCCTCTTAAGCTGTGCTCCTGAATACCGATTCTTAGTGGAAATTCTTTTCAGTGAAGAAAATAAAAGTTCCCAGTTTTTTTAATTAATGGATTATCAGTTTTTCCATTTATCATTCCATAATCCTTTGATATGGTTCATAGACTTATTTAGCATAAGAGAAAGAAAATACATCCATGGAAAATGGGCGGCAGGGGGTGGGGAGGGCGGAATCTTTACCAGGAATACAGAACCCCTGGGATTCTTACTGTAACTTTCTGGTTAACATAAATGAGGAAGAGGAGTACTGGATAGATGTTTCGTATTAGTAATTGAAAGTATTAAAGAAAGTATATGAACTGTTGTCAAAGAAGGGGGAAGCAGTGACAGGCCTAAAATGCCAGACCCAGTAGGTTTCCATGTCTCCCTTTAATGGAGGTCTCTTGCTAGGAACTCAGCACCTCTTTGCATAGTTTCTGGAACTTGCAGTAATCCCTGGGCCACAGACAACTTCTTCAGTGTCATCTGCAGCCACCGAAGGAGCTGAGTCTTCGTCCTGGTCGTACTGCACTTCTTATAATTCCCTAAATGTACTGCGTCCTCTTAGGCGTCCAGAACTTTCCTCATGTAGCAGCCTCGGCCTCGAGTCCTCCTCCCCCTCATCCGACTGTTCCTGTCTGTCCTTGCAGACTTAGGTCAGCTGTTACTAGGGCAACTCATGGGAGGCAAGAGCTGGCCTGTTGAGCATCACCGCAGTCTCCCACCTGACTGTGGCCGCTGGCGGGGCAGGGACGGAGAGCTGCACCCCTTTGCACTGGCAGAGCGCACGCTGGGAGCTCAGCGAATTATATTCTGAAAATCAGTGCCATGTGGGCAGCTTCACCATTGGGCTGTTCGCTTGGGGAAGGCTGTGTCTGTGTCTCGGCTCTGTGTTCTCTACAGCTGGACGTGGTCCTGTTTACTAGTGTTCTTAGCAAGCTGGCGGTGGTGCCTCAGATTCATCCACAAAGGCTGAGTCTCCTGAGAGTAGCAGAGACTGAGGGAAAGCAAACGTTGTGAAATTCCTCTGAGGTGGCCCGGTGTCTGCTTTTTCCCACCTCGGCCTGCCTTGAGTTCTCTCAGGTTTGGGTGCTGTAGATGTGGCTGGATGGTGTCGCCGTAATCGCCAAGGCAGGGGGTGTGGGAAACCTGGATCCTAGGCCCCCCTGTGCTATGAACATGGTACGAGTCAGGCAAGGTACTTAGCTTTTTTTGGCTAAGTCCACCAATCCACCCGTCTCAGAAAGAGCTAGTGCCTTCTTTCCATACATTAATTCATCTTCCCACTCAGCAAAGATCGATCGAATTCCTACAGTGTGAGCCAGACACACACATCCTCTGTCTCAGTGTGTATACCCCGGTGAGTCTTGAATGAAATTAGATGAATACAAATGAAACTTTCTTGAAAGGTTAAAGTCGAGGGGAGCAAAAGGAAGAGAAATTCAAGGCACTTGGTTTTTCTGTGTTTAGCTCTGAGTTTTATTGATATGTGATGGCAAAGGCCTGAAAACAGTCGATTTGCAAAGTATTCTGTTGAGTTAATAACACCCCTTCCCATCCACTACCACGGCTAGTGGGATGGTGGCCGTGCAGAAGAATATGTGTCCTGTCATTAGCAGACGAGGGCTGGAGGGCTGTAAGCAGAAAGGCAGCCTGCATCGCGTGAGCCCACACTCACGCCTGGCCCTTCCCGGGCGCGCGTTGTCCCTGAGGCTGCATTTCCAGCACAGCTCGTACTCATTCTGCCACACCACAGCGTTGCCTTCAAATCACAGACGGCCACGTTGGCTGTCTTGCTTAGCATTTGCCATTCGTCTTAACTGTTTGAGATTCTAAAGATTACTCGCACTGTATGCTTAGCTTTGCAGCATGGGAAGGGGAAAGAAAACCTTTAAAAAATTATTTTGTTTATTTGCTTATTTCTAGGATTTTAGATCATGTGGGTATACTACAAAATATCCAACTTAGCCTGGGTCCTGGAACCCCCCCCGCCCAAGAATGGTTACTCATTCACGTGGCAAGTGGGAAAGTTGAAGCTGGTCTTCTTAGAGTCTACTAAAATACCTATTCCATTGGACTGGAATAATCATAAATTAGACTCTAAACTCCATGGGAGTAGGGACCCCCGACCCCACCCCTGCACCCACCTTTATATTCTCAGCACCTAGTATAACGTCTAGCACACAGTCGGTCCTTAGTACATGTTTGCTGAATGGATGAATATTCTCAAGACCGAGTTTTTAAAAATTGCCGCCTGTGGAGAACCCACCCCAAATGCCTCCTGTGTGCTTTGTCGTTTTCAGTCACTTAGCGGTTTATATCTAACTTATTAGCATGTCGCTGCGTAGTGCAATCTTCACTTAGTATACGTCTGTTTCTCAGAAGATTGTAGACTTGTCAGGAAAGGCACTGTGTCTCGTAATTAGTCTCTAGCCACTAGCCTAGTTTCTGGCACATTGCAAGCACTTAGTAAATGTTTACTGGACTAGACAACCCGGCACAGGGACCAGGTAAGTTTTCCTAACGAAGGTTGCCATTGATCTTTTCTAAGTCAGTTACTGTAACCATCCCGTGGGAAGAATATGGTAGTTGGCATTTGAACAAAGATCTTCCCTTCCTTATTCTTGTGCTCAGAGGGCAGTTGCAGGTTACAAAGACGTAAGACCGATTCTGTGTAGCTCCTGAAAATAACGGAGTCGTGCGTTATAAGTCTGATCTCAGTATGAGAATGAACTTTCAAGAAGGACGTAACATTTAATGAGAAACTGCTCTCCATGAGGCACTTTCTTATATGTCATGTCATGTTGTTCCCACAGCCACTCAGAGAGGAGGTATTGTGATCCTATTGTACAGGTGAGAATTTCAGGTGTGGGAAGTTAGTGTCTTTCCTCACGTCACAAGGGTGATACAGAAGGGGCAGATGCGGGATTCACGATGCAAGGCCTGTATTCTATCTTGAACAGCCTGTGCTTGTTTGAAACCAGCGCTCTGCGAGCTGAGATGATAAGATCTCCTCACCTTTGGGGAAAGTGCAGCATATCCTGTACCCTGCTGTCATCAGGAGTGCAGCAAAGGATGGCAGGAGATTATGTAACCACTGTGGTCCCTTGCAGTTTAATAATTCTCTGGTTAAAAGCTACCTTAAGTAGGGAAATGGAAACTGAGAACCATTAGGAAGAATGGGATGGGTTAGGATTTAAAAAATAATAATAAGCAAAGCATTATTACATTGATAGGCAAAAAAAAAAAAAAAAAAAATGAAATAGCGCTTTCACTGTTTAAGAATTTCCGAGCATCCGTATCTCTAAAAAAGGCTTGTCATTCCTTTGGAACTCAAAAATATAATTTTTAATGATTTCCTTGAAATACATTTGTCGTAATAAATGTGCTGTTTCTATAGAACTTGTTGGTTATATCTAACCAATTCAGTTTACTTATTTTAACTCTGATTTAACATTTAGTATCTGAGGCCATTATTTCCAGAATAAAAGATGCAAAGAAATCATATCAGTTACTTATTTAAACAAAAAAGGGGATGAAACCTGTTCTTTCAAATCCTGCCACAACTGGTGCTTTTTTGAGAAAGTATACATTTCAGCCCTTAAAATACTCAGTGTTCTTCAGATTATGTATACTAAAATGAAGGTATTTCAATACAGTTTTAGGCCCAAGAAAAAACTCAGTGTATGGTATATGTTAATATTATTTTTAGTAAATAGTTATAATCTGCCCATTATAAAAATGTTCCGTATTAGCCCAAGCAAGAAAGCCTGATAACTTAAAGGTATTTTCTTGTTGGAATGTTGTGCCTATTGAAATTGGACTGATTTTTCTCAAGGTGAGTTGGTGAAGATAACTTGATCATTTACAATGTCATCTGAGCCAGCTGTTCTTCATCGGAGTCACTGTCACAGAATATTCCCTGAGTATGTGTCATTGAGAAGAACATCTGTTAGCAAATCTGTTCCACTGTGAGAAACGTTAGTATCACAAAAGTACATGTAACACACAGTAGCCATGTGAATAGTATAGGCTCACCACCGCTCCATGAACACTAGGCTTCTGAGAATAACTCTAAGAATACAAGGCAATTCAACACGATTAGCTTTTTTCCAAAAAGGAAGAAAACAGATAATGGATGTGTTTTCAACCATTTGAGTACAAACTGGGACCTTCTGCTCCACTTTTAACTTAGTAAAATTGGATATAATTACAGTAACTTCACATCTCTTTTTCGAGAATAAGAAGCACCTCTTTCCCAGAATGACATTCATTCATTACTTACGTCCAAATAATTAAATAGCTGACAAATAATTAGTGTAACCCAGAATATATTCAATGAGAGCACTTTAGCAATTCAAAACGTCGTTGTAATTACACAAAAGGACATGTTTGATGCTTGCTGGCCGAGCCCAACTTACATATGAATTTCTAAAGTGAAGTCATTTTTTATAAATTGCTTTAGGCTCCACATACAAAGAAAACACACAAGCAAAGTACACTCGGCCCTCCATTATCTGCAAGTTGGGCATTTGCGGATTCAACCAACCATAAACGGAAAATATTTTTTAAAGAGTTCCATAAAGTTCCAAAATTGAAGCAAAACTTGAATTTGCCCCATGCAGGCCACTATTTACATAGTATTTACATTGTATTTACAACTATTTAAATAGTATTTACATTGTATTAGTTATTATAAATAATCTGGAGATGATTTAGAATACAAGGGAGGATGCGTAGGTTATATGCAGATATAACTACATATCCGGTTTATATAGGAACTTGAGCGTCTGTGGATTTTGGTTCCGAGGGGGTCCTGGAACCAATCGCTCGTGTATACCGAGGGACGACTGTAGCTGCGTGTTCCCCAAACACTCAGTCTGGTTGTTTTATTTTACTGTCTCTGAAAAATCTTGTCCATTGCCGTCATTTCACGTGACATTTGTGTGTTAGTGACTACTAGATCTGCCGCTCCTCCGAGCTCTCTCTAGGGCCCCTTCCTGAGTCCCTCCGTACAGGCCCGCAGCTCCGTGCAGGCTGTGGTGTGGCCTGCAGGGGCCTTGTTCCTCCCAGGGCCCTTGTTGAGGGAGCAGCATCTCCATGAACCCAGGCGCCCAGGATCTCGTTCGTTCATCGTCATTCCCTGCATTCACACGGTAAACACAGCTCACTTCTTCATGAATAACTGTTTGATCTCCAGTTAATCTACGTCACAGCTGCTTTAGGGAAGACACTTGTCCTCCTGCGTCTTAGAAAACATTCTTGCCAACCTCCCCGTGTCCAACTCCTGTGCTCTGATGATGGCCTCTCATAGTGCCTGCACTTTCCACAATTGGTAGTTACTTGTTTGTATATCGTTTTCACGTCAGACTTCTCGCTAACTTTAAGTCTTTGTTTATTCTTTTATACTACCACCTAACATATAGTAGTCCCTCAGTAAATGCTCGTTGTTTATTTCTTTTTATTAATTTTTAAATTTAATTTTATTTATTTTTTTATACAGCACGTTCTTATTAGCCATCCGTTTTATACACATCAGTGTCTACATGTCAGTCCCAATCTCCCAATTCAGCACACCACCACCACCACCACCACCCCCCACCCCCGCCGCTTTCCCCCCTTGGTGTCCATACGTTTGTTCTCTGCATCTGTGTCTCAATTTCTGCCCTGCAAACCAGATCATCTGTACCATTTTTCTAGGTTCCACATATATGTGTTAATATACGATACTTGTTTTTCTCTTTATGACTTACTTCACTCTGTATGACAGTCTCTAGATCCATCCATGTCTCTACAAATGACCCAATTTCGTTCCTTCTTATGGCTGAGTAATATTCCATTGTATATATGTACCACATCTTCTTTATCCGTTCGTCTGTCGATGGGCATTTAGGTTGCTTCCATGACCTGGCTATTGTAAATAGTGCTGCAGTGAACATTGGGGTGCATCTGTCTTTTTGAGTTATGGTTTTCTCTGGGTATATGCCCAGTAGTGGGATTGTTGGGTCATATGGTAATTCTATTTTTAGTTTTTTAAGGAACCTCCATGCTGTTCTCCATAGTGGCCATATCAATTTACATTCCCACCAACAGTGCAAGAGGGTTCCCTTTTCTCCACACCCCCTCCAGCATCTGTTGTTTGTAGATTTTCTGATGATGCCCATTCTGACTGGTGTGAGTTGATACCTCATTTTAGTTTTGATTTGCATTTCTCTAATAATTAGTGATGTTGAGCAGCTTTTCATGTGCTTCTTGGCCATCTGTATGTCTTCTTTGGAGAGATATCTGTTTAGGTCTTCTGCCCATTTTCGGATTAGGTTGTCTGCTTTTTTCATATTGAGCTGCATGAGCGGTTTATATATTTTGGAGATTAATCCTTTGTCAGTTGATTTGTTTGCAAATATTTTCTCCCATTCTGAGGGTTGTCTTTTTGTCTTGTTTATGGTTTGCTTTGCTTTGCAAAAGCTTTGAAGTTTCATTAGGTCCCATTTGTTTATTTTTGTTTTTATTTCCATTACTCTAGGAGGTGGATCAAAAAAGATCTTGCTGTGATTTAGGTCAAAGAGTGTTCTTCATATGTTTTCCTCTAAGAGTTTTATAGTATCCGGTCTTAAATTTAGGTCTCTAATCCGTTTTGAGTTTATTTTTGTGTATGCTGTTACGGAGTGTTCTAATTTCATGCTTTTACATGTAGCTGTCCAGTTTTCCCAGCACCACTTATTGAAGAGACTGTCTTTTCTCCATTGTATATCCTTGCCTCCTTTGTCATAGATTAGTTGACCATAGGTGCGTGGGTTTATCTCTGGGCTTTCTATCTTGTTCCACTGATCTATGTTTCTGTTTTTGTGCCAGTACCATATTGTCTTGATTACTGTAGCTTTGTAGTATAGCCTGAAGTCAGGGAGTTTGATTCCTCTAGCTCCGTTTTTTTCCCCCAAGACTGCTTTGGCTATTCGGTGTCTCTTGTGTCTACATACAAATTTTAAGATTTTTTGTTCTAGTTCCGTAAAAAATGCCATTGGTAATTTGATAGAGATTGCCTTGAATCTGTAGATTGCTTTGGGTAGTATAGTCATTTTCACAATATTGATTCTTCCAGTCCAAGAACATGGTATATCTCTCCATCTACTGGTATCATCTTTAATTTCTTTCATCAGTGTCTTATAGTTTTCTGCATACAGGTCTTTTGTCTCCCTAGGTAGCTTTATTCCTAGGTATCTTATTCCTTTTGTTGCAATGGTAAATGGGAGTGTTTCCTTAATTTCCCTTTCAGATTTTTCATCAGTAGTGTATAGGAATGCAAGAGATTTCTGTGCATTAATTTTGTATCCCGCAACTTTACCAGATTCATTGATTAGCTCTAGTAGGTTTCTGGTGGCATCGTTAGGATTCCCTGTGTATAGTATCACGTCATCTGCAAACAGTGACAGTTTTACTTCTTCTTTTCCAATTTGTATTCCTTTTATTTCTTTTTCTTCTCTGATTGCCGTGGCTAGGACTTCCAAAACTATGTTGAATAATAGTGGTGAGAGTGGACATCCTTGTCTTGTTCGTGATCTTAGAGGAAATGCTTTCAGTTTCTCACCATTGAGAATGATGTTTGCTGTGGGTTTGTCATATATGGCCTTTATTATGTTGAGCTAGGTTCCCTCTGTGCCCACTTTCTGGAGAGTTTTTATTATAAATGGGTGTTGAATTTTGTCAACAGCTTTTTCTGCATCCATTGAGATGGTCCCATGGTTTTTATTCTTCAGTTTGTTAATATGGTGTATCACATCGATTGATTTGCGTATATTGAAGAATCGTTGCATCCCTGGGATAAATCCCACTTGATCATGGTGTATGATCCTTTTAATGTGTTGTTGGATTCTGTTTACTAGTATTCTGTTGAGGATTTTTGCATCTATGTTCATCAGTGATCCTGGTCTGTAACTTTCTTTTTTTGTGGTATCTTTGTCTGGTTTTGGTATCGGGGTGATGGTGGCCTCATAGAATGAGTGTAGGAGTGTTCCTTCCTCTGCAGTTTTTTGGAAGAGTTTGAGAAGGTTGGGTGTTAGCTCTTCTCTAAATGTTTGAAGAATTCACCTGTGAAGCCATATGGTCCTGGACGTTTGTTGGAAGATTTTTAATCACAGTTGCAATTTCATTACTTGTGATTGGTCTGTTCATATTTTCTATTTCTTCCTGGTTCAATCTTGGAAGGTTATACCTTTCTAAGAATCTGTCCATTTCTTCCAGGTTGTCCATTTTATTGGCATAGAGTTGCTTGTAGTAGTCTCTTAGGATGCTTTGTATTTCTGTGGTGTCCATTATAACTTCTCCTTTTTCATTTCTAATTTTATTGACTTGAGTCCTCTCCCTCTTTTTCTTCATGAGTCTGGCTAATGGTTTATCAATTTTGTTTATCTTCTCAAAGAACCAGCTTTTAGTTTTATTGATCTTTGCTATTGTTTTCTTTGTTTCTATGTCATTTATTTCTGCTCTGATCTTTATGATTTCTTTCCTTCTTCCAACTTCGGGTTTTGTTTGTTCTTCTTTCTCTGGTTCCTTTAGGTGTAAGGTTAGATTGTTTATTTAAGACTTGTTTCTTGAGGTAGGCTTGTATAGCTATAAACTTCCCTCTTAGAACTGCTCTTGCTGCATCCCATAGGTTTTGCGTTGTCGTGTTTTCATTGTCATTTGTCTCTCGGTATTTTTTGATTTCCTCTTTGATTTCTTCAGTGACCTCTTGGTTATTTAGTAATGTATTGTTTAGCTTCCATGTGTTTGTCTTTCTTACATTTTTTTCCCTGTAATTCATTTCTAGTCTCATAGCCTTGTGGTCAGAAAAGATGCTTGATATGATTTCAATTTTCTTAAATTTACTGAGGCTTGATTTGTGACCTAAGATGTGATCTATCCTGGAGAATGTTCCATGCGCACTTGAGAAGAAAGTGTAATCTGCTGTTTTTGGATGGAATGTCCTATAAATATCAATTAAATCTCTCTGGTCTATTGTGTCATTTAAAGCTTCTGTTTCCTTATTTATCTTCACTTTGGATGATCTGTCCATTGGTGTAAGTGAGGTGTTAAAGTCCCCCAGTATTACTGTGTTGCTTTCGATTTCCTCTTTTATAGCTGTTAGCAGTTGCCTTATATATTGAGGTGCTCCTGTGTTGGGTGCATATATATTTATAATCGTTATATCTTCTTCTTGGATTGATCCCTTGATCATTATGTAGCGTCCTTCCTTATCTCTTGTAACGTTCTTTATTTTAAAGTCTATTTTATCTGATATGAGTATTGCTACTCCAGCTTTCTTTTGATTTCCATTTGCATGGAATATCTTTTTCCATCTCCTCACTTACAGTCAGTATGTGTCCCTAGGTCTGAAGTGGGTCTCTTGTAGACAGCATATATATGGGTCTTGTTTTTGTATCCATTCAGCAAGCCTGTGTCTTTTGGTTGGAGCATTTAGTCCATTCACGTTTAAGGTAATTATTGATATGTATGCTCCTATGACCATTTTCTTAATTGTTTTGGGTTTGTTTTTGTAGGTCCTTTTCTACTCTTGTGTTTCCCACTTAGAGAAGCTCCTTTAGCATTTGTTTGTTGTAGAGCTGGTTTGGTGGTGCTGAATTCTCTTAGCTTTTGCTTGTAAAGCTTTTGCTTGTAAAGCTTTTTGCTTGTAAAGCTTTTGATTTCTCCATCGAATCTGAATGAAATCCTTGCTGGGTAGAGTTTTCTTGGTTGTAGGTTCTTCCCTTTCATCACTTTAAGTATATCATGCCACTCCCTTCTGGCTTGTAGAGTTTCTGCTGAGAAATCAGCTGTTAACCTTATGGGAGTTCCCTTGTATGTTATATGTTGTTTTTCCCTTGCTGCTTTCAATAATTTTTCTTTGTCTTTAATTTTTGCCAGTTTGATTACTATGTGTCTCGGCATGTTTCTCCTTGGGTTTATTCCTGTATCGGACTCTCTGCACTTCCTGGACTTGCCTGGCCATTTCCTTTCCCATGTTAGGGAAGTTTTCTAGTATAATCTCTTCAGATATTTTCTCGGGTCCTCTCTCTCTCTTTTCTCCTTCTGGGACCCCTATAATGCGAATGTTGTTGCATTTAATGTTGTCCCAGAGGTCTCTTAGGCTGTCTTCATTTCTTTTCATTCTTTTTTCTTTATTCTGTTCCACAGCAGTGAATTCCACCATTCTGTCTTCCAGGTCACTTATCCGTTCTTCTGCCTCAGTTATTCTGCTGTTGATTCCTTCTAGTGTAGTTTTCATTTCAGTTATTGTATTGTTCTTCTCTGTTTGTTTGTTCTGTAATTCTTCTAGGTCTTTGTTAAACATTTCTTGCATCTTCTCGATCTTTGCCTCCATTCTTTTTCTGAGGTCCTGGATCATCTTCGCTATCATTATTCTGAATTCTTTTTCTGGAAGGTAGCCTGTCTCCACTTCATTTGATTGTTTTTCTGGGGTTTTATCTTGTTCCTTCATCTGGTACGTAGCCCTCTGCCTTTTCATCTTGTCTGTCTTTCTGTGAATGTGGGTTTTTTTCCACAGGCTGCAGGATTGTAGTTCTTCTTGCTTCTGCTGTCTGCCCTCTAACGCTGGTTGTTTAGATGGATGGACAGACACACAGACAGATGATTGCCTTAGCCTCCCTAGTCCCACCTTTACTTGTTGTCCTGCCCTAACCCTGGGTCCTTCCCTTAAATGATGTATTACTCATATTACTTCTGGTATACTTTCTGGTATCTAAAGTCTGATGATGCTACTGCCCCGCCAGCCCCAGAACGTAAGAGCTAGTTGAGAAGTTTAGGAGGATAAAGCCGAGATTCTGCTGAGTGATGTCTGAAGGGTTTCTTGACTGCCCTCTTCAGCCTCTTAACCCCCTGCTCTCCCCACATCATCATTTTATTTCAATCAGTACCTATACTGCAGTTCCTTAAACATACCAGGACTGTGTGGCTATCTGTGTATGTACTATTGCTTCTCTTCTAATGCCTTTTTTAGTTCTGTCCCTACCCATTCTTTTTACTATTTATTCTTCAGCTGTGAGGCCTTCCTGGTCCTACTCAGGCACCCCTGGGTGCACGTGGTGCCTGCCTCAGTGTCTGCTTACTTGTCTTTGTCCCCTGTAGGCTGGATTTCTTCAGGGCAGGAACTATGTCATTTTTTTTTTTTTTTTAAATCTTAGTTTGCCCAGAGCCTATCACAGGGCCTGACATTTTGGAGATACTAAATAAACATATGGAGGATGGCTTTTATTAATGCCAACTCATTCTGTCATTCCGTGTGTCGTGTGCCTTGTTAAACATACTTAGTGAAATAAAATTAAAGCCAATTTTAGCAGACGTTTAGTGACCTAATAAATAGGAAAGACAATGCTGTTTAATAAAGAGGTTATTATTCTGAGATGTAAAATACTTGGTTTCTAATCCTCCTTATTGTCTGTGTGATGTCTACTTTTTTTCTTTTGTAAACTATTTAACCTTTTTAGTTTCTTCATCTGCAAAGTGCAGGTGATGGTACTTTACCTATAAATCAGCAGGTTAGACCAGATGCTGTTCTAACCTCTTTTCCAACTTTAAAATTCTATAATTGGTTGTTTTCTGAAACTTACCTAGTTTCCACTCTCCCTAAACATGTTCTTTTAATAAGAAATTGTATTTTCATCAAATAGAAATCTTGATATTGAAAGGAAAGTCACAATATAAACAAAGCAAACATTCTAATGAGAGAAACAAGCTAAAGGTGAGTGGCTCTGAATGTTTTGAATTCTGAAACAAGTTTTGAAAAATAATTTTAAAAGTGAGATCCTTTTTTAAATGCAAACTCCCCTTTCAAGATGTGTAAACTAGAATTGTCTTAGAAATTTTAATCATATTATTTTTTAACTCATTTAATTATGGTTGCATCAGCCTTCTATTCATGGGAGGTATTTACCATTCACTAATATCCCTTGATATCTTAATATTGTGTAATCATTCTAAGCTTTTGAGCCTGAGCTGATGGGTTAATCACCTTTAAACATATGTACAGTGGGGCGTTCTAGATGAAGTCGTAGGAGTTCATCAGAATATGAAAGCTCTCTCAGGTACTTAAAATGCTCTGATTATCCAGCTGTATGATGTTTACTGAACAGAATGTGGAATTGTCCTGAAACCACCCCATCTGGTGTGGCACTGCCTACTTGAGCGAGGCAGGGGATGGCTGGGCACACGAAGGGCTTTTACACGTTTTAGAGAAGGATGTGCAGGCTCCTTGAGGCTGCTGGGCCGTAGGAAGAAGCAGAGCCAAGTACATCTGACTAGAGCACCAGGCGCTTTTCTCTTCAGATCCTCCGATCAGGGCCTCCCCACGGGGGATGTGGTGTGCAGTGGAGCACGTGGTCCCCCATACGCTGCTGCCCCAGCCCTCACAGTGCTGCTGGGTGGTGTCTTCTCCCAGACAGGAGGAAGGAAGGAAGGTCAGTAAGCCACAGACACACGGGATGACCCAGCCTGCACTGTGCAAGGGTGGACATCCCGTCCAGTGGCCTGCGGGATGAGAAGTGGGTGAACTGAGATTGGATCCCAGGTTCCCTAACCCGGGGTCTAAAGCTTTTATTCACAATATTCTAGCTTGTGTAGTGTTTATGACCTAGAAGAAGTGAGAAAATAAGTGAGGAAAGAGTATAAGAACCAGAGCCGGAGACACAATCATAACTGTATAGCGGAGGCATCCCTAGCCATGGACCTTTCTTCCAGGTTGATGCCCTTATCTGGTCTGTCTGACTGACTGAAGAAGATCCTGAGCTTTCTAGGTGCTTCTTTGTAAAATCATCAACTTCAGTCTTAAGGTCAGAAGTTGCTGCTTTAATTTATTATATGTTTGGAAGGACAGTATCTGAAGGAGATGGCTTCATTTGGAAGCGATCACAAGAGTGTAGGGCAGTGTTCTCCTGACTGTTTTAGTCCTCTCATATTTTTCTGATTCCGTAACCACAGGAAAACAGTGCACTCTGCAACTTCTAGAAGCTGATGGAAGAAAAGGCAGCTGCCGCTTGTTGGGTATTTACTTTATAGAACATATTAGTGTGCCGCGCACTCCTCCTGTATCATCTTATTTAATCCTCACTTCAGTCCTGTGAGGTAAACATGATCACCAGACCGTTTAGAGAGATTAACTAATTTTTCCCAAATCACACTTCTAGTAAGTAATGAAACCCACATGCCCTTATTTTTCTTAACCAGCACTTTCCTCAGCGCTTTACGTGGATCTGTCATATCCTTAAAACACCACATGAGATATCAATACTTTCTAGAAGTCATACAACTGATTGGGGCAGACCTAGGATTTAAGGCCCAGCAGTCTGGCTCCAGAGCCCACGCTCTTAACCAAGATCTGGTGCTTCCTGGACAAGTCAGTTTCATCTAATTTAAAACTCTGTTTGTGGACAGAGAAACTGACAGGTGAATGGGAAAAATTATTTAATCACTTCAGACATGAGGGTTCCTATGCGAAACTTAGAGCACGAGGCCCATGATTGGTTAGTAGCTGGTTTTACTAGTCCTTCTGCAACTACTGGAGGGTGTGTCCTCATAGGACTTCTACCATTGGTTAACCTAACGCAAGTGTGAAGGGTCAAAGAGACAGTTTAAATGGGAGCAGAAATCTGTACCTTGTGTTTGTACACAAAGACATGCCTTTCCTGCCTGTTCTCTAGCATCAGACTCATTAAAGCTGTAGGAAAAGAAACTTGTCTCAAGAAAAATGCTGCTACCACCATCAACAGTGTCCTTGTCTATAAAATGGCTCCGCGGGGACCACCATTTCTCCGTCAGCCCTAAGAATAAACTCTTCTGAAATTTTGTCAACTAGGAACATCAGTGAAAGCCTGTAGGGGAAAATATATCTTTAAAATGTACACGTAATTCTGTAATGTAGACTTTGCTTAAAGACTCAGGGAAGTCACGTTCCTTGTCATTCTTCTGAGAGCTCACCTGAAGTTTTAATTGTATGACTAGTCTGGGAGTTTCAGTCCAGATGAGAGTTGTACTGACGGCAAATTTTCCCATTGCAGTGACTGCTGGCATAATTTTTTTGACAAGTAATCTCTAAACTGCTTCAATTATCTTGTTTTCCACAGTGAGAAATTTAATTAAAACAGAGTTACAGATTGTGAAAAGGTTATTTATGAAAATGCATTTTAAATGTGGATTGAAAAGCCTAGATAAAAATTTATCTAAAATTTTTATTTTAGATAAAAAGATGAAGGTTCTGTAATTTTTTATATCCATTTTACCAGAAGCAAGAATAAGAGCAGTGTGCAATTTACTTGAAATGTCTATCAGGAGCTTCACGAGTCTATCTCTTGAAAAGTTGACCTCTTTTATAGAAATGTAAAACTTTAGGAAATAATTTCAGATTTTAAAGTTGTGAATATGAAGGGATTTTGTTTTTGTTTTTCCTCCTTTAAGC
This sequence comes from Stenella coeruleoalba, assembly GCF_951394435.1. Taxonomy (NCBI): domain Eukaryota; kingdom Metazoa; phylum Chordata; class Mammalia; order Artiodactyla; family Delphinidae; genus Stenella; species Stenella coeruleoalba. Next base: position 5,937,811 of record NC_137163.1, on the reverse strand, counting down.
AAAAACAACCCCCCAAAATGTGCTTTATTAATAAGGGAGTAGAGGACTCTGAAGTGGCAATGTCTCTAAGGCATGGAAAGCAGATTCTGCCTCCCTAACTAGGCTTGCCCATCCAAGTAAGGTGAGCGAGCGATCGTAGTTGAGCTAATGTGAGGGGCGTGTCACATCCCTTGGGTGGATCAGGGCAGAGGCCGGGAGGAACTTGAGAACCACTAGACTAGTCCTCTGTTACAGTGGATTTCCCACAAGAACCTGCCATCTTCGTTTTATTGTGTTCCTTGAGCTTTTCACCAGCATGTGTAGAACTCAGTCCTCGCCTGCAAGCAGACCAGAGTCTACGAAGGAACAGTTATCACCCTCACTTTGAAGCCTTTCACAATCCCCTGCAAACGTCAGGTGGTCATTATTTGGACCCACGTGTGTACATCCTATTTAGGGTACTTACCTTAGAGTGATGTGATCGCACCTTTATTTGTCTTACTGTTTCCCATTATATTTTAAGCTGATGATAGGGGCCATCCCTTTTTATCCACAGAGCCCAGAATTGAGTAAGTAATCAATGTTTGATTTCTTGATTCAGAAACAAAGCCCAGTGATTATTCAGGAGAGGAACACCTGCAATTGACTTACATACAGAGCGTTTAGGGAGGACGGAGGAAGGAAGGCTAACTGCTTGATGGAACATGGGAAGACTTTCCAGAGGAAACTGTGTAAACCAAACAGGAAAAGGGGCTGGCAGCACTCAGACAGGGAGAGCTGGGGCGGGGGGGGGACACTTTGCATGAAGGCTCACGTGACATTCAAAGGCATAGGCACATGCAGGTGCAGGCGTGTGCAGGGACAGCCGGAACATTGCTGGTACAGTACTGATGAGGTTTACTAGCGTCTTTTTATTTATACCTTTATTTTTATTCTATTCAGTTTGTTCATAGGTAGAATAGAGCTGAGGTACATAACAGTACATGGAATCTTGAACGATACTTTAGGGCTAAAGCAGTTTAAAGCAAAGCCACATCATCAGGTTGGGTGATACAAGTGGAAGACCAGCTGGCCATCTCGATATGTCCTCATAGTGTGACATTATCTTGGGAAGTTCATTAAGGTACAGGGTCTGACCCTCCGTTTTATAGGGTCAGGCAGAATATCCATGGTTAAAAGCAAAGTCAGGAGCCGAACTCACTAGTTTGAAATCCTTGCTGTGCCTTTAATTGCTGTGTGACCTTAGGCAAATTGCTTAACTGCTCTGTGCCTCGATTCCTAATCTGTAAATGGAAATATTAGTGCTTATCACATGGGGTTGTTAGGAAGATTAGGTAAATTAACATATGGAAAGTATTTAGAATAGTGCCTGGCACATTAAAAGTAATATTTAGTTCTTCAGTTTACCAGTATTGCTCCATCTTTCAGGGCCAACTCTTGCTAACTGTATGCCAAACATTAATATATGAAAGACAAAATATACAGTACTATTCACACCCACCAGGAAGATTAAAGTTAAAGAGATAGTTTCAAGTGTTAGCTGGAATGGGGTGCTATAGGAATTCTCATCCACTGTTGTGGGAATGTAAGTCGATACAACTGCTTTGGAAGAATGTTTGTACCACGTGTTAAATCTGAAAACAGGCCTCCCCAAGAGCCAGGGATTCTGCTCTGGGAACCACTCAACAGAGACAAGACGTGCCGAAGAGACATGCAGACAAAACTAGAGAGAAGCAAAGTGTTCATAACTGGGGTGGATAAAGAAGTGGTAGTACAACCATACAGACCACGTTTTCACACAGCGAGAAGGAACCAGGGGTTGCTGCCTGCGGCACCGTGGACAGATCTCACGGGCACGCAGTTCACGGAAAGAAACCTGGCACGAAGGGGTAGCCACTCTGATTCCATCTCTGTGAAGCTCGAAAGCAAGTTAACCTCCCTGGTGGTGTTGAAAGTCAGGATGGCGTTCCTTTGTGGGGGAGATAATAATAACTGAGGGTGAGCACAAGGGGAGCTGCTGGGGGCTGTTGATGTTGCCTTTCTTGATCCGGGTGCTGGTTACATAGTTGTGCTCACTTGGTGAAAATTCACTAAGCTGTGCACTTAGGATTTGTACCTTTCTATGAATTATTTTATGCTTGAATAAAAAGTTTAAAAATGTGATCGGTCTGTGTATTAAAAACATTGTATTAGACAGACCAGATACTCTTGTTTATAACAGAACAGCACGTCTTCCTTCAAGCAGATTTGTTCAAGCCGAACAAACCTTCAGCACATCTGGTCCCTCTGCTGTTAAACCAGATGAGAATCTGAAGGTTTCTGGGTGAGTCTCAAAGCTGAGCAAGGAGTAATCTTAATACTAACATTATGAAACCCTGATAGTTGATGTTTTCATTGTGGAGAAACCTCTGCACCATGAATTAGGTGTGCACCTAGGTGGGCCAGGAGCCCCTTCCCTTTCGTCACGGGACTGGAAGCACTTGCTACCTCTCTCCTGGCCAGTCACAATAAGAACACTTGGAAGGATGAGTGAACCCATATAAATCCGTCACTGCCAGCCAGGCATCCATTCAGGAAGTGCTTATTGAATGCTTTCTTGTGCCAGGCACTGGGGACACAGTAGTAAACAAGGTAGGCGAAGCCCCTGTTCTCAGGGAGACTGCATTTCCAGTGGAGGACTTAGGTAATAATCAAATATATTGGGTATTGATGGGAATCAGCGGTCAGACCCTTTTAGCATTTCTGGCTGATTTTCCCTTGGGGCAGCCTTTCTCAACTGGGGTTCCAGAGCCCACAGAACATAGAAAATGATGTGCATAATTATTTCCTGAGCTTCCCAGGGGTGGTACAAACGACTGCTGTTCTAGATGCACAGGAGAGACGTGAACTCACCTTATACAGAGTGGACACCTTAGGGCACCGGGCTGCACTCTCTGGTGGAACCCTGGTTGAGAAAGGCTGTGAACGCTTCTACCAATTCCTGAAGAGGTAGCTGAGAAGCTGAATTGAGCCTTAAAAGAAATCCAGAATTTGGGAAGGATAAAACAAAATAGTTGGAGTTTAAGGCTCCCCAAGTTTGGGTTTAGGGGGCTGATTAATCCCCTAGGCTTTGGATCAGAACCCAGAAAAGCTATACTCCCAGAGGAAGGCTTATCATCTCAGTGCTGTGTGGGGTGCAGGTTGCTAATTCTTCTGTCCTCCACCAAGAGCAGATACACAGTCTCTCTAGAGAAATAGAACAGTGTAGGCCTTAAATTATTTCTCTTAATTTTTCATATGTAATTGCAATTAATCAAAAATTACAGGCATACAAGATGAGGAGACAGTAAAAAACAGACCACGATAGATTCATAGAGCAGACGCAAACTTTAAAATAACTGTGCTCTTTATAATCATGGAATTAGAAGATAAAGTTGATGATTTAAGCAGACAACTGGAAAATATAGAAAACAGCTATTTTAGAACTGAAAAAAAAAAACGGAATGGTTTTAGTTGCAGACTAGACACAGTTAAGGGAAGAAATAGTGTACTGGAGGTTAAACCAATGAAACAGAAACCTGGACGACACAGAAGGTCGCATGAGGCACAAGAGCCTCCAGCAGCACCTCATTCCCTTCAAGCCCCAAAGGTGTGATGCGGCGCCTGCACTTCTCCCCCCGCTCCCCCGCTCAGGCCTCTGTGTCCGCTGTTCCTTCTGCCTGAGATGCCAGCATAGCTCGCTGCTCCGTTGGCTCACGTTTGTCTGCGGTCCTTTCTGTGAGGACGCCTGTCCGAGATCTCCAGCTCCTCCTTGCTCTCCCTGTGTCACGCGCCGTGTACGTGAGCATTGATGTTTGTCTGCTTCCCCGCTGGAATGTAAGCCCCATGAGGACAGAGGTGTTCGTTTTGTTTTGTTTGTTCAACACGATATCCCCAAGGGCTCGGAACAGTAGGCATTCAACAAATGCCTGCTTCCTGGGGAAGATGGCAAAACCGATACCAAAATCCCTAGCATGAGTTACATAATGTGAGCTTAATAAAATTTAGTTATCCCCCTTTTTCTCATCTTTGTGGAATTTCTGGTTTAATTTTATTTTCTTTAATTTTCTATTTACAAGTTTTCCCTTCCCTTTGTGGGATTTCTGGGTTAACCTCTTTGTTATTTTCTGTATTGTATTATATTGTATTTCTTGTCAAATCTAGATAAATCTAGTTCTATCTCAGATACAAACTGAGAGAAGAGAAGACTTTGAATAATTGATGTAGATGTGTTTTTAAAAGCTGTGTTCAGATGTGGATAGAATTACAACTACTGTTGGTCAGCCGTTCCTTTATCTAAAAACCACAGTGGTCGTTAATACTAGTATTTGCAGAATGAAAATGTAGACATCACAGTTTAGACAACATTTTAAGAATTTATCCCATTCAACAAAAGAAAAATACCTGGATAGCTCTGATGTTTCTCTGGGCTAATAGCTTGAGAGTGTTAAAGGGAACAGGTCTTCAACAAAATGGAACTAGCTTTATTGGGCAAGAACTGTGCCAAACAGCTTTCATAGACATTTTTTTTTGGTTAATCCTCCCACAACCATTGGAAACAGCCAGGATGTGGATTATGACTATAAAATTGAGGGGGAAGGAGGGTAGGTGATTTCCCCGAAGCCACATAGCCAGTTAAGAGGCAGAGCTGGAATTGGAACATGGGCATCAGACTCCAAAGACTGAGATGAAGAAGTTGTATGAGTCTAGAAGCTGCATAATATACTCCTCACAGCCATAGATCAGCACGTGGGGATGCAATTTGATTGTTGAATTAATGATGTCTTATTTAAGTGATTATGGGGGACAGATTCTCATTTAGCGTTGTTATTAATGTTGTGGTTTTGTCCTTAATTATAAAATAACTCGGTTATGTGATGTGTGCATCACAACCTTGTTGCTGATACTCAACAAGGAAATCAGTATTATTCAGAACCCCAGCAAGAATGAATTTCTCAAAAGACTATTTTTAGCTAATGTGTGTGTTTTATAAACTCAAAATAATCATGGTAAGAATAAACTTAAATAATCTTTTAACACTCTATTTTATGTGAAAACTTTTTACATTTTGAAATGACCAGGTTTCACCCTGGTGAGGTGGTGTGTAGTCAGCATAAATGTCTCCTTTTAAAAGGACTCAAAACCTAAACATTATTTTCAAATCACTTTTGTAAATTCTCTGTTTAAAATGGTTTTTCCCAGCTTAAATTTTATGCTTGATTTTACTTGTGACAGAAATAGAATTAAACGCTGTTTCCTTTATCCTAGAAAATCTTTTCTCTTCAGAGCAAGATTTCTCTGGTGTTGGGCCATATGTCGGTGGAGTTTTCAGGTCGGGAATGGCAGATGAAGGACCTCTGCCTGTGTTAGGGCATGTTTTGCCATAATGTGACCCCCCTTGACACCTATCGAGTGTCCAGGTCACCCTGTCAGTTCCATTTAGACATCTTCCTTATCGAAGACAAAAACTCAGAAGTGGATCTTGATGAATAAGTCTCTTATAATGATTCAAGAATGTTTATTAATATACATTTATTTCTTGTCCGTCTTTGTTCACTCTTTTTAATAATGTTCTGACTTTCAGGAATAGAATACAGAGGGTTTTTTTTTTTAATATTTATTTATTTGGATGTGCCAGGTCTTACTTGAGACACGTACGTGGGCTCTAGTTCCCGGACCAGGGATCGAACCCAGGTCCCCTGCATTGGGAGCGCGGGTCTTAGCCACTGCACCACCAGGGGAGTCCCGAATACAGAGTTTTACTGGGGAATTTTTTTCCTGAGGGCAGGGAATGTAAGATTGATAGGTAACGTTTGAAAACAGAATTCCGGCGAGGTCTCCCTATCAGATTTTTACACCATTTGAGTAAATATGCAGTTTACTCTAGCACATCTCCTCCATTCGCATTCACCTGAGAGAAGCTATTGCTATGTTTCCTGCCACTTGGTCTTTAATTAGTTCCTTTCTTTATTCATTACTCTGTTCCCGACATTGAGAATACAGGAGAACAAGGTCTGTTCCTTCCTCTTAAGGACCTTGTAGACCAGGGGGAGAGAAAGGAGGCAGAGGAATAATTGTGGGCACTGAGTACGTGCAAGTTATCAGTTATCAGGGAAGCACAGAGAAGGGAGTGATAATTCAGCCTGGAGTCTCCCAGCGAAAGACCTAAAGAGGGAACAGCATGTGCGGAGAAATTGCAGCATGAAACAGACAGGCTTCCTCAGGGTCCTTAACGTGCTGATGAAGCTTACAGTGCACTGTCTCTCTCATAGGAACCAGGAGAGAGGAGTGGAGATTTGTAAGCAAGGAAGCAACAAGCTTAGGTTTGCATTTTAGCAGATAATTCTGGAGAAAGGATTAGATAAAGAAGCACTAGGCAGCTTCTGGGTGATTCTAATGTAGTCACGTTGGGAATGTAGAGGAAAGATATGAGAGAGAAATAGGAGATAAAGAAAGATTGGCAGGTGGAATGGTGGTGAGATGGGAAAGTGGAGGCATGGATTCTGTCTAGGACAGGAGTCCTTCAGAGGTTCGTGCAGACTGATGGTCTCCTAGCACTTGGTTAGAGAGGCGTGCCTGCAGAACTGCCTCACTCACAGGTACAGGACCCTGTTTTTAAAGTGCAAAGAAGGGGGATCTTTGCAGTGCATTTTAACAACATAAAGGAGCTCTGTTAAGCTTCTTCCAGAGGAAATTCAGTTAAGTTGCTTAGAATCAAGGAGTTTATCATGCCCAGCGTCCTCACTCTGGGTCGTCTGAGGAATGGCTCCAGAGATGTGTAGACAGGCGGAGGCAAACTCGGGGCAGCTGAGAGGACCCGGTGCAGGAGGGATTTGGCGCGCTTTCCTCAGGAGCGTTCAGCCCAGCCGTCTAACGAGCACTTGCTGAGTGGTCCTCCTTATGCTCCAGCCCTGCCATTACTCTGTGCAAAAGAATCAGTACCCCACAGTCCGTGCTCATAAAAAACAGTTGGTGAGGCCAGAGCCAGTCAGTCGTTTCTGTACAGTAACAGCGGCATATGTTGGTCCATTGTTGGCATAACAGGTGTGGTGGACTCTGCGTTTGTGGGAGAAACAGAGGAGGAGGTTCACTGGAGCCTCATCGTGAAAAATTGACTAGGCAGAGAAGGCAGGTGCAGAGACTCACAGGGAACAGCATGTGAACTGGAAGGAACTTGCACGTGAAGCGCCGGACTCACTGCAGAGCAGGGGGCTGACACAGAGACTTTGCGGCATGTCGTGAAGGGGAACGTTCTCTAGGAGAAAATGGAAATACGAGAAGTTACGCAAAGACGTCAAGTGTAAAAAGAAATCGTTCCGCACATCTGAGCTCTGCCGACAGTGGAGTCCTGAGTCCCCATCCCAGGTCCTGGCGCCTTTTAAGGTGGATTCTGAGCTGCTCTAGATGGATGATTCCACTCGATTATTTGTGAACTTGTGACAAAGAATGCACTCACTCTCGTTTAAAATTTCTAACTAGCCTCAGAAAAATCTGAAGAGGAATTTCATAATGTCAAATTATTTAAAGGGAAGGAGCCAGTTGTTGGGGACACTGGAAGATAAGAGCATTAGGAGAAGAGGGACAGAGAGACAGGGTTGCTCTGCCTCAGATCCCCCAGCCCTCAGACAGAAGCCCTCAGGCAGCCCGCCACCCTCGTCCTTTCCTGTAGTAACCATTTGTTGATCCTTTGCTGGCTGACCTCCCCAGCTGTTCTTAGCCAATGACCTCATCTCCTTCTTGAAATAAAATAGCAGGTAATCAACAAGAATCCCCTCCACTCGCTCCCAGAAACGTACACATTCGTCTGCAGTCACACTCCTTTTTCTTCTTTTGTCGGTCCCAATCTGCTTTTATGCTTTCCTACATTTTTCACGTCCTGTCCATTGAACAGACAATACTTGTGATGGAAGAGGCTGCACCCCCAAGGCCAAATCCAACTGTGAAATCATCGTCATGAAAGAAATATTGTGAAAATTGCATTTTTAATCTTCACTGTAAAATATGAAAGTCAGTAATTCAGTGACCTAAACAATTTGAAAATTCAAATAAACTAACATTGTAATATCTGACAGAATAATTGAACAAGGAATGAATGACATAAGTGTAGGTTTTAAATTGTCTACTACTTTACATTTCAGTTACTTAAGAAGATTCCAGTCATTTACTGGAGTTTAAAGAATCTTGATTCTTTTAAATAAGCAGAGAAAGAGAACTCTGCATGGGTGAAGCCATAGTCTTTTTAAGCTACTAACAAATGACTGAAGCAGCCGTGGGCTCTGCATTTCGCCAAGCCACGTGCTCAAGGCAGTGACCTAGTTGCAAGTCCCGCCCTCCAGACTGACCTTCCCGGCTCCACGCCCACACAGTTTCCAGAGAGAGTCCCGAAGTGCGGAATCTAAATCCACACTCCGTAACTTGGCCACACGTGCTCTGGTATATGGGTGTCTCCGGCTCATTGCTCTCCCCTTTCGTGTGCATTCCACAGGGTGCTCACCTGGACCCTGGGTGAGAAGGGTTCTTGTGTCTGTACCTCCATTGTTTTGCACCTGCTGTTCATTCCGCCGAATTTTTAATAAATTTTCCCAGCTGCTTTTGCTTTTCTCTGCTTTCAACACTTCTGGGACATTTTCTTCCCCTTTCCCTTACCCGGTGCCACGCCGGGTGCTTCCCTTCGCCACAGCGTGTGACATGTTGCCTGATCTCTTCAGTCGCCTGTCATCTCCATCCCGCCAGCGACCTCACTAGACAGGACACCCCTTTCCCGCCACGGTGTCTAGCAGGAGTGCCAGCCACAGGGTAGGGGCTAAGTAAAGGATTTTTTGGGGGTTTTGTTTTTTGGGTTGTTTTTTTTTTTTAACGCGGTAAGATTACTTTCTTTTTGTTGAGATGCTAGCTGCTTTTGTTAATTCACCAGAATTGTAATATCTGCAGTTTGCTACTTGTAACTAAAATCATCTCAAATATTTTTGTTTGTTTGAATCTTATCTGAGAGCTTTCTCCTCCTCGCGTTGGTCACTGGAAGATCATAGCTATATTAGCAACCTGCCTTCAGCTACTGCAAGGGACACCATGGCTTACCAATATGTTCTAAGGATATTCTTGACCTTTATTCTTCCTCTGCCCCTATTTAATGAGTATTCCTTTTAGATTCTATCCACGTTCAAAGTTCTGAACACATAGCTCTTCAGCAAATATTCAGTTCCTCCTTTATGAGAAAACATTTTTAAAAATTTAAGGTGGTCACGTACAAATTGTATAAGCCTTACCCCTGCAAAGATAGTATCATCCCTTCAGATTAATAGTTGTCTTACAAAATGGAGCACATTACAATATACCTTGCCATTCAGATACTTTTGCTTTTCTAAATCAAATAAATTGAGGTATACTATTTAGTAGATGCTTCTTAAAAGAGAGTAACTAAGGTCAGCACTTTAAAATCAGTCACTTGGCTCCTCCCCTTGTGTGCAGTGGCTGCTGACGTTCATCACCTGTGAGTCTCATCATTTTAGAAATCCAGGAGAGAGGTCGGCAAGGGTAATGCTCTACTAGGATAGTTAACAATGTAAGCTATTCTTTATAAAGTTCTTAATACATATCTGGCATTTTGCTGGAATACATACGTATGTATATGTAATTTCTCATCCTTTCAGGATACTTATTAAGGATTCACATTTTACAGGTAAAGAAACAGGTTCTGGGGAAGTGGATGACCTTGACTGAGATCTGTGACAGTAAAACACAGAAGCCCATCTGACTCCACATCTTTCCTCTTACCCCTTGACCACATTTCTCCACTTCAAAAGCTCTGGTGATGATCATTAAATTGATGACCATTGATAAAACTGATGTTCCAAAATACTTAGATTATTTCCTCGCTCTTTTAAATATTAAGTAAATACCAGTAAGTCCAAAGTCACTATGTAATTGATTATCCCCAGAAACTTAGAAATCAGTTGTAGGGTAGGCTTCACACTTTCATAGATATAAATGTCATTGAGCAACGTATCTACTTTGATCTTACAGAACGATCATCTCTCTGGACCTTTTTCAGTTTCAAAATACCTTTAAAATAACCATAGTGTACTTGTTATCACATCTGCAAAATGTCCTCATAGAACTAGGAGAATGGCTTTAGCTCTTTTGGGGTTGTTTTTTATCGTTGAGTAATGAGAGTTCTTCATATATTCTGGACACTAGACCATTGTCAGATATGTGATTTGCAAATATTTTCTCCCGTACTGTAGATTGTCTTTTCACTTTCTTGCTGATGTCCTTTGACACAGAAGTTTTTAATTTTGCTGGAGTCTGTTTTATTTATATATTTTTTTGGTTGTTCCTGCTTTTGTTAGCATATCTAAGAAACTAATAACTAAGGTCACAAAGAGTTACACCTGTGTTTCTGCTGTTCAACCTGGCTAGTGAATTTTTCACTGGAGTTGTTACACTTTGCACCTCAAGAATTTCTTTGGATTCTTTTCTGTATTTCTTATATCTACGTTAATATTCTTGATTTTGGTGAGGCATTGTTCTAAGACCCTTCTTTAGCTTTTTAGATACAGGCTGTCATTTAGTTCCTTGAATATATTTCAAATAACTGATTTAAAGTCTTTGTCTAGTGGGATGAATTGGGAGATTGGGATCCACCTATATACACTAATATGTATAAAATAGATAACTAATAAGAACCTGCCGTATTAGCACAGGGAACTCCACTGTACGGTAGAAACTAACACAACATTGTAAAACAACTCTACCCCAATAAAAAATAAAAATAAATAAAGTCTTTGTCCAGTAAGTTCAGTGTCTCAGCTTCATCGGGGGTATTTTTCTACTGACTACTTTTTTTTTCTCGTGTACAGACTATACTTTTGTTTTTTCTTTGCATGTTGCATAATGGTTTTTGTTTGTTTAAAACTGGACATTTACTATAGTGTGTCCGTGTGAAAATCAAATTCTCCTTCCTCCCTAGGATTTTTTTTTTCTTGGTTTAATTACTTTTCCAAACTAATATTGTAAAGTCGATATTTATCATGCGTTGCCACAGAAGTGTCTTTTCTCTCTTACCTTAGTGGTCAGCTAATGATTGGACAGAGATTTTGTCAAATGCTTGGAAATGAAATCTGTAGTCTTTACCAAGAGGCTGTGGGTACCTGCTGGAGCTTGTCTTCAACACTGAGCCAATCAGTTTGCAACTAACTGGCTTAGCCTTGACTTTCCTTCTTATACTGAACCTCAAGGTCAGCCAGAGGAGAGCCCAGGGCCTTCTCAGGTCTGTCCTGGGCAAGTACCTGACACTGTAGCCTTTGAGATTCCAGAAATATGTCAGAACTTTGCAGAGCTCCTAGGGACATCTCATTCCCCCACTTTTCCTTGTAAGCTTTGTGGTTAGCCTGTTATTTGCTCCAGTCTTTCTCCACCACTTCAAGCAGCTAATCTCATAAACATTTGCCTCTAATTGTCATTTTCTTCAAATACCCTGACGGAAAAGACTCTGTGCACTGGATGAGCTCCCGGTCAGGTCAAATAAAGGCAGTCCTCTGGGGATGGGGTTTTGAAAGCCTCCACCCTGCCCTGCCCCCTCCAGTGACCTCCAGCCTGCTGGCTTCCTGCATGCTGGATTGCGGCTCTGCAGCCGGGGGTGAGGGGTGGGAATAGGACCCAGCTCACCCTTCATTCCAAGGTGCGCCAATTTTTTTAAATACAAATGCTCCCTAGATCTCTGCAAGCCTTTGGTTAACTTCCAGGCATCTAAAAATGTTGATTCTAACAATTTTTGCCAGTTTCTCTCTGCTTTTTCAGGAGAATTTTTGGAGGTTCTTACCCTATCATTTTCACTTTTATATTTTTCCTTACATTATAATTAGATATATAGTTAAATGGTCGCCGAATTAATTCACTGAAAGCAGAATGCGTCTTCCTTTCCAGAAATTTCTCTGAACCTTTTTGTACTTCTCCTGTTATATTTTAGGACTATGATGATGGATATGGCGCTGCTTATGATGAACAGAGTTATGATTCCTATGATAACAGCTATAGCGCCCCAGCCCAAAGGTAAGAGTCAATCTTTATGACCAGACCCCATAGCAGACACTTGTGCCCTTCCACAGTTGCTGTACTCTGGGAACAGGGTGATGATTGGCCAGTGACGGTGAGATTTGACTCGGCCTGCTTGGTTTTGTTTGTTTTAATCGGAGAAGCACTGTCTATCCTACCGAATAGCATGTATTGCTCTCAACTTTACTGTAGTGCTAAAGCAATGAGTCTTGGAAAATAAAAGTTGAAATTTTATTTGCTCTAAAAATTTAACTTAAGCATTCAGTATATTCTAAGGAAGAACAGTGTCTACCAAGTCTGTGGCTCTTCAAGTCCTAAGGCCCAAAGTCATATCAGAAATGTGTAAATATCCCGCATTGTCAGTGCCTGGGGATGGAAGTGACAGAAGTCTTTTTCAGTGTTCATAGATCATTTCTGTTTCTTCGCAGCAGTGCTTCTGTTTTCTAACAACTTGAAGTTCCTATTTGTGAAAAATGAGTGAGTTCTAATTGTTTCCTAAAGAAGTGTTGACTTAGAAATGAGGGTTATTAGAGGGAAACACAGCTTCATAGTTACGTCTTCTGATAGACCTTGATGTCCATTGATATATGAAATCCGTGTTCTGTTCAGAATGTTTTCCTAAATGCCTAGAAACCTCTTGCTTTATGTTTAAAATTCTGAGTGGTAGACAAAGACAGACAGACGCAAACCAAAATACTGGCTTTATGAAGCATAAATAAATATGGACTACATGGTTATTTCGATGAAGCATAAATTCACTTTTGAACTCATTCGGGGCCAGGCAAGCTTTGAACAGACAAGCACCCTGGTACTGAGGTTGACAGGGATATAATTTTTTCTCTTTTTGTTCATGCCAGATTTTTTACTTACATAATTTATAACAATTAAGTAGCCTTTAAACTTTGACTCCCAGCTGGTCTTCTTTACGGGAAGCCTTGTGCATGGTGTTCGCATCCTTGCGGGTTTTGGCACGCCCGGGGGTGACTGGCACACAGTGGACGTTAGACAGGACTTTACGTGTCTCACCCTGTACAGGTGTCCCGGCAATGTCACGAAGTATGTGGGGCTGTTCCCGTTATACAGATGAAGGGAAGGAGCACAGAGCATAAGATTAAGTAATTAGCCGGAAATCACACATGGAGTGCAATCCTTTAAAGACTCACACGTCTCATTTAATCTGAACGGCAACAGCCGGAGTTAATGTGCCTGTTTTACAGATGATGAAACTGAGGCTCAGAGAAGTAAATAACTAACCCAGAATGTGAACCAGACTTGGAAAGCTTGTAGTCTTCCCACTTTAAGCTGTGATAACGTATTAATATGATTGATCACATGCATTCGTTCCTCTGGTCATTTATTCATTCAGCCAACATGTATTAAATGTCCACTACGTGTATTAAATGTGGGCACTGTGCTCGATGTTGGATTACAAAGATTATTGAGACAGAGACCCTCACCTTGGGAAGTTCACAGGCTAGGATGAAATACAAATATTTAAAAGCAATGTAATGTGGTAACCACGTGAGAGTCTGAGGAAAAACACAGTATTTCCATAAGAAGACAGTGCTCAAGTCTGGTTGGGAACACTGGGGACATTTCACTGAGAAAGTGAAGGGCAAGTAGGGGTCACCAGGGTACAAACAGAGAAGGACATTTCCCAAAGCCAGAGCAAGGCACAGAGCCTGACACAAGAAGTGCTGCCTGAGCTGGAGGACGTGCCGCACGGGACAGATGAGGCAGGAGAGGGAGTGACCGCATCCTCCCCAGTCTCAGGGTGCAGGCTCCGGACCGTGGGCAGCAGCAGGGAGCCAAGGGAGCAGTGTGTTCACACCTGGATTCGGAGAAATGGATTAGAAGGCGGTAGAGAGGCCAGATTGGCAGATGGCGAGCCTGGAGGCAGAGACCCATTAGGAGGCTGGCACGTTCCGAATTATAAGCCCTTTAAATGTCGGGAAGACTCACGTGAAAGAAACACCTTTCATGACAGCCAGCCCACCTGCCCGGAAGTGATCTTTTCAGTGCTACCTGAAGGAGTTACAGAGAATTGCATGAGAATGCCACACGTTGGTCGGTTACTCTTAATATTCATTTAATCCTCATAACCTGTGAAATAAGTGTCAGTCCTTTTAAAGAAGAAAAACTGGTTTACAAAAATTAGGTAACTTGCCTAAGATCATGCAACTTACAAGCGAAGGGGGCCGACTGAGCACCTCGGTCTGTCTGTCTGTCTGTCTCCCTCTTCACCATCTACTGTAAATCACAGTGAAGCAGCTGTATTATGGAGCAGCGTGAAGAAATGGTTCCAGGTGCTGTATTAGTTTGCTAGAGTTACTGTAACAAAATACCACAGACTGTATTTAAAGCAACAGAAATTTGTTTTCTCAAGGTTACAGAGGCTGGAGGTCCAAGATCAAGGCGTTGGCAGATCTGCCTTCTTCTGAGGCCCCTCTCCTTGACTCGCAGCTGGCCGCCTTCTCACTGTGTCCTCTGTGCGCGTGCATCCCTGGTTTCTCTTTGTGTCCAAATTCCCTTCCTTGTAATGACAGCAGTCAGATTGGACTAGGGCCCACAAAAGGCCCCATTTTAACTTAATCACCTCTTTAAAGATGATTGATTGTCTCCAGATACACATTATGAGGTACTGGGGGTCAGGGCTTCAACATATGATTTGGGGGGAAACACAGTTCAGCCCATAACATGCACAATTTATAACATCGGTTTAAGTACAACACTGTGTATCTCATAATTAGAAATCTAGTATAAACCAGGTAGGAGGGCAGATTTTTTTGAAATCATCCCCAGGATTGAGTGGTGGGTGTTGACCAGGAAATCACCATCACATCATCTTCAGCAGTGAATGTTGGCTGTGTGCTTGGTGTACTATACCATGGGCTTCACACAGATTCTTTCGCCTCTCAGCATGCCCTGAACTATTGCAAAATTCAAGTCTAAACACGTCATTCCCTTGCATACAGGTTCAGAGAGGTTAAATCGCTTATCCAAGCTCAGCAGGCTGAGCAGTGGTAGATCCACATTGGCCCCGAGCACCCTCGTTTGTACTTCCATTGCCTCTCAACTCTCCTTTTGTCATGGTTTTGATTTCAGTCACTGAAACTGGTTCCTATTAATATTTTCCATATACAGTATTCAAAAATCTGATATTTTGTGATGCTTTTAAATCCCGTAGGAATCATGCTTTCATCTGAACTGGAACTGTTGCCTTATCAGACTGGAATGCCTTAATCAAACCTAAGAATTTCATTTATCCTGCATATTAATGTTGCGGGCTAAGACGAATGAAGTTAAGAACCTGGTTTTTCCAATTTTACGTGAGATCCTTTCAGCAAAGAACATTCACGGCCACTACTTTCAAGGAGCAAACAACCTAGTATCCACTAACAGATAATACCATGTAACACTTGATATTCTGGGGTCTAAATTTTCTTGGTTTTTACACTCCAGGTTCTATAAAATTTATTTCAGACTTCAATAATTCTCTCAATTCAGAATTTGAAAGTACAGTCTGTGCTGTAGTTATATAGCTCAGCATTACTGCCGAATTCTTTACTTGGTCTCCTTTTAGATTACAAGCTGTTCTGAAAATGTTCTTTGACACGTCAAGACGTAGTGGCAAGAGCACAGAGCAGAAGTCCTTAGGACCGCACTGTCCACCCTGGCAGCCTCCAGCACGTGCGCCTGTTGAACACTTGAAAGGTGTCTAGTCCAAAGGGGGATGTGTTGGGGGTGTCAGGCACATACCCGATTCCAAAGGCGGTGTGGAGTAAATAAAGGATGCAAAATAAATACACGATTAAGATCAGCATCACCTGTTTCTTTTTACTTTTTGTTTAAACGTGGCTACTAGAAAACTCCAAATTACAAATTTCCCTTGGACAGCGCAGAGTTAAAAGACGGCGGTGTCTCTGGCACCAGCACAGAGGAGCCGTGTCTCGGGTTCAGGGCGATGCACCCTCGGGGCAAGCAGGTCAGCTCACCAGGAGCAGAAAGAGAAGTAGAGAGTGTCCAGTCACGTTGATCCTTTTGAAACTTCTATTTTAAAGTTTTGTACTATGTTACTCCCACTGTAGCACACGTTACCCATAAATAGTTTCAGTTACAAGCTCAGAAACCATTTCTTTGTGATGCAGATGTGTTACCAGAAACGTCTGCAGACCCAGGCCACGGTGTAAGAGTCTGACGGAGCTGGGTTTAGGTCCCACTTTTAACGCTTACTGGTTACGTGACTGTGGGCAAGTCATTTCACCTCTCTAAGCCTCCATTTGTAAAATGTGTAACTTGGTTTTTTCTTTGGAGGATCGACCTGAAGGTTGAACGAGACAGGAAAACACACAGCCCTAGTGAACCACGTGGAGGTAGGTGGGCTGCCCAGCGTCTTCTCTGTGAGGGACTAAATGAGACCTTCCCCGGCGTAGTTCCACATTCCACCAGGTGGTTAGCGTAGCGCTGAGGGAGCCCCAGTGCCCGCTCTACATAGAAAACAGAAAATTCAGCATAGTTCAGCTACGTTTCCCCATCGATGTTTGTGATGGCCCCCATAGCGTAAAACAAAATGTAAAACAAAGCATTGTTTATCTAACTTCACACATTTAATGAGTAACAAGCTGTCATCTATTACTGTGAAGAGAAATATGAGCTATTCTTTACAATACTGGAGTTATTCTAATATACATTGGCTCAAATAGTTATTGATTCATTCCTGTGGGCACACCGCTCTGGAGTAGCTGCGGTGAATTAAAAAAGAGCAGGGGATGAATGGCCTCAGTCCTCAGGGACCTGCACCTGCCCTGACATGACTGGAGCCTTCACAGAAATCATAGTCTGACTCCTGGAAACCCTTTGTAAATGTATCTATTTCATTCTAAACTAAGTGGAATTAGTTTTCATTTGATATTCATAGCATGATGACTATACTTAATAATACAGTATTGAGTTCTGGAAATTTGCTAAGAGTAAATTTCAGGTGCTCTCATCACACGAGAAAATGTTAACTGTGAGAAAATCTGTTAGTTATCTTGACTGTAATAATCATTTCACTATGTTTTTGTACCTTATGTACAACTTTTATTTCAAATTTCACTTTTTTTTTTTTTTTTTTTTTTGCGGTACGCGGGCCTCTCACTGTTGTGGCCTCTCCCGTCGCGGAGCACAGGCTCTGGACGCGCAGGCTCAGCGGCCATGGCTCACGGGCCCAGCCGCTCCGCGGCATGTGGGATCTTCCCGGACCGGGGCACGAGCCCGTGTCCCCTGCATCGGTAGGCGGACTCTCAACCACTGCGCCACCAGGGGAGCCCCCAAATTTCACAATATTTTAATCTGTGTTTCCAAATAATTGTAAATTCTCCAAGGAGATATTTGATTCCTCCGATGATCAGTCATAAAGAAGGTAGAACAAAAAAGGGTTTCCAAAAAGTGCTAATAACCCCCTGAGCATAAGTGGATGACTCTGTAATAAAAAGTTTATTTTCTTGCGGGTTTAATGTTGACATGCTAATTTCCCATAGCACTTTGTGGCTTGACGGTATTTTTGAGTGCCTATTTCCTTTCATCCTCCAGAATCTCTATGATTTTCCTGAAAACACTTAGAAATACTGAAAAAGGGAATTAGAAATAATAGCTGCTGGTGTTGGAGAGCCTGTTAAGTCTAGCACTCAGCCATCTGCATCCTTTCTATACATTATCTCCAGTTTTCACAGTGGCCCGACGTGCTAAGCTTTTCCATGTACAGAAGTTGAAGATGTGATGTTTAGCGACTTTCCCAAGAGTACGCTGCTGAAGAATACTGAAGCTTAGGTTTTTGTCTGACACTAAAAACCATTATCCAGCTAAAAAAATTTTAAATGTAAAATCATTGACTTGTTTTTGTGACAAAACAACACCTCAGCCCCTTCATCCAAATAGGCAGAGTAATGGAAGCTGTCAGAAGCTACGAGTACTCTTGGTGTGTTTTCAGATGCCAGTTCCAAGGAAGGCAATGAGACAGAAATTAGTGTTGCCGTATGCCCAGCTGTCTAGTTTGCTGTTGCTTCTGTTGGCAGCCTTAGCACTGTATGTGCAGTAATGTCTTCTCAAAAGCTGACTTGTAGAGGTCTGAATATAGTTTGGAATTTTCACTTTGGAAATGATGACCTGGTGTTTAGTTTAGGATGTAACATTGAAACATCAGTAAAACTGTCTTTTGGAAGATATTGCTGTGTTGTATCAGGGTTGGCTGTTTTGGATTTTTAAAAGCAGTAATGGTCTGGCCTGGATTAACCATGCCTTGCAATATTTTTGTGAAATATACTTTTGCCTAGCCTGGGTTTTTGGCTACTTGCAGCACAAGTACTGAAGGAGTCTCTTAGCACAAACTAAGCCGTATCGCTATTGACAGACAGATACTTCTAACACAGTATTATATAGACATTGACCAAATAACAGAGACACCAACCCAGATTATACTGTAACACTGTAAATATCTAAATTCTCAGTCAAGGACCATATGCTAAGAAAAAACAAGGAGATGGCTATAGTGAAAACGAAGCTACAACCTAAAAGGGAAAAGGGAGGGAAAAGCCCAAGGGCCAAAGTTTTAACATGTATAAGTATTGCTGTTAATAATAATTACTGTGCATTGACCACATCTACTGCAGCATTGGTTGTATCTAGATAAGTGTGTGTGTGCACATGTGTGTGCACATGTCTCTGTGTGTATGTGTGAGCGCACGTGCACACGAGCATGTATCATCCCCTCTGGTCTTAATTTTAACTTTAAAAGGTGGATGTTCTCATCCCCGTTTTTTTCTTGAGAAAACTGAGACACAGAGAGAGGTTTAGTAAGTGGTCTGAGTTACACACTTAGTGACATTACTCATCTCAGTCCATTTTGTTTCTCCTGTTGTCGTGCTTCTCAAAGAGTCGTACACCTGTCACTGAGGCTTCACAGCATGATTTCAGGTGGTACATGGCCGACTGTTTTTTTTACAGTTTTAACAATTAGATTTTAAAGTTTCTGGAAAAGTACGATTACCATATCAAGCACGTGATTTTATGAATAGTATTGCTATAAATAAATTACAGTAGGTTTAAGTTAAAATAAAATCAGTCTAGGGAGTAATATGAAGTCACTAACAGGCTGAGTGCTGGACATGGATGGGAAAAGTCCCAGAAGTGGTCCATGAAGGGCTGAAGTTGGGCAAACACCACCCTCAGCACTTTTCTGTTTTTAAGATTCATTAACAAATTTTGAAGGAATGAGATATCTATTGAGTGCTCATCAAGTGTTAGTTACTGTATTAAATGCTCTCATGCCTATCATTTTATTTAACTGCAAGATTATCAGTTTTTAGTTTTACAAATAAGGAAACTAATGCTCAGAGAGTTTGAGCTTGACCAAAGTCACATCGCTAATAAGTAGCAGTCAGGCCTCACATCCAATTCTCTTTAAGATCAAGTTCTTTTGCTTAACCTGAAGGCAACTAAGATGGGGGGTGGGGGGGTCCCTACAAATACAGAGAATACCAGAACGCCTGAATTGGCCACGTGGAATCTTCAGACATGATCTCCGCAAGTGGATGAAACAGCAGCAGGGCCAAGGCGTGCTAATGGCAGTAAATCAATTGCCACTGTCAGTTCACTCGTTCATGTTCTTGAGAATACGTGAGATTGATCACTGAGGACTGTGGAATAATGGTAGTATGTGAAAACAGAGTCCACCGGGGAGAGGTACTACATCGTTTGGACTTAGCGCTGCCATCTGCTTAGTAGCATCAAGAAGACGACAGTGGTGTCGTGATCACCCACTCCTGGCGGTGACAGATGCTGCGGGGAGTAGAGTAAGCAGTCCCGGAAACGAGGCTCCTCGCCGAAGTGTAGACTGTGTGGCAGGCTTCCTAAAAAGTGCGACTGTTGGTTATCACACCACGAGTTTAAAATCTTCACTATAGAATTTTAAGTTCTGTTAGATAAGGATCTACTTGGTGAATCTCCTGTGTTTTCTTTCCCCATGTTTCATACATTCTTGAAACGCGTTTTTATTAGTTCTAGAATAATTTTCCTGACGAATTCTGCCCTCTTCCTAGTGAAAGAAAATGATAGAACTTTTGTATAATTCTTGACGCTTACAGTTAGTCACGTGATGTAGTTAAAAAGGCTTGTGGGCTATGAAGCCACGCAAACCTGGATTTGAATCCCAGCTGCGTCGCTTTCTCACCCGTATTATTTTGGCCGGGTTACTTCTTCGAGTCTTCATTTCTCATCTGTAAAATGACGGCAAGAATATTTGACTTGTGAGATTGTGATTAAATGAGATAGCAGATGTAATGTACATAGTGGAAGTTCAGTAAACTTGGAAAGATAACGTACTGGGGGCCGCACGCTGTTCTAAGCATTTTACAGCCTTCCTTATGAGTAGGTTACTATTATTATCATCCCACGTTATAGATGAGGAAATTGAGGCACAAAGATTATGGAATTTCCCTAAGGTTACTGGAGAGTAAATGCTGGGGCTGGCATTGAACGCGGGCAGTCTAAGCCCTCTGCGGTACTGCCTCTGTGTAACCTGTTCTTATCAGTTTACTTATCCCATCTAGCAACTTGTACAGTCTTTTCCTGAGGAAGACTGCAGTCAATAAAATCTCAACAAAGAAACAACCTGCATAAAATTATACATGCCACTTTGATTCCCCATTTGTGAAATAACGTATTAAAGGCTTCATTTTAATTTAGATTGTTTAGAGTTCTAAGATGTTTGGAGGCACAGACTTGAGGTCAAAGCTTGAAGTAACTTGTGAAGAATGATTTATAGTAGAGAACGTCAGCAGTGTGCTTGAATTTCTCAGAATCTAGTCAAACCTCATTTGCTGGACTCACAACTCCAGAAGCAGAAGTAATTCGCACGTGATGTGGATGGTGTTTTTCCCTTTTATTTGACATCATGAAGGGATGTGTTCTTTTGGAAAGTAATTTACAAGTGTCCATCAAGACCCTTGAAAGTGTTCGTAACCTTTGACCCAATATTTGCACAATAAGTGCCTGAACTTAGTATATGACGAGTGTTTGACAGTGTAAACATATTTAAGACCTCTTTAAAAAGAATAAGCAGTTTCTGGCAAAGTTCAGGGAAAGTAATATGGCTCTTTAGATATGGGGGAAAAACAACAACCTATGCGTATCATCTTGGCCAAAGTAATGTAGATAAAACAGCACCTCAATTAAGGCTGAATCCAGACTTGGTTAAATGGGCGGGAAGACCTGGGTTTGCATCACAGCTCTGCCACTTGCTAACAGTGCAGCTGCGGTCAAGTTACTCTACCTGTGCTTCAGGTTGTTCATCTGTAAAATGGGGATGATGAGAATAGTAACCACCTGTTAGTTTGTTGTCATGTTAAATGAGTTAATATTCAATATGCGGAAAGCACCTGGCACTTTGTATACGCTATCATTAAAATTCTATAATATATTATCTAAAAGCCTTGGGGCTATAAGTGTCTTAGACGTAGAATTTTTGAATTTTGGAAAGATAGTGTGTTACATTCCACGTGTTATACAACTCTGGGCGGGGGGTGGGTGTCTATTTGTGGTTCTCCAGGACAGTGATTGCCCCTTGGATTATTTGACATTTATGATCAAGGAAAACGTGATTACAGAGGGATGGAAAGCATATATGGCAAATTGAAAAACAAGGGGATTTCTGAAGGGGAGGGTGGTTGGTGTTCAGCCTTTGCAGTTTGTAATCCTACCAAGTATAACAAATGGTTAGTGCTAGCAATTAATTTTTAGACAGTACAGATTTAAGGATTAATAACAGGACTCTCCCTTCTATTAGAAGCCATCCCATTAGCAGGGCCTCTGTTGATCTGGCCCTGATCTTTCCCTAACCTCATGTCAAGTCACCGACTCATACAGTCTAACCTTACATTGAATTGTTCAGTCATGACTCATTTATAATGTGCTCAGTTACACACAAAGTAGATCTCAAGGCATAACTATGAGAGTAAATTTAATTTCGTCAGATTCTTCCTGGCTCCTTCAATCATTTTCTTCACTTACACCTTTTAAAGACATTGCAGTTGTTCGGCACATTTCTATAAAAATTACACGCAGTGTTTTTTAGACTTTTCCACAATGGTGCAAACAGGATAATTGGCTTTTCTTTCCATTTTAGTGCTTGCTAGATTGCTTGCAGCAGAGCAGAGGTTCCTTGGCTCAGTCGTTAACCTCATCCCACAAGCTTCCTTGATGCTCTCTCTGCCCCTCCCATCCCCTCCCCTGTTTACTAAGTACTCAGCCAGGCTTCTGTGTTTCCACAATACTGTATGCTTGCCTCTGCTGGCCACTAGTACCTGCTGGACTGGAGAACCTCTCTCTCCTTTTCATACAGAGAGGCCCTCAGTGGCAGAAACCCGCTTGTATTTATCCTTTTATCCCCAGTACCTAGTGTAGTGCCAATCAGAGAAGTGACCTGTCTGTGTTTTTCACTTAAATTGATAGCATTCAAGAATCCTGCATCTGTTCTAAAAAGAAGCCTGATACCATTGAACATCTAATGTGAAAATGCAGGTAGCCCTCCTTCAACTTGGGCTGTATGGAAGCGTCACTTATACAGCCTAAAAAAAAAAAAAAAAAAAAAGTAGGTGCCCAAGCCAGTCTCCTGTTTATTGTTTTTAATCTGAGTCTTTGTATAGCACAGCTATCTGAAAATTTTTAAACTCTACAGTCAATTTTTATGAGCAACCAAGGTTGAGAACTACTCTTCTTGACTAGTAAGTACTATGCAAATGAGATATTATATATAAAACACTTTTCAGAGTGCCTAGGAGATAATCGCTAAGTAAATATTTGTTTCCCCAATAAATAACTTATTGACATGTCTTCCATTCGTTCATTCAGCAAACTATTGAGTACCTACTGTGTGCCAGCAACCATCCTAGGTGCTTGATAAGTACCAGTGAACAAAAACAGATAAAGAATGTGCCCCTGTAGAGCTTACGTTCTAGTGGTGGTCATGTTTGAATATGGCAGGCGTGTTCAGCCTTCTGAGAGGATGATTTAAGACTTGCGGGAGGTGAAAGAGTTTGCCTAAGGGTGTATCTGTGGGAGCAGTGGTCTGTGCAAAAGCCCTCAGGTGGGCGTGTGTCTCGTGTATTCTGAAATCCTTGAAGTTACCATTTTCTTCCATTTGAATTTGTAATTTCAACTTCTCCTAACAGAAAACTTGAGATTTCCCTTTGGAGTAAGGTATTTTTGAACAATTTGGAAGAAAATGTTTTAGCATTTCAGGAATGTGTTGTAATAACTTTTTCCTATCTAAAGTTAATCCCAGTATGATTAAGGGAGCTTGCAAACTTAAAACTGTGAAGTTACAGGAGAAGACTGTGGCCTGTACATGCTGATATCTTGGCCTGTGGCAACTTTGGTAGGCAAAATAATGGCTCTCAAAAATATCCATGGACTAATCTTCCAGACCCGTGGATATGTTCTCTTACATGGCAGAAGGGACTTGCAGGTATGATTAAGTTAAGGACCTCCAGGTTCTTTTTTGAGCGGGCCCATGGTAATCACGAGGGTCTTTAAAAATGGAGGTGGGAGGAAGGCAGAAGTGTCAGAGGAAGAGGTGGCTATGGAAGAAAGGTACAGAAAGATGCAGTGTTGCTGACTTTGATGATGAAGGATGAGGGCCATAAGCCAAAGACTGTGGGCCGCCTTCAGAAGCCAAGATGGGTAAGAAAACACATTCTCCCCTGTAGCCTCCAGAAGGGAATGTGGGCCCGCCAGTACCTTGATTTAACCCAGGAAGACCTGTGTGCAACCTCTGTCCTATAGAACTATAGCATTATGAAGTATGTGCTGCCTAAGTTGCTACGTTTGTGGTCATCTGTGACAGCAGAAAGAGAAAACTAATAGGCAACCAGCAGCCTGACAGAAGAAGAGAGATGTCCTTTACAGGTGTAAATCTTATTTATCTAACTCTCTCTCTCTCTCTTCTTTTTCATGAACAGCCAGCATTCAATTAGGAATAAAAATTATGCAGTTAGAAAATATGACCCAGAGTCAAGAGAAACAACCCAGATATTAGAATTGTCAGACAGGGTCTTAAAATTGGTATGTTCAGTATGGGTTTTTTTTCACTGCTTGGCTATTGTGAATAGTGCTGCTTTGAACATTTATGTGCAGATCTTCATGCGGACTTGTTTTAGCTTCCCTTAGATAGATATTTAGGAGTGGAATGGCTCAGTCAAATATTAATTGTATGTTTAACTTTTTAAGAAACTGCCCAAACTGGTTTTCGAAGTCGTTCTACCATTTTAAATTCCCACCAGTGGTGCACGAGGATTCTTAAGGATAATTTTAACCAAAATGTTCAAGACCTCTATATTGACAACTATTAATAAAACATTGCGGGCTTCCCTGGTGACGCAGTGGTTAAGAATCCGCCTGCCAGCACAGGGGACACGGGTTCGAGCCCTGGTCCGGGAAGATCCCACATGCCGCGGAGCAGCTAAGCCCATGTGCCACAACTACTGAGCCTCCACTCTACAGCCCACAAGCCACAACTACTGAACCTGTGCTCTACGGCGTGCAAGCCACAACTACCGAAGCCCACGTGCCTAGAGCCTGTGCTCCACAACAAGAGAAGCCACCGCAATGAGAAGCCCGCACACCGCAACGAAGAGTAGCCCCCACTCACCACAGCTAGAGAAAGCCCACGTGCAGCAACAAAGACCCAACACAGCCAAAAATAAATAATTTTAAAAAAAAAGAAAGTTGCTTATAGAAAGTAGTGAAGACCAAACTAAATGGAGAATACCCCATGTTTTTGAATTGGAAGACTCAATATTCATAAAGATATCAATGCTCCCTAAAATTATCTGTAAATTCAGTACAATTCTAATCAAGACCCATGCAGGCTTCTCTCTCTCTCTCTCTCTCTCTCTCTCCCCCCCCCTCCCCCTCTCCCCCTCTCCCCCTCTCCCCCTCTCCCCCTCTCCCCCTCTCCCCCTCTCCCTCTCTCCCTCTCTCCCTCTCTCCCTCTCTCCCTCCCTCTCCCTCCCCCACCCCACCCCACCCACTCTCTCCCTCACTTTTTTTTTTTGGTGCAAAATGACAAGATGGTTCTAAAATATGTGGAACTTCAGAGGACCTGGAATAGCCAAAACAACCTTGATGACGAAGGACAAATTTGGAATACTATACTGACTTCCAGATTTATAAAACCACAGGAATCAACACGCTGTGGTACTATGAAAGGATAGGTCACAGGTCAATGAATATCCACAAATGGACTCACACTTAATTGCTTTCAAGGGCTCCAGAGCAGTTCAGTGGGGGAAGAATTGTCTCTTCCATAAGTAATGCTGTAACAATTAGATGTATGTGTAGGTGAGGTTAGCTTTGATTGCCCCCCGCCAAATACACGCACCACCCTCACACGATTTAGGTGGTTCATGACTTCAGGTTAAAAGTTAAATTTATAAAGCTCCAAGAAGAACATATTGAAAAAGACACAAATCACAGAAGAAAAAAATTTACAAATTTAACTTCATCAAAAGTTAAAACATCTCAAAAAAAAAGAAAAAGTTAAAACATCGTGTAATCAGAGGACATCATGAAAAAATACGTAGATAAGCCACAGCCAGGGAAAATATATTTGCAGCAGACACAGACACACATATCTGACAGATGATCTTCATGTAAACTATATAAGGAAACTGTACAGCTCAATAAGAAACGCATAAAAGCGTATATATTCAAACGGCCAAGAAGAATATGCAGAAGTGCTCAAAATTACTGGTCACCAAGGAAGCGCAAATGCAAGTTGAAACCTCATCAGGACACGCTGCCCTCCCACTAGAATGGCTGAAACAAAATTGTCGACAGCACCAAACGTTGGCATAGTTACAGGGCAACTAGAACTCTCATACGTGCGTGAAATGCCACAACTGTGGAAAACTTGGCAGTTTCTCTAAAAAAGTTAAACATATATCTACCCTGTAAACCAGTAATTCCACTCCTAATAATTTTATCCTGGAGAAATGAGACTGTGAATCCAGGAAAAGCTTTATGTAACAGTGTTCAGCGTAGCTTTATGTGTAACCGCCCAAAGCTGGAAACAGCCCAGATGCCCTTCCATAGAGGAATGAACTGTGATGTATTCATGTGAGGGATTGCTACTCAGCAATAAAAATGAATAAAGTCGTGGTCGCTGCAGTAACATAGATGAAACCATCAGAAAACTTTTAAAACATACTTCCTACGAGGCTTTCAGTGTGAGTGAGTTATTGTTTCGTAGTTACCCACGTAACTGTCGCTAATAGTAAATGAACGTTTTAGTAGGCGAAACAGGAGGAAGAGAAGGGAACAAACAACGTGGAAGGGTCCTATGAAGGGAACTGACTTGGTATGTGCTGGTACTAGCTAGTCCCTGCGCAGGCCATAGCCTCAGTCTGGGTTGCCTGAGGAGGGTGAGCCTGATACCAGGCTCAAGAGTTTCCTAAGCCAGTTTGT
Organism: Stenella coeruleoalba; assembly: GCF_951394435.1. Taxonomy (NCBI): domain Eukaryota; kingdom Metazoa; phylum Chordata; class Mammalia; order Artiodactyla; family Delphinidae; genus Stenella; species Stenella coeruleoalba. Next base: position 5,911,258 of record NC_137163.1, on the reverse strand, counting down.
CCTTACAGACCAGGGTGCTCTCCGTACCCTCCACCACCATGGGGCCCCACCCAACGCCCCCTTAACTCGTGGAGCGCCAGTAGTCTGCTTGCAGCCTGCCCCATCTCCACTTGGAGCCGTTTCCTATCATTTCTTCATACTGTAGCCAGAATGATTTTTTCCCCCAAATGTGTTATGATTCTGTGCTGTCATAATACCAAGCAACTTCCCTTCATACCTGCAATTTTATATTGAAGTAGTTCTCTGATCAATGTCTGTCTGCTTTAAATTTCTTTACTATCATAACCCTCGGTTCCTATCCCAGGGCTTGAAACATAGAAAAAGCTTAATAAATATTTGTTGAATAAATATGGGGAGGTAGAATTTTACTTCACATCAGTAATTTTAAAACAAAGTAGGTGTTCCTATCTGAATTTCCTAGTGTTGAATTGGAATTTAAATACAGTTGCTATAGGTAGTATAGTTTAAATTGTTTTAATTCTACTTATTTGAAGAGTGAGACTGAATAATTTGATATGCAAACTGATGCAAGTTACTGTGCTACTGGGGTCTCCAGAAACACTGAAACAAGGGTGCTGACCGTCCCCTACAAAGTCACATGGGTTCCTTCCACACTCATATATGTATTTCACATACATAAATAGTGTAGATCACAGTCATATATCCTTAAAGAGTAATAGACAATGGCTTTGAAATCTAACTATTCAAAATCGAGCTAACCGATCGATCGGAAATCTCCCAGAAAGGATACCTCAATATAGCAGGTGGAGAAGTTGACTGAAAAAACAAATTCAAGATGCCACAAATAAATCTCATTAACAAATGATCCCATGAAATACTGTAAACTGCTCATAAAGTGTTGATGGGCTGTTTTCAAATGCTCTCCAAAGAGCCAAAGAATCCAGTATTGAAAGCTGACACGCCTTGGCACTCAGCGTCGTTGGACTAAGAATCCAGTATTGAAAGCTGACATGCCTTGGCACCCCGTGTAGTTGGACTTGAGTACTGACAGAGAGAAGTACTAGTAAATAGGCCAGTGAACCCAATGTCCATTTTGTTCTCTGTCCAAAAATCTTTTTATGTTTTTTAAACATGTAGGTACATATTTCATTGGTTAGAGATTAATTCTCAGCAGCCTTCCCAGCCTCCTTCTGAATGGTGACTCATCCCTGACCCCCTTCCCACTCTCAAGACTTGCCCTGCAGTCTGTGGTGGCAGTCATGTTCTGTCACGTTCCAATTTGCAGTTTTGATACTTCACGCAAAGAATTCTCAATAAAATTTCTTGGGATGTCTAGTGATGATATATGTTACTGGGAAATTTTTAAATTATCTTTTTGCCAGAAAAGTGTTATAAAAAACAAGTCTGTTCCTTTCTGGGTTTTTCATAAGAAATTTTTGTTCTAAATGTTGGTGTTTCAGAGAAATTAAATCATTGTTGAAAGTAACAGCTATAGTAGAAATACTGAAGCTTGACTCAAAGGCAGGTCTAACCTTGAATCGCAGCTCGGTCACTTAGCGTGTGACTGGAGCCAGCCACCAGTGAACCCAGTGGGTCCTTGTGTCTAATTAATAAAGTGAGTGGACGAAATAGCACTTACTTTCCTGAAAGTTAAAATTATGAAATTGCAGAGAACTGTGCAAATAGAAGGAACTTATTAGTTCCTGTTGGTATTTTTGTTAGACTTGTATCACTGAAGGTACATTCCTCACTCTAGCAAATAAGCAGAAATAGATGGTATAACATCCAAATAAGACTGTGGGACAAATATTACTCATTTAGAAAGAACCTCTACTTCAATAATATTGGTAACAGCTGTCCGTGAATAAGAGCTTAATATATGTATGTAACACATTATCTTATTTAAACCTCACAACAATCTCATGAAAGATTTATTTTTAAACCTGTTTTACAGATGAGAAAACTGAGTTGACGTTGCCCAAGCTTAACACACAGAGAGGTACATGCTAGAGCCTAGATTCTGACAATGTGTTTGCTTGACTCCAGAGCCTGATTCTTAACTATTAATTCTATATCGTCTTCCAAAATTATTATAATAAGACAAGAAACCTGCTGAAAAGTGAAGATGAGTATACAGAGTCAATTTAGCATTGCATGCACATCACATCACAGCCTCGGTACGTGTTGCTGTGAAACACACACCCTGAGTGTCACTGAAGCCTCTTTGCGTGCGTGCCCGCCTCAGGTGTGCGGGAAGAAGAAAAAGACACAGAGTGAACTGAAGAGACTTGTGTAGACAAAACTCTTTTCCTTTTACTCTTTCATTTTTCTTGGAATATAATCAAAATTCATAGTTTTTTAAAATTGTATAGAACCATCTGCAATCTTCTAAGCAACTTTCGATAGAAATAGCACAACAGAGTGCTGCAGCTAGAAAAGAGTAGCTTACAGAGGGCTGTTAAAATAAGCATAACTGGATATCTCTGCAGCAAGAAAATACAGATACTCAACATCCCTCATTTCAGAATTCTTGCACCACCTTTTAGGACTGGGATAAGCTCTGAATTAACCATAAATTCAAAGGAATTAGAGGTTTTGTCTCTCGTGCGAGAATGTTAGCAGCTGCAGACTAATGGAGAACTCTTTGTAGTTACTAAGGACCCAGGCCTCTCCCTCTGTTTTCACTATCCTCACCCTTGCCTTGTGTCCTTAGGCTCACCTCGGTCTCAGGGTGGCTGTCACGGCCCCAGCCACCAGGCTGGGGTTCAGGCAGGAAGAAAGAGGAAGAGGAAGCCATACCTCCTGGGCGGGTCAGCCTTCTGTTAGGGAGTTTCCTGGAAGCTTCACTTCCTGAAGCTCACTCCTATCTCGTTGGTGGCCTCATCTACAGAAATGGGCGAGAAACGGGGCTTTGTGGATTGATATGTTATCACTAGCACTTCACCCTCAGTCTTACAAGGAGTCTTTTGGTAAGAAAGAAAGGGAAAGTGCACACTAAACAGGCAACAACCGCACAGTGATCCTTCCCTTTTAACATGTATGTTAGATTGCTTCTTTTAGATTCATTTTCCTTTTTTGAAATATGATGTACATAGAGCAAAGAGCATAAATTCACACTTATCTGAAGCATGCACATAGCTGAGTGAATGTTTCCAGAGTATACGCCCACGTCACCAAGAGAGCGATTCCAGCGAGTGTAGTGATTGGTAGTTAAGTTAGACAGTGGCGAGTGTAGTGATTGGTAGTTAAGTTAGACAGTGGTGAAAGTCACCTGGGGGAGTGGGAGAAACTAGCCTCGCATCCTGACTCCCCGGCACTGTGGCCAGTCACTGCTTTCCCGTTCCCGAGGCAGACCGAGTGTTGTTCTGTTTGGGATGCTTTTCTCTTCCTTATTGTCTGGCTCTTCTCTTAGGTGGCGGTTTAGACCCCAAAACAGGTTCAGGCACCCACCCCCGCGTTCCCCCAGAACTCTGGGCTTCTCGGGGTCACAGTGCTCCACTGGCCTATTGACGGTTGTCTGACTTGCCCACTAGACCAAACGTGTTTTATCACAAAGACCGGATCCTGTTCACTGCTGCAGCCCCAGTGCCCAGCGCGTGGTAGGTGTTCCAGAAATATCTGCTGAACGGATGTTGAAACAAGGTGATATCTGAACTTCATAAATTCCTGCCAAGAGCATCCTTCTCAAGAGAGTGTAAGAAGCGAGAGTTTTCTCTCTTAAATGGTGGGAAAATGTTGGTTTTAACCTAAATTTATGAAATAGAGATGATACCAGATTGCAAGTTTGTGTTAAATGTGAGAGAATTTGTGTGGAGTACCTCGCACAATACAAGGCTCCTACTAGGCATTTGATAATATCTAATAGATACTATTTGATAGTGTCTGTTATTAGTGTTATGTTAGCTAGCTCTTGCTTGCATGCATCTGCCCACCACCCGATGCTAGTAGTTGACGTAGGTCCTTTAAGTTAGGTTTGCCAGTCGCTACCGAGGCACGTGCTTCAAACTGCTGTGTGATGTCTTCCTGAGTGGTCTCTCACAGGAGGTGGTACTCTCGAGCTCTGAGGAGAACAGAATACGAGAAAAGGATTCTGAGTGTCTCATGAGAGATTAAGGTTAAACATGGAACTTTCTGGCAGGCCGGTCCACGTGTGTTACTGTGACAGGTTATTCAGACTCTATTTCTGAAGTCTTTGAAAGCGCGAGGGAATCATTCTCTCAGATGGTTGAGACAGTTTGGCCTGAAGCCCGGAGGATGGATCACATGACTTCTCAAGGCCGATTTCTCCCCTTGATCAGGCAAGTACCAGGAAGTTCCTGCACTTTATAGTGAGGTCAGATTGAGAAGTTTTTCACGGTAGAGGTGGAAGATCTACCGTACCGCGTGTCTCTGATTCTCTGGCAGACCTACATTAACATTTAAAATCTCTTTATTTGACAAAGTAATTGTTCCATCTGAAATGAGGCTTTGCAAACTGAATTACAACCCCAGGGTTAAGAACAGTCGCCGCCGTTTATTCTGTGCAGAGGAAGTGGCCGGCGGCGAGGGGCGCTGTGTGCGAGCCCACTGAGTCACAGCTCACTCCCTGTCGCCCTGTCACGGGAGGCGCCGCTGCACTCCTCACCTCCCGGGCAGCACACACTTCATTCACTCGTCCCTGTCACTCCTCTTCTTGAGCACCTCTTACGTTTCAGACGCTTGTAGCAGCAGCCACTCAAAAAGACTAAGCTGCCTGTCCAAGATCACACTACTTCCAAATGGAAGAACAGATTCAAAACTAAGTGAACCTTTAATCCGGGATCCGAGCTCTCTGTCCCTTTGCACGTGTTCCCTAAGGGATCGCATCCTGCCTCATGGTTTGGAGTACCTTCTATATGGTGATGACTGCAGATTCACGTTTCCAGTTCAGACCTCTCCCCTGACCTCTCCGTTCCTCTTCCCAGCTGCCTCCCGGTGGCTTCCTCTGGGAGGTCTGGGAGGCCCGTCAAACCTGGCCTCTCCCAGGCCAGACTTCTGATGGCTTCCCACCCAGAGCGCTTTCTGCCTCAGTCTTCCCCATCTCAGGAAGTGGCAACATCGTTTCTCCCTGGAGCCGTGGAAACGTCCAGTAACTTCCCATCTTACTCAGGATAAAGAAACCAAAGCCTTTCAGTGGCCTGCGTGACCCTACATGACTCACCCCTGCCTCCCCCTCATCCCCTCTGCTCCAGCTGTGCTGCCTTCCTGGTCCCAGATGGACCAAGAACGTGCCTCCTTAGGACCCTGGCACTTGGTAGTCCCCAGCCCAGGATGCAGTCCCTCAGACGGCGTCTGCTGTGTGTGGTCAGCTGTGTTACATCTACTGACCAGTCACATGACAGGCCTGAGAACTGACCATTGAATTTAGCAACTTGGAGTTCATTGGTTACCTTGACAAGGGATGAAAATTTTAAGAACAGTAGTGGGGATGATTGCAGTATATTGGAAAGCATGGTCAGCATAATCCTTTTGAGGGAGGGAGTGAGACTAGAGAGAGGAAATTGTAGTCAGAGTGGAATATACGAAATTGGAGCGAGGTGGGGGAAGACTGACGTTATCAGTGTGACAAGGTCTAGGATGTGACCTGGGAGGTGGTGGCTAAAGGAGACTCGAGACAGGATCAGTGGACACGAGCGGTCCAGGGGCTCGAGAGACCAGCTTGTCTGAAGGATTGCCTGCATATGGAAGGCACCAGGACTTAGGACAGCGATACTGTCGGGAGGTTCAGAGCTGGGTGTTTGTGCGGAGGTGTGGAGCATCGTGGTTAGAAGTGGCAGTGGTGTGTCTGTAGGGCGGCGGTGGTCGCAAAGAGAATACTCACCCTTCCTGCGCTCCCAGTGGTATGTGGGCTGTGGGGCATAAAAGAAGAGGGCAGGGCTGCCAGGTAAGAGCTGTCATTAGAGGAGAAGGAAGTTTCCATTGAGGAAGAAGGTAAGAGAATGTCCAAAGAGGAGGCTGAGAATATGTAAAGTGTTTTGCCCACGATGAGCCATGAAGGAATTCCAGAGGGCACGGTCGGGATGGAGATGAGGACAGATGGGGGTGGGCAGAACTTTACAAGCACTGGAGGTAAAGAGTAACTAGTGGGCTTCCCTGGTGGCGCAGTGGTTGAGAATCCGCCTGCTAATGCAAAGGACACGGGTTTGAGCCCTGGTCTGGGAAGATCCCACATGCCGCGGAGCAACTAGGTCCGTGAGCCACAACTACTGAGCCTGCGCGTCTGGAGCCTGTGGTCTGCAACAAGAGAGGCCACGACAGTAAGAGGCCTGCGCATGGCGATGAAGAATGGCCCCCGGCTCTCCGCAACTGGAGAAAGCCCTCACACAGAAACGAAGACCCAACACAGCCATAAATAAATAAATAAATAAATTTATTTAAAAAAAAAAAAAAAAAAAGAGTAACTAGTGGTCTAGAGTTCCCTGAGCTGCACAAATACAAGCAAAGGGCCTAATGAGATGAGTTCCAGCGACTCCAAACTAGAAATTCTGGAGAGGCGTGAAGAGGTTGAAGGGATATGGGACAGATTCGTGTCAGGAGTTCCTTCTTAATCCCGTTCGTGGAGACAGGGTGATGTGGGAACCCGGAGTCTCTGTCCTCCTCTTGAACGCCTGTCGATGGCCTGGGGAGACGTGGATTTGGTCCCAGTGCTGCCGTTTGCTCCTTGACCCCCCGTGTTTCCGTCCACTGCCGGGCCTATTTCTTGACTCTGGTTGATGGGATCGAGAACCTCCAGGAAAGCCAGGAATTATGCTGAACGTTTGGACTTCCTTCACCCCCTGATATGGGGTAGAACGCAGAGGACAGATAGAAGGCCTGGGGAGACGTGGCCCTGGTGCCAGTGAGGGGAGCCCATTCTTGATCTATTGAGGGAGGGGGCTTCCCTTGACCCCTTGTGATGAAGTTGAGGCATGGTCAGCCTAACGTGTTTTCTTGCATATTATTAATATTGTAAGTGTTGTACACATAAATGAAGAAATTTTTAGAATTTTTCCCCTTTGCCATATGTTGGTTTTTTAGTTTATCCTTGGGAAATAGGACACGTCTTTGGTTAATAGACATTTGAGGTGCACGAAATGAAATCCTGCAGAAGCAATTCAGATGGAACTGACAGGTACGAGAATGGGGCTCAGCTGCTCCCAGCTTCTTGGTTTGATGACAGTCTTGAAATAAATAATCAGAAACTGGGTGAAATGTTAGCAAATGTCAGTTTAAAGTTTTCACTTGTCAAAACTAAGATTGTCTTATCACCAAACCATTGCAGGACCAAATTATGCTACCTTTTATTCTCCTGTTCATCGGGAAACATTCTTCACCCCTGATTTTTTTATGCTGAACCACGTTAGAGCACTCCGCGGATGGATTTCCGGTCGACACTGCTCTTCGTTCCTGCTCACTCCGTTTAATAGAGAGGACTTGGTTTGGGCAGGAGGCAGTTGTTTGATTCCTGTTTGTGGGTCTCAGTACCTGTCACTGACGGTTCCAAGTTAAACAGTGGGGACCTGTCTCAGTAAAGAGAATTCTTTTCAGCTTTATGAAGAGGTCACTCTCATTGTTTCTGTGCAACGAAGAGAAAATTTTAAAGAGCATCGCAGCTTTATTTGTCTAAGGAGCCATTATGATGTAACTTCTGACCTTTGGAAAGAAGACTGAGGTTCACTTAATTTAGTGCTGAGTTTTCCAGAAGCAATAGCCAATTTATTTTCAACAAAATGAGAATTTATGTTGACTGCTTGTGTCCAGATGCTGTACATGAGCCATGGAGAACGTTAGGGCTGCTCTGGCCAGAGTCTGGGCAGCCCAGCGCAGGGGGATTCGGCAGGGGGAGGGGCACGCAGACTCAGCGGGAGGGTGGGCAGCTGCCCCAAGTCCGCCCAGCCCTGGGAGGCCCAGGTTTTAGACTCAGATGTCTTGACCCGTATTTGGCAATGACATTTTATCAAAAGTTCCGCTTCTAAATTTCTATCCGCAAGACGAGAAAAACCTTCTACTTTAATAGCGGTTCTCGTATTGAAAGCTATTTAATCTTAAGAGGTAGGGATGCCGTATTTTTTTGCTGTTGCTTGTTTTTGCTGGATTTTTTTCCTTCTTGAATATGAAGGTCTCTCTGTTCCTTTTTCAGCTAGTCCCTCTTTTCTTCTCGCCATAAATATGTATAATACTTGGATGGAAAATTAGGACTACAGAAAGGGAGAGGAGGAATTTGAGACCAGAGAGAGAACTAGGCAGTTAGAATTTGCCGTGATCGTATGGCATTGGGTTTCGCGTGGACCCTGACTTCTGTCTCCAAGCATGAAGAGGGATCACGTAAGCCCCAGGGGAGCGAATAGGACATTCTGGAAGAGTGGCAGAGCAGGTGGGAGTCAAGCAGGAACCACCGGATTAAGGGGGCCGGGCACGGCGCGCGCCGTCCGCTTCTAGCGTGGGTAGGTGCTCAGCACGGGGCAGAGGCGCGTCCTGAGCCTTGAGCACAGCTGCTGCCCCATGAGCTGTGTGACTCTGGGATGGGGGCGCCCTCACCGAGCCTCGTCTGTAGAAGCACAGCGATTCCACGTAGACCCGTGGGCTCGTGCCTGTGGAGAAGCCGTCAGGACGGCAGGGGTCCAGCTCAGGAAAGTCCACTCCTCTCAGGCTCCCTTCCTTTTCCCGGGGTTCTCTAGGAGTGAGTGCCAGCTCTCAGCTGTCCTCGGAAAAATTGCAGATCGCTGCCTGGTGTAATAGGTCAGCCGTGGGAGGGACTGCTCTGTTCCTGGGCTCCAGTTAAAGCAGCCAGCGGAGCCCGCAGCACACTCCAGGCCAGAAAGCTCACACCGTCACCGGCCTGGTGCAGTGTATTGATTAGCTTTTGAGGACGTGATGAAACCAGGATAACAAGAATCTGGCCTGTGTTTGCGCGTGGAGGAAGCATTCTGTGCTGAGGAACATCCCAGCGCAGGCCTTTTATCAATGCTTATTCACCCTGCTTAACACGACTCCTTACAGACGCTCAGCTTGCAGCCCGCTTCCGCCTCTGTGCCCGGCACGCCACGCCCACCGCTCACCCCGTCTTCAGCTTCACCGGGGCTCTCAGAACGTGCTCAGGCATCGCCGTCTTGTCCAGACACAGCAGAGGGCGGAGGTGCCCCTTCCTCTGTACCCAGGCACTCAGTTCCTGGAGAGCGAGGGCCCGTGGGGGCCAGGAGAGGGGTGAGACACGGAGGAAGGGCTGTGACGGGGACACACCCAACCCTGGGAGGTGGCAGTGTGCTCTGAGGAAGTGGCAGTTAGGCTAAAGAGTGGGTGGGAGGCGCTTGGAAGGAGAGGGAAGGGGCACATTTCCAGCAGAAGGAGGCGCCATCCCCACAGGCTTGAGGCAGACGGGCTCGCAGCTCCCCGCCTCGGGCCCTTTCCCTCATAGGACCTGCCTCCTTGGGCTGCAGTCAGTGGAGTTGATGATTAGCCTCTGATGATATTTACCTGAGAAACCAAAGGTGGGAGGAGAGGACCAGGTGCGGGTCTCGCCGGTTGTGTCGCCTGTATGTTCCCTGTGAGATTTTAGGCTGGCCTCCCAGCTGTTGTGATCTGCAGTATCCTTGCCTGTAAGATGGGCACGGCAGCCCTGCTTTCTCACCTCAGGAGCTGAGGTGACGGCTGCTCGGAGCTGGTGCAAGGCGACGCCCACAGCATGGATTTTATTACTCACTCCGTGTCGTCCTAGGGTGTTGCTGAGCTGAGCTGATCATTTTCCGTTTTGATTAGAATTTCTTACTTGATTGCATCAAGTTGGAATAATGAGAATGTTTATTTCCAGGACAATCCAAGATAACAAATTCAGGATGATTGTTTCCCTACAAAATTAAGAAGAGGGGGAAAGGGGAGAGCAGGAGAGAGTGCGTGAAAGCTCTCCTCCGATGCTCAGAATAGCATTAGAAACTGGATCATACCCGCCGTGGTCGAGTCATCCAGATTTTCCACAGATTCGTTCCTGTGAAAGGTTATGCCTAGTTCACATCCTTCGTGTGTGTGTGTGTGTGTGTGTGTGTAGCCTGTTTTGCATCGTCTACAGAATGGCCGTGGTGCCAGACCCCCTCCCTCCCGGTGTCTCAGGGATGTTGTGCCTTGGAATACAGCTGTGCCTGTGCTTTGGAAAGATTCCTGGCCTCTGTCCTCACAGACTTGGCCAGGGCTGGTGACTGGACCGCAGGGGCCTTTCCCGCCCCTGTCACACACAGTCCTCCTGCTGGGCAGCCACTCCCGATGGGAACGGGATGGTGCTGGGCAAGTAAAACGTTTCATCCCGTAATGGTGTTACTTTATTGTAAAGTGAACTGCCCACGGGTCACACAGCATTGAGTTGTCTGGTCCGTAGGTTTGTGCCTTCCGTGGACTTTGCATCAGTTGGAAAGAAGCCGTGGCTGTCCTTCCTCCTGTCCCCTGTCCCTCACACGAGCCCAGCCCAGGTTCCGGGTGCACAGGCTGTGATTGTCCACCGCACATGCGTCTCCTCTCAGGCCACAGGCCTCTGTCTTCTCTGTGGGAATTCCTTTCAGTGTTTATCCCTGCCCTTTATTAGTTATCTTTAAGTTTTAGAATTCTTCCTCGAGTATGATTTAAACTCACAGGCAAGTCAGTTTGTCCTAACTATGTTTTCGTCTTTCTCTGCTTGTTCTGTTTTGTTCAATACAGTGGTGCTGATTACTATGATTATGGACACGGACTCAGTGAAGAGACTTACGATTCCTACGGTGAGTAAATGGCCAGAGTGGAGCCGTAAATAGAAAAGGTCATAGAAACAGCTTGAAGATCTTAACTCAGGGGAAATCTCATACAGACCGAAACTGAGACAGCAGCTCCCTCTCGGTTCATCTGTGCTTATCTAGCTATCTTCAGGAGCTCCTTAAGGTTTAAATTTAATTTTTAAAGAGGACTGAAGACTTGCAGAAGATTACAGGAATTCAGATTCTAAACTTAGATTTTCTGTTTGGGATGATTGCCATGTGCTGATTTTCTCACTATTGAACAGTGTGCCAAACGGCAGACACTTGATAGAATGGATCTCTTTGAAGTGTCTTTGCTTCTTGACAGTAAAGAAAATGAAGCAATTGAGACTACAGCCCTACAGTGATTCCACCACCCCCATCTTTATATTTTAATTTATTCGCAATCTCAAATCCTCTAAAAACATTACGGTGAGAATCATTCAGTAAAGGTTACGGAAGCACTGAGCTGGGAAGGAGATGCACCGCTCTCTCAGGCTTACGGGGAGACATCGAAACCCCACTCATTTCAGTGGGAGCTGGCCGAGATGCCGGGGAACCCATGTCCAGAGTCTCAACATGCAGAAGGACGACAGGTTTAATTAAAAGCATTGGCGGCAGCAACTTAACCGTACTAAGAAGCTCCTTTGCCACGGGGCAGAGATCAGAGAATGTGAGGCCTCAGTCAGTTGCAAAGCTCTGATGAATGCTTAGTGCCCAGTGCGAGTGAATCAGGATTCTCGTTAAATGGATGTTATGACATTTCTCTGAACATAACTGAAAAACCATTTGCCAGTGTTCCCTTTGAAGTGCATTTTGTTGTATCACCTGCCCCAAGCCTTGATGAGCGCACCTTGGTTTTTTTTGTTGTTGTTATTCGTAACAGACGCTTCAGAGAAATACCTTGGCTTGCTGAATGCTGTCTACTTAAATTGATGCAAGTTAGCTGGAGGGAATGACGTTGATTGCATGTTTGTATCAAATAAGAGGTCATTTTCAGCGTTTTTTCCTTCACAGCTTTTTTAAATTGGTCTCCACAGAGGCATGGCTTTTAAAGCGCAGTGTGTTGCAGCATGGATGTTAACTGCTTGTTGTCAAAGACCCGCAGATCACTCACTGACGGCCCAGAGATGGGGGCTGATTGAATGTCCCCCTGTTACAAATAACATCGTTTGGTATGGATTTAGTACTAGGATGAAAGCAATTTGACATTGTCATTGAGATTATTTCATGTCCAGGAAGTATTTTTGAGGCATAACTCTCCACCCAGTACAACCTTCATTGACTCTTTGAGGGACCTGTGGAGAACGAGGCATCATTTCCCCCTCCCAAGCTGCCCGTTTCCATTTTGCGCTCCAGTTTGCTCTCCTTTTGCCTTCACAAATTTTTATCTGTGTTTTCTTTGTTTTTGAAGAAGAAATCCAAGTGACCCTTTTCCCATTCTCTTTCCCATCCATAGATGTCTTCACGTTTAGCAAGAGGCAGTTCAATTTGCTGCTTGAGTTTGCATTTGTTAAATGAGTGGCCGAAAGGAATTTCCTGCAAAGTTGGTTGCCGTTTAAGATACAAAAATTATTTGTCTTCCCAGGCTGGTAGGTTTTGCTAGTGAGAGGACCATTTTCCATTGTGTTCGTAATTTTTTTTTTTTTTTTTAAAGCGAATTCCCTTGGGTTTTTTTAGGACCTCGGGGGATACATACCTTCAATATGGCATCTACCGCTGGTTCAGGGCTAAGTTAGATTCTGAAAAATGAAGCCAGTGGGATCCCTGGCAATGGTCTAACTGTGATTGATCTGACTGACTTTAGGGCAAGAGGAGTGGACAAACTCAAGACACAAGGCACCCTCGGCGAGGACAGCAAAGGGCGTCTACAGAGACCAGCCATACAGCAGATACTGATTGTACTGTCTGATGTTGTGACATAGCCAGGCTCCACCAGTCCTGTATACTGTTCAAAGTAATGGTTTTCTATGAACAATCCCTTTTTAAATAAATCAAAGTGCTTAACATCTGAATGGATGGAATTTAAAATTACTTTGTTGAAACATCAACCTGGGCAGAAAAAAGAAAAAAAAAAAGACATGTAAAATTTTGTTATTTCCAGTCTGTATATGAAAAAATAGGTCATCAAAAGGAACACAAATAACTTTGATTAACTAGTGTTAAACAAAAAAGATAGGTTTACTAAATATGTTAATCCATCCTTTTAACATAAGCCTCACCTTTCATTTTAAAGGTTTCCATAGAAATTTAGTTATTTTATCTTTCAGCCATATGCTAGTTTTTTTTTTTCTCTTGCCAACATGCGTAAAAAGGGAAGCCAATTACAAGTGCAAATAATGTGGTATTCTTTTGTAACTCAAGTCTTGAAATGTTCTGTAGTGTTAAGCAAAGTCTCCTCTTGCTTGATACTAAATAAACTTTTGAAAGAAATTTTGTGTGTGTGAGCTAACAGTTTCATGTCTCTCTTATTTAAAAAGGCCTTCATAAATAGTCGTAAACAGGGAAAGGATTCATTTAACAACGCTTGTCAAAAAAGGGTCACACTAAACATTGTACAACTTATTTAAAACATGGTATAAAATTAAATGTACCATTATATACTCACCGTAGATTTAAATGCTGTTTAAAGAGTCCAAATGGTATCAAGCTGCTTGAGTGGCACGTTAAAAACTACGCAAAACCAAATCTTGTTTAAAAACTGGTTTTAAAATAACTACTGATTTTCTGAAAAAGATGTGATCAGTTTTCATCTTGTTGAGCGTTTTTTCACTAGTGCAACTTTGGATTTTTTATGAGAATTTTGGTACCTTAATGAACACCTCGCTCCATGCTGGAAGCAATAAGCACAAAGCTTTTAAAGACATTCTGACTTGACTAATTGAGGTCGCACTCGCCAAGGCTGAGGATGTGTAACCCTTAAACGGTCTTCATTTTCAAAGGTAAATAAATCAAATAAGATTTTAATCTCACTTAATTTATCTTAATATAACTAATAAAACCAGGGAGGTTACAACTTAGCAAGTTTCATTATCCATTTTAGAAAGGTTTTAAGATCACCTAAATTCTCATTTTAAAAAGTTTAATTTGTTTTAGTAATCTAAAAAGCCTTAGTTTAGTCAGTTTAATTGGGGCCAATTATTCCCTATTAAACAAATGTAAAACCTCATAACTAGTTGTTTGTAATATACATTCTTTGGTTAGTAATTGAGGGCACTTCTTAAAACTGACAAATATTTAATAAAGTTTTTCTTTAATCATTTGGCTAAGTTTTTTTTTAATTGTAGATTATGTAAAATGTTTGATTTTTATTTCCTGAGGGGTTTCCTTCTCTTTGAGTAAAAAGGTCTTTTCTTTTGTTAGGAAGTGTTGGCCATCTTGGAAAGTGAAAGGAAGGTTGTGTCCGTCCAGCAGACACAGGTGAGTGCCTCTGTTCCAGTCATTTGATGTGCTTCTCTGAAGTCGCGCGGAACATTTCCCACACTGTTCCCACCACCAGCACTAGTGACCGTGGCTAACTAACTTCCTGAATGTAAGCAAGTCAGACCCAGGGAGCTCTGCGTAAGCTGCAGAGGTGGGAGGCTCGGCCGGTCACACTGTGTAAGTAACTCCGTTACTTTCCTCAGTAAAAACGTAACAGGCTAGTCGGTAGCATGAAAAGTTTTTCAAAAGTATCAAGTGAAAAAGCAGTTTACCGCTAGCAATACTGTCGTCCCAATTTTATTTTATTTTATTTTATTTTTTTTTTTTTTTTTTTTAAATTTTATTTATTTATTTAATTTTGACTGTGTTTTGGGTCTTTGTTTCTGTGCAAGGGCTTTCTCTAGTTGCGGCGAGCGGGGGCCGCTCTTCATCGCGGTGCACGGGCCTCTCACTGTCACGGCCTCTCGTTGCAGAGCACAAGCTCCAGACACGCAGGCTCAGTAGTTGTGGCTCACGGGCCTAGTTGCTCTGCAGCATGTGGGATCTTCCCAGACCAAGGCTCGAACCCGTGTCCCCTGCATTGGCAGGCAGATTCTCAACCACTGTGCCACCAGGGAAGCCCCCAATTTTATTTTTAAAAAATAGACTGTATATATTCTCTCTATATATATTCATAGGCAAAATATTACATGGATATGCTGGAAATTTTTGACAGTAATCATCTTAAGCTTGTGAAAGTATGATTTGTGTATGTGTCCTTTTCTACTTTGAGTTTTGCAAAACAGATTATTGCTTTTAATAAGATAAATATGATGAGGTGTATTTTATAAAATTGTTTCATAAAATTTTAAAAATAGGGATCTGTGAAGGAAAGGTGTCCTTAATCAGGTCTCACTTTTTAGATATTCTTGCTTTTTCCTACACCGTCAGAAACACTGCTTAGGCCCCGACGTTCCAGAGAATCTTACTTAAGAGTGTGTGTATCTGAGCCCTGCCCCTCACTGGGTGACGCTGGCCAAGACCCCCTTTGGACTCAGCCCAGGGAGGACCTCGCTCATCTCTCGCAGTTGCTCTGAGCATTACGTGAGGCAGTGTTGTGAGAGTGTATTGTAACCTGGAAGGTGATAACAGTAATGCAGAGTTTAATTGTTGAAGTTGAACATGCATGTTTCGTATGAAGGGGAAATATATGAGCTTTTTT
The DNA here is from genome assembly GCF_951394435.1 of Stenella coeruleoalba. Taxonomy (NCBI): domain Eukaryota; kingdom Metazoa; phylum Chordata; class Mammalia; order Artiodactyla; family Delphinidae; genus Stenella; species Stenella coeruleoalba. The sequence goes on along the minus strand of NC_137163.1, from coordinate 5,895,922 downwards.
TTTCCTTAATCACCAAAATTAACCTGAGATAATTAAATTACTCTTAGGAAGAAAATAGTTCTCTTCACTCTCATAAGTCAAAATAAGCGTTCTGGTTTTTTTTGTTTCTTTTTTGTTTGTTTGTTTTTGGGGGTTTGGTTTTTTTTTTTTTTTGGTGCTTCTCTTCTTGTACAGAAAGGGAATGTGGTATGTCACATATTTTTTCAATTCGCGATGTTATATTGAAATTTTTTCACTATTTAATAAATAATTTTTTTTTTTTTTTTTTTTTAGCAATTGGCATATTGAATAATAAGTGTAGGTTTCTTTAATCAGAAATTTTGGACAGGTCCCTGGAGGGTAAATCCCCAGATAGTCTTCAGAGCTAATTCATGGGACTTGTTCAATGTTATGTTTATTTTCATTTTATTAAATAATCCACAGCTCCATTGGACTGTAAAAAGGGGTTGTGAGCCAGAAAGGTCAGGAACCACCAGGAATGCTCTTGGACAGGAGCTCTTCCGCTTGGCTTTCTAAGGCTTCCCTTATTCGGCAAATACTCTACTGAGCCTCATTTCTCCCTGTTTCAGTAGGAGGACTTGCAGACAAGCAGCCTTCTCCTGTCCCTGAGCGCACCCTGCATCCTTCCCAGATCTTTCCCCTGGCCTTTGTCTACCCCCCTGGGATTCGTGTATCTTCTCATTTGACAACGTTTACTGAGCGCGAGTTCTTCCCCAGATGCAAAGGTCTATAGGACGTGGACCTTACGCTCAAGTAGTTAGCATGGATGGAGGTGGTAGAGGACACACCAGCACTTGCTGCCCCTGGGCCTTTGCCCCTAGAAACCATGCCCATCCTTCAGGACTCGGCCCCACACCCTCCCTTCCGTGTCTTTAGCAGTGAAACCACGATCCCTCCGTGCTCTCTGAAATAGTGTGCTTGGTTTATACTTCTGCGTTTTAGTATTGATACCATATGACTTAGATTGGTTATAAGTTGCCATTATGACCAAGTCTGTGCTTAATCGCTTTCTGTAAATGACTTCATTGAATCCTCACAACGCTAAGAAGGTGCGTGTCATCTCCATTTTGCGGAGGAGGATGCTTAGGCTTCAAGGGGTGAGATCACCGTGTGGGACCCCAGGCCCTGTGACTGGTAGAGACAGTTTTGGACCATCCACTCTGATCCAGAGTCTTTGTCCTAACCGTGCCGTTACACTGTCCGCTCTCTGGGCTAGCACTCGCTCTCCCATTAGATTAAAGGCTCCTTGAGGGCAGGGGCTAATTCTTATGTCGCCTTGTATTCCTAGAAGTAAGCCTCACAGCACTGAGTGTTGGCAGACGCCCCTCTGCTTCTGTCCCACCCTGCCCCACATTCCTCCCTGGAGAGATTCTTTGGCTGTAGTTAGGTTCTGAATCTTGCTTTGTTCAAGACATTGCAAGTTGAGTAAGTATCAGCGTTCATGCAGACACGTTGGCTGGGCATCTGCTATGCTGCAGGCAGTGGAGATGCAGTGGTGACAACAGTCTGCTGGCGAAGTGGGCCAGTCAGGCGCCAGTGACTGGGCGGCGACAGATGTAGCGTGGGAGAGACATGGACGCCAGGCGGGGTGGCAGAGGGGGGACGGGTGCCAGCAGGGCTGTAAGGACCAGTAGAAGGCAACCATGTAGGGAAGGTCTTCTTGGGAGCAGTCGTACCCAGCTCTGTCATTTACCAGCTTTGTCACTTAACCTTACTGAACTTCAGTCTCCACTGCAGTTTCCCCATCCATACAGTGGACACAGTCGTGGAATCTAGCTCAGTATAGCTGTGAGGATTAGAAGCATGCCTGGCACAAAGCTAGGTACGTGCTCTTGCTTGTTGCTTTATGCAGATACTTGGATTATAAGAAAACACAGTTATCTAGGAAATTTCGATTGTTTAGGTAATTAGAGAAAGCTGTAGATGATGCTGTCTGTGTGGGCAAAGGGGCACATAATGAAGGATCTTGCAAGTCCTGCTAAGAAGCTTAAATACGGTGAGCCCACGTTGAAATGTAATAAATATCCCCTAGGCAGAGGTGGTGCCTTTTTCAGCCTGTGTTCGAGCAGGAACTTTGTACAGACCTCTGTTTGCACTGGTTATTGATCTGATAGCCAGATGGTGAGAGCCTTAAAAAGGGGGGGGCCTAACCTTTCCATCCTTTTGTTCCATCTCTTAGCACAGGATTTGGCAGCCGAAAGCGTTGAGCAAGAGAGTGACTGTGAAAGAATGACATTGTCGGTGCGATCAATATGATTCGTTAATAGGCCGTGTTAGGAATGGTTAGGAATAGTTCACAGAGACCCAAAAGAAGGAAGAAAAAAAATCACTCATGTAAATAGTAATAGTCTAACTCAAAACTAGACAGTGACTCTAGTCACTGTGTACAGAGAGACAGGTCCCAGAATTTAAAACAGATGATTTGATGAACAAAATTAAAATGTAGTCAAAAATCTAATAAACCAAATTAAGCTGCTTTACAGGTTATATGTGATAAGTATAAATAATAAAGTTAGTTATTTTATATGCAAATCATATCTACTATTTATAGTGATGTACTATTTATATTGATTTATATTGTAGGAATAGAAAAGAAAAAATCCATCATTATGTTTAAAATAACAAAATCTACTTTATGCTTGATTCTGTTTCCGTCTTTGAGGAAGGCTGTGGAACATTTTAAAATCTGAATTCCATCCTCCGCTTATCTAATGGAAAATCCTTTCCGGCTGAAGCTGATTCTGGATGGGATTCTTGTTCCAGGAATCCGGTTATCTTTCAGGAAGCAGCACCCACTGCTGTGCCTGTTTTTCTCGTCTTAGTGTGAGTCCTTCCGTGGCTCTCAGCGCACCATCCTGGTCCAGCCTGCGCCTCCAGCCGCTCCCCCACCCGCCGTGCCGCTCTCAGCCTTGCTCTGCTGCAGCCTTGCTCTCGAATACCCTTCGCGGTGTTTGGATATCTGTGCCATTGTCTGCCTGAAATCACATTTCCTTACTCTTCTCCCCAGCTCTCGATATAGCTGGTCAGTACTGGTCTGTCCAACTTTGGAGTGAGACTTGAAGCGTCACCTCGCTCAGGAAGTCTTCCTTGGCCCGTGTCTCCACATCTCCCTGGGTGCAGAATCCCTACTGGAGGGCCCTCATCTGCAGAATGGGGTCCTACGATTGACTGTTTACTCTCCTCTCCATCCCCACCCCCCACCCCCCCGAATGTGAACATCTTCAGTGCAGGTACCATGGCTTAGCACAGCCGTCATGTAGGTGGTGAGTGAAATGAACAAGGTGGCGTGGTGTCTCCTGGTGCGGGACAGTGTAGATTAGGACTTCACCGGCTTCATCGGGTCAAGTTAGAGTCATTCTTCCACTGGAAGAGAATTTACCAGGTTGTTAAATGTTGCTGTTTGCATGTGACGTATGTAAGAGCTCACCCGACCACCACGGCAAGATGCACGCCTTTCCTCACCTCCCCACGTCTGCTCACTGCCACACTTCCTAGCACCTAACAGGCTCTCACAGCACGGAGGTGGAACAGATGAGCAGACGCCGCTGTGGCGGGCGCGGGGCTGGAGGTGCCCTCCTGAAGCCGATCTCTGCTCACTTGTTGACGCGTTTGTCTTTCTCACCAGCGGCACCACTTCAGGTTCTTTAAAGACGGAACCACGTCTCATTTGACTTTCCGTCCAGATCCCAGCGAGGTGCCTGGCGCAAAGCGGGGGCTGACAGTGCTCATTGAGGGGCGAATGACTGAATGAATTAATGAGCAAACGATGCTGTAATTCTTAAAATACTGACACTGAGCCCTTCTCAGTGTTAGTTTGGTTTATCAGTGGAAATGAGATAATTGACTTCTGTAACCATTGGCTTTTTCAGTGGAAAAGGAGAAGTTGGAAAACAAAAACATGCCCTATATTTAGTAGGTGATAGCATGTGCTCGGTACAAAATCCAAAACTTTGGAAAAAGGGTACAATGAAAAGTTGGTCTTAATTCCCACCCCTGCCCTCAAGCACCCAGAGGCAGCTGTTGGTCTTGGCTTTTTGGGGGGGTTTTTTTGTTTTTTTTCAGAGATAGAAAAACATGTGCTTTGCTTCTTCACAGACTAATGGTTACTGTTTTTAACATACAGAACAGTACACTGTTTTATACCTGCCTTGTTTCACTTTAGAGTATACCTTTGAGTTCGTTTTCTATCATTTTAAATTCTAAAGGTATGTTTTTCTTTTTATTGGCTGAATAATATTTATATGAACACATCATAATTTAAACAACTGTTGACAAGTAGTTTTGCTTCCAGTGTTTTGCATTCATTAAAGACAGTGCTAGAAAGCACAGCCCTTCATCTCTGTTCTTGTGCACGTTCTCTTACATCTGTAGAATAAGTTTCTAAGGTAGATTTATTGAGTCATTACATTTTCTTAGAGTTATTACTGTATTGCTCCCCGTAGAGGTAATGGTGTATCTTAATATGCTTTTCTGAAGGAAACTTGAACCCTCAGTGCTATACTCTCCATCACCACGTACAACTGTTAGCACCTGCTGGGGGGGGGGGGGGGGCGGCCACACAAAACTCACCCGCGCAGAGTGGGTTCACAGTGGTCTTTCCTTCCCACGGAGGTGGGCACGTGGTGGGCTGGATCCCCGTGTGAGCAAGTGAGTGAGGACAGCTCTGGGCGCTCGGCTGTGTCCTACAGGGATGGTGAAAGACCAGCCTTCCTCAGGCTCCCGCTGGTCTCCTCACTCCTGGAGCCTCCTTTCACGAGCCGATGGATTCTAAGGCCGACCTGCAGTGGCGGGCCCTGTGCTCAGCACTGTGGACGTACCCGGGCAAGGGGAGGCCTCTGCTCTTAAGGGGCCCACGGTCTTTCTGAGGAAGCCGGCCCCCAGCTGGCCCTTCCGTCCGCCGTATCTTTGCCCACCTTCTCCTCTCCTCTGGGTATCCAGAGCCTGCCAGTTCCTCAAGATCTTCTCTCTCTCCTTCTGCCCAGAGAACCCTTGTCTCTCTTCACTCTGAGAGTACTGGCCAGTAACACCCAAGTGGCGAACCCCTGATTCTGATCTGTTGATTGATGTGTGGTTGTCCTGCAGCCCTGAGAAGTCCTCGGGGGCCAGGAGCAAGCCCGTCATGTGTAACTTAAGAGCACGCAGTCATCTAGCCATTCAAGAAACAGGCACTGATGAATTAAACAGTACCCTAATGAATAGATGCACTGTATTAGCTGTTTCCTTTTTTTAAGTATTAGCCTTTAAAATAACTGTCTGTGTCTGGTTCGTCCTGGCACACCGGTGCCGTGTGCGGGGGCCAAGGCTCACTGTCCCTGGCTCCGCGAGCGGTCGTGACAGGCAAGGTGAAGGCAGAGGGTGCAGAGGCACAGGTCACGATCTTTGGCCGAGGAAGGGCAAGGAGGGAAAGGCTTCACAGAGGAGGAGAAACCTGAAGCGGGGTTTAGAGTAAAGTCAAAATCTTGAAGCAGACACTGGAGGAGGAGATGTCAGAGTTGCCAGGCTGGTGCAGGTCGTGGGGGAGGAAGGGAGGGGCCTCATGTGTCTGGGGACGAGTAAGCAGTTGCTGGGAACTGAGGGGCAGGTGCCGGTGGGGGGCGGGGGGGGGAGGCGGGAGGGGTGGGCGGGGCTGGGTCACATCACAGGGAGCCTCGAGGATGGTCCCCCTCCCCTCCCCCTCCCCCCTCCTCCACGCATCTGTGACCAGAGCAGTGAGGAGCAAGCATGGCGAAGGCCGCGTCTTCTCTTGTGATTAGGTTCTGTTTTGTGTTTTGTTTCCTTCTGGTTGCCCCTTGGGTTTTGAAACAACAGCTTTTGTTGTAATTAGCACGTCAGAATATATTGTTTGGTGTTAGTAAATAAAATTTTGTTTAAATATACCTGAACGCTGAGTCTCGTCTCCGGTGACAGGAAGGCAAGGACAGTGCCAGTGTGTATCCATAGGAAGTCGCTGCACATTTTAGTACAGGAAGTTCCGTGTGAAAAGCCTCCTACCCATGCATGTCATAGCAGGGAGGAGTCTGGTCATCACCATTCTGTTTCATCACTCATCTGCCTTACTGAACACAAATATTTTATGTCCTTAATCTCTACAATTCTCTTTTGCATTGTTGTTCTCATTTCTATCCAATTTCAGTTTGCCTGCTTCCTCTGCCTAAATCCTGCCATTCCCACCAGAGTGTAAATAATTTGTTACTTGAAGTATACAAATATATATCATTTTCCTCTCTTTCAGGAACTTTCCTTGCAATTATGGACTGCTTAAGAATAATCAACTCACCAACGTGCCTAGTCAGTAAATGAATTCACTTGAGAACTTGAAAATAATCACTTTTTTTTTTTGTACAACTCTGTTTCATGAAATGTTTTATAAAATGGTATGCTTTTTAATTTGGAAAATCTGTTTGAGAAGGGGAAAGAAAGTCAATCTCTTTGTCTCCTCATAACAGAAAACAAATGATTTGTGTATTGCTTAACAAAGGCTGCCCATTTCAATCTCTTCTACTTTAATATAAACCTAGAAAAACAAAGGCTCGTTATTTCAGCCCAGCTCTAAATTCTGCACACTTGAGAACCATATATGGCTGCAACTCACAGCTCACAAGAAGTCAAGCCTCAGCACAAATTCCAGCTTTGAAAATGATTTATCCAACTCAATTATGGACCAATAAATATGAACATGTTATGCCAAAAGTAAGCGGCCACGTAAAAGGTTAATTATGAAGGCTTCTGCGGGAAGCAGTGGCACTGTCAGAATAGAAACCCGATTTTCATGCCTCTGTACTTTGTTGTGGAACATAAAGGTCATCATCCCCATGGACAGTATTATTCAGTTCCTTCTCTTTTCATCACTTACTGGTGCTTTGTGATTTTAATTCAGTACGCCCCGGGAGGATGCGTTTTATTCCTTCTGCTAGAAGCCCACACAACACGCTTCCTAGTCTTGGAATTTCGGAAACAGTCTTGTGCATCATTAAGTTGTCACTTTCTTACCTCAAAGACACATTCCCTCAAGGCGTTCACTTTTTACAGGGTACCGTGTTGGGAGCATTGTGTTAAAAGCACAGAACAACTTCTGATAGGTTTGCTTTTCCTTATCCTCTCGTGATGCACCCTAAAGACATGATCTTCTACTCCTGCAGTTGGCACTTTTGCGTTTGTCAGATACGTGTTTCTCCCTCTCAGAAGTGCAAGGAATAAAGGCCCGCGTCCCAGAGGGCCACGGCAGTGCTGCAGTGAGTGGGTGTGGGTGCTCACCAGAGCACGGTCAGCAGTGCCCCTGTGTGGAATTAATCCTAAACAAGCAGGAACTTTAGGATGGGAGCCAGACTGTCGTAAGTGGGGAGGAATTTGAGCTCCCTTTCTGCCTGCAGCCTTTTCCCCTCCTGAGCTGCGGACACAGTCACAAAGCTGCAAGTGAAATCCCAGGGATTCGAACTGTCCACCTCACCTCCTGTCTGTCCTGCTTCTCCCAGCCTCGCTCTCGCTGCCTTGGTCTTGGCCTCATACTGGGCCGCCTGTATCACTTAAATTCCCTGAGCACACATTTACTGAGAGCCTGCTGCATGCTGGGCACCGCCCTGCGTGGGAGAGCACGGGACAGAGCACAGGGGCTCCTGCCTCGAGGAGCTTACATCCCAGTGGGGAGATCCAGGCCATCACCCGCAAACCAGAGGACGCCAGGCAGTGACAGAGCTGGGGGCGACAGAGCACAGTCACGGGAAGAGGGGTTAGACTGGACTTTGGGCCACAGGGGAATAATAAGGTGATGTTTCAGCCGTGACCTAGAAAAGTAAAGAAATGAGCTACATCAAGACGCTAACAGGTGCCAGGATCCTGAGGTGGGAACAGGAGGGCTGGAGGAGCCCCGAGGATGCAGGAAGGAAGTCAGGGTGGGGGCGGGGCCTGGGTGTGGAGGGCCGTCCGGAGCTTTACTTCAGAGGGGCTATCAGGCACACTGAGCCCAAGAGGAACGCTGTCCATCCGATGTATATCTCAACAGAATCACTTCGGCAACCACGTGGAGAAGCGGCGATGGTGGGGCAAGGTAGGGGGGACCTGTTAGAAGCCCCTGCGGTGAAGGTCAGAGGGAATGCTGGCATGGCCCGGGGTGGCCGCCCTGCAAGTCCTGAGGACTGGCCAGACTGGAGACGCACTTAGAAAGTAGAGCCGATAACACTTAGTCTACAGGTTGGATGTGAGGTACAGAAAAGAAGGGGTTGGATGATGCAAAGATTTTGATCTAGAGCCATTGGGAAAATAGAAACTTCTTTCTGAGATGGGAAGATTGCAGAAGGGACTGTTTAAGATACAGATCTGAAGTTTGAGGGGAGATCTCAGCTGGAGATGGGAATTTGAGAGCCGTTAGAATATAGATGTCTTGTAAAGGTATAGCCTGAGTGTGGACATGAGAGAACAGGCCCAGGGAACATACGACACGTACAAGTCAGTGAGATGGCGAAGAACCAGAGCCCAGGAAGGAGCTGCCGGGAGGTAAGAAGAGAACCAAGAGTCCTGCCCTCGACGGCATGTGTAGAGAGGGTTTTCCGGAGGAGGGCCGTGACCCTCTGCTGCAGGGGGCAGGTGACATGAGGAAGACTGGACACGGTAGCTGCGTAGAGGCCGTGCTGACCGTGCTTTGCTTCAGAGTGAGGCCTAGGCAGATTCAGGAGAGAATGGAGCAGGCAGACCTCGGAGGTACTGGGGGTTTGCTTCCACACCATGCAGTAAAGGCAACAAACACTGCAGTAGTAAAGTGAGTCACAAAGGTTTTGGCTTCCCAGTGCGTATAAAAGTTAGACTACGGAAACATGTTAAGTGGGCAACAGCATCATGTCTAAAAAAACAAGATACATACTTTAATTTAAAAAGACTTTATTGCTGAAAAATGCTAACCATCACCTGACAACTCAGGGTTACCACAAACCTTCAATCTGTAAGGAGCGCAGTATCTGCGAAGCGTAGTAAAACAAGGTCCGCCTGTATAGTCAACTCTTCCAAGGAGTTTGCTTTAAAGTATCGCTGGAGAGGGCTGTGGCCTCGAGATGAGAAATTTGAGAGCGTGGGAGAGAGTGAGGGTGCTGGGGAGATGCCCCGACAGGAGCACAGGAGCGGGCGTGGCCGACAGCAGCCAGATGGTAGGGCTGGGGCCGGGCGGGGAGGTGGGGACGGCTCGGCATGTACGCGCACCGGGGCGCCTGCTGCCAGGGCTGCGTGACATCGCCTTTCAGAGGCGCGGCCAGCACCCTTGGGTGCCCGCGGCTTCTCCGATTGTTGCCCAGGCCCTCCGCGATTTGGCCCCTACCGACCCCTCCAGCCTGAAATCCCCCCTGCGACGACCATCCTCAGGTGGCTCTAATTCTGTACGCCAGCTGGGGGCAGGGCCTAGCTCCCCACTCGGCCGCCCTGACGCTGCGCACCGTGTGCCCCCGTGCGTCCCCCTCACGGGGGGTTGCTCGAGGCCCTTCGCCCGGACCGTCGGTACCTGTTCATTGCGTTTCACCTCAGCACACGCGTCCTGTCGGCCTGGTCACCTCTCTGCTTGCTCCGTGCTCCCTGCCATTTCAGGACGTGGCAGGGAAAAGGAAATGATGACATACACACAGCTCAGAGCCCCAGGGCCTCACTGCGTGGCCCCCGGGGAGGGAGATCTGGGACCCGTTTGCATCACAGGGATCTGGAAGCGCTGAGATTCTGCCAACTCGTGTGCCTCCTTTAAGACTTGGTGCCGGAAGCTCTGCCCCAGAGACCCCGACTCGTTGTCACACTGCGTTAGAGTCACTGGCCTCCTCGTGGGTCCTGCGCTGGCTTCAGGGCTCTGCAGGCCCCACTGCATCCCAGGTGACAGTGTCCCCAGCTCAGCCCCGGGCCAGGCCCCTAACGGGCTGGGGAGGAGGTGTGAGAGGGTGCGGCTAGCCCTGAACAACTGGACAAAAGTCTTTCGATTTGAAATTCCACTTTACTTTTCTCCAGCTAAGCTGGTTTTGGTCCGTCTCAGCGGGGCTTCCTCCTTGGCCCGTCTGTCAGCAGCAGCTTTCAAGCATGGCAGGCTGAGATAGCCATTCTAGTGTTTGATTTTTAAAGGATCTGAGCGACTTCCCGTGGCTTTAAAAATAACAGCTGATGGCGTCTTCAATGTGTATTTAACTGTCTTCAACCCTTAGAGCTAGCTTTTTAAAGGGATGCTTTGGTGGAGTTGTGAAAATCACGACCACGACGCCGAAGGACCTCTGCTTTCTGCTAGTCCGACGGCCCTGCCTTCGGTGCGACTTAAATCTTGCAAAGTGGCCCAGGCCTGGTGCATTTGCATTGCATTATGGGAAGCTCCGACAAATGGATGCTTCTGTGCAGAAGCTGAGAGCTTCTTGTCCGTGTTCCGGCTCCGTGGTGATTTCGAGTCCCTCCCCGGGCCGCCTGGCTCTGGCCTCTCTCCCGGTGCCCATATCCGCGCCCATCTTCCTGCCTTTAGACAGCACCTTCCCCAGCAGCCTGTCCCAGATGGCTTGCTGTCCTTGCTCTGCCCTCACCCCAAACGCTCTTCCTCCAAATTGTCCCTCATTTTGGCTCATGGAGGTGACCCAGCACAGGGCATCCTCTGGAGGCAACAGCGCAGTCCCTGCAGCCCATACCTGGGTGCACTTGTTATCAACTGCCGTGTAACCGACCACCCCAGGACTTAGCAGCTTAACAGAACAAACATTTACAATGTCACACATTCCCTGAGGGTCGAGAATCAGGGACTGTTTCTGGCTCAGAGTCTCAGGAGGGTGCGAACCGTCAGCAGGGGCTGCGGTCCCTGGAGGCTGGAGAATCCACTCACCGACTCACTCAACGGGGCTGCTGGTGGGAGGCTCTGGCCCTTGTCCCAGGGGCCCCTCCACAGGCCACCCGAGGGTCCTCACAACACGGCGGCCAGCCTCCCGCAGAGCAATAGGTCCAAGAGAGAGAGTCCCCAAGCGAGGGGGCCACAGGCTCGGCCCTGATTTCAGAAGTCACATCACGTCGCTTCCTCCACAGGCTTGTGGTCCTTACCCCCCACCCTGGCCCGCCCCCTCGCCGCGGGATAGTGTGGCCGGGGGACTGCTCCGGGCTCCCCCATCCCCAGGGGGGCCACTTGACACCTCTGTGTCCTCCTGCACAAAATGGGGAGAGTCGTGCCCCCCTCCCGGGTCGTCAGGAGGAGGCCTGGCACGTGGTAAGCTCTCGGCAGCTGTCAGCTGTGCACTAGGACGGGAAGAACCCTGACTGACGTGCGCGCCTGCGCAGAGGCACTTCCCAGGGGGACCGTGGACGCCACTCTCCGCCCCTCCCCAGGTGAAGAGCCTCAGCCTTCATTTCCATGACAGTGACCTCCTGAGGGCAGGACAAGGACTCGCCCTCCCCACGACACTCACCACGACAGCAGGCTCCCGTGAAGTGCCCGCCAGGTGCAAGGGCCCCTTCCACCCACCAGCGAGTGGTCCCCCAGCTGCCGGGCACGCACTCGGCGCGCCGGGTGCAGCCCCTGCAGTCCTCAGGTGTGGGTCACAGCCTTCCCTTGACCCTCAAGGCCCCCGAGGGGGCTTCAGCCCAGCTTCCCCGCTGGTTCCAGAGCCATCACTCCCAGAGGCCCTGGCCTCCTCCGCCCCAGGACCCCAGCCCCCTGGCCGCCGGCTGGGCCCTGCCTCGACCGGTCTAACCAGCCGGGAGCGAGAGGCTGCCCACCGAGTGACTCGTCACCCACTTCTCCCAGTAGCAGACCACCGCGGTTCCAGACAGAGGCGCCCGGCCCCGTGGGTGTCGTGTTAACCCCCGATGTCCTATCACCCTTAATCCCTGGCTGCTTCTCCAGAGCCAGGCCCAGGCTCCCCCGTTCCTGTCCTTCCCCATCAGCTGAGCCATGTAGAAGCTCTCTGAGCCTCGGTTCTTCCATCGCTAAGACGGAGATTCTCTGTCGCCACCTCGGGGTGCGGTGGAGGGACTCTCAGAAGCCAGCAGTTGGGGTGATAGGGTGGGGCCGGGGGCGGGGTGAGTACCTGCACTGTGCGGGGGCGTGGGGAGGACGCACCCACCCTCACGTGGGCGGGAAGATCACACAGGGCTTCTAAAAACCAGAGCCCCTTTAGCTCTCCGGGCTAGCCTCACGTGGTATTTCTGCTCAGCAAAATGTAGGACGATCTCCCCAAACAAAATGCTATGCTGTGCTCATTCCCTCGCCCAAGGCCGGGCTCCTGGGGAAGCCGCCGGCAGCTGTCGAGGGGACATCAACGTCAACACCCAAAGCGAATCATAACGCAACGATGCAGGCAGAGGGGATTGGATCTGCTTCCCTTTGCGGGCAGGAAGTTCATGATTTCCAAAGATGATGATGCAGGGGGCAAGATCCAAAACCTTCCAAAGAGGGGCGCGAAGGGCAAGTCCACCGGGCAGCTGAGTCCAGAGCCACTCGGGCCCCCCGTGGTCGCCGCGGTGCCGCCTGCAGAGCAGCTGCAGGGGAAGCCCCAAGCCCAAGAAGCTCCCAGGAGCGTGGGCCCTGTGTAGGCCTCTCCGCCTGGATTCTCTGGATTGAAAGGGATTCCGAGTTCATAATGGGAAACCACAGACTATTTTCATAATGAACACACATGCTCTATCCGTCGTTCCTAAGGCTGTGCAGGCTTGATCCAGGAGAGCTGGTCCTTCCCTTGCTTAACTTCTCCATCTTAAACCAAATGGTGCCACTGTATCACAGAATATTCACCTCCCTAGATACTTTTTTCCTACACGTCTATTATACTGAATAATTTAGGTCAAGCTGTAGATACCTGAGAAACACATTTGCATTAACTATCAAGCGGTGTGCCTATTTTCTCTGCTTCTGACTTGCCAACAGCAAGTGTTGTTAGATTATTTTCCCAGTGTTTTAGGTTATTTTCATCTGCTACCAAATAACGCTACACGATTATCTACATTTCTGATTGCACGATAAGCAGGGGACCTGCAACCTCAGCCCGCGCTCCGCGTGCCCTGGGTCTGCTGGGGCGTGGAGCCGTGGAACCGAGGCACAGGCCCCGGGGTTTGCCCCAGTCCCCACGGTTCTTTATCGCCTCCCACCCAGGCCGCTGCAGGCATTTGCTGGTAACTATTTGGCCTCATTTGCTATTTGCATTTGAAGTCCATGGCCCAAGCAGTAAGGTTTTGTTCCATTCTTTCTTCTGCGTGCTATGAAGGAATCAAGTTAGCCGGAAAAGTCACAACCCAGTCCTCCCTCTGTGTCACAATAGGATGGTGACTTGCACCGTTAAGCAAAACATACTCCTTACACCTCCTGGCTCACTGTGAGCTCAGCAGGGGCAGGACTCAAGAAACAAGCAGTGCCTTGTCCGGGTTCCCCGTGGGTCAAGGGGAGAGGATCCCCCGAGCAGACGGCACCCAGCGCGCGAGACTGTCAGGGGCATCCTCCACCCGCCCTCGGCTGCAGCAGCCCCTGCAGGTGAGAAGGGAGGGGCCCTGCCACACTGGCCAGAGATGCCAGGAGACATGCCCCCACCTGAGCAGGAGCCTAACGCACAAAGCTGACCCTGCCCCCCACCGAGCAGGGCCGCGCGCAGCACCGGCCTCCGCACGTCCAGACACTCCCACACCCGGGGGGGGGGGGGGCTTCTCTCAACCGCGCAGGCTCTCTTTCTACTACTTTGCTTTAAGGTTGCGCCGCGCAGAGCCTCCGTGGAGACAGCGGCCCCGGGGTCTCGGGCTCCTCTTCGCCCTTGTTCATGCCCAAGGCTCCCGTCTCCTTTCCTTCGGCGTCAGAGGCCACCCCCCATCTGGAGAGCTGTCCCCTTGATCCGCGGCCGCAAGGCTCTCCCAGGCACAGGGCAGGCACACTCGGTACCCTGCGGCGTGGATCCCAGGCAAAGAGGTGCATCAGGGTCCCCTATCCCGCCTCCCAGGCAGGCCCCCCAGGAGGGGGCGGGCAGAGAGGGGCCCCGCACTTCCCAGGGTCTCTTCATGGTGTCAGGGCCCACGGCGCTCGTCCCAGAGAGAATGGTCCTTGGGGACGTGAGGTGGAGCCCCTGGCGTGATGGACAAATCCCCTGAGACTGACCTGCCACTCCTCCCAGCTCTGCCACCCGCTGGCCTCCTGATCTGGGGACAGTCCCCTGCCGCCCAGAGCCTCGGGTCCTTCAGTGGACGAATGGACGAGAACACTAGCCTCGGGGGGATTGTCGAAAGAATCAAAGGGAAACCAGGTCCTGCCCGGGCTGGGTTCTGGGGCTGAGCCAGGACCCAGGTGGAGGTGGCGCGGCGCGTGGGCGGCCAGGTGGCCTGTGACCTGCAGCTGCGGGCGGTGCTGGGCCAGGAGGGGCTGAAGGAGCAAAAGGGGAGAAGAGGAGGGAACAGCGCTGCCCCAGCTCGCAGCTCTGCAGGCCGGAGCTGGCGCTTGTCTGCTGCGTAATGACTTTCTATTTTTAGACGGCAGCGTGCTTCTCAGATCGTGACCTGCTTTGTAAATAGACGCTTCACAGAAGAGATGGGCCGCGCTGGGGCCGGGGGTGGGCGGGGTGGGCGGGGCGCGGGGTGGGCGGGGCGCGGGGGCGGGGCTGATGGGAGGGGGCCTCCCTCCGCCTCCAAGATAGAAACTCTCCTTGAGTGAAAAGCTGCAAGAAAATCAGTGAGTGGGGAGAGGACCAAGCGGTCTCCGGGGCCTCACCCTCTCTTCTGGGGCCACTTTGAGGGCACTGGGTGCGTAAAAGTTGTTTGTTCGGTTTTATTAGCATTGTAGGAAACTCAGCCAGAAAGGTAGAGAAGAGGGGTCCGCTGGTCACGGTCAGCCCAGCCTGACGAAAAGAGGGTCAGACCGAGATCCAGGAGGAAGGAAGGGACTTCATCTCGGGGCCACTTCCCGGGGCTGGGGGCGGCGCTGGGCGACTGGGACAGTGGTGTGTTCGGTCACCCATAACCCTACAGTGTCCCCTCTCCACTCCTGGGGGATCTTCCCTCCCCTCCCCCCCATGCTGACTGGCCCGAGATCCGGTCAGGCCGGGGCACCTCTGGGACAGCAGGTCCCCTCCCGCTCTTGGCGGGCCGCACAGCCGCACTCCTGGCATCTGGCTCTCGCTGATGGCAAGTGAGGGGCAGCGGCAGGGCCACTACTGGGGCTCAGTAGTTGTGGCTCACGGGCCTAGTTGCTCTGCGGCATGTGGGATCCTCCCAGACCAGGGCTCGAACCCGTGTCCCCTGCATTAGCAGGCAGACTCTCAACCACTGCACCACCAGGAAAGCCCAGATTTGCTTATATATTTATCAAATTATTTGCTCACTGTCTCTTCTGAGGGACTTTCTGCTTTCAGAGGATTTTTTTTTTTTTTTCCTGAAACTCTTCCTTCAGAATTTCCTTCAGCGAAGGGCCACTGGTCATAAATGCTCCTGGTTTGCGCATGTCTGGAAAATGTCTTGACTGCATGCTCCGTTTTAAAAGATTTTCGCTGAATATGGTTTTAGGTTGACAAACGTTTTCTCTCAGGACATTTGTGATATTATCTCATTGTCCTCTGCATTTCACTATTGCTACCCGGAAGTCAGCTCTCAATCTGTGCTGGTTCCGTGAGAGGGAATCTGTCTTCCGTCTCTGGAAGCTTCTAGAATCTTTGTTTTCAGTGTTCTTCACTTTCAGCCTGGGTGTTTTCTTGTGGTAGGCTGAGCTTCCTGAATCCTGACCTGTCTTTCATCATTTCTAGAAAATTCTTAGATTTTCTCTTCAAAATTTCTTCTTCCCCATATTCACTGTTCTGGAAATTTGATCATAAGGTTGTAAAAAGCCTTTTCACGTGCGTCTTCTCGTTTTTTTAATCTTGCTTTTATATTTTTCAGCTTGGTCTCTTTATGCTACATTTTGAGGCAACTTCTTCAGAATTATCTTCCTGTTCATGAATTCTCCCATCGTCTGTAGCCAATCTGCAATTTGACCTGCTGAGTTTTAAATTTCAGTGATTATTTTTTCGATTTAGAGAAGCACTGCTTTTTAGATCTGCTTGTCAATTTTACTATCTCATGTTCCTGTGGATAGTTTCTTTTATTCCTTTAAACAGTAAATGTATAAATGATACTGTGCCTAATTATTTGTGGGTCTGGTTCCACATTAACAGTGTTTTGTTTCCTTAAGTGTTTTCAGATTTTTTTTTAATTGTGAATTCATGTTCCTTGGATATTTATCTGTAGAAATTCTTCCAGTACTGGAATGAAGTTGCATTCTTCTAGAAATGGTTCATATTTGCTTTACTTTAAAATGAATTCTAAGCTTGTGATTGGTTATGGACTAAACTGTGTCCCCCTCAAATTCATATGTTGAGGCCCTAACCCCCAGTGCGACTATATTTGGAGATAAGGTCTTTAGGGAGATAAGGTGAAATGAGGTCATAAGTGTGGCGCCGAATCCAGTAGGACTGGTGTCCTTATAAGAACAGGAAGAGACACCAGAGCGCTCCCTCCCTCTCTCTCTCTCTCTCTCTCTCTCTCTCTCTCTCTCTCTCTCTCTCTACGTGTACACAGAGGAAAGTCCATGTGAGGCAGAGAGAAGGGACCTCTCACCAGAAACCAACCCTCCAGGAACCTTGATCTTGGGCTTCTAGCTTCCAGAACTATGAGAAAACAATTTCCACTGTTTAAGACCCTGCTCTGTGGCATTTTGTTATGGCCGCTCTTGCAGACAAAGGGTCTTGGAACTACAGGTGGAGTAATAGTTTGGTCTGCAAATATGTGTGAGAGCTGGTTGGTGGCTACGGATCCTCAGGGGCGGTTTTTCTCTACCCCGTGCTGAGGCAGGTAGCAGTGGGCAGAGTTTCCTGCTGTCTCTCTGCAGTGTGTGCTTTTCCTTTTTCCCCGTTTCACACATATGGAACACATTCTAGCGCTTTGGGATTCCAGCTTCATTTAGACTCTCCTGTCAGACTTTCCGCCGGCTGGCCCTACATTTTCCTTCTCCTGGGGAAGCTGCATGTCTGTCTGCGGGGAGGATGAGTGTTGCAGACAGGTGCCTGAGTGCCCCCAGGGAACCCCACTTCCTGGCATCCCCTGCCCCTCTGACATTGACTCTGAGTTTGGCCGCATGACTTGGTTTGGCCAATGGTCACATTAGCCCCTGTGATGCCAGCAAAGGCTTTAAATCTGCCTCCGTGTTGGGGCTTGTCCTCTTGGAAGGCTGCCCCCGAGAATCCAGTTGCCATGCTCTAAGAAGTCCGGGCTATCGGCTGGTGGACACAAGGATTCACCCAGAGGCCACAGGAGTTGAGACAGCACACAGAGAGTCGGGCCACGTGGAGGAGAGCCAGGGCTCCCCAGCTAAGCTCTCAGCTGAAGGCAGCGGCGTGAGCTGCTCCACCAACCCAGAAGCAGAACCCCTTTCTCCCCGACCTCTGTGTTCCAAGTGCCAACCCGGGCCCGGGCCCGGACGAGGAGGCCTGCAGTGCATGTGTGTTTGGTTGCTGAGGGAGAATGAGGAGAAACAGTAAACATGTTTTCAGCCACTGAGCTCTGGGGAGGGCGCTCTGCTGGACAGGTGACCTAGTCGATGAGAACTGACCTCCGTCTCCTGTCTCCTCGGAGCGCAGGGCACACATGTCGGAGGATTAAAGGAGAGGCTGGTGGGGGAACTCTTCTCTTGGCTATTGCCCTCACATCCGCAGGTTTTAGGGATGCGTGACAGCTTCGTCTCTCACTCACTGGGGACTTAAGTCGGCAGTGTCTCCCCTCTGCCTCCTTTTCTTCATTCAGACACAAAGGCTTAGACCACTGGTTCTTCTCCGAGTTCCTCGGGTCCTTTGCAAACCCAGCCTCTGGTGTTTCCCATCTTACTAGGACCTCAGGGAGCTAAGAACAGAAATCAAAAGTGCCACCCTGGCCTTGTGAGTTTGGTCCCAGCCGTGACTGGAACACGCCTCGGGCAGGCACTGACCAGAGACTCATGGGGGCAGCAGGGAGCCCTACGCCCTCTTGGGAGGTTCTGCTGCCTTTTCCCCCAGCCAGGCCAGTGGACGGGTAGGGCCTCCGCACAGAGGGCACCAGGGCAGGGGCTTTGCAGCTGAGATCAAAGTGTGAGGGCAGCTGACCCTTGAACGCCGGGAAGTTTGCCCCAGCACAGGGCCTGAGAGGAGAGCAGGAAGGGAAGCATGGCTTGTGGCGGGAGGACAGGTCAGAGTGGCAGCAGGGCCCATGGCACGGACGGCCTTCGAGGCCACGGGAAGAGTCAGGCACCTTCCTCGACGGTGACGAGAAAGCAACGAAGAGGGTCATGGTCTGTCTTCTGCTTTAGGAGATCACTGGTGACTGCTGTGTAGACACAGGCTTTTGGGAGGCGAGAATGGGCACTGGGATCGAGGGGCCGGACGACCACAGACGAGAGGGCTCACCTGGGCCTCTGGATTAATTTTCATTTGCTGCAAGTTAGCTTCCTTCACACGGGGGCTTCTGTTCACTTTCAGCTTCTGAGCTTCATACCCCGTGGCCTCCATCATCAGAGGCAGGTGAAGTGTCCACTGTAGCTGGAAGTTCCTGGGTAACAGCTCTGCTGGGCCTGGGTCCAGTTGGCTTCCCAGCCCTAGAAGAGGGAGGGGGGCTGAGGATAGCCCTGGAGCTGCAGCTGCGGTGGGGAGGGGCGGTTTCCAGGCGAACCGGGCTGGCGCTGGGGCCTGGGTATAGAATCCCACCAATCCCACTGTTCCGCCACTGAGGGGGGGCACTCAGGCTGGGGGGTCGTGAGCGCTAGGGAGTAGAGGCAAGGTCTCTCAGAGAGAGACACACACAGGAGCAGAGACACAAAAAGAGACAGAGAGAGCCAAAAGTCTAACCTGGAGAAGCCATACCTGTTAGTAGTCCAAAGAGCAAGGCCAGGGTCAGGCTCAGGAGGCATAGATGGCAGATTGGAGCGAGCATGGGCACCAGGGGAGGGTCCCCGGCTAGTGCTGGGCTGGAGGAGCCCCTCATGTTGTGTTGCAGGCGTGGTTCTGTGTGGTCTGACTCAGACCTTCTTGGCTGCAGCAAGCCTGGAGGGAAGGGATCAGTGACCTGTCCCTGAGAAGCCTGGGAAGTCTTCCTGGAGGAAGCAAGATTTCTTTTGTGAGTTTTTTATTTTTGTATTTTTTTTTTTTTTTTTTTTGCGGTACGCGGGCCTCTCACTGTCGTGGCTTCTCCCGTTGCGGAGCACAGGCTCCGGACACGCAGGCTCAGCGGCCATGGCTCACGGGCCCAGCCGCTCCGCGGCATGTGGGATCTTCCCAGACCAGGGCACGAACCCGCGTCCCCTGCATCGGCAGGTGGACCTCTCAACCACTGCGCCACCAGGGAAGCCCTTCTTTTATGAGTTGAGTTGGCTTTTCTTTCCTCTCTGGACTCACTGGCCCTTGTTTTTGTTTCTCATCGCCGCTGCTTATAAAGTAAAGAGATAGAGGTGCAAAGTGCAGCCACAGCAGCAGGTGCCGGCCCTCACCGAGCTCTCACTGTGATAATCAACTTCCGTAGGATTTAGCACTTCCACGACCTTATGATATTTGTATTGTTAAACCCATTTTATAGAAGAGAAAACTGGGGCTCAGATAGAATAAGAACTTGTCCAGGGCTCATCCAGTGAATGCTGTGACAACTGAAAAGCCTGACCCCAAGCTTGGACTCGTATCTCCTCACCGGTCTGCTGCCGACTGGGAGTGGGGACACGATAAATACATCTCCATAACTATATAGATCACTTTCTTGGAAGTAGGCCTTGCTTTTCCCTCCTGGGACTAGCAAACTCTGCAATTATTGCTACAGGTAGTGCCGTCGTTTCTGAACTCTCGTCAAGAAGATCAATTGGCTGGTCTCCATAGTTCCAGCTCTCTGCGAACTTCAATCATTTGGCAATTATCAAGTCTTTCAGCCCAGTAATTATTTTCCTTGCTGCTCTCTTTAATTTCTCCTGTTCCCCTGGTGAACTTATAAGAGAAGGAGATGAGGTGACCCACAGTAATATGAAATTCTGCATCTCAGGGGCTCTGGGGAGATGTGTGGGACCACAGCCGAGCTCTCCATGAACCTGCTGAGAAGGAAGGGCAGGCCAAGGGGTTCCAAGGGCCCCCGGGGATGGGGGGGGACCCAGATCTGAATCTCTCCCTGACTTTGATGGCCTTGACACCTTTGAAAACGTCAGGCCAGTTATTTTGTCAGTATCCCTCACTTCAGGCTGACGTTCCCTCAAGGCTGGGTCAGGCCCCTTTGACGGGAATGTCACAGAAGCGGTGCCGTACTTGTGGCTTCAACTTGTCCCATCATTTTGAACATCTGGGTAGGACGGGATGTCCAGGTCTCCTTTACTTCCCATTTCGAGCAAATTCTGTGAGGAGATTACATTCAAAATATGCCAATAGCCGTTGCTCAGGAAGGCCCGATTCCTTTAAGACAAGGGTATCTGGAAGCCAAGGGCTGGGTGAGAGGTGCGCCTGGTGTTTTGGAGTATGGCTGCCTGGTGGCATCAGACATTTACATGGATGTTTATTTCTAATTCTGTCTGTATGTACTGAAAACCGTGAGTTGGGAATTCCCTGGCGGTCCAGTGGTTAGGACTCAGCGCTTTCACTGCTGAGGACCTGGGTTCAGTCCCTGGTCGGGGAACTAAGAACTAAGATCCCACAAGACATTCAATTCCAATCCAACCCCAGAGAGTTTATTCTAGCTTTCACTCTTCCTGTATTTGTGAGTCCAGTGGTGAGAAACCTGACTTCCCTCCATCCTCCTTAACGTATTCATTTATTTATCAACCCTCCTGTATGTGAAATCCCCTCTATTCATTCCCACCACCTCCCCCAGGCTCTGACTTCTCCTGTCAAGCTGCCCCACCATGAGGCTGTCCTCTTCCCCCAGCTTGGGTTCCACGCCACGCTGGCCGTGTCCATGCCAGGCTGCCCTCCTCACCCCTTTCGGGCTCTGACACCTCACACAAGGCTCCCCTCTCAGATGTGCAGGTCGTCCTGTGCACACTGCTTTTTGATGATCTTTTTATGTATCTGTCTTCCCCACTGGGCTCAGCAGGTCTTCAAAGCTTGGAATATATCTAATGCATCCTTATACGCTGTTACTTGTTCCAATGCCAGGTACACAGAAGGCACTCCGCAAATGCTTGTTGGGTGCACGAAGGAAGGAGAACATGGGTCAAGGCTCAGAGGCGTGAAGGAGGGAAGAAGTGAGTGGATCGGTACTGAGGGAGCAGAGCCAGAAACAGGCAGCAGGGGAAGAGGGCCGAGGTCAGATTACAGAGAGCTCAGGACTCTGTGGAAAGAAGCCATTCCCAGGCCTCGGGACAACAGAGTTCATGGGCATCTTTTGGTCTGAAAGGGACAGGTCGGCTCTGCGCTCTGGAAGCAGCCCTCTGGCTGCCTCCCTGCCCCCCTGATCCCGAGGATGCACTGGCTGGGACAGAGCGGAAAACCCAAGGGCCTCCAGGTGGCCCAGTAGCGATGCCACTGCTCCCTTCCACCCAGACTTGTAGTCCCAAGGTTGCTTCTGCAAATGGAAATGCAGGCCCCCTTAGATGTGGTATTTTTGATGTTCTCATGTATAAATGCATTAAAAGGAAAGCTGCTTTTCATACTTCGTCTACTTTCCTGTACAGTCTCGGCTTCATTTCCAATTCCCTACTCGACTGTCCTCATTTCCTCCTTGATGGATTGCTTGATTCCATCCTGACCGACTTGCTGCTGAAGGAAAGCTCTTCAGGGCCGGGTTTTCTTTTTGTTCTTTTTCAATCTTAGAAGTAGCTGGGGAATCTTGGTAGGGTTCAGTGAAGGTGGGATCCACAGCCTGGGATTTGTTTTCAGACCCTACACAGCATCCTGCCCCCGCCTGGTTTGGGGCTGACTGTGGACACTTTAAAAGAAAACTCAGGGGGCTTCCTTGGTGGTGCAGTGGTTGGGAATCCGCCTGCCAATGCAGGGGACACGGGTTCGAGCCCTGGTCTGGGAAGATCCCACATGCCCCGGAGCAACTAAGCCCGTGCGCCACAACTACTGAGCCTGCTCTCTAGAGCCCGTGCTCCACACCAAGAGAAGTCATCGCAGTGAGAAGCCCACACACCACAACAAAGAGTAACCCCCTCTCACCACAACTAGAGAAAGCCCACGCACAGCAACGAAGACCCAATGCAGCCAAAAATAAATTAAATAAACTTTTTTTAAAAAAGAAAAGCATTATATATATATATATATATATATATATATATATATATATATATATATATCTTAAAAAGAAAACTCAGGGATAGGACAAACAGTTACTGGGTGCTACGTCCTATGGCCATTGTCTCTGCCCTGATAAATCCATTTGCTTTCTTCTGGAGAGAAACGGTTATTATTGACTTGGCTGTTCTCCATTTTTGCCTTGACGTCTAGGTTGCTCAGGCTGCCATTCTTTCATTTATAGACACATCTTCCTTTTACAGACCAGAGGCAGCTTAAGGATGCTGTCAAGAACCCAGGTCCTTTCCTTCTTTCTACTCTGTCTCCTTAGTGCGTTTTGAAGTCCTCCATGTCACAGGATTTCTGACCTCCTCACATAGCCAAATAAAAAATCAAGACTAGGGGCTTCCCTGGTGGCGCAGTGGTTGAGAGTCCGCCTGCTGATGCAGGGGATGCGGGTTCGTGCCCCGGTCCGGGAAGATCCCACATGCCGTGGAGCAACTAGGCCCGTGAGCCATGGCCGCTGAGCCTGCGCATCCGGAGCCTGTGCTCCGCAACGGGAGAGGCCACGACAGTGAGAGGCCCGCGTACCACAAAAAAAAAAAAAAAAAAAAAATCAAGATGAGAAAAAACAGGGCTGAGGCTTTCTATTTCTGCATCTGTATCTTATCAGAGAGAAATGTTCCTCGGAAGCCTTAACAGGTTTGCCCTCCACTCTCACTGGCTGGCATTGATCACATGACCACTCTTAGTGGCAAGGGAGCCTGGGAACTTGAGGACCTGCCTTTGGAACCTCTGTCATTGAGAGGCAGGTTTTGCTGGTCAAGAAGGAGGGTCAGAAAGGTAGCTATTGGACGCAAGTAGCTTCCTGTGCCCGGCGCTCGCTGGCCAACCCCCCTTCCACCCATCGTGGGAAAGGCTCTCCAGGGAAGTACACTTGATGGGGCCACTGGCTGGGGATGGGTGAGCGCTCCTCCCTGCCTTGGTTCCCTCTCTTCTCTCTCGCTAGAGTGCGAGCCACATGATTGCCTCCCCAGGGTTGAGATCATCGCATGCAGTAGGTGCTCAATAAACGTTGATGAAATGAACAAAACTGAGGCTGAAAATGACAGCTATCTGGGAAAAACCCTGTTAGCATCAGACATTGCCAGGAAAATGCCTTTTGAAGCAGACTTTGTTCTGGGGAGAAATTTGCCATAAGGTCCAGTTCAGATAACCAGCCCAAGGGAGTAGCTGGGGATTTGGGACTTTTATCAAATCTTCCCTGGAACCCGTGGAAATAGGGGATTGGTGGGGTGCAGGTGCAGCTGGGGAGAGTGGAGGGGCTTCCCACTTTAGAGCATGAGGAAGTGTGTCAACCTTGGGGATCTGGGTCTAATTTCTGTGATGTGGTGGGAAACGTACAAGCTTGGGTTCACATTTGGCTCCTTACCCACCTGTGCAAGCCTGGAACAGACACTTACCCTCTCTGATCTTAGTGCTCGTCAGTCAACAGAAACAGGGGATAATAGCAGCCTGCCTTTCCTGGCTATTTCAGAATCTACAGGAGGGAGCTCTAGAATAATCACCATGTCCTGGGATCTTTCAGTAAATGTTAGTGACAATAATAACCAGGAATATTAATACTCGCTATTATTGTTCTTAAAAGCCAATTTGCATTTACTGCGTGTTCAATGAATTATTCTGGCTGGTTTAATTTCCTTTTGATACTCAAAAGCACAGGAAAGTCCCTACCGCAGACAAGAAGGCTCCCTCAATGAACTCTGTACGTTGAAGAGTCAATAAGGGCAGGGAACGGGCATTTTTTTGCCTCATGTTTTTATGATCTCATCATCTGCTCTGGTTTTTAGATGGGAACATGTGATTGTCAATTAAGAATCTGAAAAAGAGTTCCCTTTGTTAAACACACACACACACACACACACACACACACACACACACACACACACACACACACACACACACACACACACCATAAGCACCGTATTTCATGCTGTATCAGAGCTGCTGCCGGCTAGCTGGAATTTACTGCCTTGGGTTGTAGCAGAGCAAACTTGCAGCTGGATTAATACCCCCTTCTCTGGCAGTAAATCCATTTCACACATGTGGCCATATTTTCGCCCAAGTGACAGGGAGCAACGGCTGCTGTTTGTAGTCACCGTAGGAAAACAGGGATAACTTCCAAGGCATTTGGAACCTCCTCTGTGAATAGTGTAGGATTGCAACATTTTCCTGGGGAGAGGCACTTTAGAAAGCTTGGCCCGGTCACTCCAAAGATGGGAAAACTGACGCTGGGGCCTCTTTAAGCACACTTCATCTCTCCATCTGGCCAATCCCTTACCGTGGCCTCTGAGGACACATAGGACCGTCCAGTGAGCCTCCTGGGGCCACTCTCCTCTTTGCTTCCATACTCCGGGAGCTCTGGACTTCTCGTGGCCTCATACACACGCTTCCTCTGTCTGGCCTGTCTTCATACTCTGAGAGGCATCTTCTAGGTTAGACCCCTGTTGTGTGCTCGCATCACCCAGAACGTCTCAGGCGAGGCCCTCACATGGACGTAATTAATCGTCGCATAATCAGTCACTTAATGTTTAGTGACTGCTCTCCCCATTAGTGTCTTCCTTATGGAGACACTAACCTCCCTGAGGACGAGCGCCCCCCAGTCCCTTGCCCTGAGCATCGGTGTATCTTTGTGGAAGGAGTGAATGAATGATAGCTGAATGAATGAATGAAAGGGCCAGATATGGGGACACACAACAGTAGCGTCTGGGGGATGGTAAGTAGCTCGCTGTATTTGGAGTGGAAGGTTCTAGGGGCGCATGGAGGGAGGGGAGCTGCAGGAGAGGCAGCTGGGAGGGCTAAGAACACTGTCTTTCAGGGTCTTGTGAAGGTGCCCTTGACGCCGGGGTGACGTGGCACGGTTGGGGTGTGGGTTACAACACGGCTTCTCACGCCTTATTGTACGTGAGAATCCCCAGGGGATAGCGTGACAGTTCAGACGGTGTCCTGTAGGTCCACAGTGGGGCCTGAGGTTCTGTGCTTGTAACAAGCACCGAGGACCACAGCTCTAGAATCATCCCTCCTGGCAGCTGGTGGAGGATGGCCCGGAGAGCAAGGAAGGGGGATGCAGGGACACCAGTGAGGAGGTGATGGAGATGGTCCAGGACCAAAGAGATGAAGGTCAGATGGAGGCAGAGCTGTGGGGATGGAAGGAGGGGCTGAGCGCTGACGCTTGGAGGGCAGGCCAGCAGGACTCAGTGGCCATCAGGAGGAAAAGGGAGTTGCTCAGTGTGTCAGTGTCCGCGTTGCTGGTTGTATCAGTGTCTGAGTTGCCGGTTCTTGCATTTTTAAAATTTTATTTTATATTGGAGTACAGCCGATTAACAACGCCATGATAGTTTCAGGCGCACAGCGAAGCAGCTCAGCCATGCATATCCATGCATCCATTCTCCCCCAGACTCCCCTCCCATCCAGGCTGCCACGTAACATTGAGCAGAGTTCCCTGTGCTCTACAGTAGGTCCTTGTTGGTTATCCATTTTAAATACAGCAGCAGGGTGCTCATGTCAATCCCAAACTCCCCAACTATCCCTTTCCCCACCCTTCCCCCTACCCCGGTAACCATAAGTTCCTTCTCAGTCTGTTTCTGTTTTGTAAATAAGTTCATTTGTATAATTTCTTTTTAGGTTCCGCATGCAAGCGATATCATAGCTATTTCTGTGTCTGACTTCCTTCACTCAGTATGACGATCTCTAGGTCCATCCTCGTTGCTGCAGACGGCATTATTTCATTCTTTTTTATGGCTGAGTAATATTCCATTGTATATATACAACACATCTTCTTCACCATTCTTAAAAATTAGTGTTTAGTGGCATTGACATCACTTTTCAGTGCTTGTGATTAATTTTAAAATGGAAAGAACTAAAAAAAATTAATAAAATGGAAAGAACTCCATTATGTTGAAAACAGTGGAGTATAAATCCATGCAGATGCTCTCCACACCCCAGCCCTGGGGGCTCACACAAGGTCCAAGACCCCAGCTGTGGGATTGGAACCCTGACCCTGAACCCAGCTCCCTTGTTTGGGACCCAGGCCTCCCAGACCTCTCTCCTCTTGGCCTCTATGCTGTCTCTTGGTCCTCGCCCCCTACGCCCTGTTTTAAGGAGATGGGCCAGCCGGGGGGAGCAGACAGTGAGTCCTGTCTCCTCCGTCAGCCTGCAGCTCAGGCCCTCCTGGAGTCCTCTCTGGCCCAGGGTGGCCCAGATGCTCAGCCCCCCTTACCCCCCAGCATGATGTTGGCTATCTGGGCAGAAGCCGCCTGAGGCAGAGTCAACTGGTCCCCTACCCATGTGTATTCTGCTCTTCCTCACTGCCAACAAAATAAGAAAACTCTCATTTTGTTAGAGGGAGCCCTGCCCTGCTGAGAGGTTACCTTGCTCACCGCCCCCTGCAGACGGGTTTGTCCATGGGACTGAGTTCAACCAATGGGCAGGCTTCTAGAAGTGCTCCTTGCATTCCCCATTTCCCTTCCTGCTGCCTGGAATGAGGATGTAGTGGCCGGAACCCCGCAGCCATGTTGTATGGAGCAAATAAGCGATTCGTGACACCGCTACCAGCTGCAGTGCTGTCCCCTTACTTTTTGACATCACTAGCTGCTCATGTGGGTCTCTTACATTCAGTCTTGACAACTTGGTGTTTTTCTGGGGCTTTTCTCCACGAGAGAATCTCATTTCTCTCTCCACAGGATCCTTGGCTGGTTCTGAACCTGCACGAGAAACTTTGGGCCTCTCAATTCCCTGCTCTCCCTTTGCTCTGGGAACACCCAGCCCCAGTTCTCCCTGTGGCCCACAGATGGCTGCCTCCTGTCTCCACTGGCAGAAGGAGCAGGCCCAGGTGTGCCAGGCATGGTGCTAAAGTTCTCACCTATTTGGGGCCAATCATTAAACTGCTCCTAGGGATAAAAAATAGTTGCATTTCTTTACTGGTGGGAAAGTGGCCTCCAGGAGATTATATAACTTCCCCGGTGTCCTTCATTTGTTCACTCAGTAATTATTTGCACCAAAAACTGTATTTTAAAGAAAAATTTTTTTGTTTACGGTTGCTTTGGGTCTTCGTTGCTGCGTGCGGGCTTTCTCCAGTTGCGGCGAGCAGGGGCTACTCTTTGTTGCAGTGCGCGGGCTTCTTACTGCGGTGGCCTCTCGTTGCAGAGCACGGGCTCTAGGCGCAAGGGCTTCAGTAGTTGCAGCGTGTGGCTCAGTAGTTGTGGTGCACGGGTTTAGTTGCTCCGGCATGTGGGAGCTTCCCGGACCAGGGCTCGAACCTGCATCCCCTGCATTTGCAGGCGGATTCTTAACCACTGAGCCACCAGGGAAGCCCCCTGTTTTAGTTGTGGATGGTACCCACAACATGCCACTTTCTGAGATAGAGGAGATGCAGAGACACAGGCTTGGTCATGCCATGTCTAAGTTAGGACACCCAAGGGGAAGGCCAAGTGTGCCTCTGGGCACGGGGGTCACCCGGCAAAGCCATGATGGCATCATGAGTGGAGCCCAGCTCTTCTCTGCCTGGTGAGGCCTTTGGAATCAGGTGGGACCCCAGGGGAGACAAGAAAGAGAAGGAGAGAAGAAAACCTTCTCAGGCAGGTCTGGCTCAATTTGAAAATAAATAACCAGTTTCCTAAGGGGAAAATGGCAAAAACTTTTCAACCACCTAAAATAAAAGATCTCAATCTAATTCTATATCCTCCGGAGAGCTGCGGTGATGGCCTCGTCAGGGAGTCAGTGACCACACTGTCCGACTTGAAGAGTTTTCTGTTCTTATTTCAGAAAATGAAGGTGCCTCGGGCACCGCGAGTTTGACGTGTGAGCTGGGGCTGTTTCTATCGACCTCTCTGTGCCTTGATGGCCCGGCATTGATTGGAGCTATCGATCTCTTGGTTTCAAATAACTGACACAGTTTCCAATGGGTCCAGATAATTAAGACTTCTCAAAGGGCGACCAAAAATTGGCAATGCAGTGTGGGCAACCCACGCTGGTGGACGTGAAAGCAGAAGCTGGACCTGGCGTTCGTCTGATCCTCGCTAATGGAGCCTTAGAAAAATCCTCTTGCCTGCCTGACCGATCTTCCCCAAGTTATCAAGTGACCGAGGGGAGTGATTTTCATTTCCTGGAAAACGCCTGGGGCTGGCGCACAGCACTGGGGAGTGTGGTCTGTTTCTCAGATTCATCCCTCGGTCACTCACAGGGGTCAGGTTGTGGAACTCCTAGGGGGTCCCTTGTAAGAGGTCTTTCTGCTTCGAGTCCCTCTCTCCTCTAAGGCAGCCTTCTCTCTGTAACCAGCATGATCTTCCCGGGGCCTTTATTCCTCTTTCACACCTCCGTTGTGTTCAGAATGAACTGAAGTCCAGGCTCCCGTGGAGATTGGGCCCAGTTCTTTGCACCCGCGCATTCTACACCCACACCCCCTGCCCAGAACCATGTGGATGCAGAGTGGATATCATTACACCTTGACTCTGGGCTTGCCTGTGTGAATTTCTTCAGCCAATGGGATGCTAGTGAGCGCATCTCAGATAGAGGCTTGAAACGTGCTTGCGTGGTTGGACTTGCCTCTTGAGGTTGTGTCTGCAGAGAAGAGCGTGCCCTGGGTGGCTGCAGGTCCGGGGGGAGGAGAGACATGTGGCGGAGCTGAGCACAGGGTACATCGGCTAAACACACAGCACTGTAGGCCACGCTGCAGGACTGAGCAGTGTGAGAAGGTGACTGTTGCTGTAAGCCACAGAGTTTAGGGAGTGCTTGTTACACAGCAGTGTGTAACAATAGCTGAGAGGTAATGACCCCATTGCAATATGGTTATTTATGAGTTTGTTTCCCTTCTAAGACAGATATTGAAGGCAAGGACCATACTCTTCCTCACCCCGAATACAGCCCAGGGTCTGCTATACAACGGAGCTCAGAATTTGCTTGTAGAACTGAAATAACCATGTGAGAGGCAAACCAAGAAAGGAGAAATACCTTGGGGAGGGTTGCATTGTTTATACAACAGGTGTAACAATTACAACAGTATTTATTGAGCACTAGCTGTGTGCCTCGTAGTGTTCTAATGTTTTTAAATCTATTTTCTCATTCAACCATCATTACCCTTGTTTGCTTTTCAGGCGAGGAAGCTGAGGCTCAGTGAAGTTACGGGGTTTGCCTGCGGTGAGTGACCACTAGGCGAAGGAAGGCCCATGCCTTCCGGCTCCTAGCTGAGCATCCCTCCTTTCGTGTGTACAGTAAGGACTGGCCTGCCCCACCTGCTGGGACAGAATCTTCCCAGTCAATGCTCTAGCTCACCAACTAGAACAGGGTGGAACCAGGATTCGAGCTGGTTTCTTTGTTTTCAAAACCCTGCCGAGTTGGGGGTGGGCGCAGAATGAGGGGGAGAGGTCCCTGAGGAGAGGAGGTGCAGAGTGCAGTGCTCTGAGGGGCTGTGCTGGGTGGGGCAGGGGACGTGGAGGGGGCAGGGCGCTGACCGGGAGGCGCTCCCTTGGGCCTGGGTTGGGGAGATCTTGGTGAGCAGCTGGGTTTTATTCTGTCTCCTCTTGGTAAAGTCTCTGCCCCTGAATGTGCAGGAGTTAAACACAACCCTCATTGTCAGCTTGCTGTTCTTTGGATCTGCTCTGTCCTGAGGGGCCTGGCTGCCAGGCTGACCTGACTTCCTGGTCTTTGATCACAGCCCCTGGAAACAGCTGAGATCCATCTTCGTTTATGAATCTGCCTCCCAGGATCTGTTTGGTTCATCCGTGGGCGCCCAGAGCCCAGCGCACGCCCATCACAACAGCGGACAGTCACCTAGTACATGCGGGGTATCTACCAGCACCCTCCCTGCCCCCCGCTTAACTCACTTAAGCCTCAAGGAGCTATCAATCCCACTTTACAGAGAAGGAAACTGAGTTGTGGAGGTAACTGTCAAGGTCATGCACTTGGTAGGTGTTGGGGCCAGGATTTAGCCCCAGGCAGTGTGACCACAGGGCCCAAGCTCTTAACCACCAAGCCATGCTTGTCAGATGAATACAGGATCTCTCTCCCCTTTCCCCTCTCCTGTCCTCAACTTCCCTTCCTCCTTCCCTCCCCTCCCTTCCCCTTGGGTACTCAGCTCCCTACAGGAGGCCTTTTTGTGAACCAGCAAAGGTGCCCTTCTGTTGGGCAGGTGCACCTCTCACCACATGGTGCATGGCTTGGGCAGTGGGGACTGGGGCCTGGGTTTCAGTTCTCTTCAAACTTTCCTTCAGGGCACAACACTGCCCCACCTCCCTCTGCTGTTACCGACTGCTGACCCTCCGGTTTGGTGTCTCATGCGTGGCTATCTTCCAACCTCCCCCCCAGATGGCTGTTGCTGACATCTGTTATTGCCCCCATCCATGGTGGCGTGGTGGGCAGGGAGGACCCACAACTTTCTCCCCAGTCCCAGAATCCAGGCTGCAGTACAAGGGTGGCCCTAGCTGGGGACAGCAGGGAATGGGGCAAGGAAGGCTTTATGTTGAGATTCTACACCATTTAGTTTGGAAAAAAGATCACACTTTCTTTTAAGTTTCAGATGTCATCTTCGAGTCAGACAATTAAACCGAACTCCTGACCAGCCCTTCTGCTAAACCTTTTTGAGAATTAACAAAGGTTGCCTGTTGCTCAAGCCTTCTCACTGCCCTTTGCTGAGAGTGTCCCAAACTGTGATAACAAAAACAGCATCCCTAGAGCCTAGAGCTGTGCAGTGCACAACCTGTGCAACTGTGTATGGCAGCTCTGACCCTGACGAGTTGCAATGTTTTTGAGCCTTGTTATCTTCACCCATAAAGTGGGGTTTTATAGTCCCGAGAGAAATTGGTTAAGAATTAACTGATATATTATTATTGCTGTTATGACTTCAATTCTGATAAAAATGATTAAGATGCTGATGAAGACACTGGTATTTATAGAGGATTTATGCTTTTCCAGTGGGGTTCCTTCCAAATTTTCTAACTGCACAGTCACAGTCACAAAGCAATCATTATTATCTGCATTTGACAGGTCAGAAAATCGACCCATGCATTATTTCATGATTTAGGATGAGGCCATCAGGAAAACCAAAAGTACCATATCAACTCGCAGAGTTCTCACTCAGCTTCTCGTCATTCCACATCTGGCTTCCTGAAGTCGTGGGGATGGTGGTGATGGGGACAGTGGTGGTAGTGATGTGTGTTCTTGTTCAAAATGTGCTTTTGTTGGAAAGCCTTATTAAATTGCCTTCTGTCACTGTTCCAGATTTATTGCTTTAATTTATTTTGGCTTTTTATACACAGGAGCTGCATTTTCCTTTGTTCTACCTCATTTTCAACCTGCCTGTAGGGTATAAAAATATTTATATTTTTATATTTCACCCTCTATAGTTTTCTTCTCTGGTGACCGATGTTAAGAAAATGATTTACTTTGGACTTGTGGGTCAGCAGAATGTGAAGCCATCTGTATCCGTAGTACTCACATGTTTACAGATAAAAAAACACATGGACATGAGACTAGACTACTGAAGACCCCTGGAATCCTGACTGACGAGGCACGATTTTCAGGAGAATCTCTCTCTTCTTACCTAGACGATCGTCATCTCGTTCTAGATCACCCAGCATGGCAGAATTCTCCCTCCACCCCCACCCCCAGGTGGGTCTCCGGGCCTCTGCAGAGCCCTCTGGTCACGGGGGTGGGGGGGGGTGGTGGTGGTGGTGGGGTGTGTGTGTGTGTGTGTGTGTGTGTGTGTGTGTGTGTCAAGTCTGGACTCTGCCCTTCCTCCCGGCTCCGTGGGGGCTGCCCATGAATTGACTACACCATCTCAGAAAGAGCGGATATGGTACTCAGCACAACGTGCCACCCGTAACTTTTATAAAACACACAGGTACTAATTTTATGTGGGGAAGCCACTGGGGGAAGGAGAAAGGTAAAATAAGGAGGGAAGGGAAGGTGGCAGGGAGGGAGGAAGGCAGACCAGAGCCTGAGGATCTGAGCTTTGAGAGACAAAAATCACGAATTCCTGTTCTTCCCTTCCTTGTAATCTTCTCTGCAGGAATGTGGACCCATGCCCCCTCGCTCACCAGCCCATCTCCTGTCCCCTCCCCCAGCCATCCTTGCATTGCGTCCCGTGATCCTCCCGGGCCGGTCCTGCTGGGCCCTTCCTCAGGCGCGTCTTGTCTGCCCCCAGCTGGACGGGTCTCCCTGTCTCCCGCTTTTGCCTTTAGAGCACCTACAGCGACACATCTGGGGCCCATGTCACATCCTCCTTGCCCTCCCCCACCTCCCTCCGCCAGCCTGGGCGTCAGTTCACAGAACTCAGGTGGGTCTCGGTGCACAGCGCTGAGTCCACGGCTGGGGTCTCGGTCTCTCTCCTCCAGGGCTCCCCCGAGAGCAGCCACATTGGAGAAGTGGGATCGAGTTCATAGCGGGGGGCACCCTGGAGCTGTGGACAGTGCTCCGGTCTCCCTCCCACTGCGTCTCTCCGGCTGACCTTCCAGGAGGGTTTCTGCCTACTTCTCAGGGGTCCCAGGAGCACTGGCCCCTGCTCGTCTGCACTGACCTCCCAGAGGCATCCCTGTGTGTGTCCTCTCCTCCTTTCTTTCCCTGCCTGCCCACCCTCCCTCCTTCTGCTTCCTGGGATCACATCCCAAATAAAGTCTGTGCACCCGAGGCCTAGTCTCAGCTCTACTTTTGGGGAAATCAAAAGACAACACTGTTCTCATGGTATGATTTTACACGTAGGGGCTGCCTTGTCAAATGCATGTTTGTTTCATGAGTCCATGAGCTCCTTGGGGGCTCCTTGGGTCTGCTTTGCCCATCACCGTATCCTGAACATAGTCCTGACACATAGTAGGTGCTCAATAAATCCATATAACATTCCAGACTCTCCACTTGGTGATGAATTTCCTCCCAGTGGACTGGGTTCTTTTTGCAAGAGGAAGCTTGGTCTAAATTTTCTGGCTACTCCCTACCAGGGACTGGGCCACGAGCAGACCTACACAGCTTGGAGCAAGGTAGTCTGTGTCTCATGGCCACCCCTGCACCTCAGTGAGAGAGGAGGTCTATGCTTGGACATAGGCAGCCCTGCCCCTGAGAGCATCCCACCGTCTTCACATCTGGTATCTACCACCTTGGCCGAGTTCAGACTGAATCACCTCCAAGGAACAGCCTCCTTGACTCCAAGAGTTCGTGACCTGCAGGCAGCCAGAAAGGAGGGCTGGAGTGGTGTGGGTTTTTTTTGTTTTGGCTGCATTGGGTCTTCATTGCTGCACGTAGGCTTTCTCTAATTGTGGCGAGTAGGGGCTACTCTTTGTTGTGGTGCGTGGACTTCTCATTGCAGTGGCTTCTCTTGTTGCAGAGCACGGGCTCTAGGCGTGTGAGCTTCAGTAGTTATGGCTCACGGGCTCTAGAACACAGGCTCAGTAGTTGTGGTGCATAGGCTTAGTTGCTCCGCGGCATGTGGGATCTTCCCGGACCAGGGGCTCGAACCCATGTACCCTGCATTGGCAGGTGGATGCTTAACCACTGTGCCACCAGGGAAGCCTGGATCTGTTTCTTTTACTTTAACCTTTGCTTCCGGCTGCTTTTGTTCACTAAAAGGATACTGTGTATACATAATGGCCTGCCTCAGGGAACCCTGCCCCTCTGTCTGAATGTTAAACCAAAGTGCCTTTGTTCAGGGAAACATCCGGACCCTGTCCACCTGTGGGTGGCTGCAAGAAAGAAGAAATTAGCACATCCCCTCCCGGAGGCTGGCCATTCCAGGGGAAATTTGCAAAACTTAGGTCCTTTTTACTTTACTTCCTCATCTCCTCCCCCTCTCTGTGCTATAAAAGAAACTGGCATCCAAACCCTGACACGATGGTTATTTTGAGACTTTAGTCTGCCGGCTTCTGGGTCTGCCGGCTTCTTCCCTGCCTCAACACCTCGTCTCCGACTCATTGGCCTGTCATGCGGCGAGCAGAGCGAGCTTGGACTCGGTAACACAAACAGGAGGAATAAACAAGCCGAAATACAGAGCAAAACCAACCACAGCCTCCACCTGCAGGGACTAGCACATTCTGCCTGATCCCGGAGAGAACAAAATGCACACACCTGGGTGGCTCTCCTCCCCCTCCGGGGCTGGAACGCCCTACCTCGAGGACGCCGAGTGCCCGGGGGCCTCTGCTCTTTAAAGCAGAGGTTGCAAACCCTTTTCTGTAAAGGGCCAGGTAGTAACTGTTTCAAACTTTGTGAGCCGGGCCAGAAGATCTCCTATCTACTCAGCTCAGCCACTGGAGCAAGAAAGCAACGACAAGCCATCAGCGAGTGCGTGTGGCTCTCTCCCAATCAAACTTCTTTCGCGAGCGAGCAGACCGGGCCCACGGGCCTCACCCTGCCGCCCCCTGTTCCAGGCATCTCAGGACTCCCACCCCGGCCCCTCTGATGGGTGGGCAGGTGTGACCTGCCGCCCCAGGACGCGCTCACGCGCAGCTTGCGGGAGGGCTGGACTCTGACCTGGGCTGGGGCAGTGGCCCCCCCCCCCCCATCTGAAGGGTCGCCTGAACTTGTCTGCGCTCCTTTCCTACGGCACCAGAGCACGAGCCCTGTGAGGGCAGGACCCTGTCCCGTGGGCCGTGCATTTCCATTCCTGGCCCTGCACTCTCGACTGCGTGCCTTTAGCCAAGGGCCTCAGCCTCTGAGCTGGGCTCCTCTGCCAGCAGAAAGCACGGAGAAGAAAGAGGTGCCGGAACCAGCGCGGGGCATGGGGGGAGGGGACGCGGTGGCTGAGCTGACGTCGAGGGGCTCATGTGAATACGGAGGGAGGCGGCTCCAGGCAGAGGGACCAGCGTGGGCACAGGCTGGGTGGCATCAGCTTTGCTGGAGACGGCCTTTATGGAACGTTTAAAAAAAGAAGAAAAAACAGTAAGAGAACCTCTTGCATGGATACTTGCCCATCAGCACCTGCCCACTTCAAGGGACTCGTGAGGCCCCTACAAGGGAAAGCATGTGCAGCTGGGACCCGGGGGAAGGTAAGCAGAAGCTGGGAGTCAGCATGTGGTGGTGTGCTGAGTCCACGAGCTCTTAGCCCTTCAGGTGTTTGACTTGCTGGAGTAATTTGCCTGGGGAAGGGGGCGGGGATGCAGGTTTTTGCCCTGAGGCCTAGGCTCTCCTCCCAGCTGTGGACCAGGGCCGAGTCCTGCAGGGAGGGACGGGCCCTGGAGACTGGATGGAAGGCCCGCAGCCTGCATGCAGGGGCAGGGGAGGCCGTGTAGCTGGGCTCTGCTCCTACACCAGCAGGAGGGCCCGGCCTGGCCTCGCACGTCTTTGCTAGCGGAGAACATGACCCAGAGTGTTGGCTCCTGCAGCCCCATGTAACACGGAGACGTGGGGCCAATGAGCCCGGGAAGTTTACAGCTAAAGGACCCAACTGCCTCATCATTCCCTCTGACTGTGAGGCCCGGGGAAGCCAGTCAGAAACCAGCTACAAATCTGGGAGCTACGCGGCTCTGGCCCTTAGGTGGGTGTATTAGTTTCCTAGGGCAGATGTAACAAGTTACCACAAAGTTGGGTATCTTAAAACAAGAGAAATTCAATCTGTCTCGCGGCTCTGGAGGCCAGCGGTCTGAGATCAAGGTGCCGACAGGCTTGGCTCCTCCTGGATGCTCTGAGGCTCACGCCAGGCCTCTCTCTGGCTTCCGCTTGCCGCTGGCAAGCCTTGGTGTTCTTGGCTTGTAGATACATCACTCCAACCAGTGCCACTAACTTCACGTGGATTCTCCCTGTGTCTCTCTCTGCCTCAAATCTCCCCGTGCTTTGTCTTATAAGGATCAGTTATTGGATTTCTGGCCCACCTTAAATCCAGGATGATCTCATCTCAAAAAAACTTTTGCAAAGACTCTATTTTCAAATAAGGTGAATGCACAGGTCGCGAGTTGGGACTTGGACCTCTTTCTTTTGGGGACACAATTCAACCCACTGCTGTGGGTGTGTGTCATCATGAAGACACCCTCCATCCCCCGTCTTTCCCGCCTCCTCCCCTTGAATCCCTCCAGGTGTCCTCTGGATATCCCCCTCTCTCCAGAAACACCCCAGGCCTGACTCTAATTCTCCCTTTGGTACTTCTTTTGGGGTCTTCCTGCATGGGTCTCTGCTGGGAAAGACATCCCATTAGTCTGGTAGCCACAGCACAGTGTCCTGGGGCTGGGCTGGGCTTTTATTGAGGCTTAGGGGATGAGAGACCATCTGGGAGGCCACCTGATGAGCCTCTCGGGGAGGCTGATGAGATCAGAATCCGTTACCTCCCTTGTAATTTTCTTGTTCCGAGGAAAGACTTTTCTCTGGGAGTGAGTTTTCCCAGAAAAGATTTTTTTTTTTTTTTGCGGTACACGGGCCTCTCACTGTTGTGGCCTCTCCCGTTGCGGAGCACAGGCTCTGGACGCGCAGGCTCAGCGGCCATGGCTCACGGGCCCAGCCGCTCCGCGGCATGTGGGATCTTCCCAGATCGGGGCATGAACCTGTGTCCCCTGCATCGGCAGGCAGACGCTCAACCACTGCACCGCCAGGGAAGCCCCCAGAAAAGATTTTTTAAAACAGCCTAAAAGCTCTTCTCAAAAACCACACCTAAAGACAGAAGGCTTCCCTCTAGCCATCTTGACTCCTGGCAAAGAAAAGAAACTAAAAAGGCAAAGGAAAGAGCATAAACCGAGAAGGAAGCACTTGGGGGTGGATTCTAACTGCTGGATTCGAGGGGCCAGGGCTTGTCTGGTGGGGGGCATGCAGACTTCTCCCCCTTCTGTTTTTGTCTGGACTGGTTTTTCTCTATTTTTTTAAAGAGAGGGAGAGTATTATTAACCCTGTGCCACTGGCTTTGGGCAAAGTTGCGAAGTCACTGGGGCCGCAGTCTCCTCTTCCAGAAAATGGAAGTAATAACACTCGCTCTGCAGAATGGTCTAGAGAGTAAATAAGGTTGCAGGAGTGTCCAGCACAGTGCCTGGCGCATAAGAAGTGCTCAGTTGTATTTATTGCAACCTTTTAATTTCATGAGCGCTTGATGAAAGGGGTGTAATTCTCTTTTCCACAGATTTGAACATGTCTCACAAATGTTACGTCACTAGTCCAAGCTCGCCCAGCCGGGCGGGAGAGAACCCAGTTCCTGATCGCTTCACCCCTGCCCTCTCATCCCCTTCTTCCTCTATCCTCCTTTTCCTCAGCCCTTCCCTGTCTCTGTAAAACCCGAGTTTATGCTCGGGATCGGAGCAGAGATGGACAGAGGTCACGTTGTGCAGAAAGCGCCGGATTTGCAGTCAGGAGCCGAGAGTCCAAGTCCAGACTCTGCGTGGAGTGAAACCTGGGCAGTGCCTCCCTGTCCGGCTCTCTTTTCCTCCCCTGTGACCAGCTGTGATAGGACCACCCGCCCTGGCCACCTCTTGGGCTGCAGTGAGATCATGCAGGGGGTTTGTGCCCTGCTCTGTGCAGGCTGCTGTAGGTGAGGCACAGAGCCTTACAGTCTGCCTGCCTCATTTCAAGCCCAGGTGTCATCAACATACCTTGCCCATCACTAGGAGGCTGGAGATGGCTCCCACCTGCAGGCAGTTTTCCAAACCCTCATTCCTGACTCAGCACTCTGCTCTCTAGAAAGGAGCTATTGCCAATTTTTCTTGTCTGCTTCCTTCTCCTCCAACACCAGTTATCAATGAAATGTTTAGTTTTTCTCACTTAGTGTTCCTAAAGGGAGAGAGAACCGCCCCCCTGCCCCCAAGAAAAGATGCAGTCCTTCATGCCGCTGGACCTTTGCACATGCTGTTCTCTCTGCCTGGAGCACCCTTCCGCCATACTTCACTTAGGTCCTACCCGCCCTCCAACCTGTAGCTCATGTCGCTTTCCTCTGCACCCCTGGGCTGGCTGTGGCCTCCCTGCTTCTTCCAAGCTCTGTGCTGGGGGCTTTCATTTCCTGTCTGCATCAGTCTCAGCTCCACCCATCTTTGTCCCTGCGGTGGACAAGCTCCATCAGAGGGACCCACTTCTAATGTGTTCTCAAGTCCCCACCGCCACGGGGCAGCAGAGTGAAGAAGGTGGCGTTGCCCACCCATCTCTGCTCCAGGCAGCCTGGAGGACCAAGCCACGGGGGTTCAGAAATGCAAATCAAGTTACGTCCGCTTCAAATTAAGCCCATATTCTGGTCTAGTGGGGACAGAGATGTTTCTTAGCCAATAAATATTAATAAGAAAAATAATTCAATCTTTTAGGCTTCCTCCCCTCAACTGCCACCCCAGAATCATGCATTATGTACTGCCCGAGTCCGCTTCGACACCTGTGATGAAGTGGGCTTCAGATTCGGAGAGCATTTCTCCTGAAAGGCTGCAGCACTGCGCGTTTCACGTACAGTCACCCCCCACCTTTTCCTGTCTAGGAGGAAGACTTGACTAGAGGTTTTCTACCCTGGGGCCTCCTGTCACTTTTTCTGCCAAAACACTGACTTAAAAAAAATTCGACCCTTACCACAAAAACCTAGAAAAATTCTATCCAGCAAGAAGGACAAGCTCCCTGCAGGGGGCAGGCTGTGATCGACCCCCTCCAGTGACCCTTGTGCGTGGTCTTCACGCTGCGGGGACCAGCCCCCTCGTCTGCCCACCGATCCCCGCCGACAAAACCCAGCCCCTCGCTGAGGGCCCAGGTCAGGCTCTGGCTTCTTGCACGCCTCTCTGAGCGCTATTCCCTGTTCCCGCCCTTCGCTCCCGACTAACGAGACGAATCTTTTCTCATCTTCCCTGCTTTCCACCCAGCTGGTTCCCACTCTTGCTTCTCCCACTGTTACCCACCCAGGGTGGCTTTAGCCCCGAGCTCAGCAAGCCAAAACAGAGAGGTTTTCCTGAGACAGACGGACAGAGAGACAAGAAGACCGGAGGATAGATCTGAAACCAGTCTCCCACAGGCCAGGGGCTGAGATATTTATGGGTTGAGGACTAACGCAGCAGGGAGGTCCCGGCGCAGCAGGGAGGTCCCTGCGTGGGGCGCGTGGGGCGCGTGGGGCGCGTGGGGCGCGTGGGGCGCGTGGGGCGCGTGGGGCGCGTGGGGCGCGTGGGGGAGGGGATTGCAAAAAGGTGCGGCAGTTGTTGTGCGCAGGCGTAACTAAGCCACGGGCCTCTGCACGTTCAAAAATGGAGGCGCTTGGCACGAGTGGGGGGTGGAGTTTTCTGCCCTCTGACGTCAAAAGGTCACTCGGGGCACTCGCGCATGCCCAGTGGGAGGGTGCGTGGTCCCGTTCAGTCTTAACCAGCTCAGCTCCAACAAAACGCAGCTTGAGTCCAAGTTCCCGCGAAACCACTCGGGTAAGCGTCTTCTGGTTTACTTTACTTGCGGCGTGGAGGACGTGCAAGTCTTTTGCAGACCACTTTGATTAGGGAAGGCAGGGGAAATGGGTTTCATGTCCGCGCGTCACCACCGCACCCAGTAGGTGTAAGGTGCCTTTCCTCTCCATCTCCAGTGCTTCCCCGCCCCTCCCCCCGTCGCCTCACACTTCCATCCTGGCTCACGTGCGCTTGCTTTCTTCTTCATTCAGCCATTACCTGCATAAGCAAAGTGCACAAACCCCGGCTCTACCTCCAATGAATTTTTTTTGTGTTGTTTTTTTTTTTTTTTTTTTTGCGGTACGCGGGCCTCTCACTGTTGTGGCCTCTCCCGTTGCGGAGCACAGGCTCCGGACACGCAGGCTCAGCGGCTATGGCTCACGGGCCCAGCCGCTCCGCGGCATGTGGGATCTTCCCGGACTGGGCCACAAACCTGCATCCCCTGCATCGGCAGGCGGACTCTCAACCACTGCGCCACCAGGGAAGCCCCAGCCTCCAATGAATTTTTACATATGTCTACACCTGTGGAACCTCCAGCTCGAGACAGATTTCCAGCACCCCTGCAGCTCCCTTGGGCCCTCTTGTTGGTAACCAAAGGCTCAATTATCTTTCTCACTTACATCAAGGTTACTTTCACCTGTTCTTGAACTTCTAAATAGAATCAGAATGCACTTTTTTGTGTCTAGTTTTTTTTTTCTTCTCACCATTATGTCCATGAGATAAATCCAACTTACTGTATTTAGAAGTAGATTTTTTTCGTTATGACGAAGGGTTCCACTGTCTTTGTTCTTTTGGGTTGCTTTAACAAAATACTGTAGACCCGGGGGCCTTGTAAACAAGAGAAATGTATTTCTCACGGTTCTGGGGACTGGAAGTCTAAGATCAAGGTGCCAGCAGATTCAATGTCTTGTGAAGGGAAGCTTCCTAGTTCATATCCATGTTTTTGTCTTTTTGCTGTAACCTCACATGGTGGAGGGAGCAAGGGGTCTCTTTTATAAAGGGTACTAATACCATTCATGAGGGCTTCACCCTCATTTCCTAATCACCCCTTCAAAGGCCCCCCACCTCCTGATACCATCACATTGGGGTTTAGATTTCAGTATATGAATTTCAGAGGGACACAGTCTGTAGCATCTGCTAAGGAAGAAAATCTATCTGTATTTATATCTCTATATCACAAATGATTTATCCTTTCTACTCTTTTTTTTTTTTGCGGTACGCGGGCCTCTCACTGTTGTGGCCTCTGCCGTTGCGGAGCACAGGCTCCGGACGCGCAGGCTCAGCGGCCATGGCTCACGGGCCCAGCCGCTCCGCGGCATGTGGGATCTTCCCGGACCGGGGCACGAACCCGTATCCCCTGCATCGGCAGGCGGACTCTCAACCACTGCGCCACCAGGGAAGCCCTATCCCTTCTGCTGTTAATGGGCGTTTAGTAATTTCCATCTTTCTGTTACTATGAATAGTGCTATGAACATTTTTGTGCCTGTCTTGGTGGAAAGAAGTTTTCATTTCTCTTAGGGACGAAGCCCAGAGTGGAGTTTCCAGGTCATAGAATATCTGTGTTTAGCTTTAGTTGATTTTGCCAAATAGTTGGCCAAAGTGGTTGAACCAGTTTACACTCCCACTAGCAATGTAGGAGAGTAGAAATTATTCCATATTTTCTACACTTTGTTTTTGCCTTTAGACTCGTGTGTGTGTGTGTGTGTGTGTGTGTGTGTGCGCGCGCGCGCGCGCGCGCACGCACACGTGCATGTGTATGTTTGGTCCATTTAAAGAAATTGAGTTATAAGTCTCTGCATTGTAGGAATTATATATTCTGGATATGAGTCTTTTTTCATATATATGTGCGACAGGTATCTTTTCCCACTCCGTGGCTTGTTTTATCACTCTCTTAACAGTGTCTTTTGATGAACAGAAGTTC
Organism: Stenella coeruleoalba; assembly: GCF_951394435.1. Lineage (NCBI taxonomy): Eukaryota > Metazoa > Chordata > Mammalia > Artiodactyla > Delphinidae > Stenella > Stenella coeruleoalba. The sequence continues at coordinate 5,854,511 of NC_137163.1, read as the reverse complement.
TTCATTTTAATGAAGTCCAGTTCGTCAGTCTTTTTTTTCTATGGCTGGTGCTTTTTTTGTGGCATGTTTAAGAAATCTTTGCCTACCCATAGGTCGTGAAGATGTTCTCTTATGTTTTCTTCTAGAAGCTTCATTGCTTTACCTTTCACATTTAGGTTTATGAACCATGTCAAATTAATTTTTTATGTACTGTGTGAGGTTCACCTTGACTTTGAAATAGCCTCTTGCTTGGTACCCACCCCGGCTTCCTATTATGAATTATCCTACTTTTTGCTCCAGTCACGGTTGTCTATTCCAAAGCCAGGTCTGATCACATGACTTTTCTGCTTAAAGCTGTTTTGTGTTTCTTTGACTGTAAAGTCTAAAGTCCTTAGCATGGCATGCGTGCCTTTCAGGATCAGACAGATACTTATCTTTCTAGTTTCATCGCCTGTTAAGTATAATTAATGGATATTATACTCCAGCCACAAAAAATCTAAATATCTGCTTTGTGGGTTGAATTGTGTCCCCCTCACCTGAAAAGATCAAAAAAGAAATATTGAAGTTCTGACCCTCAGTACCTCAGAATGTGACCTGCTCCAGGGCAGAGGATAAGTAGTTTCCTACGGCAATCTGTCTCCTACCGGCCACATCCAAGATGGCTCCTGGTTCGGGTCTCTAACACCGGGTAACAAACTATCCCCAAAGTTAGTGACTTAAGATGATAATTTATTACAATCTCTCTAGGTTCTGTGGGTTCACAGGTCTTCACTGGGTGGTTCTTGCTTGGTCTTCCATATGGTTGAAGTCAGATGACAGCTGTGGGTGGAGTCATTTGAAGACTCAGCTGGGCTAGACAACCAAGGCGATGTCTTCACCAGTGTCTGGTGCCGTGGTTGGCTGTATAGAATCCTGGGGGCTGGCTGGTCTCTCTCTTCACGTAGCTGCTCTTGGCTAGCATGGGCTTCCTCACATCATGGCAGTATTAAGGTTATCATACTGCTTACATGGAATCTGGTTTCCCTGAGAATGAATGTACCAAGAGATCAAGGAGGAAGTTGCGAGTTTTCTTCTGACCCAGCCTGAAAAGTCACTTCCTAAACATTCTATTTGTTAAAGCAAAAGGACCAGACTAGATTCAAGTGGCAAGCATTATGCAAGAGTGTCAGTACTGGGAGACCTGGCTAAGTAGGGCCTGTGGGGAGACTAGTTATGATAGCTCCTTTGTGTATCCTCCTTAGCTGTGGACAGAATATCTTTTGTCCCTGGAAGGCTCTAATCTGAGTCAGGAAAGGGCATTTATTAGAGTAGTAATTTATTTTGCAGTCGATTTCCTATTACATAAAGCATGCCAAGCCCTGATATCTTATCTAGATTAAAAAAGGACATAAATGAGCCTAAAGGATGGCCTAAAACAATTCCTTCAAATCACGTAACCTTAACAATATAGACGTGTCTCACAAACTGCTATATAACACACTGCACTGACTAACTAATGACCTGTGAGGCTGTATCAAGAATGATATCCAGGGGCTTCTCTGGTGGCGCAGTGGTTGAGAGTCCGCCTGCCGATGCAGGGGACGCGGGTTTGTGCCCCGGTCCGGGAAGATCCCACATGCCGCGGAATGGCTGGGCCCGTGAGCCATGGCCGCTGAGCCTGCGCGTCCGGAGCCTGTGCTCCGCAACGGGAGAGGCCACAACAGTGAGAGGCCCGTGTACCACAAAAAAAAAAAAAAAAAAAAAAAAAAAGAATGATATCCAGTGTACACTTTGAAATACAGAAAATAGAATAGCTCCCAGATAGTACCTGGGAACTTCAGGTTAAGAAGCACCAGAATAGATTACCTCATTTGAATCTCGGATAATTAGCATTTTCATTATACCCAACGGAGCTCATCAAAACAACCATGTAACGGAACTAAGATGTATTATACACATTTTATACAAGGATAGTTGGAGTTTCAGAGAAGGAGACGGATCTCCCCAAGGAGTAGCTCTTCCGTGGCTGAGCTGAGGTTCACATCCAGATAGTGTGATTCAAAATCCACTGTTCTTTTGACTATAGTAGGTTTGACTATAGTAGATTTCTTTTGACAGCAGGTTGGTGTCATACATAATATTGCTTCCCCTCCCATGTCTGCACAGACATCACTAATCAATCATGGATGTCCTGCTGAATTGAGACATTGGCTCATAATCCTTGTCAACCCAGCCCTCTACCAAACACTTGAGGCTGAAGATAACATTTTCTCGCCACCCTGGTAGTCTGTGTGTTGTCTTTCTGGGGGCTGAGCAAGGCCCGGAAGGTATCTTGGGTTATATTTTGGTGGTCCTTTCCACATTGGAAAGATTGTCTCTTCTTTGATTAGTTTATTTTTAAACATAAGAAATATTCTCCGTTTACTCACTTCTAAGATGCACATCTCTCCCACCTCCCACTCATTGGAACATTTCTGACCTGTGGTGTATTTTACAGTCATTGTGGTGCTGTTTCCTTTCCCCCTGAACCACGTCTGTTCAGCTGGTAGTACATTCTTCAACTGGCAGCATCTTAGCGCTGAGGAATATGTATCCATACACACTCCGTGCGAGGCTGGGTACTGGGAAGTGAGCCCCCATCGGTGAGCATGGTGCAGACTCAATGCTTGAGGACAGAGTTCCTCAACCTTGGCATGACTGACATTTGAGGCTGGATAATTCTTTTTTTTTTTTTTTTTTAGTGGGGGATTGTGAGAGGCTGTCCTGTGCATTGTAGGATGTTTAGCAGAATACCTGGTTCACACGTATTAGCTGCCAGGAGCATCCTCATCCCAGTTGTGACAACCAGAATGTCCCCAGACATAGCCAGATGTCCCCTGCTGTGGAAAAACACCCCTAGTTGAGAACCAGTGCTCTAGAAGTTAGCTCCCTGGGTCATCACAATCTTTGGTCTTCTTTCTCATGTCACTTGTTCATAAACTGGAGATTTACCCAAATTGAATCCAGGCAGTTTTTTTTCTCCATGTGCCCTGGGAATTGAATAACGACCACTGTTTTTAGGGCACTTACTATGTGCTGGACACATACTGTGCTCTCTGCATACCCTTAGCTCGCTGAGTCCTGATACAGAAGGCCGGGATGTATGAAGAGGGGTTAATAGTGTGGGCTCTGGCACCTTCTGTCTGGGGTTAACTCCTGGCTTGCCACTGCTGGCTGTGCATTCTCATGATCCTCTCTTCTGCCTTGCTTTCTCCATCCATAAAATGGGAGTGCTAATAGTTGATGTTATAAGAATTAAACAGTTAAAACATTAGAAATGTTTAGAACAATACTGGGCCTGTAAGAAGTACTCATAAAACTTGGTTTTAATTCTTAAACTCAGTGATGTAGGTGTTGCTGTCTCTATTTTTCAAATGAGGAAGTTGAATCGGGGAGGTTACGTGGTCCACGTTCACACAGCTAGGTGAGTGGCAGAGCTGAGGTTCAGTCACTGTTAGACCTGCTTTCAGCGCTGATGGAAAAACTCAGGGAGCACACACGTGGCTGTCCTGCGTGTCCGCTGTGCCACACTTTCTGCCCACAGCATTTGCAGGCGGCTGGAGTCTGAGGCTCGCACGCACTACCTTATCCAGTCAGCGTCACCGGGGGTCACGGGTTAGAACATTCGGGGCGGCCCTGCGAAACAAGATAATGGGAAAACACCATGGACTGTGAACAGGGTAAATGAGAAGCACACAGAGAGAAAGGTGGAAAATAAGACATGAGAACCAATATAGGAGAAATACACTGGCACCCAGCTGGGGCTTAGCTGGAGACCAAGGTCAGTGTTCCTTATTCTCTGTGCGCTTTGAGTCTGCCCTGTTGAGCGTTGGGCCAGCTGTGGCCTGTCCACTGGCTGTGGCTGTGCCCCCTTCCTCAGGGTGTGCTGTGTGTGGCTCACAGGGTCATCGTCTCACCTACGAAGATGACCTGCCCTGGGCTTGGAGCCACTTACTGCTGTGGGCAGTGCCTTCCCGTCCCTGTGTCACCAAGGTGAGTGCCCTGTGGTGCTTGACTGTGACTTGTTTCATAGAGGGAACAGTGATGGCATCTGATTCTTGTGGGAATCCTCTGACTTACCGTCTCATTTCATAGTGAGGAAACTGAGGCAAATGAGAACAGGGTGCTTGAACCCAAGTGCATATGGTCAGTGAGGGGTGGGATTAGATCATGGCGCAGACTCTGTCACCGCTGTTCATGCAGATGGATAGATAATACCTAACCGTAATGCGTGACATATTCATTCATTCATTCATTCATCTAATGAAGTTATGGGCCCTCAGTATGTGCCACCCACCTGCTGAACTTCCTGATCCCATGTTATCTGAACCACTCACTCCATTAGCACGTGAGCCTGTTGGGGGTCCGTGGAGAAACTAGACCTGGTCCTGTCCTCACGGAGCTCCCAGTTTAGCGCTTGAGCCACACTGATAAGTAACCATTATTTCATCTGACAGTTTTTAAAATATACACGAGGCAGAGTGGGGGCAGTGGCTTGTCGATTGTTGTTAGATGTGCATCTTCTTTCTGCAAGTGGACGGTGAGTCCCTTGCAGGCTGGGAACATGTCTCCTGCACTTTTCTGGTGCCCTACTAGGGGCAGCTTAGGCTTAGAGTATTGTAACTTGGTCAGGTTCAACTGGTGTCTGTGCTAGGACCTCTTATTGAGCATCTACTATGGGACAGACACTCTGCTAGGTACTTCACATGAGGTATCTCACAAAATCCTCACAGCCACCTAGAAAGAGTCTTAGTCCCATTGTACATATGAGGAAATTTAGGCTCAAGAATTTTGAACTGATTGGTTTAAAATGTTACAGAGACTTCATGTTTCCTACTCAATATCCATTCTCCTTTCTTCTTTAATGACAGGAGCCATATATATCTGTATATCTGTATATATCTGGACGTGGCAATGTGTCAGATTATAAAAGTGTATTTTACATTCTCTCTTGCTGATGAGAACGGCCAATGAGATGTGGCAAGAAGTTGTTGCTTGAGACTTTTGGGGGGAGCTCTTTAAAAGGAGATAATTTGGCTCAGAGCAGCATCCTTTTCCCTGTTCTTCCTCCTTGCTTGGGACAAGGATGTGATAGCTGGAGCACTTACAGACTTCTTGCACCATGAGGGGAACTTGAGAGTGGAAATCACAAGTGAAGAGCGATGGGGAAAATGATAGAATAAGTCTGAGCCCTTGATTACTAGGGAGCCACCAGCCCAGCCTGGGATTGCCTACCCCAGGCTTATTTTAATGAAAGGAAAATAATTACTGTTTCATTTACTACATCATATAGGTTTTCTGTTCTGCACAGCCAAGATGATTTCCTAAGGTCCCACTGCTAGTAAGTGGTAGAACTGGGATGTGAAGTGAGGTCTTTCTTAGGTGAAAGCTCATTTTATTAATCACAATGCCGTTTGTTCTCTTGGAAAACATTACATGACTGTCACTGTGCCAGCTACTAAAGACACCAAAATAAATAAAACCACTTGATATTTGAATGATAACATATGCTAGAGGCACATGATAGAGAGGATGGCTAACTATCTGGTTCACAAAAGGAAATTGCAGACAGCAATATTAGCAAGGATTTTAAATGTTTGAGTTCATCAGCAAAGTGGAGTAAAAAGGCATCTAAGACAGAGGGGATAGCACATTCAAAACAGCTAGATGACTCGGGGTTATGTTCAGAGCAGACAGAAGGCAGAACTTGATAAACATTATAGCTGGCTGTCTTTTAAGTGGGCAGCTTTGTTAGCGTGTCAGCCTTTGCTGTGTAACAAACCACCCCATAATATAATGATTTAAGACAACACATATTTCATTTGCTTTTACTCCCATAGGTCAGCAATTGTGGCTGGGCTCAGCCGGGTGGTTCTTCTGGTCTTGTCAGACTCTTCAGGGTCCTGAATGATGGACAAAGATCTTGGCATTACTCCAGGAATGCAGTGTTTTCTGGTGGTCCTTGTATTAGAAAGCATAGTTTATCATTGTGTTTTCTTGTTAACCAGCTCTGAGAAGTCAGTTTGTCTTTTTCTTGTTTTTCCACTGACCAACACCTAGCATCTATCAGAACCTGTGTAGGTCAATGATGGCAAATTATCTGGGAAGGAGAGAGATTCTGATCAGTGGAGCAATGGGAGAGGCATTTTGTAAGGTATTAAAGTTTAATAATGGCTCAACATTTTTACCCCAAATTTACATCTTCACTAATGCTCTCCTTAGGTCTTGTTTTTTTTTTTGGCTGCATTGGGTCTTTGTTGCTGTGTGTGGGATTTCTCTAGTTGTGTCAAGCGGGGGCTACTCTTGGTTGCGGTGCACAGGCCTCTCATCGTGGTGGCTTCTCTTGTTGCGGAGCACGGGCTCTAGATGAGCGGGCTTCAGTAGTTGTGGCACGTGGGCTCAGTAGTTGTGGCTCGCGGGCTCTAGAGTGCAGGCTCAGTAGTTGTGGCACATGGGCTTAGTTGCTCCGCGGCATGTGGGATCTGGGACCAGGGCTCGAATCCGTGTCCCCTGCATTGGCAGGCGGATTGTTAACCACTGCACCACCAGGAAAGCCCTCAGGTCTTGTTTTTATATACAAGATATTATTACTGCTCTTAACATTTTGTGAGGCCTGCAGATTGCACAACTACAGGGGCTCTCTTTAAGAAAAATACCACAGGATTGTGAACAGAAAATTAGATATAAAATAAATATTTATTTAGAGCTGGAAAGGAAATAAGTTATACAGATTGAAAATCTATAAAATTCAATGTAATCTCACAAAATCTAGCCTAAATTAAAAAAAAGATATTAATAACTTCCAGGCACACATCTATAACAAGTTTTCCCTAAGATTTTGGGTGCATACTCTTTTATTGTCTCTTCACAGGATGACAACTGCATAATTTTCTTTTTTCTTTTTTTTTTTTTTTTTTTTTTGCGGTACCCGGGCCTCTCACTGTTGTGGCCTCTCCCGTTGCAGAGCACAGGCTCCGGACACGCAGGCTCAGCGGCCATGGCTCACGGGCCCAGCCGCTCCGCGGCATGTGGGATCTTTCCAGACAGGGGCATGAACCCGTGTCCCCTGCATCGGCAGGCAGACTCTCAACCACTGCGCCACCAGGGAAGCCCCATAATAATCTTTAATGAGAGAATAGAAAGCTTATTCAGTGTTTCTTCTAGCATGGTAGACTAAAATAGTTTTATTCATAATTTAGAAAATTTCTCTTCAGTATCCCAATCTACTGCTGGTCCTGTCATGTAAGTTTTTAGGATTGTTACCAACTTTAGGGAAAACTCTATTTAACTTCTTCCCTAGATGGGCTATAACATGTAAGAGCATTTGAAGTTTTCTTGTGTAACAACTAAATACTGAATCACCTTTGAATGACTGAGGTTCAGTGATTTCCTCTTGTAATGGTATATTTTGAGTTTTGTGTGACCTTATTGATGTCAGCATTTTGTTTCAGATCAGCCAGGCATTTGAATATCTCCCCAGTATATTCAGATGATCCATTCCTTTAGGTTGATCAAAATATTAAACAATTTAAGAGCCTATGCATTATGTCTGAGAGTCACTCTTCCTTCTAATGAATGACCACATTTAGTTTTTGTTATAATTCACTCCTAAATGCCAGATTGACTTCTATTGCTTTTCTTCCTTCATTTTTTCATTTTGTTTCCATTAATTTTTAATTGAATTTCCTCTCCTCTCCTTAACAAATAAAGATGATAAATGGGATGTTCATAAACATCCACTTCAGGAGCCTGTATTTCTTATTTGTTTTATTGAAACATTCCAGAATGCCTTTTCAAATTGCAGTGGAAATGGTGTATTGAAGCCTTATCAACTTTTTGAATACATTCTTTTTTTTTTTTTTACATTTTCTTTGTGCTCAGATTTCTCTTCTGAGTCTTCAGAAGTGTATGTCAGAGTCTTTTTAATGTCTTTAAGTCCATGTGCAAGACTTGAATAGCTTTATAATGGCCAGGCCATTTTATCACCCTTAAAATCTTTAAAGAAAAATCCGACTTGGCATGTGTGGATAAAATAACACATCTACAATTCAAATCTGAAAAGAAAACATTTAGTGTAGCAAAATACCAAAGGCATCAACAACCTCAGCACCGGGGAGGCAGCTTTCTCTTCACTAGGTTTAAGGCAATGACATGCTCACTGCACACATTGTGCCATTTTAAAATGTTTTAAAAGCGCATGTGGAGTCCTTTGTTCTCCATAGTAGCCGTGTTTTCATGTGACTGACCATGAATAGCATTCAAGGGCGGGCTACAGTAGTCCCAAACTTGTTTCCCTTGGTTGAATGAAGTCATCGATAGATAGTTGTCAGTCTACAAAAAAGTTAAAATTTTCTCATAGGATTTTTGGTAAAAAACTAGCACGCAGTACTAGCCCCAGCTCAGTGTTGGTTACATCCCAAGGAGGACCTACAGTAATGGAGTAGTATAATATTTAGGGGGCGGTTTATTTGATATAGCTCTCTTTTTCCCCACCTGGATGTTAATTAATTTTGATTGTCTCAGTAGTTACACTGATTTATTACATTATATAAATTTCATGTGTACAGCATTATATTTCTACTCCTATAAACCCTAGAATGTGTTCACGACCAAAAATTTAGTTTCCATCTCTCACCATACAGTTGACCCCCCTACCCATATGGTCCTCCCCCAGCCCCTCCCCCCCCATAACCACTACTCTGTTCTCTGTAACTATGTGTTTGTTTATGCTTGGTTTGGTTTGTTCACTTATTTTTTTCCCACTCAAATGTGGAATATAAAAAATGAATAAACAAAAAAGCAAAATGTTCAGTACCTCTCTTAATGGAACATGATTTATAACCAAAACAGCACCAAGCCATACAGGACACACCTGTAGGACATCCTATAGGACAGCCAGGATCTCAGAAGTCTGGTCATTAATTTTTTAAGTACTTGTTTCAGAAACATTTTTATGTCCATTTTTGTTCTGTTGGATTCTTTGTATTTCTTTGTAATACGATGCTTCATATTACTGTGATCATGATATTAGAAAAAAGTTATTTTTAGTTAAACCTATATGAATAAAAATACCGCTCACTGTAACAGTCTATCACGAAATATCACAGAAGTTACTGAAGTTGATGAATTCTGCAAAGGGGAGCTACTGTTGACCTTCATGCCAGTTTTGTCACTTGTACAACTTGTGTCTTACTTTGCTTTTATTTTCATCTCCCTCCTGACTTTGTTTTCTCTTTGGGAGTGTCCTGATTTTCCAGTTTTTGTTATCTTTCAATTGTCATTTTAATTTTATCCTTTTGGTTGCCAGGATCCTTTTCTGCATCTTTCTCATTTTGTCCATCAGAATTTTAATTCCTGTTGTGATATAACAACACAGTATTTGACATAAAGATTCTGCCAGTCTTGGCTTAATTTTTTTTTTTTTTACGTCTACTAAGACATTTCCCATCAGATTTTCATTTTGCTTTGATCAATACTTCTTAAAATGTATAAAATTATTCTGAAATTAAAGCATAAACAGGAGCAATTCAAATGCTTTTAAAAACTGCGTTTTCACTTTGTATTGAGCTACTTAATAGTGTAATCCAATTATTCTTCCTCCACATCCATTGACTTACTGATGAATGTGTAGGAGATTGTCACTTGTTTGTCACTTGTTACTTCAGGCTGTTTTTCTGTGTCGCTGACAATGTTGTGTTCTCTTTAATCTGGAACCAGCAGACTTCCTCAGGACAAGATGTGTTGGCTGTGGTAGATGCAATCCAACATGTTAGAATACATGAAACACACAGCTTCTCACACAGACACACTTGCTGTGATTGTTCTGTTTATTGTTCTCATACTGGTTTCCACTCTACAAACACAGGGATTCTGATAAATTCTATTTTGTTTCAAAGAAAAACGCATACGGTCCATTTATAATCATAACTTCTGAGATTTTGAGCATATTTGAGCATATTGCTGACAGGAGAGGGCCTCTGTTTTGATGAGACAAGGAGAAACAAACTTATAATTGTTCACAGTTGATGACTGGAAATATTTTCAGCCCTTGGAAAATTCTGGTTTCTGGCTGTGTACATTTCAAACCTTGTTTCTCTCCCACTAGCTACACAGACCCAGTGCCAGGGAATAGAGCACAGATTCCTATCAGGGTCAAACCCTGAATCTTCAAGTCACCGTGCAGGGTAATTTGGCACAGAGGGAGGTGGAGACTTCTAGAAGTTCTTCCTCTACCAGGATGGCTAGCAATAACTCAACTATAAATGGTAGTGACAGCAAATCACATAAATAATATCAACAAGTCCCCACTAAATATATCCCCAACTCAACCTCCCTTTAGCCAGACCTCCAAAGCACTTGGGGTAATTTATCACAGCAAAATGATAAAAGGCCCAATTAGTCAAAGAAAAGGGGACCCGGGGAAAATTCAGAGGAAACCAGGAACAAGCTTCCTAGCATCCTTTCCTAATGGAGTCACACGGGATGTGCTTAAATCCTCCAGCAATGAATTGTGACATACATGATAATAGAAAATCCTAAATAAAAACTTAACAAACAATTCAGCAGCACATTAAAAAAAAAAAAAGCACAGCATGACAATATGGCATTTATTCCAGTAATCAAGTGTGGTATGTTATAAGGCAATATGTTTAATTCATCATATTGGTAATTCTAAGGAAAACAACTTATGATAATCTTCATAGCTGCTGAGTAGGCATTAGGTAACACTGAAAATCCATTTTTAACTTTAAAAAACTTAAAGAGGAATTCATGATATTTTCCTAACTTGGTAAACTGTATTTCTTTTGTCCCAAAGGCATTTTCAGGATCAATGTGAAACATTCCCACTAAATTCAGGAAAAAGACAAGGATGCCATCACTCCCGTAATTTCTCATCATACCAGACGTGTTAATAAGATAAAGAAATTATATGTACAAACTTGGAAGGAGGAGGTGAAACAGTCAGTAATTAAATATATGACTATATACCTGAAAAATTCAAGGCAATTAACAAAAATATTAAAAATAATTTAATAAAATAGTGTGATTCAAAATTAATATCTAGAAATCAATAAACTAATTGCATATATATACATACACATACATACACTGCTATGTACCAAGAGCTGTTTATTACCTTGTGATATATACGAAGGAAGAAAATTATCAGTGGACTGTGAATAGCTTCGTTTACATTCCATGGTTCCGAGTGCATTCCTTCTGCCACTTTCTCAGAAACCATGTCAGCAGGGAACCAAAGGTTCTGTATCTGCAGGAGGCCAGATTCCCCTCAGATGAAACTCCACGCCTGCATCCTTCCAGGTTGCAGGTCTGTGCCCGCGCAGCAGTAGAAAATCCGGAGCGGAGAAGAAAGCTTCCCGCTTGGAAGTGGAGACATAGAGGAAAGGGCTGCAAAAGGCCAGTTCAAGGAGGGTTTTGAACATCATGGTGAAGACCCTGGGCTGAAGGCAATAAAGGCATCGAGTGAGCTGGGGGCAAATGTGGAGGCAGAGAGACGAGTTCAAAGGCTCCTGTAGAAACGGTCCAGCTGAGAGCTGATGAGGGGCTCATCTCTTGTAGCCATGATAGAGATAGAGAACAGATGGATACAAAATATTTAAGAAGTGAAGTTGGCCAGGTTTGGATAGTTGGTTTGGCCCATGTTGGAGGGCAGAATCTAATTGGTGCTATGTCTTTAGAATTCATCCTTCTAATATGGTTATTAGAATTTTAATTATTATTATTATTTTAGTAAATTGACAGAAATCAGAAGCCAGTGTTTGTATCTTGATAATTATAAAAATGCTTCACAGATCCCCTCTCTGTAACTGTGGCCCCTGTTTCTGTAGCTTTTACTATTACTTATAATTCACAAGAAATGTCCTATACCATCCTAATTCTTCTTCCCGGAGGTGTTTCAAGTTTCAGGTCATTGATGGAATAGAAAACTGGGAGACAAAAATAAAGAGTGAATTCCTAGGTAGAAATTGAAGTGACAAGTCTGGGATGAAATGTTTAGAATTGGAGTAATTGCCACAAAGAGCCCTGGAGTGTGTTCGGCTCAGTTTTATTAGTTTTTTCTTGCGTGATCCGTTGGGGTGCTTTAAAGATAGTGTGTGTTTTTTCGTGAGCGTGGGGCTACATGTTATTTTGAGCAATGAGAAAAAGAAAAAGAAAATGGTAGGTGCATCCTCATGCTTTTTTGCACTTCTACATTTTTCAGTGATATTTTATGAGCAACTGCCTACCCATTGACTTGTGAGCTTATTTTTGCCCAATGAGCCATTCAAGATGAGCACTGCAATTCAGAAGAACATAGACTGAAGTTATCCTTTAAAAAGTCTTGCTACACGGCAACATTAAAAAATATATATTCATTTGGGAAGCAGACTTTCACAAAATTAGAAAATCATAACTTGTCAAGTCCTTAATACCCCAGTCCTCAACTTTTTTTGACCTGAGTTTCACAGACAATCAACCCAGGCTGGCAGTGCAGTTTATCACCGCTGAACTTTGCCACCTGGCTTAATTTCCCTTTCAGCTTGACTTGGTAATAATATCCGCCTAATGGAATCCCATCTCCAAAATTTCCAGTCATCCCTGCGTTGCACAATGGATGAAGCTAATCATGTTTTAAAGAGACTGAATATTACAGTGACATAAAAAGGTTCATTATGTCTTGGTTAGGAGTATTAAACATCTGTGACCCGGGGGAGGAGAAAGGCAGAGATTAAGTTTGATGTTTGAGTGAAAACTAGGTGATAAAAACAATTAAGGGCATTAATGGAGGAAGATTCTGGGCATTTTAGTACCACTGACCTTTCCAAGCGCACTGCTTCTCTTTGCATCGTCTCTTCAATTGCTATGTCTCCTGAGAGGGGAAAAGGATAATTTAGGGGATTGGATGGAAATTCACTCAGTTTCTTCGGTGGAGGAGGGCTGCCGCTCCATCCCATCACCCAGGGGTTTGTGTGTCTGCAGGCTCGTTTCCTGATCAGCGAGCCTCTGAACCATCGGGACCCACACCTGTACTGCTTGATACCGTGAAGGCAGTAGCGTGTGGATGACCAGTCTGATTTTTAACCCCCACTAGTGCATGCGTTTGCAGACGAAGCTTGGTGGGGTGGAGGAAAGAACGGATGTTGAAAGTCAGACGGAGCTGCTGGCAGCCCTTCTCCACCACTGGCTGGCTGTATGAACTTCTGTAAGCGGCTTAACCTCTTTGAGCCCCATTTTCTCATCTGTAAGAGGGAGGTGATGACATCAAGGTCTGTGAGATCAAATGAGACACATAAACAAAGCACCTGGAATAGTACTCAGGACAGTCTCCATCTCTTTGCCCCTCACTTTCTAGATTCCTGTGAAGACCTCTTTCTCTATGAGGAAATTCATTCACTTACTCATTTTCCCCGCTGTGCTTACATAGTACTGACTGTGGGCCAGGTACTGGGCTACATGAGATTCAGAGATCATTAAAATGCATATTTTCTTTAGTAGGTTCTAGTTAAGTTGATCAGAGAATGGAGGGAATAGGATCAAGTTCATAAATTTGAGCTGAAGATGAATCACTTAATTTTGTTTTGTGTTCTTGCTTCAAATGTCTGTTAAGAGTAACAGCCGTTTAACGAGCACCCGTTACAGCCTAAACACTGTACTGAGTGTTTTAAACGTAATGCTTATTTTCATTTTAAAAATACTATTTTTGATTATATAACAAGATTCATCATGATCACAGAAGGATAAAAGTGAAATTTGGGATATATTTGAAGACAGAAATAATGGCTTAAAATTTTTCTTGCAAGAACCACCGTCAAAACATATCCATTGTTAACATTTGGGTGTGTAACTTTCCAGAACTTTCTGAGACTTTCTCTCTCTAATTATATACATAACTTTGTATTAAATTTTTGTATGTGTATATATGGTAGAAAATAGAAAATTTTGAAAACAAAAATGGAATCACATATCAGGAATTTACAGCATGCTTTTTCTGTCAGTAGTATATTATGAATCTCCTTTTGTGTTCTATAATTCTTAACTGGTTATATGTTTGTCTCCAATTTTTACACCACAAGCAATTCAGAAACAAATGGTTTTGCACATACATCCTTTTGTGCCGAGCCAATGATTCCCTTATGATCCATTCCTAGAACTAGAATTCCTGGGCTGACTTTTAAAATAACGTGTTTTTATGGCTGTGGCCAAATTTGTCTCCAGAAATGTTTTGCTTTTTACACACCCGCCAACACTCCATAAGAGTGCTGATTTCTTTTCAGTTTCACCCTCATTTTTATCGTTCTTTTCCATTCCTTCAGGTGTAATAGCTGAAGGTATTTTCTTGTTTTAGTTTCTGTCTCTTCACTTACTGGCTAGGTTGATCATTTACTGTCCATTTATGTTAACCTTGCCAATTCCTTTTTTAAACCATTAAAAAAAATTGAAGTAGAGTTAATTTACAATATGTTAGTTTCAGGTGTACAGCAAAGTGATTCAGTTATATATACATTCTTTTTCAGATTCTTTTCCATTATAGGTTATTACGAGATAGTGAATATAGTTCCCTGTGCTCTACAGTAGGTCCTTGCTGCTTATCTATTTTATATATAGTAGTGTGTATATGTTAATCCCAGACTCCTAATTTATCTCTTCCCCTCCCACTGCTATCACCTTTGGCAACCATAGGTTTCTTTTCTATGTCTGTGAGTCTATTTCTGTTTTGTAAATAAGTTCATTTGTATCATTGTTTTAGATTCCACGTATGAGTGATACCATATATTTGTCCTTCTCTGTCTGACTTCACTCAGCAGGACAATCTCTAGGTCCATCCATGTTGCTGCAAATGGCATTATTTCATTCTTTTTTATGGCTGAGTAATATTCGATTTTATCTATACACATCATCTTCTTTATCCGTTGATGTACATCTGCTGATGTACATTTAGGTTGTACGTACGTGTCTTGGCTGTTGTAAATAGTACTGCTGTGGACATCGGGGTGCGTGTATCTTTTCGAATTAGAGTTTTCTCTGGATGTATGCCCAGGAGTGGGATATATGCTGGATCATGTGGCAGGAAATCTGAAGTCGGCACTTGCTGCCAGGTCAGTGTCTCTGCAATCCTTTTGATCTTACCCTCAGGGCTATAAAATAGCTGTTGCAACTCTAGTCATCACAGCTGCATTCCAGGCAGAAAGAAGGGGGAGAGATGTGTACATCTTTTTTTATTAAGAAAGCCAAACAATTCTCAAGACCAGCCCCAGAAGACGTCTGCTTCAGCCTCAGAGACCAGAACATGGCCATACTTCTCTAGGAGAGAGGCTGGGAAACGAGAGACCACGGATACCCTGATGGCCGGGGTCAGTCACGATCTGTTCCTTGGGTTGGGTGTTTGGCTGCTCCAAGCCAGACTGTCTTCTTTGTCGAGCACGGAGGGGGCGGGAATTTGGATGGCCAGCTAGCACAGCTTGTTTCCTGCTGGCGCCCCTCTGGGCGGGTTAGGGTTAAGATGCTTGCTTTCCATTGTCTAAAATTTAGTGTGCGCCTCTCATTGGCTGTCCTCTCTTCTCTCACCTCTCTTGTCTTTATAGGTTTTGATTTAATGAATTCCCTTACTGTCATTCTTTCAGCGTTTGGGGACGTGGCTGCTTTTAACTGCAAAGCCAGAATGCATTCTACTCCTGCTCTGGGCCATCGAAGCACTACTTTCGCTCTCTGTTTTTTTTCTGTTTTTGTTTTTAACATCTTTATTGGAGTATAATTGCTTTACAATGGTGTGTTAGTTTCTGCCTTATAACAAAGTGAATCAGCTGTACATATACGTATATACCCATATCTCCTCCCTCTTGCGTCTCCCCCCCAACCTCCCTATCCCACCCCTCTAGGTGGTCACAAAGCACAGAGCTGATCTCCCTGTGCTATGTGGCTGCTTCCCACTAGCTGTCTATTTTACATTTGGTAGTGTATATATGTCCATGCCACTCTCTCACTTCATCCCAGCTTACCCTTCCCCCTCCCCATATCCTCAAGTCCATTCTCTAATAGGTCTGTGTCTTTATTCCTGTCTTACCCCTAGGTTCTTCCTGACATTTTTTTTTCTTGGATTCCATATATATGTGTTAGCATACGGTATTTGTCTTTCTCTTTCTGACTTATTTCACTCTGTATGACAGACTCTAGGTCCATCCACCTCACTGCAAATAACTCAGTTTCATCAAAAAATCTAGAAACAATAAATGCTGGAGAGGGTGTGGAGAAAAGGGAACCCTCTTGTACTGCTGGTGAGAATGTAGATTGATACAGCCACTATGGAGAACAGTATGGAGGTTCCTTAAAAAACTACAAATAGAACTACCATACGACCCAGCAATCCCACTACTGGGCATATACCCTGAGAAAACCATAATTCAAAAAGAGTCATGTACCACAATGTTCATTGCAGCTCTATTTACAATAGCCAGGAGATGGAAGCAACCTAAGTGTCCATCGTTGGATGAATGGATAAAAAAGATGTGGCACATATATACAATGGAATATTACTCTGCCCTCCGTTTTTTTTTGGTTTTTTTTTTTTTTTTTTTTTGTGGTACGTGGGCCTCACTGTTGCGGCCTCTCGTGTTGCGGAGCACAGGCTCCGGACGCGCAGGCGCAGCGGCCATGGCTCACGGGCCCAGCCGCTCCGCGGCATGTGGGATCTTCCCAGACCCGGGCCCGAACCCGCGTCCCCTGCATCGGCAGGCGGACTCTCAACCACTGCGCCACCAGGGAAGCCCTGCCCTCCGTTTTTAACAATATATTTTTTCAGAGACGACTTTACACATTCCCAGGGGGCAGGAAGGCTCCCTGCTCACGCTTCCCTTCCAGAGCCTGACCAAGGGCCTGGCTCACCGCGGGCCTGGCTCACCGCAGGTGCAGAGAACATCGTTGCTGACCGGAGCCACCGGGAAAGGAAACCTTCCTTACATCTTACTCAGGTCCTCCAGGTGACAGCTTTGCCAGTGTCTTCTCATTGCTGGCCTCTACAGAACTGTGAAATGGCGCATCCTGTCTTTTTCAAGAGGAAGCAAGGAAAGTAATAGAAGCTCCTGGGGGCAGAGTTTCAGAGTCCAGAGCCAGGCCGAGGTATATTTTTAGTTACAGGCTTCCGAGGCGGCAGATTGGAGTTGCGGCTGCAGGGAAGGAGTGGGCGGGGTGCGCCCCCGCCTGCCGGGGGCTCCGAGGAGCTGAAAAGCCCTCAAAGCGCCTGGCTCTCCTCGTGGCGGGCGGGGAGGGAGCCGAGCACCAGAACCTCAGACTCACCTGCTCGGGGGGCTGAGGGGTCCAGAGTGGGCGTGGCTCCCTGCACAGTTCCGCCGTGGACTGTGTGCAGGGCAGCAAAGGGAGAGAGAGCGGGGACGGTCGTTCGGGGCTCCGAAGGGGACTGCCTCACCTGGATTCATCCGTTTGGAGCCTCGGAATGTTGACTTAACACTCAGTAGCATCCACGCAAGCCAGCCCCCGTGTAGGAGTAATAGTGACATTTAATAAGCCGCACACATTAACAGTTTGTAAGCTCTCTGTTACACGTACACCCATGAAACCATCACCACGACTGGCATTGTGAACACATCCATCACCTCCAGAGCGTCTTCCCATTCCCTGGTAATCCTTCCTTGCCACCCTGCCATCCACCAGCAGCCGCAGATCTGCTTTACATCGGTGCACACGGAACATAGTCTGATAACCGATCTACAGAGCTGATGGAAAGACCCAGCACGCATGTCCCTGCTTCTGCGTGGACAGCTTCTCTTGACTCTTTTCTTTCCTGGGTATGGGACATTTTTCTTTGCAGGTGAAATCACTTTTGTTGAAAGCTGTACAGTTTCAACAATATAATGTGGCTACTCTGGAAATGTGACTCCCCTCTCGCTAGGGTTGACTGTTGTTACTCTTTGTTGCTGTTATTGACGCTCCTTGTTTATTTCGTGACTTTTCTGGACTAATCTTCTAACACCTGTATGTCCTGTCCTGTGCCGCCACTGAGGTCTGTGCCCACTTAGCTCCATGGTCAGTTGGAGACTGGACAGAGATGTCCTCAAATCCTTGAACCAATAAGTCTCCTGCTTTGCCAAGGAGCTGTGTTTGTGTGAGTGTGTTTGGACACCTTTTCGCTACTCTAGCAGTTTGTAACTTTGCCTTAATCATTACTTCCTGTTTGCACAGAGTCTCAAGGGGAGCCAGAAGTGGTCCTTCCTGGGAACGTGCACACCCGTGCACGTGTGTGTGGCCCGTGAGATCCCAGGGATGCGCTGCAGCTTTTCAAAGTCCCCTGTGAACCTCGCGTTCCTCAGATCTTTCAGAGGTTTTGGCTCGCCTCTTTTTTGCCCCCAATAGCATCACCACCTCAAGCTGTCGCACCACAGTATGAGACAGTTGCCGCTCAGTTTTAAGTGTACTTCTCTTCAGAGCAGTGTTAGGTGCGCACAGTAAAATTGAGCAAAAAGCACAGGGAGTCCCTGTATGTCCCCAGGCCCCACGAACACCCAGGCTTCCTCAGCATCAGCATCCCACCCGAGTGGTACCCCGATGCCGCATCACCTGAAGTCCGGAGTTTACGTTAGGGCCCACTCTGGGTGGTGGACAGTCTGTGGATTTCACGAACATATAACGACATGCATCTACTGCTGTAGTTGCATACAGAATAGTTTCAGTGCCCTAAAAATCCTCAGGGCTCCGTCTGTTCCTCCTCCCCTCCTCCCTGACCCCTGGCAACCATCGATCTTTTTTATTGTTTCTATATTTTGCCGATTCCAGAATGTCATGTAGCTGGAATCGTAACAGTCCATAGCCTTTTCAGATTGGCTTCTTTCACTTAGTAATTGCATTTAAGGTTCCTCCGTGTCTTTCCATGGCTTGATAGCTCATTTCTTTTTAGAGCTGAATGGTATTCCATTGTCTGGATGGACCACAATTTATGTATGTGTTGAGCTGCTGAAGGACATCTTAGTTGCTTCTAGGTTTTGGCAGTTATGATTTAAGCTGCTCTAAACGTATGTGTGCAGGTTTTTGTGTGACCATAAGTTTTCAACTCCTTTCAACATCCCTTCCTTCCCAGCTCCATAGGGACCTTGAAAACCAGCTGCCTTGCAATCTTGATTGCTGGGCAAACAAGCAGCCTTGCAGACACTGAAGGGTCTGGGGCTCTTCAAAAGTCCCATCCCCATCACACTGCACTATTTCTCTCGTCTGGCAACTCCCTGGAAAAGCCCCATTATTTGACCTGATTCAGAGCTCACACAATGAGAAAAGTTCTATCCCCAGGGTGTTTGTCAAAAACAATTAGTGGTCAAGAGGATGAGAAAACAAGCCACAGACTAGGGGAAAATATTTGTCAAAGACATATCTGATAAAGGACTGTTATCCAAAATATACAAAGAATACTTAAAACTCAACAGTAAAAAAAATGAATAACCCAGTTAAAAACTGGGCAAAGGATCTGAGCAGACACGTCATCAAAGAAGATATACAGATGGAAAATAAGCATGTGAAAAGATGCTCAACATCGTATGTCATTAGGGAACTGCAAATTAAAGCCACAGTGAGATGCCATTGCACACCCATTAGAATGGGCAAAACCCAGAGCACTGACAACATCAGATGTTGGTGAGGGTGTAGAGCAACAGGAACCCTAGGAAGGAGGAGCACGACTGCTGGATGATATGCTGAGAGTAGGTTTAGTTTTGTAAGAAACTGCCGAACTGTCTTCCAAGGTGGCACTAGCATTGTGCTTTCCTAGCAGCAGTGAATGAGAGTTCCTGTTGCCCATTTTTTAACTGGGTTATTCTTTTTTTTTTTTTTACTGTTGAGTTTTAAGTATTCTTTGTGTATTTTGGATAACAGTCCTTTATCAGATATGTCTTTGACAAATATTTTCCCCTAGTCTGTGGCTTGTTTT
This sequence comes from Stenella coeruleoalba, assembly GCF_951394435.1. Lineage (NCBI taxonomy): Eukaryota > Metazoa > Chordata > Mammalia > Artiodactyla > Delphinidae > Stenella > Stenella coeruleoalba. The sequence continues at coordinate 5,834,587 of NC_137163.1, read as the reverse complement.
CTCATCCTCTTGACCACTGATTGTTTTTGACAAACACCCTGGGGATAGAACTTTTCTCATTGTGTGAGCTCTGAATCAGGTCAAATAATGGGGCTTTTCCAGGGAGTTGCCAGACGAGAGAAATAGTGCAGTGTGATGGGGATGGGACTTTTGAAGAGCCCCAGACCCATCAGTGTCTGCGAGGCTGCTTGTTTGCCCAGCAATCAAGATTGCAAGGCAGCTGGTTTTCAAGGTCCCTATAGAGCTGGGAAGGAAGGGATGGAAATAGGACAAGTTAAAACATCACAGCACTCCCGATTCTTACCAAGATTCAGCTATTTTTTCTTGAATAAATGCTCCTTGGATTATTGCAAGATATTTGTTAATTTCCAGAATTTTGGAAAATGTGATTAGACTTTTTTTTTTTTTCTTTTGCCAGCGCTCTTGTTGTCTTTGTGGAGGAGTGGATCTTCAGAGGGTTCTTTCTCTGCTCTTCTGGAAGTCGGTCCTCATTGGTTCTTTTCTGCATAATGGACTGAGTATTTTCCACATCGTGTGTGATGTTAAAAGTTGTTTCATACAGCAAGGATTCTATGCTCAAAAAAAATTGAGAAGTAATACATAAGCAGATTAAAAACATCTCCTGTGTTACGTGCTCTTCTCCACCTTTGATCCCAACACAGCCTTGGTACCTGGTTCCATGCCCGCTGGGGTCCTACCTTCTGCCGCTGCAGTAGCATCTCATGCTATATTCCTCTGTGGTTTTGTCTCATTGTTTCCCCTAAGCTGCAGCAGATCTCTTGGCCTGTGTGAAGGTGTCCAGGGGTGTAAGAGAGTTAATGCTTTGGGGGTCAGCCCTCAACAAATAGAGGATCAGAAGTGGTGGTTAAATGCAAGCTTCGTGAAGTTGGAGAGAAAACTCTGAGGGCATTTCCCTCTATTCCATGTAGGGACCCTCCGGAGACCAACCGCCAGGTAACCATAGTGGTGGCCACCTCCATAGTGTAGCGTTTATTACCTTTTCCTCCTTCCCTGTCTTGCCGTTCCTTCTATCCTGATTCCTGTGATCACCTTTATAACTCTGTGCAAATCTATGTCTCAGACTTTGCCTGTAGGGAAATCGAAATGAAGAGATGTGGTTTCAGGAAAAGCTAAATAGTTCCTCTCTATTACAGTTCTCAGAGAGTTTTATCCACTATTTCAGATTATCATTATCTAAGAGAAGGTTATGGTATGCCTTTAGCCATTGAACCTTTAAAAATTTATCAACTGAGGGTATGTGCCCCATGGAATATGAACATGCTTTTAGAAGTGTTGGTTTAACGTATACAAATACCTACCCGAGCTTAGGATATCCTTTTAGGTGCCAGTTAACGTGAGGTAAGAGTCATCCGGCATTAAAGGCATATAGCCTCCCCAGGATAGGAGCAAAGTCCTCTGGGGGTTGGGCAAAAGTATCATCACATCAAGATGCCTCAATATTTCACACGCTTTATAATATCCAAGCTCACACAACAGGCCAAAGCATCGCTATTCGCCAGGCTCAGTCTGATGTAGAGATGATAGATCTCTCCATGAGATAGAGTTCATACTTTATATTTTATTTGATTTCTCATTTTATTTGATTTCTCATTTGATGAAAAATTTATGATGTCTATTCTACAACAAAACAATGTGATTGTAATTTAGCTGATTTTATCTGTTGTGCTATATTAAAATGTGCCATGTTTTATCACTTAGAATATCCAATTTGGGGGATATTAGAATTATAGCGTAATGCTGGCTTGTATGCATGTGTGTATTAGGGAGGTGGTGACAACTTCTTGTCAACATCTCATGGTTTGGGGTACCCCTCCCCCCTCCAAGTGACTCTGGGGATACCTCCCACTTCCAAGTTATTACAAGAGTCTAGTGATTTTCAGCCAGTTGGGGACCTTCCTGGAATTTTCCATTATTGGCAGTAGATGAGAAGTTGTCTTTTTCTTTTGAATCAAGGGTGGTAAACATGTAGGCGTGGGGCTGGTGATGGCTGTTTCGACTGCTATGTGGAGAAAGCTTGACTACAGGAAGAAAATCCAGTTAACAAAGGGAACCAGAGAAGGACGTTGAGTGGACAGAAAGGTGGAGAGCTACTGTCATTGCTGAGCCCTTATCCAGAGCTGTGCCTGAAGGCAGCTTTGTCTCAGGACTTGCCAGTTGCATGCGTCTATAAATTCTCTTTATTGCAACTTGCTGAACTAGTTGGCCTTAGAATTCTGTCACTCGTCACCAAAATTCTTGACTTGGTGCATGGTAAATATCTGTGCTTGGTTCTGACTTCCTGCCCACCCCCCTCTCCTATCCCCTTGCCCTTTCTAGGGGAGAATGTGTTTGCTATGGACTCAGGCAGACCTGGGCTTATAACCTGGTTTTATCAAATGTTATTGTCACTGACAGTTTCTGAGAGAAGTATGACAATGTCAGAGTAAAAGGTATGTTTTGGGCCAATCACATCTAGGGTTCAAATCCTGGATACGTCACTTTTAATCTTTGTGCTGTTGGGCAAATTTCATAAATTCTTTGAACTATGTTTTCTCAATGTAATGTGTAAATTATACCTTTTAACTTTTGTAGTTACTTTGATGATCAGAAATGATTTGCTTCGCAAGCTTGATAAATAATTGTTACATATTTTGAATACATCATTAGTTTTTCTTATTCCATAAAAGCAGTTCACTTAATAAAAACAAACAAAAGAACAAATGAAACAAAAATAGAAACATTCAACCTCAGAATCTTCTTTCCCAGGGATGAATGGAGGTCTAGCAAACTAAGGTTCCAGGACAAAATGCCTCTGATACATGATACTGTTTCTATTTTTGCTCTCCCAACAGAAGGACTAAATAGGGAATGTTTGTTCATTGACCTGTAAACTTATGATCTTAACAAATAAAATAAATATTTGCTTTGTGGGACAGTGGTATTTTTCCTCCTAAAATAACAGAAGGGAGAGAAAAAAATTTCTATGCCTCTTTCATCCCCACATTCTGTGGCTAATCCTCCACAGTATTGAAATCAGATATAGTTACTCATTAAGAAAGGGACACGAGATTGCTTGTGCATGAATTGTGTGCCAGGTAGTTTATATTCCTTTTTTTCTTTTAACTCTTCTGTGAACAACCCTGTGATGCCCGCAGCCACCTTGCTGCAGGAGCCGGCTGAGGAGTTACTAGGTCTCTGCTAGGTCTCTTCAGCGCCCTCTGTTGGCAAAGTTCACAATGGAAAAAATGTTTAGAGGGCCCAGCTCCATTTTTTTGCAGAACTGACATTGAAGGATTAATTTTCAGTCGAGAGGCAATAAATTGATAATGGACACACTTATAAACCATCACAGGAGGCACTCAGTAAGGGAGAATAGTTAATACCAAGAAAAAGACACCCTAGGAGACTTTCCTTTTAAAAGAAGAAAATGTCGTAGTAAATGGTGATATTTTAATTTAGAAACATAAAATTCAAAATTTGAAAGTGAGTGCATTTTACTTATAATGAATCATAGTTAGGTTATAATTAAAACTATGATAACCGTCCTGTGCCTTAGTTCTCACATCTGGAAAAAGAAAAGTTTACAATAATGGAACTTATTAGGGTCATTGGGAGAAACTTCATGGCATATTACACATAATGGATTTAGAACAGTGCCTGGCATGTATTAAACAATAAACATTAGCTACTATTTTTAATTTTTAGAATGCACAAAATGGTTAATTTTGAAAAGCAAAATAAATATTTGTGTTATAATAAATACATTCAGTAATTTCACTTAATAGATATTTGTCAATCACCTACAAAGGTGTATTTAGATCAGTGGTGAAAAACGGGAAAAATCTCTAGTAGAGTTGATATTCTAGCATGGACTGTATAAGCACTAATAACCTCATGAGGTGTGTCTTGTCCTTCTGTCTTTCCTCTCTACCTTTTGAAGAAAGAGAAGGATGAAGGTCTAGAACAGAATTCGGCAAACCACAGCCAGCAGGCCATAACTGGCTCACCGCTTATTTTTGTAAATGTCCTTTTATTGGAATACAGTCAAACCCATTCATTTATGCATTGTCTGTGGCTGTTTTTGTGCTACAATGGTAGAGTTAAGTAGCTGTGACAGAGACCAGGTGACCTGCAAGCTGAAAAAATTTACTGTCTAGTTTTTACGGGAAAAGATTGCCAACCTCTGGTCAAGAAGTTGGCAGATCTACATGGATGGAAGGAGTCTGATTGGACGAGAACTTCCCTCCCATCCCATCCCACCCCACACCACGCCAATCCACCCACATCAGACCACATCTTGAGTGAGAAACATACTTGCATTCATGTTAACCCTCTGAGAATTTTGAGGTTGTTTGTTACAATAGTTAGCTTACCTTTATGAATTTAAAGTGTCCAGTTTTCTAAGGGATTCACCAGTTTTACCAGCGGCTACTTGTAGTCCTGTAATACTCACATAAATCTCTTGTGAACTGCCTGTTCAGGTTACGTATTTTATCTTTTTTTTTCAAATTGGAGTATAGTTGATTTACAGTATTGTGTGTGTTTGGGGCATACAGCAAAGTGATTGTTATACATACGTATATTCTTTTTCAGATTCTTGCCCATTATAGGTTATTACAAGATATTGACTGTAGTTCCCTGTGCTACACAGTACATCCTTGTTGCTTCTCTACAGATTTTATCTTTCACTGTTTGTTAACTATCAAGGTCATCAAGATGAAAGTTCAAGGTTGAGCCTTGGTGTCCTCCTTTAGAGGCAAGAGCATTTTGTTGAAAGGAGGGATGCCTGCCCTGACTTGGGGCCATCTAGATGGGCGAATAGAAATCTGAGCTGACTCTTGACTATAAAGAGTAGACTATGAGCACAGGCAGTGGCCTTGCCAGTTCAACCAAATTCTAGGAAGTAACGCTAGGCTCAAGGCTGAACGAACCAGGAGCTCGGTATCCTCCATGACTGCGCAAAAGCCGTTAACACGAAGACTTCCTCATAGGTAAGACATACCAATTTCAAACTCATACATCCTGAGACTCCAGTCAGGATAAAGTTTAAAAGAAATAAAATGGAAACACTAACAACTGACATACCCATTTGAGACTAGCTAGAGTATCATCATCATTATTATTATTAGCTGCCATTTATTTAGCTCTCACTGTGGACCTGGTGTTTTGCTTATGCTGCCTGTAATTCTTACAAGTGCCCTGCTTGGCTTAATTGGTTCAGTCTCCAGCCATCCTCCAAGTTTTGGTTCACATGCCACTTCCTCCATGAAGCCTACCCTGACCACACCTCCCCTCTTCCCCAGCAGTAGCTACTCTCTAGTTCATGCTTCTAAAGGCTTTCTTGAGCATCTCTCATCATGTTTTTCACTTTGATTACGATTTCTGTTAATATTATTCCATTACTGCTTCCCCTTCTAGACTCTTCATTGATGGCAGAATCTGCGTTTAACTCCTCCTTTCTTCATTTGCCCATGTGTTCTTTAAGAAAACACCTATTATCCATCTACTTTTTCAAGGCAATTGATAGGTACAGGAAGTACAAAGTGAATGAGGCCTGGTGTCTTTGTGGAGTGAGTTCCCATTATTATGGAAGAAGCAGACCTTTAAACATAATTTCAGTGTGCGCAGACTGATCTCAGATGTTTAGGCTGGGCGTCGAAGCACGAGATGGTAAAGTACAGGCAAAGGTTTGGAGATGTTATGGTCAATGCCATGTTTGCATTTGGACTGCAGATCGCACTTTGGACGGTTGGAGTAGAGGGCAGATGGGGGGAGTGATGGGCCATGAGTCTAGAAAGGTAGCTTGAAAGTCATATTTTGTGACTCTGCTGGTGCAGCACAATATAGGTCCTCAAATGTCTGTTGACTGTCTCGCTTTCACTCACAACGTGGCACCTCATATAAAGCCCTTTGATACCTCCTGTGTGATGTTTCAACTCAAAACTTTGTGGAGTGTGGGGAGAGAATAAGAAAGTAAGGTTTTGAAGACCTGGGTTTGGGATTTGATTTCCTAGCCCTCTTTTGGCCTCTTCTGCTTTTGTTCCAACCCAGAAACCCTCCTTGAAGTCAGCAGAAAGTTTGGGATCTTGGCATGATGTAAGTTCAGGCCCTTAGACATTCTATTTTTAATAGACAGGCATGGTTGAGTTTTTGTAAATGAAAAAAAAATCAATAAGGCTTTGATATGAAGACTTTGCTTTTCTTTCTTTTTTTTTTTTTTTTTTTTTGGTCAGGAGTGAAAAAGTCACTCTGTACCAAAGAAAAATGATGTCCACAGATGAAATATGTTTTCCCTGATGGTTTTTGATCAACTCAATGCATACCAAGTGCTTTCAAGGACTCAGGATCCCGCTGGAGGTGGGCAGGCCTGTGGAAACTGAATCTGTGCATCTCTTGGCATTTTTGTGGACTCTGATTATTTTAACGTGTCTGTTGGAAGTCAGAGTTTTCACAGTTTATTAAATTTAGAAATAGAGCTCACCAGATAAATGGAGACTGTCATCTGGAGGGCAGGAACTCTTTTCCCAGTTCTGGTCCTTGCCAATTATTACACACTTTTGGTGTCCAGCCCTGATGGGTGATTCATCATGTCACTTCTTGGTAATCTTTGATAAGTTTCCATCGTTCATAGTACAAAACTTAGATGCCTTCATGGTACGATACCATTTGGCAGCAACAAAATCTCTGGGCTAGTAACTGGAAGGTCCAGGATCAGGTGCAGTGAGGCTACTGACTGGTCATGCTGCTCTGGAAGGATCTCCGTGCCTCCCTGGGGTTCAGAACCTCCATAAAGCAGTTTTGTTGGGGAAAATAATCTATAAATTCTATTTTAATTCTTTGTTTTTGTTTGAACATTCTGTATCTCTGTCTGAAATTTTCAAACTTATCTCCTACCAGTATGTGCTGGAGGTCTGCTATATGCCAGAAAATGACAGTACATTATTCTTTTGGCTCTTCGTATAATTACAACAAATATTTATATGTCAGAGGAAAGGAAGCAGAGATCCAAGGTCACACAGCTGCACAGGGCAGAACTGTGACGGAGCAAGGGTTCTGGTGATCTCGGTGCCCTCTTTCGCTCTGCCCAGTGGTCAGGATTATGAGTCTTACTAAGCTGAGACCACTTAAGCAAAAGGGGGCCAGAAGACCTCAGTGCCTTCAAGAGGTGAGAATGGACTCTAGTCTTCATTAAAGAAGTCCAGGAAATGTGCTGTTTTATTTTTCGTAGAGACGTATATATAAACCTGTAAGGACAGGTTGGTGTAGTGGAAATCGTCTTGTATTAGCCACAGGACAGAGATTTTGTCTGAGTTGCATGTGGTCAGTACATGTTGAACTGTACTGACTGTACTGAGTGAATGGCCTATTTTTATTTATTTATTTATTTACTTACTTACTTACTTTACTGGCCGTGCTGTGCGGTTTGCGTGATCTCAGTTCCCTGACCAGGGATTGAATCTGGGCCATGGCAGTGAAGGCCCGGAATCCTAACCACTAGGGCCACCAGCGAACTCCCTGAATGGACTACTTTTAAACTAGAGTTCATGAGCCTTCCATCACTAGTTCGTTATAGTATTTATTATCACCTTGGTTAAGTGGAATAAAGTTCTGAGATGGCAGTTTTCTCCAGTAAAATGAGATGGTTGGACACCAGATGATTCTAATTCTCAGGTTCTATGAAATAATGGGGAAGACTGTGTTAGTAAAACTTATAAGTATTGGATCTGAAAGGCTCAGAAATCATACTTGATTATTTAGAATAACTCCTTTGAATAGGCTGGGGGCCAAAGGAAACTACCAATTAACTCCAAAGCAAAGATTACCCAACTTCCAGCTATAAGGGAGGAGGGCTCAGATTCTCCCCAATCAGAAGGTTTTTGTTGATCAATTAAGGGCTGGTCTTATATTTTCTTTTCTTGTTTTTCATTAATTTTTATTGGAGTATAGCTGCTTTAAAGTGTGGCGTTAGTTTCTTGCCGTACAGCAAGGTGCTCTTAGGTTTTCGGATTTTCTTTCTATTGGCTTCTTCCCCTCACCATCTTAATATGTTAAGTCTCTGCATCTTTAAAGTAGATTATTAATTTGTGCCCATGCTTCCTCTGGTTATCTCTCTTCCCCTCATCTGTCTCTAGCACCAATTCTTTTCTCTCCCTTACCTGTCACTCACTATACAACCTGGGATGTGCAGACCCTGGCCCTCACCGCTCCACTGACATTGCATTTCCCAAGGTCTCCAATATTGTCTTTGTTGGTAATTCCAAAGGACCCTTTCTGGACTTCCTCCTGGCAATCGGCAGTGTTATGATGAAAATTTTTCTAAAACAATACTTTGAAAGATACAAAATTTAAAGTCATTTTTATCTCTGGACTTGGGTGGGTGGTGAAGGCAAGGGACTGGGATGAGAAGAGCCTTAGATTAAGGCTTAGGTACTAACGTTCTTCTTCATGGTTAGGCGATGGATATATAGATGCTCTTTACCTAACAGGTATGATTTTATCAAACCCTAAGAAATAATAGAAGGCATGGACCACTGGTGATAGTGTTTCTTGAGCCAAGAATTACAACTTCTGTGTGCTTTAGGTTCATAAAGTAAACAACACAAGTATAAAATTTTGATTTACATTTTCCTGTAAGCTACATGACAGTGTGTTTTATTTCTCTCTGATCCACATCAGGATAGTGCTGGGATTTAGAAGGGGATGTAAGGAATCAAAATGCTACGTAGGATATTTCAGAAGGAAAACACATTTTCCCCTCCCTCCCTCCTCCCCTCCCTCCCTTTCTCTCTCCTGTCTATCCACCCATCCATCAAGCCAACAAGTGCCATTCTGCCTTTTACTCTAAGGTAACCGAGGGATTTAAAACTTGCTTGTAAACTGCCTGAGGGCAGGGGCCACACCTGTATCTTTTTTGTTTTTTGTTTGGTGTTTTGGGGGGAGGGTACGCGGGCCTCTCACTGCTGCGGCCTCTCCCGTTGCGGAGCACAGCCTCCGGACGTGCAGGCTCAGCGGCTATGGCTCACGGGCCCAGCCACTCCGCGGCACGTGGGATCTTCCCGGACCGGGGCACGAACCCGCGTCCCCTGCATCAGCAGGCGGACCCCCAACCACTGCCCCACCAGGGAAGCCCCACACCTGTATCTTTGCACTCTCCAGCGTCTTGCCTTTGTTGTAGCTACAAAAGTGTTTGTTATACACGAAGTATGGAACTTTAACCATTTTCTCTCTAAACAGGATATTAGGGATAACATTCATCCCACATATTTCACAGATGAGAGAACTGAGGTCTAGAAAATGTAATGAATTTACCCATGCTCACATAAGGAATTAAGGGCAGCTTTTGGAAGCAGCATTCATTTCGGTAGCCCAGAAGTTTTCCAACGTGACTACACTTCATACGCACATAAGGAGCTTTTATTTTTTTATTATTTATTTATTTTGCGGTACGCGGGCCTCTCACTGTTGTGGCCTCTCCCGTCGCGGAGCACAGGCTCCGGACGCGCAGGCTCAGCGGCCATGGCTCACGGGCCCAGCCGCTCCGTGGCATGTGGGATCTTCCCGGACCGGGGCACGAAACCGTGTCCCCTGTATTGGCAGGCGTACTCTCAACCACTGAGCCACCAGGGAAGCCCTTTATTTATTTTTTAATAAATTTATTTTATCTATGTTTATTTTTGGTTTCACTGGGTCTTCATTGCGGTGCGCGGGCTTTTCCTGTTGTGGAGCATGGGCTCTAGGAGCGTGGGCTTCAGTTGCTTTGGCTCTCAGGCTCTAGAGTGCAGGCTCAGTAGTTATGGCTCACGGGCTTAGTTGCTCCGCGGCATGTGGGATCTTCCCAGACCAGGGCTCGAACCTGTGCCCCCTTCATTGGCAGGCGGACTCTTAACCACTGCACCACCAGGGAAGCCCCATAAGGAGCTTTTAAAACATATTTATGCCCGGGCCTTGCTGCCAGGTAGTATGATTTAATTGGTCTGGACTGGGATTTGGGGATGTGTCTTTAATGAGCTTCCCAGGTGACCCAACTGTGTGCAACTAGTGACTCTCAAGCCCATGTTTTCCCGGTTAGGCCTCCTATGGGTTGGATTATCCACAGATGGAACTAACAGTCAAGGTAGGGTTGTTTCAGGCTCCGACGTGAGTCCCCAGTGTAGAGTCTTCCTAGCTTTCCATGACAGGGCAGGAACCAGAAGAAGTTAAGAGTTCCTGAAGGTGCAGGGGAAAGAGAGTGGATTTGACTCATTGAAGAAGAGAAGCTGGAATCTCTCTTGCACATCATGGCGTTTTGAAGAATGTAACTTACTCCTGACCTTTATGCTGTGCTCTGGTTAATTTAAAAAGAAATTCTTCATCAATCTTCTATGCTTAAGTTAAGTAAACTTCCTGTGATGAGAAACTCTAAAGATTCTGGTGCTTAGAGAATAAACCAAGTCAGGTTTCTCCCTCCCTTCCCTCCCTCTCTCCCCTCCCTCCCTCCTTCCAGTTTATCATCAATCAGCCATTAATTGGGTGCCTACTGTATATTAGGATGTTGCTCAAATAAAAAAGTGGTGGGGCTTCCCTGGTGGCGCAGTGGTTGAGAGTCCGCCTGCCGATGCAGGGGACACAGGTTCGTGCCCCGGTCCGGGAAGATCCCACATGCCGCGGAGCGACTGGGCCCGTGAGCCATGACCAATGAGCCTGCGCGTCCGGAGCCTGTGCTCCGCAACGGGAGGGGCCACAACGGTGAGAGGCCCGCGTACCGCAAAAAAAAAAAAAAAAAAAAAAAAAGTGGTTAATGAAGAGAGCAGTGCATACAGAGAGCTGGGGAAAAAAAAGCATAGTTCTTACCTCCAGAAGCTGTTCACCTTGAGTAAATTGGGAATACTTACGAGGGCATGTCTTGCCAGAGAACACAGAGGTGGTCAGGCAGCTTGGGTATGATTTCAAAGCAGATCTCTATTTATGTATTCCCATAATCATATATTTTTGTAAAATGCACACAATTAAGATTTTTCCGTATTTTTCTTAGTTTCCCAAATTGTATAAGCTTTTGTTTTGGCAAAGCGTCAACTGTGCCTGTTCCCAGGCTCCCTGTTCCCACCATTCTTTTCCTTTATCACTTACATATTTCCTGCCCACACTCTGCTAGAGGTGCTCTGACACAGGTGATGCAAATGCCTGGGCCAGCACACAGGGCAGGTGGAGCTGGAGAAGACAGGCTGGGACGTGTCCCTTAGTGTGCTCCCATCTTGGCGGTCGCCACGCACCTTGCTGTTTTAAGTGCTCTGAGAACTAAAGACACCCGCACAGTTTCGTTAAAGCCTGAGTTCCTGAACTTATTTCATCCACATTGAAAAGAAGTTTTTTTCCTTTTGGCATAAAACCTGGAGCTAACGTTTTGTTTTGTTTCAAGACTTTTTTTTGGTGTGGACCATTTTTAAAGTCTTTATTGAATTTGTTACAGTATTGCTTCAGGTTTTTTTTTATGTTTTGGTTTTTTGGCCGAGAGGCATGTAGGATCTTAGCTCCCTGACCAGGGATCGAACCCACACCTCCTGCATTGAAGGGCGAAGTCCCAACCACTGGACCGCCAGCGAAGTCCCCTGGAGCTAGTGTTTTGTAGACCAGCGGTCCCCAACCTTTTCTTGGCACCAGGGACCGGTTTCGTGGAAGACAGTTTTTCCACGGACAGGGCGGGGAGGGGCAGTGATGGTTCAGGCGGTGATGCGAGTGATGGGGGGCGATGGGGGGCGGCAGATGAAGCTTCGCTCGCCGGCCCGCAGCTCACCTCCTGCTGTGCCGCCCGGTTCCCAGCGGGCCGCGGACCTGGGGGCTGGAGACCCCTGTTGTAGAGTACACTCCGAGGAGCCCTGAGCTAGGAATGCATCTGGTCTGGCTCGGCAGCCCACCCTGGTGTTGGGAAAAAAACAGCAGCGTTTTCACTTCATTCATTATGTAGTGATTGTTGTGGAGCCCAGTTACGGGTCGAACCCTAAACTAGATGCTGAGGATTTAACAGCAAGCAGAAGCAGACCTTGTTCCTGCTTTCACGGAGCTCACAGAAAAGATAGTCGCGTCAGATAGATGGGTGGTTATCAGTTATGATAGACGGCATAACATAAAAGTATAGAGCACCAGGGAGACCCTCATAAAGAGGGCGTAGGATTTGTTCTTGAAAGTCTAGGAGAACATCCTGGAAAGAGGGACAAAATATTTGAGATCTGGAGAGTAAATAGGAGGTGAGTAGATTAGACTGGGGAACAGCAGGAGTGGGAGTAGTGTATACAGCATCCCCGTGGTGGAGAGAGCACGCCAGAGCTGAGGAGATAAAGGAGGTGAGAGCCACTCTCCCTCCACCCTTTGCTTAGTTCTAGAGTCTTCTGGATGTTTTCTTTTTCCAGCACCATAAGGATTATGTGTTGACTCTGAGTCACCTCTATGGGCTGCTGGATTATATCCTCGTGTTAATGACCTGAAGGCATTTCAGAACTTTAGAGACATGTTGTTTCCATGCCAACGGCATTGGATTCCCAAGGCAGGTACCATAGGCTCCTTTGAAAGGCCTAGGTGCCTGTTCTGTTCTGTATACCTTATCCAAGGGAGAGCCTTCTCTTAGCTTATTACCTACATTTCACTGGAAGAGTATAAAATGTTGCCTTTCTTATTTTCATTTTTTAAAATACGAGATCACAGTTAAAGAAGAAGATGGTAATGAGAACTCTCATATAGGAGGAGTCTTGTATAGGACAGAACGTAGCTGGTACCACCCTTGGCCCGTAGAAGGTACTCGTTACATATCTGTGGAATGAGATGCCTCTAGGGCATTTGAGTTTGAGGTGTTGGTGCCCCATTCTGTTTTCACCCCCAGTGGATGCTGATGCTTTGGTTACTATGTGTGCCTCAAGTTGATTTGACGTTTCCCTATGTCATTCTTTTACAAATTGTCCCCTTCCTCAGCTCCTAACTCTGCCCCTGAAGGCAAGAGAAACTGTCCCGTGCCCGGATTAACTGTTCAGGTTAATGGTACCGACCAAGACCTCAGATCACCAAGACCTTGCCCATCGGGCAGGGAGATCTCTGGAGAGAAGCTCTGAAGCAAGACTCTTGTCCAGATCAGGGCAGGGGCCTGCCATCGTTGGGCTCCCCCAGAAGCTGATCCTGAGATCAGAATTTTAGTGCTGGTGACTTACTTAAAAGATGCTTCCCAGAAACGCTAGCAAAAGAGGGGCGAAGTAATATAGGGAGAGAAGGAAGCCAGCAAAGTGTATGTTGCCATGAAAATGACCTCTGTGGCTGCAGGAACTCAGTCCTTCTGAAGAGCTCTGGGAGCCAGGGTGGAATACACACTTCTGAGTTATCCACCTGGGCTGTGAGGGGCTGGGGTTTTAGCCACCCTCTCTGCTTCTGTCTTTGCCGAGAGCCACTTTCAGGGTTGTCCAGCTTGCCTGTGTGCAGGCAGAGTCACGGGTGTCCAGGAAGAGCCCTCCCTGTGTAGCGGTTCAGAGCGGGGTCCCCAACTAGTGTCTGCCTCAGGGCTGCTTCCACACAAGCCTGGACTTGCAGTGGTCCCAGGGAAACATCAGGGCATCCTTGGAAGGGGCAGATGTGAGTGGCCAACTGACTGCATGTTGGGCAGAAGTCTGATTCGGGAAGAGGGAGGTACTTCCCCTAACGAGGCCATGACCTTCGAATACAAGACACATCTCCACGTTTAATACACACGGTGCCGGCTTCCATGGCAGGGTGTCAGTTCTTTCTTACTTTCCCGGGGGATGCTACCTCATTGTTTTTTTCGTGCTAATAACTATCAAGAAGCTATCAGAATTCTTCTTGTTCTGTTGCAATCATGGCAATGTTCTTTGTCTACCTTTGCCACCCCACAAGACCCCTGTGGGCCAGAGATGGGAAAACTGGTGAAGAAGGGCATACGGGGGCAGGAGAGGCATTTAACAGTTCAATCAGGGAGGGGGATGCACATTTCTTTCCCCCAGATGGAAAGCATTTAAATACAGTGGACGTAACACAGCCATGGTTGCTAGAGATAGAGAATTAGGTCTTGCATATGCTGCTTTTTAGGAACAGAATTGATTTGTTCTCTTGGGGCTTGCTACAAATAGAATTGGGAAACTCTGGTTATTATCGTACTGACCTTACTCTCTGAACAGGTACGCTGGGGTTTTCGTCTAAGACACTTGCCAGGTGGTTGCTTGAGATCACTTAGAGCACTGGATTAGAAAAAAGAGAAGCAGGGTAGAGCTGTGCGCAAGTCAACATTATTGTTCATTGTTTCTCATTAATCCTGTCTAATGTGACTTTTCTGCCAGCTTTTCACGGCCACCACTAAAATAAGGTTATTTCTGGACCTGAGAAAACAGGGAGCAGAGGTCAGATCAATCCATTTTCAATTTACCTAACGCTGTTAAGGTGCTTCTCTACACCAAGGTCTGGGTAGGAAGCTGGTGCAGAGGAGTAGACATCACCGATTCTGCCTCTGGAAATTTACAGCCCAGTGGGGAAGATGATAAATGATGGGAAACACCTACCAGAAAGCTGGTAGCGATTGTAGGAGAACTTTCCACAGTGTGTGGTGGACAGTGGGGGGAGTAGGAGGCCTTGAATGAGTCCAGGTGGGGACTGCGGAAGATGTGACCCAGGGCGAGGGTGGTAAGAAGGGGCAATCCGGAGCTTCAGCAGGATTGGCTCATGGTTGCGTAGCCTGGATGACCATGATTTCTGCACGAGTTGGGGGCTTGGTTGGCAGGAAACGGTGAGTTCTGTTACATGTTATGTTTGGGACGTCCTTGCCGAGAGACAAGTGGGAGCTTGGAGGACAGATCTGGGCTGGAGACGTGGATTTAAGTGTCGGCACCATAGGTTTCCATCTGTGGCAGCTGGGTGGAAAGCGATTCTTTTAATTAAGACAGGTCTCTGTTTCCCTGTCTGTAAAATGGGAATAGCACTGCCTGCCATCAGAGTGTTGTGGGAAGTAAACGAAACAGCCTGTGAAAACCATGGCACCAAAGAGAATATTAGTACCTTCCCCACCTTCACCTTAGAAAAAAAATATTCATCATCAGACCCTATGATCTCGCTCTGCTCGTCTCCTTCTTATTCCAGTCCCAGCTTAGCCAACTCAGCCGACACCGTGAAGAGATGAGATCCTACATAAGTCATAGGAGAGAAGCCCAGGGTCCTTCCACTCCACCATCTTGCTCCACACACCTGTCGCTTAACTTTCTCCACTGCTGCCTTTGCCCTTTCAATTCCTCTCCTAAGGATGGTTTCTGGAGAGCAAGGCCTTCTCGGCACAGTTCTTTGGTCTGTCGAGCCTCCAACTGATGCCGCTTTTAGAGTGCTTTGCAAGCATAATGGTGCCCGAGCCAGATGGTGCCAAGATGTGTGCACACACGCGTGCACGAGTCTTCCGAGAACTACGTTAATCAATTCTAATCAGTCAAACACTTACTGAGCACCTACTGTGTGCTAGGCATGGACAATATTGGAATAGATGCAGGATATTAAGGAGGTACTGAGGGAGTACCTTTGATCCAGACTGGGGAGGTTTCTTAGAGCAATTGATATTTGAGTTTTGTTTTAAAGGGTGATTCATACTTATCTAGGCAAAGAGGGAACACAGACGTTCTGGACAGAAGGAAGGACACAGACCAAGTCTCAGAGGTGATACAAAGTGTAGGGCATTCTAGAAATTTCAAGAAGTTTAATGTGACTGGAATGCAGGGGGGGAGCGGCCATGGGGCTGGTGTGGAGGGGACGAGGCAGGGACCTTGGGAAGGTGGGTCATGCTCCTGTCACAGACAGCTCTCTGTGCCGTGCTCAGGGGTCTGGCATTCACCTGCAAAGGAGCTGAGCTTCTGAAACGGATTCCTTGCCTTACGCTCACAAATGGCACCCCCGGTGACACACTGAACCTTCGATGAAACCTTACAGGCCCTGTCCGTACTATACTTTGGCCAGGTGTTCCAGCCCTCACTTGCAGTCTGCCTCCTCTGCGCCCCTCCCTCCCCCATCTTTTGGTAGCTGCTGCTTTTATTTATTTATTTAGGCTGCTCCGGGTCTTAGTTGCGGCATGCGGGATATTCATCGCGGCATGTGGGATCTTCAGTTGCGGCGTGCGTTCGGGATCTAGTTCCCTGACCAGGGATCGAACCCACGCCCCCTGCGTCGGGAGCGTGACGTCTTATCCACCGCGCCGCCAGGGAAGTCCCTTTTGGTAGCTTCTTAATTCCTATCTTTCTAGATTGAGTGCTGCTTTTCAGATTTCCAAACAGATGACATAACCTAACCCTTTTCATCTCCTTATGTATCCATGATATTCCAAATAAATATTTATATTTTAACAAAACCAGAACTCCCCCCCACCCCTATTTGATGGACTCAGCCATTCTAATGTAAAGAAGAAATCTGACAGGGACCTACCACTTGAAATAAAGAAACGCAGTACAAAACAACACAGACGCAAGTACTTAGTGTTGAATTTGAAATCATGCGGGGCCCCCTCCCCCCAGTTTCCAGAGACGTTAAAACCATTTGTGGAAAGGGGCAGAGCCAGTACCGGAAAGCATGTCTCCTGTCGCCTGGATGTAGACGCCTTCCGCAGCCCTACGAGCTGGGACTATTGAAGCTTCGGGAAAAGAATCCCCAGCTGCTGTTAGGAGCGTCCTTGCACACTTAAATGCACGGGCCCACGGAGACTTCCTGCACCCTGGGTCATTCTACCCTGAATAATGTCTAATTATATATTTCCATGGTTACTTTCAGAGATAATAATGAAACCCGCAGCCCCCTAAAACATCACAAGGAGTTTAGGAAGCGTGTCGAAGAGGGAACAAAACAAAACCACACAATTACCATATTCAAGTAAATAATCAGAGGCGAAATTGGCTACGGAGGCATATTATCTCTCACTAATTATCCTTTTAAATGATGAGAAACTCAAAATGGATGGGCCTTTCCCCACCCCTGCGCTGCACAGAGCGCTTCGCTTCCCAGCTCCAGGAACCAAGGGCCTAATTATATGCACTTAATAATTCAGCCCCGTCCATTCGTTGCTGTCAGTGGGGGCCACGCTCCTCACAAAAAGTGCATCATTAAAAATAAAACCCTTGCTTTTCCTCCCTCCCCTTCCCACTCCCTCGCATGAAGAATGACTGTGATTAAGACCAGCCCAGTTAACAACCAGAGCTCCGGGTCTGTCCATCCCCAGGCTCGGCAGGAGTACCTGCTCTTTGCCGTGAGATCTGGAGTGGAGATCCCTCCCGAGGAGCCAGATCAGACGTGCGCTGCAAATCGCTGCCGGCGCGGTGGGACTCAGTAAAGTGCCGCATGCGCTCTGTCATGTATTTGCAAAGGGGGTTGATCAAGTACTGGAGCCCCAGGTACTAAGTACTTATTCAAGTATGAGGTAGCTTTCTCACAAGATTTTGAGTTGCTGTTATTGACATGGAAATGAGAAATGGTTTGTTTCACTTGGTCGCTGATTCCGGGTCTCGCTTCTAAATAGAGCACAGGGTTAGCCCCTGTCACGGGGTTAGCATCCTGCAAGGTGGTGGCTTCAGAGAGTTGCGACCAAAATAAGTCTCCGTTCAGGGAGCTCACGTTCAGTCCGAGGGAGATGGATTCAAAAGCGATCGGGTGCAGTGAGATCACTGCCTTGAGAACTAGGGAGCTTCTGCCGTGGGCCTGATAAGGGTAACATTCGTGAACACGGCAGAGTAAGTACGCTTTCCTAGGTCCACCTCTGCAAATGAGGCCTGGCTTTAACGGGGAAAAGACGGAATTGTTATCGTTGAATACTTCTGGGGGGATGCGACCATGAGGCAGCACGCAAAGGATTCTCGGGGCATTTCACGTTCTGTCCCAGATCTCAGCCACGTTTTCCATGTCCGTCCGTGGCCCCACTCTGCTTTGGCTGTCCCAAGCATTCCACGATTTTCTAACTCAATGCACCTTCGTGCCTCTGCCCTTGTTTCTTCCACTGACATCCCCCTCTTCCTAGTCTGTGTCTGTGGAATTCTCAGCCATCTTCCGAGGCCTATGTGAAGCAACATGCTGTCATGGAAGAAATAGAGACTTTCGAGAAAAACCCTGTCTTTAGCATTGGCTCCACCAGTGACCAGCCGTGGCCACGTTGTTTATTGCCCCCGAGTTCAGCTTTCTCACGGACGAAGACAGGAGTCATGACCCCTGGTTCAAAGAGCTGTTGCAAGGATTAAATGTAGGGAACTCACAAGATGAGACACATGGTGGGTACTCCATAGTTGCTACTTCCCTCACTTCCTTTGTGGAATCAAATTGCATAAATTAGATGAAGGAAACATACCAGGAGCTCCATTTCTACCAACAAGAAGATATAAACCATCTCCTACGTCCCAAGCCCCAAGCCGGCAGCTGCGGGAAGGCAGGATGTGAGACCTGGGAATCCATTAAGGTGCTGACTGTCCAAGTATGGAGAGAAGACCCATCACACACATGAAACACACCAGCCCGGAATTGTGTTACAGTGTTCACCTGCAGCCTGAGGGCAGCGGTATTCACCTTTGAATGTCCGGGGACTGGCATGGTGCCTTTTGCTGAATGAAAGCGTGAATGACTGAATTGAATGAGTAAATGAATGCACAATATTGTGGCAGCCTCCATGGCACCTAGTCCAAAATATGTGCGTGATAACTGATTACATATTTGAATCAGTGAAGGGATGGTTCACATTACATGTAATAGGCACTTCATGATTTAAAGAGGTGTGCAGGACATTTGGGACCAGATAGAATTGGGTTTCGTCTTAGATGTGACTACCCCTTAACTATCTGTGTGACCTTCAGCAAGTCAAATATTGATTACAACCCCAAGACTTGGAATAGCAGAGATCACAAAATGGACAGCTCTCTCTCTATAGCTACATAGATATAGATCTATCCATCTGTCTGTCTACCTATCTGTCTATCTCTGAATGGGTTTCTGATGTGCCACAGTCTACTCTATTCCCTATTGTCATACTCTCCACCTGCAGCTTAGATGCTTAAGTAAATTCACACGTGGCATTCATGGAGGAGGCCATGCGTGAGTTGGGTTTCAGAGGATGAGTAGGAGTTGACCAGAAGGTAATGGGGGAGAGGGAACCATGGTTCAGAGATCAAGGTTCACTCAGGAAATAGGGAGACGTGTGATGATAAAATGAAGGTCAAGCTGGGGTTGGGAGGGTGTGTTGAAGATTCAAGGACAGTCTGTGATGCGGGCAGAGATTTAAGTGAAGCTAGAGCATGAATGCTCCTACAAGACACTCTAGGAGGCCTTGATTCAGATCAGAGAAAATAAAATTATTTAATGATGCCCTGTTGTATTCCAGGCAATGTCTTTGTCACCAGACAATGATGGATGAGGAAGATGCGGTCCCCACAGTCCCACTAGGAACAGCAGACAGGAACAGAGATCTCAACGTAACGCAGTGGATCCTGCCAGGCAGGTAAGTACGGGGGCCTGGAAAGTACAGGAAGATTCTCACCACAGTACTGTGATGCAGCTACAGTTACAATCACCACTTTACAGATGGAGAAACCAGGCTTTGCTGGACTCCCAAGCTTGTTCCACTGCACAAGAGATGGCCAGTGACAGTGGCTGTGTTCCAGGCTGGGCTTTGAGTGTGGAATCTAGCTTATTGGCTTCCAGGCCACAGAGCTGCAAACTCACCCATCCAGTCGCCCTCGCCATCAGTGGAGGGGGCAGAGAGTTGTCCCAAGCGGGTCTCTGCGTGTCCCGTAGTACCCAGGCCTTGGTGCCTTTTTACCTTCCATCTTCTTTTGCCCCCCTGACATACCGCCAGGCGGTTGCCTAGCAACCTCTCCAGCCAGACTGAGCATCCTGGCATAAATTGGTGTTCTGCACCGGGAGAGGTTTCTCCCTCTTCTCTCTCCTGCGTTTTAAGCAAAGAGACATCCTAAAATAGGGCATTTTTTTCTATTCCTTTTTTTTTCTTTTTTTGACAGACAACTTCTGTGTAAATGTTGAAATCTGTGTTTCCTGTCAGGAGCAGTCAATCTGAAAACTTTGCTGAAGAGAATGTATATTTAGTAACGGGTGACAAAGAGAGGAGGACATTGAGATGTCAGTTATTCTGGCGAGTTAATGCAAAAGCTGGGTATTTAAATCAAGTGATTTAGGAAATGAAAAGGACAAAGAGAGATGGGCGCGGTGCCGATCCCTGCATTTTAAACAGCGCCGGATCTGTTTTGTTGAACCCCATGTATTGCTAAGGACGTCTTCGGTGTCAGTCTACCCCTGTGAGTGACTCCAGACCATTTGCTCTTTCTCTCGTGTCTTTAAAATGTGGCAAAACAGGCCTATGAGAGTCAACATTTCCACATTTCCTGTGTAGTGAGTTGAGCAGTGGCTCCTACCCCCCTAAAAGATCCGTCCAAATCCTCAGCTCCCGGTACCTGTGACTGTGGTCTTATTTGAAAAAAGGGTCTTTGCAGATGTATCAGTAATTAAGGCAGGAATCTCGAGATAAGATCTTCCTGGATTTAGGGTAGCCCCTAAGTCCAATGAGATGAGGCCTAATAAGAGAAAGGTCGAGGGAGGTTCGGGACACAGAGACAGCAGAGAGAAGACAGGAGGAGAGTAGAGGCGGAGATTGGAGAGATGTGTCCACAGGGCACGAAATGCCAAAGATTTCCAGGAGCCGCTGGAAACTAGGAGAGCGCTATGGCACGGCTCCTCCCTGGGATGGTTGGTTTTGTGTGTCATGTCGACTAGGCTATGGGGTTCCCAGATATCTGGTTAAACATTATTTCTGGGTGTGTCCGTGAGACAGTTTCTGGAAGAGTTGACTCAGTAAAGCAGACGGCCCTCCCCAGTGTGGGTGGGTACCAGCCAATCCACGGAGGGTCTGAATAGAGCAAAAAGCAGAGGACAGGAAGATTCACCCCTTCTGCCTGACTGTACGAGCCAGGACAGTGGTTTTCTCCTGCCTTGGACTGAGACTTATCTCCCCTGGTTCTCAGGCCTTTGGACTAAGGTTGACCTACACCACTGGCTTTCTTGGGTCACCAGCTTGCAGATGGGAGACTGTGGAACTTTTAGCTTCTGTAATCATGTGAGCCAATTCTTCATAATAAATCTATTTATATTATACTTATAAAAATATTATAGTTGACCCTTGAATGACATAGGGGTTAAGGGTGTCAACCCCTGTGCAGCAGAGAAACCTGTGTATCACTTTACAATTGCGTCGGTACCCGAGGTTCTGCATCAGGGGATTCAACCAACCGTGGACAGAGTACCATAGGACGTATTTATAGGGAAAAACAATCTGCGTATAAGTGGAGCCATGCTGTTCAAACTCCTGTTGATCAATGGTCAGCTATATAGAGAGATATATTCTCCATAGATATATCATGTATCTATTTTATATGTATATTTTAATCTTTTTTTTTCTACTATTCTATCCTATTCTATTCTATTCTATTCATCTAGTCGGTTCTGTTTCTCTGGAGAACCCTCAGAGCCTTCAGAAAGAACCAACCCTGATGACAACTTGCTTTCACACTTCTGACCTCCAGAACTGTGCAAGAATAAGTCTCTGTTGTTGTAAGTCAGCTAGTGTGTGGTAACTTGTTACAGCAGCCGTAGGAAGCTAATACAAGTGCATCCCCCGTCACGCTCCTGGGTCCCATCTCCTCGGACGGCATCATCGGCTGGCCAGTTGTTCAAGCCCGAGCCATGTCCTGACTCCTTCGCTCCCGTTGGACCCGAGGTACCCAGCCAGCTAATGCGTTCTCCCCAATCCACCCCCTCGTAGCTCTTCACTCTTTCCCCTCCACCTACTGCACGTTGCCACTGTCCAGTTTGAGGTCTCAGTAATGACCACCCGGTTCACTGCAGCAGCTTGACCACAGCCCGCCTGCTCTCTCCCCGCCCGGCCAGTCTGCCCCCGGCCTTCTGCTCCGAGAGGCAAAGCTGAGCAGGTCTCCTGAAAACTCTGCAGCACCTCCTCCTCGCAGCTGTGAGCCATTTGGACACTTCAGCATACCTGTCTTTCTTCATCATCCTCTTCTTGATTTTATTTTTCGACTCATTTTTAAGGTTAATAGAGAACATTTAATTAAACTGCTACAATGCGCCGGTCCTTGTGCTTAGCCCTGGGCATAGACGAATGAACAAAACCGAGTGCGTGCCTGAGTTGGGGCAAAAGACGCAGAGAGTGATTTCGTTCCAATAGAAGTGAAGGATGAGAAGTGATCCGTGTTACGAGAGTGACCGATGCGGGTGGGATTACTCGATTGCTAACCTAGTTTAGGGGCAGAAGAAGCTTCCCCTGAGGAAGCTGGGGGAAGAGCTATCAGAGGAGGGATGGACCAGGAGCCATGTGACCTGGGATGGGATGCAGTGTGGGGTGCGGGGAGCCTGTGGGGAGGTGAGTGAGCCGTGGGGACAGAGACCTCGCGAGGCACGCGGGAGGGTGGGAAGGGGTCGGCCATGCGGACGCCTGGGGGTCACGATAAGGGACCTGGATTTTATTCTAAATGAAAAGAGAAGCTATTGAAGGGTTTTATGTGGGGAGTGAACTGGTCAGATGTGTCTTTAGAGTAGCACGTAGGCTGCTCTGTGGAAAAGGGCGATCGTTGGCCTGGGGACAGCCAGTTAGGAGGCCCCTGAAGTTGTGGGAGGTGATGGCAGCTCCACCCAGGGTGGGACCAGAACTGGAACTGACCGGACCTGGAAGGGTGGTGCAGGGAAAGGCTACGGGAAGGGAGGTGTCGGGGTGACTCCCCGGCTTCTGACTGAGAAACGGGAGGTTGACCCCCTTCACTGGGACGGAGGAGATGGAGACGGGGGCGGCGGGGGGGGGGGGGGACCGCTGTGTTCAGCGTGAGCTCCCTCGTCTCCCAGGGCTCTCCTCCGGCTTTTTCTCCTTTTCTCCAGCTCTTACTCCAGAAGCCCCCAGGCCCACTTGTCTGTAGGCCTCCCCGCTGCTGCCCCTTTGGTGCGGAGTCCTTGGTGTGTTTTTCCTTCCCTAACGGGGCCTCAGAGAAGCCTTGCCTGACTGCCCCACTCCTCTGCCTAGGAAGCAGGAGTGCCCCCTGCCCCCGCCAGCATCCTCTCCCTCCTGGACCCCTCCCTCCACTCCTCAGGCAGGTGCTGTGTTCTCACTGTAAAGACGCTTCTCCAGGGTGAGCGCACCCCGTGCACCAGCGCGGGCAGCTAGGCAGGAGGAGAGAGGCCCACCCCCTCACAGTGGCACATCTGTGCCCAGCTCATAGCCAGCCTGGACCCCAGGTGCACATTTCTGAGCAGGAATGACACCGTTCTACCTAGCGACACGCAGCTGCTGAGCGCACCCAGTGAAATAATGGACGTGCAAGTGTTTTATAAACTCAATAGCACAAGTGATTTGTGAGGTGTCGCATGAAACAACGTAGAATCCTAGCAGTCTTGACTCTGTTATTACTGGAATGTTGAATTCAGTTATGGAAGTTTGAAAGAGACCTTTTATTACCTGACTGCGTTACTTAAACATATCCTCTAAATCGTGAAAACTGGAAACAGCGATATGGTGAGACTCTAGCAGACATATATTTTCAGGGCAAAGGTTCCCAAATACTGGTCTGTGGAACAAAACTAGTATGTAATGAAGTTTTCACCTGTTCACAGTGTATCTGCCAGTGTAATATCGCCAACTTAACCTATTTTGGGGAAAGACAACCCTTTTTTTAAAATTGATTTTAGGTTTTGTTTTTAATGATCTGTACTGCAAAGTCAGTTAAGTTGCCTGACCTTGATCACTCAGTTACTATTTTTTAGAAATCTGAAATATACAATAGTTGTAACCATTGTTTTAGGGTACTCTTCCTTTTGGAGATTTTTTTTTTTAACCTATTGAACTTTTGGTAAGTGCTGAAGAAACCCTGAGGGAAATAAATGGAGCTGGAAACATTGGTCTGTTTGCTCAGGCTCTTTGCGAGGCTGGGAGTAGAGAAAGAAACTATGATTTTGGGGGTTCTGGCTGGAATGGACCTTATAAGTCATCTAATTCCACATCCCCTCTAAGAGATGCTTTGATGTGCTCAAATATGTCCCTAAAAAGTGTGGTGCGCTTCCAGTGGCCAAATACTCATTAACTCCTGGGAGGACCGTGCCACCTTTGAACCGTTACGGCTCTTAGAATGATCTTCCTTAAACCGAGCCCCAATCCATCTCTACCTCATTCCACATAATGGATCCAAATTACCCCTGTGGAACCCCAGAGAACATTTCAAATTTCTTCTTCGTGGGTGTTATTCAAGTATCAGAAGTTGGTTATCCTGCTTCTTTTCTAAGGTAATCAGCTTGGATTCCCAGGAAATACATTTGAATGAGTCAAGCTGATTACCTTCTCCACTTTGACGGCTCTTTCTGTCATTGCCTGTTTCCTACCCCAGGGTCCTGGTGGCCCTTCGATGTACCGATTCCCTGTGATGATGATGCGTTAGCTCCTTGGGCCATAAATCCTTGGTGACGCACCCATTTGGACTGTCACCTGACTGTTCTTCCTGTCCGGCATATCTTCGCTGAGTTCTGCCTTTCTGTCTGCCCACGGCCACCTGTAGCCTCTGATGCATTACCTCTTTACCTGGTTGAGGCGTGGCCCTTGGATGCTGACTTAGTTCAGGCCCCCCAGGCTCTCTGAGGTGAAGATTCGTGAAGGAAGTGCTTTGGGGAGGACCTGCATAAAAGCAGGGTAACAGGATAGGAGAGGGAAGAAGCCAAACAACTTCCGTGCATCCCTGACCTGGGCTGGATCCCGAGGGGAGCTCTGGAGTGTAAGCTGCACTGCACAGAGTGTGTCCGTCCTTGAGGCAGGGGATCCTCCACACTCCCGTACCGGTCAGTCATTGGACGGCTCCAGGGTTGTAAGCTTTGGCTCACAGTTTGCCCAAAGGAAGTAGCTCCGGGACCACAAAGATGGTCTTTTCAATAAGGTTTCGGGACGAGTCGTTTGGAAAGAAGCCCGTAGAAGCTGGGGGCTGGGGCGGGAGGGGCTGGGCAGAGTGCTGGCAGCCTCTGCTACAGCTCCTCCGTGGAATGTGCCTCAGTTTCCTAATCTGCAGCCTGGCCTCATCCTGCCTGTCTCACTGCTGAGCAAAGGAGTCCAGTCTGAGTCTGGCCCCTGGTCCCCTCTCATCCAGCTGATCAGGGTGCTCTGAGCATGCGCCAGTTTGCTCATGGCTTTCCCTAAACACATGCTTCCTAGGGCTGAAGAGGGCTCGAGATGCCCTTTGATCAGGTTGACTTCAGGGCAGAATAATCCCACTTCCTCTCCATCCGTTAATGCAACTAAAATGGAATTGTGGGTGGTTTTTTTTTTTTTAATTTGGGAAACGATGTTTTGATTGTCTCCTCTTCACACCACTGGGGAGGGATGGATTTCCTGCCCTAAATAGTACATGATGGTCAAACACAGGACGCCGGACGGATGAGATTGACAGCAGTTTATGAGTCGTGTACTCAGAGGCCAGCAGAGGAGCATACCTCGAGCCACACAGGGCCACCCAGAGGTTGTCCTTGGGGACACCTTGGGGACAAGATGTCCTTGGGGACACCTTGGGGACGAGGTGAACTGGCAGGGGCAGTGGGAGACAGGCTTTGTAGTGACAAGAGGGTGGGGTGGCCGGCCCCTCGTCCCCGAGGGAGGATGTGGCCGGCTTGTTGGAATGATTCCGTGGGCTGGCAGGGAGGGGAGAGCTGCTGTGCTGAGGACTGGGTGGGGTGCAGCTGGTCCAGCTAGTAAGGGGGACTCGCTGGGTAGGGAGCCTTCCTGCCGGGTGGGAGCATGTCTGGGGAGAGCAGGGGCGCTCGTGGTTAGGTCTTTGGGGCTCTGTGGGGCTCAAAGATGTCAAGGCAGCTGCACATGGAATTTTTAGACTTTACAATTTTGAGCTTCCCGTTGACCGAAACATCGGAATATTTGACCACATATGCTGTGGCTACACCGTATCCCCACCCAGCCCCCGTGGCTGGCCACGTGCCCAGGGGCCCATCTTCGCACTTGCTCAGCCATTGCAGGCCTCTGGGAAGCATGGATAAATTCATGTCTTGAGGCCTGTGGACTCCAAGGAAAGGGGCAGGCAGAGAGGATAGAGAAGAAGGACATGGCTGGAGAGCCAGATGACTTTCTCGCTGGAACGGACAGCATCACCCACCGCCTCTGTCCTCTCATGCTATCACGGTCACTCACGGCTGGCCTCTTCCAGGGATCCAGGAAGAGAACAAGAGATCCCATACACACCAAGGCACAGGAACCAGCTGTTCAGTCATTTGGGTACAAAAGTCCATTTGTATCAATAAAACAGTCCTGTAAGCACAATGCAAATTTCATTATTGGTACACCGAGCTGGCGGCAACGCTTGGGTGAATCCTTAAGGAGAACACTATTATTATGCCTGATTTGTGATTTCACAGCCGTGGAGGAGAGGGCCAGGGAGTCAGATTGGTTTTCTCAACATTAGCCTGATGGAAAAAAAAAAAAAAAAGTCTCACAAAAGCCATCATCATCTTGCATATTTTTTTAACTGCAAAATATAATATGTAAAGAAAGCCTCAATCTGCAGGAGACAAGAAACCGAAGTGAAATAAATTATGCTCCGTGCCAGGAGCGCGCTCATCTCCAGGCATGGTTAATGAGCTCGCCCTGCAGATGTGTTAGGGATGCCGAGTTGCTGACACAGAGAGAAGATGTGGCTTCCCGGTGGTTGACTTCATATTTTTCCCTTGCTACTATTCTCCAAGGTTTGCTTGGTTCTTTTTTTTTCTTTTTTCTTTAATGTTATTGAGGTATATATTAGAAGATATTTAAAGTGTACGTCATGATGATTTGATATCTTCTTACACTGTGAAAGGATTCCCTCCATCCAGTTAATTTTCACATCCATCACCTCACATATTGATTTACTTAAATTGTTTTTTTTTTGTTTTTTTTTGTTTTTTTTTTTAGTGAGAACATTTAAGTTCTCCTTTCCTGGTGAATCTCAGTTACACGATACAGTGTTACCAACCCTGGTCCCCATGTTATACGTTAGATCCGCTGATCTTATTCATCTTCCAGCTGAAAGATGCACCCTTTTACCAACCTCTCTCTATTTCCCCCACTCCTCAGTTCCTGGCAACCAGCCACTTTTCTGCTCTCTGTTTCTGTGAGTTTGATTTCTTTTTAAATTGTTTTTGTTTGTTTGTTTTTGTTTTTTGCCCTGCTGCGAGGTATGTGGGATCTTAGTTCCCCCGCCAGGACTGAACCTGTGCCCCCTGCACTGGAAGCGCGGAGCTTGTTTTTAATTTGAAGCATTCCCTTGAAATCTCTTTAGGACAGTGTTGTGTGATGAGAGATTAACTGGATTTGTAGAAACCAAAGAAGCTGGTCTGTCATGTTAAGAGAAGTGATCTGGCCTAAGGGTGAGAAACAGTCTAACCTTGAGGATGGACTTTACTTTGGGGTCCAGTCAAAGCACAGGGAGTCTTGTGCAGTGGAGAGAGTAGTATTTTTGTTAGACTGTCTGGATTGGGTCCTGGCTCCCTTTCTTCTAAGCTGTTAGACAAGTTGATTAACTTCTTTGATTCTCAGTTTTCCTTGTTTACACAACTCGGATAATGAGAGGAGCACATCCTTGTGGAATGAGATGGACCACGTGCTCCGTGAGAGAGGGGCTCGTTCTTTGGGTCAGGCATGAGCTCTCGGATGAGGTCATTGCCTCTCACGGGTCTTCATAAATATTTACGACTGGTTGATTTCTTCTGTCAGATACCCAGGCTGCCCACCTGGCAGTATCACTGACCTCCCTCCCTCTTTATCCATTCCTGTGTTTCCCATTGTCCTTTTTCCCCCATGGTGTTATGCACACAGTAGGTGGACATTTGCTGGCTTGGGGGGAATCTACAGAATTTTCAAGCACCAGTGATGATGCCTGAAAGTGTTATATAGAATCTTCCACTCACAGAAGTGACATAAACTTTAAGAACACTTTCTTTTCCTCCTGCTGCATTATCACCAAGTTTGGGGGAAAAAAGTATTCTGGAAGAAAATGTTTCAGTTGTGAGCTGTTTGTATGCTTCGCTACATTTTCTTCCTTGAGGGGATTTATTAACCTAAAATGGAAACCCTCCCCCTGTGAAAAGTATTTAGTCATGTTTTCAAAACGTGGACTGCGGAGGGTAGGTCAGTCATCACCAGGCTTCATCGCTTGTCTCCATTTCGTTGACCCTGGGGCCTTTCCCGCAGGCAGGTGGAGGAGGTGCTCTCCAGAGCCCTCGGCCTGGGTTTAAAGCTTAAGTCATCTTGTCACAAAATAGAAGGGGTTTTAAGTAAAAGGAACTGGAAAGAAGCTGTCAAGCCCTAACCCTGAACACGGCCACAGGGAACAAAGGCCTGGTCCACTTCAGCCCTGGTCCGGAGCGCGGATGATAGAACTATATGCAGAATCAGTGCCAGCCCCTTGGTCCTGCTCCACTCTGCAGGAGCCAGTCCCAAGTTTAAAATTTTACTTTCCATCTTTTAGTTACTTGTATAACACCCTCTCGTGGCTGTTCACTCACAAGGGAATTCGTGAGCAGGTGGACCTGGTATTAGGATGGTTTCTTGCTTTGGTATAAGAAACGAGACTCAAAGGGTTTAGGTGATCTGCCTAAAGTCACGTGGTGACGGGCCCATAAGCTGTGGCTCAGACCACATCCTTGTGCGTTTGAGTGCATGTTGGGTCCACGGATGCCTGTGTGCTGGCAGAGGAAGCCAGCGAGGACTGGGATTCCCAGCTCCCAGCTCTGAGACTCACCAGCTGGATGGCCCTGAGCTGGTCTCTTCCCCTTTCTCAGCAGCAGGTCTTTGGTCTGTAAAGTGATGGGGTCCGAACCGTGGGCATCCGAGATTCTTTCCTCTCCTCTCCTCTTGTGTCTCTCTGACACTTTTGTGTACCATTCCCCATAAAACCATGGCGGGGTCTCATGGTTAGGGTGGCTTTTAGGGGTGAAGAGAAATTTAACATCATTATGGATGCCTACGTTCTGACCAGTTATTGGTAAGATTTTCCCAGAGTAATCTGGGACTGCTCTTTGCTGGGACTTACGCATTAAAAAAAATACAGATCACAGAGACAGTGGGATCACAAGCCTTTGGTACAGCTCCTGGCCTGTCTCCACTGGCTGATACCCTCTCAGAGCTTCAGTCTCCTCGTCTGTGAGTTGTGTGTGGTGTTGATACCTTCCTCCCAGGGTTTCCAGAAGACTCAATGCAATCAGGAACACGAAGGTCTTGGACACCACTTGGACGTCACGAGGTGGAGAGAGGCAGGGAGTGACCGGTACCAGGAAGGGGTATCCCTGTTCCCCTAGGGGCCGCCTTCCTTGCTGGGGAGCCCACTGGACGTGATCCCTTTGCTTCTTTCCTTCCTCCGTCCCAGGCACAGGAGTGGCCTCTCTGACTGGAGGACCGACCAGGTCACGCTGGGCATGCTCAGCTCAGCTTGGCCCTTACTCTCCTTTAGAGGGTGCTGTGCACGCAGAGACACAAGGCTGAGGGCCCGTCCAGGGCTCTGTCCTGGTGCGCGGCACGAGGGCTGCCTGGGCCTCCACTGGCTGGCCGCCTCCTGCGGCTCATCGCACAGGCCCCTTAGGCCCTGACTCCCAGGTGATATGCTAACCTCCATCTGCCTTGCTATTCATCCGATTTCTGTTTGTTGAGGACCTGGGTAGGAAACAGGAGTGCGACTTAGTACCACATGCCCCCCTCGCAACCACCATGTGCCCTGCCCCCGTCAGAGGCCTCCAACCCCAGTTCCCACTAGCCTGGGCCTGGGCTTGTTCGTCAACATCTGACTTGGAGGAGAGCCTTCCATCTCCTTCCCGGGCATCTTCAAGGAGAGCAGATGACACGACCTCATCCGTCACTCCTTCTGGTGTTTCGTAACCCTTGCCGACATGCTCTCCTTCTCGGGTTAACCTACATTCCACCCACTGCCATTTGTTAAGCCCACTCCCTCCAGGCTCACGGCACCAGCCTCATTCGAGGAAAGATGAATAACTCGCTCACAGTCACCCTCTCCTTTGTTAAAGAGTCACCTTTCTACCTGGTGGTGTTTGTTGTTTAGAGAGATGTCCAGACATGCGGCTTTTGTTGCATTGTCTTTTCCAAGCACAACTGAATCTCAGATTCATAGGCTGCCAGAATTAGAGAAGTGTGCCAGGACCCCCAGTCCAGATGGTCTTGGCCTCCCTCTAACGAACCAAGATGCCACCGGTCAGCTCTGTCTGTCCCTTTGCGTGGTGTAGCCAGGAGCACATACAGCTGCCCCGTATACTAGAGACACACGTGATTCAGATACTCCACAGCCCCTGTCCTTGGTGATTACCAGCTCTTCCCAGATTCCCCCCAAACACCAACCACATCACCGAATGTTCCAGGTCTGGAAGTTCCTGGGGAATGAGGGTCTTCGTGTACGTTCTAGAGATATTCCACAGCCCCGTGGTAATTCTCTGGTGACCTGCTCTGAAAGCTGGCCCTGCATGCAATTCAAGGACAGTTTCAGCTCTTGATTTTGTTGGTTCCTCCTCTGACCAGAATCCTTTGCTTTGGAATTTAAAAGGAGCAAAAGATAAATAAAAGGAGCAAACTTTGACCTAATTAGGGAAAGTGATTTTCTCAAGATCGTACACTGAGCCAACGGCACATTATTATTCCTAGAAACCAGGTCTGCTGACATGATTTTGGTTTTTCCTTTTTGGACCATAATATCATGTAGACATGTTACTTTGTTGATTTATCCATATACCCGTTTGGGTTTCTGAATCAGGTTGTTACTAATTTTAGCTCGGCTGGCTGGTGGGTAGTGATACCATGGTCAGCTGTCAGCAAGGGAACTATTTACTTGAATGACTCCTCCCCCGACCCAGGCTTGTAAAATAAAAAAAATAGGATGGTTTTCTTCATGGGAGCATGCATCTGTGTTTAAATAGCAGTGCTGCCTGCATCCTCTGTCAAAAAGCCCAGCCTCAGAGCTCAGCCCATGCAAACTGAGCACCCGCTAATAGTCCAGCGTAACGGTAGGAATTAAATTGGAAATGCAGGTGGACGATGAACTTGGATGGTAATAGCAGTGGCGTTAAAGGTCTTCTCAGTGCCGTGTGCTGTGCTGTTTGTATCTTCATTAACCGACTGAATCCCAGTCCTTATTTGGCAGGTAGGATTGGTAGCCACAACTTATAGATGAAAACATTGATGGTCACGAAGATTAACTAACTAGCTGAGATAGTAAAACTAGTGATTATAGCGCATAACCTTTATCCTTCTCACCATACCCGTTTATCGGGTAGAAGATCCCAGGCTGAAATTGTTGTGGTCATTCACTCATTTGTTATCTCTGACCAGGCTTCCCCAGTGGGGGTATGTACGCCCTAGGAGTGCAGGGACCGGGCATGTCTTGATACCACTCTATCCATAGCACCTAAGCCTGAGCCTGCCCTGTTACTGGTATTCTGTAAACAAGAAGTTTTAATGATCAGAGGTCTGGACACCCTGGATCCCAGGCAGAGATGTGAGTTTCAGCTTCTCCCTGGTTTAGTCACTTTGTTTTACAGGCTTTGACCCTCCCCCATCTTCTTACCTCCGTAAGCCCCACCCATTTCTTTGGAGTATCTTGGGCGTCTGCACACTAAATACCTTAATCTTTTTCTATCTCTCTCCCTTGTTCTTGCCCTTATGCCCTCTCTTGTTCTCCCTTTCCATCCCCTCTTTCTCCTGGTGTTTGCTCTTTCTCTGTTTCAATGATCATGACAAAGAAGTACCGACTCCAGAACTCGCATCTGAGGAGTGGCTTGTTGCTGGGTCATGTAGTTCTGCAACACTCACCTCAGGTGCAGCCAGAACGAGTCTTCGATGTGGCGTCGTGCAATCTCATTTAGTGTCTCTGCTCATTAGCGTACAGCAATTTCCTTTAATGATTTCATTCATCCAATTTTAATTTTGTAACGTAACTGCGGAATACAAGAATTGGGTTTAGCGTATCCAGTCTTGACTGAAAATGGATACAGCCTAGAGTATACTTTTGGCCTGGGTTGTCCAGCAACTTGTCAGTTTAGCATCAATTCGTGAGCTTGTCACGTGTGTACTGAGTATCTGCTGTGCGCCAGGCGTTGTGCTGCTTACAGGGATGTAATAAGCAGGACACAATGCCGTCCAGCAAAAAGCTCCCAAGTTATCGGGGGCGGGGGAGGCACACGAACAGAAAATCATCGTGTTTATGTAGCAAAGCTAACGGTATAGACATGCCTGAGGCAGTGGGTGCTTACAAGAGGATCCAGGATTAAGTCTTACTGGCTGTAGTAGATAAACTCTGAGATGGCCCCCGTCATCCCGCCTTCTGGTGCGTACGTCCTTATGGAGTTACCTTCCCCCAAAGGACCTGTGATTTCCATCTATCCGGTAGAAAACAGCAAAGGTGACTGATGCCACTTGATTAGGTTAAACAAGAGTATAATGCCCATCGTGCTACCTTCCTGGCCTTTGCTGGCTTTGATGAAGGAAGTGGCCATGTGAACTGCCCTACGGATGGACCTACAGAGTCAGGAATTTCTGCCAGCAACCGCATGAATGGCTGGCATGAGAACCCAGCCCCGACAGGTACTTCACTTGCAGCCTCGTAGAAGACAGCTAAGCTGTGGCTGGGCTCCTGACCCGCAGGAGCTGTAAGGCAATACAGTGTGTACCGGTTTAACCCCCTAAGGTTGTGGTAATACCATTATGTAGCAATAGATAACTGACACAGTGTTTGAGGAAAACTTCCTGCAGGAAGTGACGCCTGAACTGTGCCTTGAAGGGTGAGTAGGAGTCAGCCAGGTGCCTCAGATCTCCCCTGGCTGACGGTGGGGTCAGGTCCTGATCAGTTACGAATGACTAGCTCTCCACCTTCGGCAGCTTCCTTAGCCATCCGCAGGCCCGTCACACGGGCAAGATAACATGTGAAGGAAGAGTCAGCCAGGCTGCGTGCAGTGGACAGTGATACAGAACCCACCCTCCTCCCGTCACACGGGCAAGATGACACGTGAAGGAGGAGTCAGCCAGGCTGCGTGCAGTGGACAGTGATACAGAACCCACCCTCCTCCCGTCACACGGGCAAGATAACGTGTGAAGGAGGAGTCAGCCAGGCTGCGTGCAGTGGACAGTGATACAGAACCCACCCTCCTCCCATCACACGGGCAAGATAACGTGTGAAGGAGGAGTCAGCCAGGCTGCGTGCAGTGGACAGTGATACAGAACCCACCCTCCTCCCGTCACACGGGCAAGATAACGTGTGAAGGAGGAGTCAGCCAGGCTGCGTGCAGTGGACAGTGATACAGAACCCACCCTCCTCCCGTCACACGGGCAAGATAACATGTGAAGGAGGAGTCAGCCAGGCTGCGTGCAGTGGACAGTGATACAGAACCCACCCTCCTCCCGTCACACGGGCAAGATGACGTGTGAAGGAAGAGTCAGCCAGGCTGCGTGCAGTGGACAGTGATACAGAACCCACCTTCCTCCCGTCACACGGGCAAGATAACGTGTGAAGGAGGAGTCAGCCAGGCTGCGTGCAGTGGACAGTGATACAGAACCCACCCTCCTCCCGTCACATGGGCAAGATGACGTGTGAAGGAAGAGTCAGCCAGGCTGCGTGCAGTGGACAGTGATACAGAACCCACCCTCCTCCCGTCACACGGGCAAGATGACACGTGAAGGAGGAGTCAGCCAGGCTGCATGCAGTGGACAGTGATACAGAACCCACCCTCCTCCCATCACACGGGCAAGATGACGTGTGAAGGAGGAGTCAGCCAGGCTGCGTGCAGTGGACAGTGATACAGAACCCACCCTCCTCCCGTCACACGGGCAAGATGACGTGTGAAGGAAGAGTCAGCCAGGCTGCGTGCAGTGGACAGTGATACAGAACCCACCCTCCTCCCGTCACACGGGCAAGATGACATGTGAAGGAAGAGTCAGCCAGGCTGCGTGCAGTGGACAGTGATACAGAACCCACCCTCCTCCCGTCACACGGGCAAGATAACATGTGAAGGAGGAGTCAGCCAGGCTGCGTGCAGTGGACAGTGATACAGAACCCATCCTCCTCCCGTCACACGGGCAAGATGACGTGTGAAGGAAGAGTCAGCCAGGCTGCGTGCAGTGGACAGTGATACAGAACCCACCCTCCTCCCGTCACACGGGCAAGATAACATGTGAAGGAGGAGTCAGCCAGGCTGCGTGCAGTGGACAGTGATACAGAACCCACCCTCCTCCCGTCACACGGGCAAGATGACGTGTGAAGGAAGAGTCAGCCAGGCTGCGTGCAGTGGACAGTGATACAGAACCCACCCTCCTCCCGTCACACGGGCAAGATAACGTGTGAAGGAGGAGTCAGCCAGGCTGCGTGCAGTGGACAGTGATACAGAACCCACCCTCCTCCTGTCACACGGGCAAGATGACGTGTGAAGGAAGAGTCAGCCAGGCTGCGTGCAGTGGACAGTGACACAGAACCCACCCTCCTCCCATCACACGGGCAAGATAACATGTGAAGGAGGAGTCAGCCAGGCTGCGTGCAGGGGACAGTGATACAGAACCCACCCTCCTGCCTGATGCTTCACCGAGCTTCTTTCCCTTATTCCCTTTAAAAATCGTCACGGCTGCGCAGAATCTTCCAGGTTGGTCTCAGGGCGTAAATGCTCCTTCTCCCCAGATTCCCGGCTTTTCTGATTAAAGCAACTTTCCTCTCTTTAAAAAAAAAAAAAAAAAGTAAAAATGCATCTGCTACCCCTGACCCACGCAACATCGCAGCTTAGCCCAGCCCACCTTAAACGTGCTCGGAACACATATGTTAGGCTACAGTAGGGCATAATCATCTGACACAAAGTCTGTTTTATGATACGATGTTGACTGCTGCATGCAGTTGAACACTGTACTGAAAGTGAAAACAGGACGGCTGTCCGGGTACAGAATGGTCGCCAGTGTGCTGGTCTTTTACCCATGTGATCGCAGGGCTGCCTGGGAGCTGTGGCTCCCTGCCACTGCTCAGCGTCACGAGAGAGGAGCTTACTGCATAGTTAGCCTGGGAAAAGCTCAAAGTGCAAAATTTGAGGTCTGGTTTCTACTGAATGCGAATTGTCCTCACACCACTGTAAAGTCGAAAAACCCTCCGTTGAACCATTGAATGTTGGGGACCATCCACATAGGGAGGAGTGAGTGGGGTGCCCTGGGGAGAAGGATATTGAAAGGAGCGGGGACACAGCATGGATGAAGGTTTGGGGCAAGAAAAGGCCAGGGTGGTAAGGGGGCCCATTAGGTAGAACGGTCAAACATTGCTGCTAGTTGACGCGTTTCAATTTGCAAAAATGCCACTTTCATTAGGACTGACCTATTATAAGCAGCCTAGTGCTGCCAGAGCTTCATCTTTGAAGGAGTTCCTGTTCACACTCACTTGATTCACGGAATGTGGGTTTTTTTGACTTAAAAACCATTAAGGGGGCTTCCCTGGTGGCGCAGTGGTTGAGAGTCCGCCTGCCGATGCAGGGGACGCGGGTTCGTGCCCAGGTCCGGGAAGATCCCACATGCCACGGAGCGGCTGGGCCCGTGAGCCATGGCCGCTGAGCCTGCGCGTGTGGAGCCTGTGCTCCGTAACGGGAGAGGCCACGGCAGTGAGAGGCCCGCGTACCGCAAAAAAAAAAAACACATTAAGTCTCATGGAGTCCCCCCATTTCCTTGAGTTAATGTGAAGCGTCGGAATTTCTCTAGGTGTGTTCGAGCTTCACAGGCTAGCGTCTCACATCCTCACGGCAAAGGAGAGCCTCAAGGATCCCATGGTGCTCTTCCGTCCCGGACCCACTGCAAGCTGGGAATACGTCCTCTGCACTTGGCAAAGGAGAAAATAAATCAGAGCCAAAGGAGATTAGTAGCCAGGGCTTGAGGTGGGAATGAATGACCTTGGTTCCTTCCTGAAAGCTTACCTCTGTCTACCCCTGCACGCTTTCTCTTTTCAAGCCTGAGTCACTTTTCCTCCTGTACAAGGCCAGCCACTCACCAGTGGGCTTAACCCCAGCCCGTTCTGCCTGTTCTCAGCATCACTCATCAATCACTTCCTCCCCTTGTCCTTGACCTTTTGCTTCCTCCTGACCTTTTTCTTTTTTTATTTTCTTTTTTTTTTTGCGGTACGTGGGCCTCTCACTGTTGTGACTTTTCCCGTTGTGGAGCACAGGCTCCGGATGCGCAGGCCCAGCGGCCATGGCTCATGGGCCCAGCCACTCCGCGGCATGTGGAATCTTCCCGGACCGGGGCACGAACCCGTGTCCCCTGCATCGGCAGGCGGACTCTCAACCACTGCGCCACCAGGGAAGCCCTACCTTTTTCTTTTTAGATTGCAAAGATGGCTAAGCATTTCCAATTCTAAAAACATGTTCTCTCTTGCCCCTACATTTTCCAGGTTTTGCTTTGAGTTTCTCTCTCCCTCTTGACCTTCGCAATGGTGGTTCTTGAATGAGTGGTGAATTCTCTCTGCTTCTGTGTCCTCATCTCCCATCTCTTCTTTGGTGCATTGAGGTCTGATCTGCTGACTTCCCATCCCGCTCACCTCTGCACTTCGCTGACGCCTAGGGCAAGGCTTCTGTGCTGCAAGTGACCCGGTTAACCGTGCCCACTTCTTCCTGCAGCTTCTTTTGCTCCTGGCGTCCACATCAACACCCTCGCCCTTGTTCTCCTCCTTTCCTCTGACTGACTCTTCTCTCTCCCCTGTTTGTCCTCCTTTCCCCATTCTGTCTCTTAATGAAATGTCGATGTTCCTCTGAGTCTGTCCTTCCTGCCATATGTCCTGGCTGAACACGCTCATCTTCTCTCCTGGATTTAGCCTTCATCATGAGCAGGTGACCGTCAGAGCTGTGTTTCTAGCCCTGATCTCTGTGCACCGACCACACCAGCCTCATCCCCTGACACTCCCCACGCACGCGAAGCTCTGTTTGTACAGAACTGGCTTCCCGCAAACGCCAGGGTTCCGGGGTTCCCTCTGCCTACGATTCATGCCAAAGCCTAGGCTGTCTCCCCACACTTGCTCATCAGTACTCATCCTTCAAGACTCAGGTCAGGCGTCGGCTCCTCCTGGACACCTCCTGAGCCTCTGGCAGGGACCAGATAACGTCCCTCCTCCCCACGCGTATCCCCACTCTGGTGGCATCGCTTCCTGTGGTTGCCTCTTGTTTCTTCCCTTTTGTCTGGAGGCTTCCGGAAGGCGCCAGCTTTCTTGTCTATAACCTTGTACACTCAGAGTCTGTCACTGTGCCATTCATTCATTCATTCATTCATTCAACAAGTAACGGGACGCACCTGCCTTCACTAGGTACCTTCCTGGGCCCCGGGGGTCTGTGGTGAGCAGTGGGGTGGGGACACACACGAAGGTCACAGCATCCTGGGACTCGTGTCTGGTAAAGCGTAGCTGGGACTTTGGTTCCAATGCAGGCAGCGTGGTCGGGGAAGGTTTCCCAAAGCTGAGACCAGATGAGGGATCCGGGTTAGCTCGTCGATGCCCTTAGGGTAGGGGGCTGAAGAGGAGGGATGTTCCAGGTAGAAGGAACACCCGTGCAAAGGTGCAGAGGTGAAGGGGAGTATGACCTGCTGGAAGAAGAGAAAGCAGCCCCGAGGCTTGACCTCATTGACCTCGTGTTTGAAGTGGGGTCTGCAGAGAAAGGAGGCGGGAGAGGACCACGGCCGCGGGCAGCATGGGGAGTGGATGGAGGGGCCGGGGGACACCCAGGGAGCCCGTCAGGAGGCTCTGCGGTGGCTCGGCTGACAGGTGATGGCACAGAGTGCTTCTGAGCTCAGACGGTGTTGATACACGTTTGTCAAAGGTGTTAGCAGGTGCCAAGTGTTAAAGACGAGGTCAGGATGTAAGACAAGCCGGTGCTTCTCCTGGCAGACGGGTGTGACTAAGACACATAGGCATCGGATTCTGTGGGTTTTTTTAAAATTTATTTATTTTTATTGGTTTATTTTTGGCTGTGTTAGGTCTTCATTGCTGTGCACGGGCTTTCTCTAGTTGTGGCGAGCGGGGGCTGCTCTTCATTGCGGTGCGCGGGCTTCTCATTGTGGTGGCTTCTCTTGTTGTGGAGCACGGGCTCTAGGCGCACGGACTTCAGTAGTTGTGGCACGTGCGCTCAGTAGTTGTGGCTCGCGGGCTTAGTTGCTCCGCGGCATGTGGGGTCTTCCCGGACCAGGGCTCGAACCCGTGTCCCCTGCATTGGCAGGCGGATTCTTAACCACTGTGCCACCAGGGAAGTCCTAGGCATTGGATTCTGACTAAAAGCAGCCTGTGGTTTTCCCTCTGAATAGAGGATGGAGCAAAGTTTTAATTCCTAATGCTGCGACCAGGGCTTCTTGTATTGGGAATTTGCTTTTGCGTTGGTTTTGAGTGGCTGCATTGACTGCAGGTTTTTGCCGGCTTCAAGTGACAGAAAGAGAACAGATGTCCCTGTTTCGTTTTTCTCAGTTTGCCTTGATCAGAAGCAATCAAGGCGACGGGGCCGCTGCTGGGATCTGTGGGGAAATCAAGCTTCCGCTGGCCTTGGCGCCATGTAAGCTGAGAGGCGCGAGCGTTACTGAAGGCGGCCCACATCCCAGCTGGCCCAGATGCAGCCTTCCTAAGGCGGGTAATAAAGGCCGGCTCAGCAGGACGACTTAGAAGTAAATTTGTCTGTTTCTGGAAGCACGGGAGAGAGCCATGAGAAATGATATTTATGTTAGATGTTACCTTTCCCTGGGTTTTCTTTCAAAAGTCCTGATGATTTCTTTTCGTGTGGCTGCCTGGGGATATTGTTTCCAGCCCATCTCCCACAGCAGAACGAGGCTTTGTGGTTTGGTTGCCAGGGGCAGTGCGGTATGGAGGAGGGGGCCATGAGTGGAAAGTGGCTTTTCTCCTTCTCTAAAAAGTATGTCCTAGCATTTACACCTGCCCTGCTCACCTCTGGACGTCACCCCTCCGATCCATCCCCCTCAAGCCTCAGCTAATGTGCACGCTTTGCCTACCCGAGGCCCTTGCTGCTCCTCTTCTTGGCACGCTTTTCCCCTAGGTTTTTGCACAGAAGGCACCTGCTCGTTCTCACGTCACAGCCGGAATTGACCGTGGACACCTTTCTTGATTATGACAGCTAATTTCCTGGGTCAACTTGGTGGGGCCGTGGGGCCCAGATGATGTGGTAAACATTATCCTGGATGTTTCTGTGATGGTGTTTCTGTGGATGAGAGTAACATGTAAATGGGTGAACTTTGAGTGAAGCAGATTGCCCTCCGTAATGTGGGTGGGCCTCATCTAATTCGTCGAAGGTCTTGCTGGAACAAAGACTGGCCTCCCAAAGCAAGGGGGTGTTTTGCCAGTAGATAACCTTCAGAGCTGAACTGCAACATGGGCTCTTCCCTGGGTCTTCAGCCTGCTGGCCCTCCCTGAAGATTTTGGACTTGCCAAGCATGACAGTGGCATGAACCAATTTCTTAAAATAAATCTCTCTCTCTCTCTTCGCATCCTCCTGGTCTTCTTTGTCTGGAGAACCCTGACTGATACCCCGACCGTCGCGCCCAAGGTCTCACGTCTCCTTCCTCCACAAGTTGCTCTGCTTTATCATTGCCCTGTTTCCATTCAAAAGGCTTGTCACCACCTGCAATTATCTTGTCTATTTGTTTGCCTCCTCATTTACTGCTTCTCTCCCCCAAGAAAGTGTACATACCCCAAGGTCAGGCACCTGACCTGTCCTGTGCATGGTTCTAAGCCCCAGAGCCTAGCACACCCTCTGGCACACGAACCGTGCTGAGTGAATAATTAAGTGAAGTGAATGCAGTCTTTTAGCTCAAAAAGAGGCATTGGAACAAAAACTTGTACACAAATGTTCATCGCAGCATTATTCCTAATAGCCCCAAAGTGGAAACAACCCAAAATGTCCATCAACCGATGCCTGGCTAAACAGCATGTAGGATAGGCACACGATGGGATGTTATCAAGACATGAAAAGGAATGAAGACTTGATACACGCTGCAATGTGGAGGAACCTTGAAAACATCATGCTAGGTGAAAGAAGTCAGACATAAAAGGCCACATGTCGGATGTTTACGTTCAAATGAAATGTCCAGAATAGGCAAGTCCGTAGAGACAGGGAGTGGCTTAGTGGTTGCCAGGGGCTGGGGGGGAGGGGCATAAAGGAAGGGGCAGTGATGGTTATGGGAACAAAGTTTCAGTTCAGGGCAGTGAGAATGTTCTGGAATTAGATAGTGCCAATGCTTGCACGGCGTTATGAGTATACCAGAAGACACTGAATTGTATACCTCGGCATGGTGAATTTCATGTTCGGTGAATTTTACCCCAATGAAAATAAAGCAGGGAGGTATCCACTCTCTCATTTAATCCTGACCTCACCTTGGGAGTGGATCCAACAGCTGATACTGAGCAGAGAGTTGAAAGGATGCTTGTCCTAGAATCCCGCAGCTGGCACGTGGCAGACTCACAAATGCCACCCAAGCGTCCTTGGCCGCTCTGGTTTCTGCATCCATCTGTGTTTGTCCACTTCCTCCGCCGTGCCTCTGATTTAATTCACTCTTGCTTGTCTTTGGACTCTGCTGGTAGGCTCCTGCTTGGTGGCCTCCTGGCCGCAATCAGCCTGCGTTCCATTTTCCACCCTCCACCACAGTGATCTTTATTGAGAAAGCGTGTACCGTACCGTGTTACTTTCATCCGAAAACTCCCTTACTGGATCCCCAGGGCATCCCTAACAGTGAATGCCTTTCTCCTTCTATCAGCAGTGGCCCCTTAGGTTTAAAATTGCATCACTCACGCCTATGTTCGTGGTGGCATTACTCAAGCCAGAAGATGGAAACAACCTAAAAGTCTGTCAATGGATGAATGGACCAATGGATAAATAAGATGTAGGACACACACACATACACACACACGCACACGCACACGCACACACAGTGGACTATTATTCAGCCATGAGAAAGAAGGAAATCCTGCTGCATGTGACAGTGTGCCTGGACCTCGAGGAAATGATGCTAAGTAAGATAAGTCAGACAGAGATAGACAAATACTGTCCAATATCACTTATATGTGGAATCTAACAAAGACAGTCTCGGAGAAACAGAGAATAGATAGAATGGTGGTTACCGGGGGTCTGGAGGGGACCTGGGGAGGTGTCGGTCACAGGGTACAAACTTGCAGTTAGAAGAAAAATAGGTTCTGGAGATGGAGTGCACAGAATAGTGGTTATAATCAACAATTCTGTATTTTATACTTTGGAGTTGCTCAGAGACTAGACCTTACATTTTCTTACCACAGAAAAGAAATTATAGTTATATGACATGATAGAGGTGTTAGGGAATGCTACAGTGCTGATCGTATTGAAATACGTAAATGTATCAAATCAACACATAGAAATGTATCTTTTCTTTTTTTAAAAAATATATTTATTTATTTATTTATTTTTGGCTGTGTTGGGTCTTTGTTGCTGTATGCAGGCTTTCTCTAGTTGTGGTGAGCAGGGGCTACTCTTCGTTGCAGTGTGCAGGCTTCTCATTGTGGTGGCTTCTCTTGTTGCGGAGCACGGGCTGTAGGTGCGCGGGCTCAGTAGTTGTGGCTCGCAGGCTCTAGAGTGCAGGCTCAGGAGTTGTGACACACGGGCTTAGTTGCTCCACGGCATGTGGGATCTTCCCGGACCAGGGATTGAACCCGTGTCCCCTGCAATGGCAGGCAGATTCTTAACCACTGCGTCACCAGGGAAGTCGCACATGTATCTTTTCAAATTAGGGTTTTGGTTTTTTTGGATTTGTACCCAGTAGTGGAATTGCTGGGTCATATGGTAGTTGAGTTAATTTTCTGTATATGGTGTGAGGTGAGAGTTCATCTTTATTTTTTGCACGTCAGTATCCAGCTGTCTCAACATCATTTGTTGAAAAGTCTGTTTTTTCTCTATTGAATAATCTTGGCACTCTTCAACTGGGTTAAGTACTAAAAAATCGACTAAGCTATCTTTATTCTAATTCTTACCAAAAGCATCCCAGTCATTACCATGATCTCTATGTTGCAGTTGAAGAAGATGCAGATGGAGAGGTTA
Source organism: Stenella coeruleoalba (assembly GCF_951394435.1). Lineage (NCBI taxonomy): Eukaryota > Metazoa > Chordata > Mammalia > Artiodactyla > Delphinidae > Stenella > Stenella coeruleoalba. The sequence continues at coordinate 5,792,479 of NC_137163.1, read as the reverse complement.
AGAAACTCGCCCTAAAGTTATGTGGCTGGTTAGAGACAGAATTGGGTTGAAAATCCGGTTCTCCTGATTCCTACTTTGTTATTCTGTTATGTGAGTTACATCCATCCAGCTGAATGACTATTTTATTATAAACCATCCTGCATTATTTAAAATGTAGAGAAATTATTTTAAATGGATGGAGAAAACTCTATCAAATTTTCTACAGCCCTTGAGAGTTGAGACTACACTTTCAAAATAATAATAAAGCTAGACATATTTCTAAGACCGCTTCATATATTAACTCATCTCACCCTCGCAGCAACCCTAATGAGGGCAGTACTTTTACTGCCCCTGTTCCATGCATCAGGAAAGGAGGCTTGTTGAGGTTAGTTGCCCTGCTTCAGATCACACAGCTGGTGAGCGTGGTCAAGCCTCCTGAAAGCAGGCAGTCTGGCTTCTGAGTCTGGGTCCCACGCTACGGTGCAGCCTGCGCTGTAGGGGTCTCCTTGTTTGATGAATCTCCCTCTCTCTCTTAAAGCCCAGAGCCCCATACAGGGCTCAGCAGCGGCTTCTCTGTTTCCTTTGCTCTGGGTCACCTCTTAACTAATGTCCCTGCTCCCTCTGCCAAAGAAAAAGCACCCACAACTAAAACCAGAAAGGAGAAAGAGAGAGAGCAAGAAATGAATTCCCCCAAACCCCACCAGCCCAGAGGGCGTCCCGGCTCATGTATGCCTTCGTCAAATATGAATTAATTTGGTCCCGGGGCCCTGGCTGGCATTGGATGAGGCACATGGGAGAAGGGTGGTCCCCGAGGAGCTCAGAGACTAGTGGGGACTGGCTCCAGGAAGAGCTGTGCACAGAGTTAAGTTCCGTGGAGTATTCGGTTCCCTCATGGACACTGTGAGGGAGCACAGGACCATCGTGGAGAAGGTGCGTGGCCCCTTGGGCTCAGAGGATCCTCCTAAACAGAGGCAGTATTGAAGCTGAGGCTGCAGGATGAGGCGGGCTTGGCTCAGAAAGTACTGGGTGGGTGTGTCGCTGTGTTAGGAACGCGGCTCTGTAGGCAGACCATCTGGGGTCAGACCCATCATCACCTCTCACAGCTCTGTGGACTTAACGTTATTTGACTTCTCGGAGCCTTTCGTTTTTGACTGTAGAATAGGTCTCAAAGCATAATGCACCTTGTCGGGTGGCGGGGAGGATTAAACAAGGTAATTCCTTTGCAGCATGCAGTGCAGAGTCAGTAGCCGCTCTTTGCGGCTACTGATATTACCTGTATCGTCGTTATTTCAGGAAGACGGCGCTGTCTGTGGACAGCCTGGGGTGGTCGGGGGCAGACGCCTGGAGGGAGTCCGGAGCGGTAAGGAGGGGTCTCACATCTGCCATCATAGTGGACCCCTTGTGGTAGGTGATGGAGAGCCAGCCAAGGGCTTTACAGAGGGCGATGCAGGGGTCCTGGCGGTAGGAGGGAAGCTGGGTCAGAGCGGAGGAAAGTTCATTGGTGCAGGTGGGGGGCCTGCAGAGGTGGGGGTGCCACCTCTGTGCATGGCCAGGTCGCCCTGCAGAGATGTGGAAGCTCTGGAAACAGCAGCCCTGGTGGCACCTGAGAGAGGAGGGTCCAGGGAGAGGTGAGTGGCTGTTAGCTTTCTGGCTTTTTGGTCTCAGTGTTTAGTCGTGATTGATTGGAAATATGGAATCCAGGGGAGGGGATGACAGTAAACTGAGACATGCCTCATCAGGGGGTCAGTGGGATGGCCGGGTGGACTTGGCCAGCACGTGTTGCTCTGAGCTGCCCTTGTCCACGTCTGTGTTGTAGTCCCACTGGCGTGATTTCCTTGCGGTGGGAACCGGGCCTCTTCCTTGTCTATTTCCAAGCCCGGGCATGTGCTCCACCATCGCTCCACGGGTGCTGAACGCACAGATGGGTCACCTCTGCACGAGGCTCAGAGTCACAGCACACGACAGTAGTGAAGCTTCTCAGATTCTGGACCCAAGCCCTGCTTGGCTCAGAGCTGGGGTGTGGCGGGTAGGAGCAGGGCTCTGGGGCCGACCTGACACCACCTCTGTGAGCGTGTGCCCTGGCACTAGTTCCCGAACCATCCTGTGCCTTGGCTTCCTCGTCTGTGAAATAGGCACACTCATTGCACCCACGTCAGAAGATGGAAAAAAGATAATGTACATGAGACCCTTCGAGAGGTGCCTGGCACGCAGTACCCGCTCAGCAAGCGCCCCTTTTCACTCCCTGTTCTCCATCCTCAGCACTTGGTCTGGCCAGCACGGACATTGTACACAGCCTTCTTTGAAAGAAAGGCATTTAGTTCAGTTCTTCCCCTGTGAAGGCCAGGAAGCAAAGGCTTATTAACACATTTAAGAAACTAATGTACTGTCTGTCCTGCAAAATAACAGGACAGCGTGCTGCCCCTAGACAGACAGCTCAGACTGCTGTTTGGGCCCCTACTGCCTTTCCATGAGATTTTTTCATCTTCCTGCCATTTCTCCCTTCGCTCCCACACCATGGCTTGTATGGTTTTCTACCGGCCTAGGAGTTTCCGGCTGGGGATTACAGTAGAGAGAAAGGTGCGTGGTGTAGGCATGCAGGGGTCAAAAGGTGGCGGCCCCCAGCCCAGAGCCGAGCATCACTTCCAACTCGCCTGCCCAGGCATGGGGCCAGGTCTGTAGTGAGCATCGTCCTTGTGTCTTGGAGGAGGTCAGAGTTACCAGTCTCAAGTCAGTGTCCCTGATGGCTTTGAAGGAAAGGGCGGATGGGAAGTTCAGAGATCGGTCTGGAGCCAGGATGGCCCCCAGCCGCCCTGAGATCAGTGCAGCCATGGGACCATGGGCTTCGCCTGCCGGCAGAGCATAGGCAGTCAGCACATGGATTTGGGAGCCAGAATGCTGGGGTTTGAATCCAGCACTACCTCTTACTAACTGTGCGGCTTTGACTGAGTTGCTTAACCTTTCTGTGCCTGCAGAGACTCCTCTGTGAAATGAGGGTTAATGGTAACATCTATTTCACAGGATTGTTGCAAGAAATAAAAACATGTAAGGCGCTTAGAATAGCACTTGGCATACAGTGAATACCCAGTAAACATTAAGTGCTGCTGTTCTTTTTTAATCTTTATTTTATGTTGGAGTATAACTGATTTACAGTGTGTGTTAGTTTCAGGTGTACAGCAAAGCGACTCAGTTATACATATACATGTATCTATTCTTTTCCAAATGCTTTTCCCATTTAGGTTATTACAGAATATTTAATTGGTGCTGTTCTTATTATTACTGTTGGTGTTATTTGCCAGGACGGAAAGAAGTGGTCGGGGAAGCCATCGTGCGCTGTGCCGGAAGCTCTGGCTGGGGAGCTGGGCCACCTGGGTTTCAATCCCAGCTCTGCCATCCAGGGTGTGTGACCCTGGGCTCTCTGTACGTACAGGGACTGAGTTCTTTTAGGACACGAGCTTGACCTCTAGGCCCTCTGTGCTCTGGTCCAGCCACGTCTCCCATGTTTTCTCCCCTTTTGCCTGCAGTGCTCCAGCAGTGACTTGTGCTCCCCGCACCTGTCACTTAGTCCCCCGCACCTGCACTCTTCCAGTTGCTGTAGGCTCACATGTTCAACTCTTCTTGAGAACCTAGGGCTTGGCACAAAGTCGGTGCTCAATAAATACCTCCTGATTCACTGCTACTGCTCACTAACAAGCATGGACACCTCTTCTAGGAAGCCTGCCATGAACACGACAGGCTGGTGAGTGCCCCCTTGCATCACCGCCTTTGACCTGGTTAATGCTTAGTCCTCTGCCAGCCGTCCACTCAGGCATCACCTGCCCCCAAGAAAGTCCCTGCCCTCCAGGGCTCTCCCACACGGCGGTCCCACACGGTGGTCCTGGCTGAGCTGGGAAGCTGCACTTCTGTGTCATAGTCAGGAAGCCAGCGGCCGCTCCAGTGAGGGTACTTCTTGGGGCAAGTGGTGATGAAAACAGATCTTGAGGGAGAGAGATTTAGGGTGTGGGAGGCATGGAACAAAGACCCAGGCATGAAAAAAAAAGAAATGAGAAGAAAGGTTCTGTTTGGTTGATTTTTTTTTTTTCTTAAAGGTAAAAAGCAAAGCGACAGTGGGTGTTTGAGCCGCTGAAGCGAGTATGTCTTCTTGCTTGCTAGCTTTTATTCTGCATCCAGGGATGCAATGGTGTCTTAAAAGTTTTTTGATTTCTGCTACGAGCCCATGAGCCACTTCAAAAAGCCCTAGCCTGTCTGCCTGGGCACACCCTGTCCTCCCATCTTCAGAAAGAGTTGGGTACAAGCCTCGTGCAGCAAGAACTCACATTTAAAGCCCCTGCTGCATACCAGCGCCTGTTTTAATGGTTTTGTCTGAATTAAACTCATGACCATTGTTCCTGCTTTGCAAACTGAGGCTTAGAAAAGTTAGTGACTTGTTCTAAGTTACCAGCTAGTAAGTGAGAAATTCGAGCCTCCATCAGGTTAGGGTGGCTCAGGGCGCCCCTTCACCGTGTTCCCCTTTCCTTTCTTGACTCTTTCTTGCTCAGTAAAGGAAAGAGCTGTTCCAGGCTCCTGCCCCCATATGAAGGGTGGAAAGGATGGGGAGATCAGAGAGCTCAGAGGGGTCCCGGCAGAGACAGGCCTTGGCCTGGGCTTTTTTGATAACGTGACAAAAGGCCTTTCCAGGTCCTGGTGGTTTCACTTTCCCAGTCTTAGGTGGGGGCACCTTTCTTACCTTTTGTTCAGCAAACAAACAAACATTAAGTTTTTTTTTTTTTAAACTTTAGCTTCTGCCTCACATGTCCCTTAAACACAAAAAATAGGGTGTTGCCTGGAGGAGGACGTGCAATCCTGGGTAAAAGGGAGAGGAGAGATGGATGCAAAGAACAGGACAGACCGGGGAAGGGGCCTCAGCAGCACTGAACGTGCAGACTCTGATGAAAGTGGACAAAGGCCTTTCGGGGCCTAGGCTGACACACTGTGGCATCAAGGGGGCGTGTATAGGCCTCTGCCATAGCCCTGAGCACGTCCCTCCATGAACTGCTTCCTCCTCTGAGCCCTCCCAGACTCTGACAGCTCCAAGGCAGGGCCTGGGGCCTGGCTCTTTCTTGTTCCCTGTTGTATTTCTAAGGCTTACAGCACGTGCACGATGAGCTGGGCTGCACCAAGTGCCAATAGTGGCCAAGGACAGGACGGGGCAGGTGGGTCATGCCTGTGTGCTAGGGTGGGATGTGAATGGCAGAGAGGGCTGGAAAGGTGCTGTTTCTCAAGGGCTTTTTCTGTTGCAACCAAAGAAGCCCAACCAAAGTGGCAAAGCAGGAACTTTCTAAGCCCTGACTTTAGTCTTAGTCCACTTGCTCACAGATAGAAGCCACAAAATGTGGGTGGCATTGCAGTCTCTATCCATTTTATTGCTTCTTTTTTAAAATTTGTATTGGAATTCAGTTGATTTACAATGTTGTGTTAGTTTCAGGTGTGCAGCAAAGTGAATCTGTTATACATATACATAGATCCACTCTTTTTTCACTTCTTTTCCTGTATAGGCCATTACAGAGTATTGAGTAAGCGTTCCGTGTGCTCTACAGTAGGTCCTTATTAGTCGGGACATGGAAGCAACCCAAATGTCCATCAGCAGAGGGATGGATGAAGCAGATGTGGTACATTGTATACAATGGAATGTCACTCAGCCATAAAAGAGAATGAAATAATGCCATTTGCAGCAACATGGATGGACCTAGAGATTGTCATACTGAGTGAACTAAGTCGGACAAATACTCATATGATATCACTTATATGAGGAATTTATTGCTTCTTTATCTCTTAATTTGTCCTTAAATTGGGTGGAGAGTTGAAGAGCTGTTGATTAGCTCTTTAAATTTTGACATTAACTTGCTTTATAATAATAATAGTAAATATTATTATTGTTACTGTTACTATTATTTCACATCTCAGTGTTTCTCAAAGGCCGATACCTCTGAACACCTGCACTAGCGGCACGTACGGATGCTTACAGATTCCTGAGCATTTTTCTAGCCCTAGTGAGAATTTCTGGGGGGGAAAAGGAGAGTGGCCTAGGATTTTTCATTTTTAACAACCACTCTGATAATTCTTAGGCCAAGCAGAGTTTGAAAGCTGCTGCCTTTTTAAAAAAAAATTAAGCAAGTAAGTAATTTGTTTATTTTTGACTGCGTTGGGCCTTCGTTACTGCATACGGGCTTTCTCTTGTTGCGGTGAGCGGGGGCTACTCTTCGTTGCGGTGCATGGGCTTCTCATTGCAGTGGCTTCTCTTGTTGCGGAGCACGGGCTCTAGGTGCGTGGGCTCGGTAGTTGTGGCACACGGGCTCAGTAGTTGTGGCTCGCGGGCTCTAGAGCGCAGGTTCAGTAGTTGTGGTGCACCGGCTTAGTTGCTCCGCGGCATGTGGGATCTTCCCGGACCAGGGCTCAAACCCGTGCCCCTGCATTGGCAGGCGGATTCTTAACCACTGCACCACCAGGGAAGTCCCGAGAGCCACTGCCTTTTCTTATTTAACTCCCACTTGAGTCGCACTAGGGAGATTTATGTATATTCTTTTACAGGTGAGGGAACTCAGACTGGGAGAGGAGAATCTTTAACTGCCCAAGGCCACATAGACACACAGTGGCCAGATTGTGACATCTGCATGTCCTCCTAAAGCAGCTGCCCTGCTCTTCCCAAATTTGAGCTGACTGTGTCCTTAGGACCGGGTAAAGCTCTGAGACTGGGAAGAAGTAGAATAATGGATTCTGAACTCACATTGGTTATAATTTAATTGGGGGCGTTAGAGGCACATGGATGAAAGAGGACCAAACAGTGTGACATGTGGGCACAAATTCAAAGATAAGGGGCAAATACCACGAGGTACAGGAGTTGGGAAGAGGGAGAGCTGATCTCAGCTACACTGGAGAGAATTCCAGACGGAGAAAATTCCAAGGGAAAGAGCCAGGTTTCAGTTGGAGTCTCCAGAATGAGTCAGACTGGCAGAGGTAAGGGGGAATGGAGAAGGATGTCCGCGTGGAAGGAAGGGCCTGGACAGAGGCAAGGAGGGAGGAAGTTAAAATACGTTTGAGAGTCCTTCCAGCCAGAGCACATCAGTCACCCAGCCGGCGGGCTGTAATGACTTGGGCCTGGATTATTAAGCACATTTGGAAATTGGGTGAATTGCTTGATTTGGTAAAAAATTACATGGTACATTTAATCAGGCCTCGTTTAAGGAACAAATGTCATTAAACACCACTTAATTAGCTGCCCCTGCAGCCTGACTGGGTGAGAATTATATCCTTGGCAAACTACAAAACATTTTTAAGGTCAAATATGGAGAATAAAAATACCACTAGAAGCCCTCGGGTAATAGGCCCATAAAATCTTACCTCATTTTCATTCATTGAAAAGATTCATTCTGGATTGCAGCTAATCAGAACTTGATGGCTTTCTTTGGAGCAGAATCTGAAGACCCAGGGTGTGTTGGTCTTTATGCTAAAGGAGTGAAAAATCAAAGAGTCAGAAAGACAGACACACATTTGATAATACACTTGTTTATCAGCCTGCTGATTTGTTACGGGAATAAAGATGTCTACTTGCTCTGTTAACCCAGGATACTGTATATTATAGCAATCCAAGCTCTGGCTGTGCCCAGGACAAAGAAAGCAAATCAGAGAATTACTAAAGAGATGAAGTGGATGGGGCCATCGTTTACTGCATTTCTAAAAATACTTCCAAGTAATTTACAATACGCACAGCGAAAAGCACACATATCCTAAGGGCCTGGCTTCATAAATTTCCGTAAACTACAGTCACCCTTGTCACCAGCACCATCAGATCAAGAAAACAAGCATTACCGCCTGTCCAGAATCCTAATGCTTACTTTCCATCCTTCCCTTTTCTCGCCACCCCAGGGGTAATTGCGGTCCTGGCTTCTCCCAGCAGAGGTTGGTGTCCCCTGCTTCCTCTGAATGGCATTGTGCAGCCTCCACACTTCTGTGCCTGGCTTCTTTCACTCAGCGGGCTTTGAGAGGTTCAACCACGTTGCTGCGTGTGCTGTAATTTGTCCACTCTTCCTGCTGTGTTGTGTTCCGTTGGGTGAAGATGCTATAATTTACTTACGTATCTTTTGGCTCACAGGTATTTGGACAGTTTTATATTTGGAGCTGCTGTGAATCATGCTGCTGTGAGCATGCCTTTTGTTGAGTCTGTCGTGGCGTCTGTGGGTCTATGTCGGCATGAGATGCCTGTGGCTTAGCGTATGCACCTGTGTAGCCAGAGTGTCTTCACAGCCGTGTGATATTTATATTAGTGGAAAGAACATTTGTATATTACATATAATATATTAACATATTATATATAATATTATGTGTGTGTGTATGTATTTTTTGACCATCTATCATTTTGATGGTCTGTTTCTTGGAACCATGAACTCCTTGAGTGCAGAGACTTCTGGTTTATTTCTCTCTGCCCTAGAGACAAGTGAACTGCTTGGCACAGATAAATTCCAATGAGTAATTGTTCAACAGAGGAATGAGCATCGAGCTCAAGTGACCTGAATTCTAGTTATTTAGCCTCTCTGGGTCTCCCGTTTCTTCATCTGTCCAGCGGGGAAGATTTGTTCATTGAAGTCTGCTGACTGAGACGGTTTAGCTTTTGTCTCAAGGAGATTATATAGCACTGCCCCCCGCTCCAGCCTCTTCTCCTTATAATGTAGGGGTGGTTCTTATCTTATTCTTATCTTTCATCAGACTTCTTATTAAAGACAGTGTCTACTTAACCTAGATTGGGATTCTGACATGCTGTTCCCCAAACAGAGAAAGTGTTTTAATTGCAGTCACCAAAATCAAGTCATAATTAAATGCTCTCCAATTGTTATGTTAGTGGAAAAAGCATTTTGCCTTCCTTCTTGTCAACGCCTTCCCAAGCCTGGCTCCTGCCGCAGAAGTCCCTATTGGTCATTCTCCCACGTTTCACTTCACTTTTAAGTGTTAATTAAATATATTATTCTACACATTTGAGATAAACCTGTAATCTAAGTGCTGCAAACTAGCAAATACAGTTTGAACACAGTTTCTCTTTCAAAAAAAGAGTGGCTTTCAGATACTTTTTTCATGTAATTTGATTCTCCTGCCTTGTTTGTAAAGTGGAGAAAATAAGACTTATATGGCAAAGTTGTTCTGTCAGATCACAATACACCTGGCACAGATGGTCTCGGAGACTTCATGGAATGATTTCAACCATCTTATCCCTTCTAGGGCCCTTTCACAATCAAGAGCTGGCATTTTCGACCAGACACTGGACTGAGTGGGTCGATGCCTTCTCTGGGCCTTTAATTGCTTATCTATAAAACGGAGTTTTTAGTTAAAATTATTTCCAGCTTTTCCATTGTTTCCCAAATTTGGGAATGATTTTTAGGAGGAATTGGGGGTGAAATAGATGATAGTATGTGGTAGATTGTGTTAGTATTTCTGATTTTTCTTCCTGTGCCTTTGCCTTACAAGCCTGCCCTTCCATCCCCCGACCCCACTGGTGACGGGCATGACCCTGCTGTTTGCCTTGGCATCCGAGATGTGGGTGGATGGACGGTGGGCCAGTTCCAAGCCTAGACCATAAGGAGGACGGTCTAGTGCTTCCAGCCTCCGCACTGGAGAGAACATGCTCTTGGACAGAACTACCACCCCTTCAGTCGAGACCCCAGCGTGAACACATTTATAGTAGAGTATTTCCAACCATTCTGCTGACCTGGGCCTGAGAATGAAAGCTCACTGCTGTGCTGCTGATGGATACATACGATGAAAGTGTATCATTCTGTCAACCAAGGGAGCAATGGCAAATCCTCTCTTTGCTTTGGGCGTTCACTCTTGGTGTGTGAAGACGGTGAGGGTGAGATCCATGTAGAAGAGTAGGAACCTGTTACAGGTAACAACAAACATCATTAGCAATCGGTGTAAAACTCCTCAAGGAGCCATTTACTTGTATTGTCTCAATTATCCTTAGTAACGCCTTCGAAGGAGGCATGATCATTGCTATTTTGTAGAGGACAAAAATGATCCTCAAAGAAATTGAGAGGCGTGCTCAAGGGTATGTCATGGACAGGTGGGGGAGATTGGTGGTAGTCCCAGGCCAGCACTAAACCACTTCGTGCTGCCTCTTTTCAGAGATGCGACGTGAAGTGTTAGAGGTCGGGTGTGCGCCAGCGCCTTCTCACGGAAGCCTTCTGTGCAAGTGCAGTTCACACAGAGGGTGCCAAGGGTGGGGCTACTGTTACAAAAGTCAGAGGATGAGGGAGAGGTTTGGGTCAGACTCCTGGACCATGGATGTGGCAAGACTCGACATTCCCTGAATACCCATGAGTATCTCTCTATCTCCCCGCCACACTTATGGTTGCACTGGGGCAATATGTCTAGGTTCTCGCTGGTTAGACGTAGGCAGATATAGTATAAGCAAGGTCTGAGGTTGGCCCTTAAACTCATTCTGCAGATCCTTCAGCCCTCACTCTCTTGTCTACAGTCTCCTTGGAAGACATGTGTCTTGGAGGTTATAGGTAAAGGACGGAAGCAGCCTGTGCCCCAGTCACCACTAGGAATGTCACCGAGAGCTGCATGACCCTTATAGGACTTTGACATGAGTGAGAAAACTTTTATTGTGTCAACACAATGAGATTTGGGAGTGTATTTGTTGCTTCACTATAACCTGTTCTATCCTAACTGAAAAATGTGATTTGCCTTTCCAGTAGGGTGAGGAAATCTCTTGGTTCTCCCCTCTAGGGTGGATACTCAAGATTTCTGGTGTCTTTTCGCAGCAATTTAAGATAAGTGAGAACAGACATTTCTAGTATTATATAATCTCTCTGAACATCACTGCAGAGGAATATCTGTACCTTTTAAACATTTTCTAAATCTTCCAGATCATTATAAATATATATCAAATAAATGAAATAATAAGGTAGATGGATAAATGAAATAAAGGAAGAAGAATGATGAAATTGTATCTGAGAAAATAATTGGAGGGTATAATGGGAGATGGAAGGGGGACCAGGATGAATGAAGAGCGCGCCACCATAGGTCTTGTCCCTTCTCTCTGACTTTAATCAGTTACACTGAGGCAGGAGTTGTTTCAGTGGATGATGGTGATGGCGGCAGGGCCCCGCCATGTTTTATGGTCAACCACCGCCTCTGAATAAACAGCTTAGCAGCTTGAGGAACTCACAGCTACCCCCGAATCCAGCGGGAGCTCCCTCTAGACGACGCCGTTCCTCATGGCTTTAATCTGAAGCATGTATCTCCTTCTGGGGACTGTGTCAAAATAGCTTTTCATGAAAAATGTTCCATTTGAAATAAAAAAAAGTTCCATTTGTTTTTTCTAAAATTTATCTTAAAAATTCGGTTTTTTTCCTCTCATTCTGGAAAGGCAAGCTGCAGAGTGTTTATAATTAATTCCTCACACTTCTTGACCTCTGTTCATTGAACATTTATTGAGGAAACTTTGAGGAGAGCTTTTTTTTTTTTTTAACTGTCCATGGCACAGAGTAATAGGATTTGAAATTTATGCAGACTTGGCCGTGGGAAGAGTAGGCAGTGACCCGAGCTGTGTGATCTGAAGGTGTTCTGAACAGGGCCCTGGGCCAAAAATACCTCCCTTGGAAAAACCAAGTGTCAGAGAACCTGTTCTCAGAAAGTTCTGCGTTGAAGAGTTATAACTCTAGAGGCTACCTGTTTCTAGGCAAATATGAGTGACATAAACAAGCAGACATTCTCTGTGATTTTGCCATATAGATTTATAATGATAAAATGTATATAGGTAGTCTTTTATTTCTTCAAGCTCTGCAGTAGATGTGAGCTCACATCTTGTGCAAAACAAGCCTATGAGTTAGGGTTCCTTGTGCCCATTTTATGGATGCAACTGAGCTGTGACTTGCGATGTTCTGGCCGAATGGACATCTTAACACTGGTTCTCGTCAGGGCTGTCCAAGGATGGTTCAGAGGCTTTCTCTTTGAAACCATGACCGTAAATAAATACCATCTATACCACCACCACAACCCTTACCATCCCCGTCCCCACCCCTACCGCTACCACCATCACAACCACTGCCACTCTCGACATTAATGTCGCCATCACCACCACCACCACCACCCACATCACCATCATCTCCACCACCACCAGTGCCATCATTACGGCTAACCGTCACCACAGTAAATACCCCCATCATCCCCACTACCAATAGCTCCTTGTGCAATGATGCATACGCACCTAAGGGGAGTCTCAATGCCCATGCCACTCCCGGGTGTTGGCATAGAGGTGCCCTTAGGACGGGAGGCTGAGCTGTCTGCATACTCAGACTCAGCTCCTTTCCCCATCTGCCTCTTCCTGGATTCCATTTCCCACCAACTTAATGGTTGTGGTTGCTTGTCAATTGTCTATTTTTTTCCCTAACCCCTCTGGGGGGATCATCTTCTCAGCTAGGGCGGAGGGTGAGAAAACTTGATCTTTAGGAGTTTAAAACCAACAGGAAGAGATTTTTTTTTTCCTTTACCCTTTTGCTCTCTGTCCATCATCCCTTCCTAGAAGCAATACACACGAAGAGTGGTCTGACTCTTTGTTATTCAAGGTTTGGTCTTTGGAATAGTAGATTACCATCATCGAAAGGCATGTTAGAAACAGAATCTCAGACCCCATCCCAGACCTACTGAAGCAGAATCTGCATTTTGACAAGATTCCTTGGAGAATCTTAAACACAAAATTTGAGAAGCACTTCTCTGGCTATCTGGTTGGGGGCTGATAAATGGTGAGAATACAACTAAAAATCTATAAATAAAACTGGGGTTTCAAAAATATTTGCCTCATGGACAAGAGAATTGAGGCATAATAGCAGGGCAATTATGTGCTCCATTTCCTACTGTTTTGGGAGATGATGGGGTAAAATGAGACCCTGAACTTCTCCCCCCAAACTTTGAGCTCTTTTCATTACAGCTTGCTGCCCCTCTGTCCAGGTCAGAAAACTGCCCAGAACCCAGGGCGTGTATAGGCAGTGGGTTAGAGCAGAAAACACCCACACAGCATCAGGAGCCTGGAGTCTAAGTTCTAGTGGAAGGTACAGTGCCAGGATATTAGAATCAGAAGGATCCTCAAAGCAACGTTACTCTCCATATGGTGCCTCTCTTTCACATCATCCTGGCTATTTTATTCCCAGCTTGAATCACTGTCTCACATTATTTTGACTATTTACTTATTTCTTGTGGCTTCTCCCACTAGAATGTGATTTCATGAGACCGTGAACCTTATCCACCTGCTTGTGGCTGTATCGCCAGCGTTGTCACATAGAAGGCGCTTCATGATAATTTGTAGAATAAATAAAGGTAAGAAAATTGAGGTCCTAAAAATGAACATAATTTATTAACATCATTTGTTCAAGTCAAAAAGATAGAAAATTGCCTGCCAGCCACTGCCCTGGGCACTCTATATGTACAATCCTTTATGATAGGAATTATCATTCCTATTTTTTTTTTCTTGAGGATGGATGTCCCAAATGACAGCGATTGTTAAGAACCAAGATCTTTCCACAGTAACATGTTTCCTTCCCTTTTAGACTGAATAATTGAACCTGGGTCTGTTGACACATATGATTTTTTAGATGCAGGGAAATAAAAGGAAGGAGGGAGGGAACAATGGGTATCTATGCTAAGCATAAACTCCATGCCAGCTAGAGAGGGAAACTTTCCCTACGTGTTATCTCTTTTAATCTATCTAACAGCGTCACACACAATAGGTATTATCAACTCAGAGTTTCACTGAGAAGTTACTGAGACAGAGAGCTCTTGTCTCAAATGTAAGCGATACATATTGTGGAATCAAAACTGTTTTATTCCAAAGTCTGTGTTCTTTAGCGTATATGATTTTGTCTCCTCATTCCTTATTTAAAGGACTAGGTCCTTATATAGAATACTCAGGGAAGTCTCCGTTCATTTCGGCTGAAGTTTTACCATAAGGAAAAAAAGTTAAAACATAGGAAGCTGATTTCAGGAATTTATTTTAAAGTCGTCATCTCCATGTATTTTTCTTGGATCCAGCCTGCATCTGCCCAATCTCCTGTACCTCTTTCTTCTACTGGCTCCGGTCATGCGTCCTTCGCACTCAGTGGCTCCTCAGCCTGTGAAGAGGGCCACCTTTGTTCTCCGTTCGTCCTCGGCAGGGTGTTGTTTGATGTCCTGCAGAAAGATTTCCAATGAGGATTGAAATTAAATTGGGTTTCTGAGGGACACCCAGCGAGTTAAATCTCTCTCTCCTCATGGCGTTTAGATTCAAATGGACTTGGGTCTGAATCTCAACTCAGTCAGGTATTAACTGGGACATCTTGAGAAATTGGGTCGTCATTGCAATTCTCAATTATTCATCTGCCAAGTGGTGGAAATACCCGGCTCAGAAGGTTGTTTTGAGGTGTACGTGTTCTGATGCACTGGTTCCCTCCTCTGTGCCCATGCTCCAGGCTGGTTCATTGAGATTTGCCCAATTGTTTGAGGGCTGCACAGTCTTGACGAAGGGGACCAGGTGGCCTCCCGACACTCTTGTTGTGGTTGAAATAGAGATGCTGCCACCCATGCTTGCAAAAGTAGAGGATAAATGGGAGATCTGGAGCGTGATCTCTGTGCCGCCTTATGACATGTGATATGTTCGGATGACAAATGTTGAAAGAAAAGGCAGCAGGCAGTTGATGCTGTAGTCACTTAGAGTCAGCTTCATATGCAGCACGAGTAGGTGAGAAGAAGGGGATCTTTTTGTTTTATGTTTTAACAGATCCTTAGAGGAAGCAGCCGTGGCAGAATCTGCGGTACTTCATCAAATGAGTTAGTGCAGGCCAGGGCGAAGAAAGGCAGATAGGGGGGAGATGTGTTACGTGACCACATTAATTTTAGTGTACTGATAAGAACTAATTTGGAAAAATACTAGCCTAAAGGTTACCCAAGACACAGAAGGTTGTTAACCAGATTATATAACGTTGAAAGACTTCAGAAGTGAAAGAGAAGAGAAACATTTAAAGAGTTTTTAAAAAAATTTCCCGATTATCTGTAGTGCCATTTGTAAATAATCGCTCTGCTAATTATAAACAAAAATCTTATCTTTTTATTAAAACGGATATAAGAATCTCTATGGAAAAATAATTTTTGGGTACAAATCAGTATTTTTTTCCTTTTGCTTTCAGATATACACAGTGACGCAAATAAAACTTTTGCTAATCTACTTCCAATTACCCCGTGTTCTCAGAGGCACAGACAACACATTTCCTTGATTATAAATGTGAAATTTGCACTTTTCACTAACTCAGACTGTGGTCCCTGGGCAGTCTCAGTTAATGAAGTTTTACTCAACTTGTCACCTGGTAGCAAATTTATCCACTGGAAAATTAACAGAAAGACAACCTGGGGCCTTTTAGGAGTAATTAATGTGTTTGGAATTGCTGTGGTTCTAATTGCTGGTTATAAAAATCTGCAGTCTTGTTACTTTCGTTGCTGGGCTGATGGCGGTTTTGGCCTGGGTGCCGGGGAAGGGCAGGGTCGCGGGTTACCACTTATTAATAATTCTGTTTCCCACTTAAACAGACTCTTTCACGCCAGGCCCCGTTGATTTATCTTCCCGATGCCATGTTGAAGTCAGCGGCGGATTTACGGCTGATTTATGTTGGCTGAGTTAATATGGGCAACGTCACTGGGCCTAATGATTAAGTATTCACGGTTGGCTATAAATTACTCTCTTTCTTTCCTCTCGATAATAACTGATTATTTTGCACCACTTGTGAGTGTGAATTATGAAGGACAGTTACCTCTTTAATCTCCAGCACGTCTAGCCATGAAGAGGTTTGCGTGTCCAGTTCTCCCGTTTCAGAAGAAGGCAGGAGGCTGCTGCTACTTAAAAAAAACAAACAAAGCCACCGCCCACAAAACACCCCCCGCAACCCCCCCCCCCCCCCCCGCAAAAGCCATGAGTGAACGAATGAATTGCTGCGCCTGAAAATTCGTCTAGGCACTATTGTCTGCTGGGAAGAAAAAGACTGGGTTGTGTGACAGTAAATGGGGAAGCGTGCCAGAGTCCTGCTGCCACCAGCTGTGGAAATAGCTGGAAATTCAATTTTGTCAGGCCTCAGTTTCCTAATCTGTCAGTCAAGAAGGACAGTATATTTGCCTCTACCGTAAAGTTGTGAGGATCAAAGAGGACAGTAGTAATACCTCATACCAGAAAAATTGGAGGATCATTATATATACATGTGAATGTGTATTTTTATACATGTAATGTATATGTATGCATGTATATAAGTGTATATATAGAGAGAGTATATATGTGTATGACATATAGTGTATATGTATGTGTGTGTATATATATATATATATTTGCCCTGAAGTATTATTCAGAGCTAGGGTTTTTGCTGGAATCTCTACTTTAGGAAAGCCTGAAATAATTTTAGGATTCATCATATTGAGAATAGCTCCTGTTAATTAGCACTAACTATATTCTGAGCAGTGCATTAAGTGCTTTGCAAAGACTAGCTCACTTCGTCCTTAGAACGCCTGTGTAAGTTACTGTTTTTTAATTATTCCTGTTTTACACAGGAGGAAAATGATGCTCAGCTACATTAGGAACATGTTTCAGGTCACATAGCTAGACTGTGGCACGGTGGGTTGAAACCCCGGGTGTGGGGCTGCCATCTGAGCCCTCACTCCACGTGTTAGAGGTCACCTCTCAGTGTGGGTGGTAACAGCACCCAGAACTGCCTCCAGATCCCCTATACCTAGGTTTCTAATGACCATCACATTTTTGTACAGGTGAGGAAATGGGTCTTGAGAGAAATGAACATAAACCGCTTAAGCAAATTAGTGCAGAATTAGGATATTTGAGATCTCGGTGGAACAGAGCATCACACGTGTAAGGGTGCAAGGAGACGTTCTTGATACACTGGTCTCAGTCGGGGAATGACTGATGTAATTGGAAAGTTCGGGCCTATATCTTCATCAGGCATGGCTGGATCTGGGGAAGCCAGTGGCATCCCCGGGACACTTCCTCATTCCTCTCTGGGCTCCATCTTCTCATGCATTTAGAGCATGAGAAATTCTGATCCCAGACACGGGATTAAAATGCTGTCTCCTCCAACCCTGTATTGTTTCTCCCTGGACCTTGGCCCATCTTGCTCTGGCCACCCTCTCATCTCTTAAACTATTCAAATGATGTCCTCTTTGGTAGAGGGGAGCTGGTCTGTGGACTCTCGGTTTGAAGGCATTAAGATCCAGATGAAAGAACAATAGGAGAAAATGCTTTTCTAACAAGTAAAGGAAGCAAGTGTTGTAGAAGAAGGTTGAGAATAAAAAGAGAAGACTGTGGGCAAGAAACAGATAATTCTGAGGGATTTCTAGGGTCTAATGTCATGTGTCAATGAGATATTTCTGCGAGTTTTGCTTGTTTGTTTCTTGTTAATATCTGTGTTAACAGTGTCCACTCCTCTGATGGATGGGGCACACCTGAAGGTATCAGCTCAAAGAACTTTGATCTAAACTAGAATACATTTTTTTCCTTGTGCAAGGGAAGTGAAATGTTAAGTGGATGTGACTCCATTACTCATGTCTGATGACTAGAAGGTTCATGCCACCAAAGGATATCATTGATGGGCCCAAGACAGATTTGGAGCTTAAGACAAAGGCGCAAACAAAAGACAGATCTGAAAGTGGTATTTTAAAATGTTAAAGCACTTTGCAAATATGAGAGATTTTGTTGGCCGAGGTCAGTGGCTGGGGTCGCTTGCAGCTGGGGAGAGTCAGCCTCCAAAGGTGATAGATGGGACAGATGGGGAATCCAGTGACTTGCACACCCTCCAGGAGCTGGGACTGACCTCGAGCAGGTAGCCCATCCCCGTTATTACGAGTGCAGCCTGCTTGACACTTGGGATTCTCAGGCCAATTTTGTATGTGGAAAGTTTGCATATCATACCATTCCTTCCACTTGTACAGCCATTATCTTGTATGCAGGTATATAAGTAATATAGATTATATATATATATCTCTATTTCTATAGTATAATATGTACAAGGCTTCCTGCCTTGTCTTATTCCAGGACTGAAAGTCAAGGGTATCTCAAAAAGGGATGCTTTCAGATGGGAGGACAACAGAGGGAAGACAGGCCAGGTGGATAGATGTCCTTCTCGTAAGTGGATTTAGGGCAGGTTAAAGTTAGATTTGCATGTAGGACATACAGACAGAGGCTTCCAGCAGCCAAGATAAGCCATTATAGCTAGAAGTTTGCAGCTTAGAGGAGAGGTAGAGACCGAAGGGAGCCATTTAAGAGATGGGTATTTAGATGGCACTGAAGTGAACCGCATTTGTGGAATGGTTAGGAAGTCCAAATAGAGTGTCAAAGAAGGCCCAGAATGGACTCTGGCCAAATACCCAGTATTGAGGCAGATGGGGCAAGGGCCAGAACGGAGCAGTTGGGGACCGGAAGGAGAGCTGCAGGAGAGAGAGCCTTCCCAGAACCCAAGAGGGAAATGATTTCTGGAAGGAGGATGTAGCTAACAGTTTCCAGTGCTCCAGAGGCTCGGGCTGGGTCTTAGCAAGTAGGAACATCAGCCATCCACGGCCTCAGTGAAAGCACTTCCCCACAGCGGGTGAGGGAAGGAGCTCCATCTCCCTGATCAGACTGAGACTTACTGAAATCCCTACTCTGCCGTGGTGTCGGGGGACAGGCAGAGAGAGAAACACAGGTGCGGGGCCTGGGGTCCCCCATCCTTTCTAAAGGCACAACCTCACCGGGGCGTGTGGCACATCCTCTCCAGGACTGTCTGTGCCCAGAAACTCATCTCTCAGCCACACCTGGCTGCAGGTGAAGGCAGACATTTTCTGTGGGTGGTTATGGGCCCAGCTAAAGTCAGGGATTCTTATACAAAGGGAAGAATGGGAGGATGCAAACTGAGGTGCAACCCGCAGTTCAGCTGCAAAGCAACATCCCACAGTCACACTCACCAGAAAACCTTCAGACTAATCTTGTCAACAGGTTGTCAGCCTGCGTAGGTCTGAATACCTGCTCCATCATTTACGAGCTGGGAGAGCTCATGTAAATTACCTAATCATTCTTTGTGCCATTATTATTATTATTATTTTTTGTGGTACGCGGGCCTCTCACTGTTGCGGCCTCTCCCGTTGTGGAGCACAGGCTCCAGACACGCAGGCTCAGCGGCTATGGCTCATGGGCCCAGCCGCTCCGCGGCACGTGGGATCTTCCCGGATCGAGGCATGAACCCGCGTCCCCTGCATCGGCAGGCGGACTTTCACCCACTGCGCCACCAGGGAAACCCTGTGCCATTATTTTTATTTGTAGAATAAAGATGATAATTCTTTTTTACTTACCTCATTTGGATTTGTTCACAAGGTTCAAAGGACAAAAAGATCCCTCAGTCCAAGGCCTAGCATAGAGTTGTTTATTATTATTAATTTTTTGGTCAATAAATCCTATCATAATGAAACATTTACCTTATACATTTTATGAATACTTTAACTTATTATTATTAAGCCTCTGCTTGCTCCCTGTTAAGAGTTTGATTTAGCCACGGAAGATATAGTTCTGCCTTTGCTGAATTCTCCGATTTTTAACGGGATACAGTATGCTGGTGGAGGAGAAATATAAGCTACTAAACACAATGACCTGTTCTAGATACTCTGCCCAAAATGAAGAGTTTTCCTTCACTGATTTTTTTAAACAAAAAGTAGAGTTCTTTTCCCTTTTTACATGGTCATAATGATTATGCTTAGTCTCCTTAGCCAAGGTTGTATCTATCACTATTATAATTTTTGTTTGTTCATGCTGTTCTGGGGTGGGGAGACAGAGAGGAAGAGAAACTGGTGCATTAACATGACATTGAGAAGAAAGTTACTTATTACTGGAGAAAGTTACTCCTCTGGTTACCAATAACCAGAAAAAAATTTTTCCTTCAGCACTGGAACAGTCATTTCCATTTTAAATAGAGGAAGAAATTTTAAAATTATGGTCCGTTAGAGTTTCAACTAACATCAGCTAGAAGTTCTTCTTTCTCTTTAAATCCATTCAAGTAATGGAGGAAGATTTAAGTGCCATAAACTTTAATTTTTTTTTTTTTACTTTTCATTTTCATGTTTTAAAAATAGTTGGACACTGTGAATTGAAACCAGCACGAGCAGAAAACAGTTATTATTAACCAATAATTATTCGTTTGGTTGCTCCTCTGTTATGATGTGCAACTCACAAGATTTATAAATCGTGGTTTAGCATCTTTTGTCAGTTTCTCTCTAGGCAAATATTAAGTGTCAGCTACAGCGAAAGGCTTAGCACACACACAGAAAAGGTTTTACAGGAAGTAAAGTTGTTTCAAGCTCGGAGCCTTCCTGCCTCTGGATTCTATATGCTCCACTGTGCTGCCTGCAGCTTTCTTGACTTCCTGGCTGCATGGCTTCCCTGCGGATAGCATGACCCCTCTTGCGTATTTGAGCTGAGTCTGACTTCTTGAGCACACAGCAATGTCTTTGCACTTGTACTTAACTCCTGGCCACGTGGCACAATTAAGTTGATGAGTCCGTTTGAAGTTTGCAGCCAGCATCAGTGCCAAGGATCTCCTGCAAAAGGGTAAATGCAGCCCTCACTGAAAAGCCTCCCAGGTCTTTGGGTAGTGAGGGAACCAAGTTTGGAAGCACAGTCTTGGAACTTTAAAAATAAATTCTTGTCTGCCAACTAGCAACAGCCTTCTAATGTGCCACATCCCACATGCATTTGGATTTAATATGTTTGCTTTTTCTCAGCGATTGCTCTTTAATTATTGCAATGTTGAAACAACTTGCTCGGTCTCCAAAAATAATCTCCAGGAGGTGGGGGAAGGATGAGGATGTAAAAAACAGGCGGCCTGGAAGGCTTGGGTACAGCTGGCTGAGAAGGAGTGTTCCAGTGCGGCTGGGGGGTGGGAATGGCATTTGTCCTGGGCCTTTTATTCTCATGGCTTTACCTTCCAAAGGATGGGATGACAGTCCAAAAGGGGCTTCCTTGCAGTCAATTTACAGTCTTTTGAAAAATCACATGATCATTTTTATAAAGATGTGATGGATTAATTTGAGATCCGTTATGCTGGTTAGAATATGTCAGCAGCGGCAGTAGGAAGATACAAATTCCACTTCATCAAAAATCCAAACATCTAAGCTCAACACGTGACATCTCCCACTCCTGCCTTTACTCTCTCTGTGTCTACTCTCTTGAGATGAAATGGTGAAACCTTGAGCTCCTTGAGGTTCTTTGTTAATGCTCTGAGATGAAAGAGACTCACAGTAATGACAAATGTCAAGAATAATAGCTGACGATATGATCACACCTTCATTTGAATGACTTGTTCCCCTCCCCCCCCATTTTTGCTGAGGATCTGGAGGCTTAGACAAGTTCAGTCATGTCCCCAAAGTTATAAAACTTGGAGTTAGTTTGAACCTAGACCTGTTTCCAAAGCCTGACTTTTTTTCCATTCAAACATATGACATGATAGGTTGGGTTTCAGGCACTGTGAGATTTGTGTGTGGGAAGTTTGTTGGGAAATGCTCTTGAGAATCACTTCCCTAAGGGGGTGAGGGGAGCAGGACTGAGCAGAGGACAGGTTGCGCTGTGATGCAACTGCAACACCGGTCCTATAGGGCGTTCTGGAGGCAGGATGACCCTTAGACCTGCGCAGAATTGAGGCAGAAGGATTGAATTTTTGACCAGTTTTTTGGTTGTAGGCTACCCTTGGGGAAGATGAGGCAGTTTTCTTTGCCAAGGGCAATTCGTTCTTCGACAGGTGCTCAGCTCTGAGAGCTCAGCAGCCAATACTTCCTGCAGCTGGAAGAGTGAGTAGTTTGGTGCTGAGGAGGTGGGGGTAGGATTTGTGCCACACCGGCCACTATAGCCCATCTTTTGCAGCACTTGGGTCCATTTGCTTTGTACAATAGTTGATCCCATCTGGGAACAGCTCCTCCAAGATTCTTGTTGGTCTCTCTGCCTTGGGAAAGTTATAGTACGAATGTCAATAGTACAAACTATTCTCCCCTGAGATCTGCTCCATCAGGTTGTGAGAATACAACTGGTACCCATTGTCTCCTTTCTCCACTGCTGACCCTAGGTTCCTTCACTCTTAGCACATCTGCGGGCCTAAGGGACTTCCCTGGTGGTGTGTCCCAGTCTCTCATCCCTGATGTCCTTGTTTACGAACCTTTTTGGGGGCTGTGAATGCTGTGCTTGTGCATTTACCGTCACCATTTGGCATGGGAGTACCAAGAGGCACCCTAGTAGGTCACTTAGGTGCCAAACCTTTTTTCCACCTCCTCCCACGTGTTGGACAAGCCCGCTGTCTTCTGGACGATCAGGGCCAGTGGCCCCTGTCAGGATGGTGACTCATTTTCTTGCCTGCTGGACTCTTGGCCCAGGGAACCTGCAGTGATTGGTCTGTAGCCTTGGCTGAAGATCGAATGGGAATGTCATTGTATTCCTGATGCAAGCATTTCTCCTATGTGAACTAGACCCTCTAGACTACAGAGCCTTATGTTTTGGGGACAGGAAACAGTGCATCACTGAGCGTTATGGTTAAGAAGCACTGTCCTATTTCTGCCCTTTGGCTCCTAGACCCTGTATTCTACAAATTGGGGACATCATAGTATACAGTGGTCGCATTAGTTTTCTTTTGCTGCATACCAAATTATCACATATCTGGTGGCATAAAACAACACCCATCTCTTATCTCACAGCGCTGTGGTTCATAAGTCTGGGTGGATTCAGCTGGGTTCCGCTTAGGGTCTCACAAGGCTGAAATCCAGGTGTTCGCAGGCTGGGCTCTTGCCTGAAAGTTCTAGGGAGGAATCTGCTTCCAACTTGATTTGATTGTTGACAGAATTCAGTTCCTTATACTTGTGGGACTGTCTTGTCCTGTAACCATCATCACCATAACTCTGCAGGTGGGGCCACCCTGGCTGCTATTCTGACATCGCCTCTCCTTACAGCACTCGTGCCCATCTCGTTTCAAAGGGTTAAGTGTCTCCATTTGGCCCCTGTTATATCTGGACCCTGATGTACCCATTGCCGTCGTTTGTAGTGGCATGTCCTATTTTCGGGCCTGGGGTACAGGGGGGGCCACCGCTGAGCATCCCAATGGTGCCTGTCTCATCAGTGCGTTCATTGTCACTCTGGTGAGGGGGTCTCTCCATTGGAACATAGAACAGACGGAGCTAGCCGGTGGGCTTCTTACTCTCATGTGGTCTCTTAACTGTGGAAGCCTCACTCCACTGAGTCTTTTGATCCTTCCCTTCACCATCGGCCACAGCACTTCCGGCATTTCTACTTCATGTAGAATTCACCATTTATTTCCACATTTCTAAAAGCCATTTTATCAGTGTGTGGGTGTTATTTCCTTGCCAGTTTATTGCCATGTTGTATCACAGTATTTAACATATGTTTGGACCTTATCCCACTTTATGGTCTGCCCGCTCCCACCTCGATCCAGCACCTGCAGGACCCGGTCTCTGCATATGTACGGATTCTCCCAAATGTTGGCTACTCTTGCTTCTCCTTAAGCACGCAATGCCTTTGCTCCCTCAGCACCCCTACACTCCCCCGGCCACATTATATTATTACTTGACTTGTTACTGATCTGTTGACCAAGAGAAGAGATGGGGGCAGATCCTGGGCGGGCTCATGTTTTTTGCAAATCAAAGGCCTCTCCATCTTGTTCAAGAAAGAGGAAGGTGCCAGCTGTGGGATTCAGCAGAGTCTAGGAATTCAAGACTTTCATGATCATTGACTGAGATTCCAATCCCAAATCTCAAAATCCCTCAACTTCCCAGTTAGGGACCTGACCTAGGCGTAGTAGCCTCTCTGGGCTGAGGAATTTAACCTTCTCTGGAGCTCCTGAACCCTCCTAATTAAGTCCTCCTCCTGGAGGAGGTGGATGTCCCAGATATGCTGCCAAGCCAAGATGCTGCTCTAACTTCCACAGTTTAAAAAACTGGTGATGAGTCATCCTCAGCCTCTCGCTGTCTTGTTTCAAGGCATCAGTAAATATCCCTCGGCAACAGCCATCGCCTGCCGTACTCCTTACAATGACTGCTTTCTCTGAGAACTCTCAAACACCTGAGCAACTGTACCAGCCAGCACACCCCCTTCCGCAGTTACCCCACCCCAGTTCCACTGGAGAAATTTGAACGGTTACACTGTTAACGGAATGCAAATAGTAACGGGTACTTCACCAGCCACCAGCAGTGGGCTCCTCATTTAACAGTGAATATGCTCCCAAGCCCATTTTAGCATTGGTTTCCTGGCACCACTTCAGGCCTCAGCTGTCTTCGATCAAATTCACTGGAAACAGAGTCCGAGACAGTGATCTGTGTGCAGGAAGTTTACTGAGAAGCGCTCTGCTCTCAAGGATAAAGCCTGGAAGGGAGTGGGAATTAGGTGGAGGAAGAGGTTGGACTGTGATGCCGTTGCTCCCGTGGTTCAGCAGATCCCGCAGGGGATGGGGTTCTGGAGCTGGGATCTGAGGCAAGGGGGCCAGGACTCTGTGGCCACTCGTCCAGCAGTCACTGGATGCAGGTCACTCCCAGGGAGGGCACTTGGCCTTGGGCCGGGAGGTTCCTCTCAGTCATCAGCCATTAGAGGTTACCATTCTGCACTCCCAAGGCAGGACCCAGGGGCCTCGGTCCTGGAAGTGGGGTCTGGGAAGCACGTCACAGTAACTCTCACATGCCGTGAATCCTGTTCCAGATCTGCCGTGGACTTTGCCTCTCTGGACCTCAGTTTCTTCAGCCGTAGGGGAGAAGCCGTATGTTTGTGGAAGTGGACTAGATACTATCTAAGGAACTCCCTTCCTCTCAAAATAATACTATTTTCTGTTAATTTTATGAATGAGCTTCTTTGGATGAAACATGATGGAGTGGAAGACAATTGACAAGTGCCTGTTAAGCCTGTTTCATGACCCTTTTCTGTCACTTAAAACCATTGGGACTTTGACCAAGTTTCACAAGCTTCTCTGCCTCAGTGTTGCCAGCAGTAAAATGGACATATTGATATTGAGTTCAGGGGGTTACTGTGAGGCTTAGAGGAGATTAATTTCTCTTACTGTTTCATCTAAACTAATCCTAAGTGAAGACTTTGGTCTGAAAGACTCGGCTTTATTTTGATATAGAAGTTTATTTGTACCATATTCATCGGACTACATAGCCAGCACATGGAGTAAATATCTAGCTGTTTTCCTGCACGTGATTAGCTGTGTCTGGAAAAGGTCCAGCTGATTATAGAGAGGAGGCTTTATCCGTGGGTATCAGGGCTGCTTCAGGAGATTGCAGTGCAGGTAACATGTATGAGGTAGGTTGTCTTGCCATTGTTCCTGCCTCTTGGTGATGGGTTGCCCTGACACCATCTGCGTGGGAACATTCCCCTGAGAGCACATCGCTCCTTTATTCTGCTTGGATGACTTTGTTTGATGAAACACAGTCCGGGGGCGTGTCTTCAGAGAGAAGCGCTCAGGTGGCACCAGGACTTGCCTTCCACAGAAGGGGAGGGCAGAAAATCAAGGTGGGAGGTGAGATGGGCTGAAGGACAAGGTTATGCGCTTTGCAGGGATTAGGAAAGCACATTGGCACCTTTGCACAGTTAATTTTGTTCAAGGGAAGAAGACTGTGCAGAGCCAGAATGGAAGGAAAGAAGGGAGGGAGGGAGGGAGGAAAGGAGGGAGGGAGGAAAGGAGGGAGGGAGGAAAGGAGGGAGGACCTCAAAAGGGAACTGCAGACCCAGAAAAGCTCTGGACTTCAGCTCTTCCCCATGGCTGTGACTATTAGATGTCTGCCGCATCTGAGGTCACAGACCTGCCCCCAGAACTCTCTAAGAAATGAGGCTCTGAATACCTTGAATATAATTTATAACATCAGTGATAAAGTGGAAAGAGCACTTATTTTGGCACTGACTGATTTTCTAGCTCTTATTTACTTGCTGACAAGTAAGTTTTATATAATTTAGGAGACATTGTTTGCCTTCTCTGAGCCTCGTTATTCTTTGCCTGTTAGAGATAATCATACCTACTGTAAAGAGTTGATGTCAGAAATAAACCACAGCGTAAGACACCTGGAAAATGACAGATGGTCAGTAAAATATATCTTTCATTATTAAGTCACTTCAGTCCCTTCCTCCCAATCATCATTCTTGGAGAGCCTTTGTCTTTTTAATAGGGCTGCAGCCTTGGTCTCCATCCCAAGTCATTGGCCGTGATTCCTGTCAGTGTAGTCCCGCCTGGCTTTAGCCTCTCCTGTGTTACAGAGCTGTGTCTCTGAACGTTCAAGCCTGGACGTGTCTCCTGGACTTGCCTGTCTACCTGGACTTGATTATAGCCCGATACAGACGCCCCCTACAAATTGGAAACCTTGCTTAATCTGGCTCCCTGTGCTCCATTGCCCACGTTTATTACAAATATATCTGTGGTGCTTGTACTGTGCCTTTCCTGTGGCACTGGGCTGCATTTTACATGATTGGGTTGGTTCCTCCCAGCTCCTTTGCCATCTGTTTCAGTGGGCAAATGCAATTCCAGGCACCTCTCCTCTAGCTTGGGAAGATGGATCACCATGGGCTGTAGGATGAGAAGACCTCTGTATCCAGATCTAGATTTTTCTCGTTGGCCCTGGTGGGTCACTTTTCACCTGCTAAGGTTCTTGGAAGGGCTAAATGTGATAGAAATAATGACAGATCACTTCTTGAGCTCTTACTATGTGCCATGATACTTATTACGTGTGTTACAATAAGCTCATCACACAAATAATTTAATCCTCAAAGAATCCTAGTATCCTCAGTAGGCAAAATCTCAGTTATTCCCATTTTACAGATGAGAAAGAGAGTCAAAATGAGGACAGGGAGAAGGTAAGCAGATGTGAGAGAAGGAAGGTGTGATGAAGGGGAAAGGAGGAAAGAAAAAAGTAAGAAGTCTCAAGAAGAGGAGACCCAGGGGTACACTGAAGCAAGGAGAACTTTTTATTTAAGCTCTCTGTGCCCTCTGCTTTGTAAGCGACAATCCTTTCTCAACTCTGAAGGTAAAAGAGAAATGGAGTCAGAATTTGAACAGGATGAAGGATTTCTGTGTGTTTTGTCTGAATCCCCAGATGCCAACACTTTGCAGCACCCTGAGCCAAGGCAGTGAGTATTTTGCCTGTTTCTTCTAGTGTCTGGTCCAAGGTCTCAGCATCGATACCTGATAGTCTGGTGGCTAGATCCCGCCTATTGGTAGGATTATTTCAAGGTTCAGCCAATGCCTCATTCATTCAGCCAATATTGACTGAATGTCTTGTATGGACGAACTGTGGACCAGGCACTGGGGATAAAACTGAGAGTTAATCACAGGGATCTTTTAAAATGGCCAGCCCCTTCCCCAGGTGATAGATTAGGAAACTGAGATTCAGAGAGAGAGAAGCAATCGGAGCGGGCTGACAGTTTACTAGATTCAGGAGGTAGGACTTAAATGTAAGTCTTGGAGATTGTTGATAATTGGTAGGATTTTTATGAAAATATTATGGACCATGCTGAAAAAAAAACTTGCTATTTTTCTTTAAACTTTTTAAAAAAATATTTATTTATTTATTATTTTGGCTGCGCCGGGTCTTAGCTGTGGCACGCGGACTCTTAGTTGCGGTATGCATGCAGGATCTAGTTCCCTGACCAGGGATCGAACCCAGGCCCCCTGCATTGGGGGCACAGAGTCTTACCCACTGGACCACCAGGGATTTCCCTAAAACTTGCTGTTTTTTAAAATGCTATCAGAAGAAAGGGTGAAAGAAGCTAACCTAATTTGGGCACCTATCATGAGCCAGGAATCACGTGATTTAACCCTTCCATCTCTGCGAAACAGAGGTTATAGTCTCTGTATTACAGATGATAAAGAGAGACTCGTGTATTTATTTCTAGTGCAAGATCACTTAGGTGGTACATGAGAGAGTGTGACTGGAGCCCCCATGCACGTTTAGCGATGTGGCTCCCTCCTCTGCAACCACCGATATGTTTTCAGTGAAACACAGTCCTCATCTCTGAACCCTTTTCACGATGCTTTGCATTTTCTGATCAAAAGTGCCCAGTGGGAATAGACACTGGGAGGCAATTTAGCCAGAATCCTTTTCAGCAAAATGATTTATTTACTGCTGCCTGGACAGCATTTTCTCCTGCTCTTTCTCTGCCCCCTCTGTTGCTTCCAGTCCTCTTTGTCTATTTCTTGCCAAGAAGCCTCTTATCTTTGCTGATTTGGGGCCAGTACATCTGCTCCCCGCAGTAAATCTGAGGCTAATGGGCACCCAGAAGAAGAGCAAAGCTTAGGGCCACTCGGAACACAACTGGCTTTTCTTGGAACAAACAAGTTATTTTTTCCTTAAATGCCTAAGCGGGATGCCTAATGACCTCTCTTCCCCTCACACGACCCACTTTTTCTCATACATCCATTTTTCTCCAACCACGGATAACTGAATAAACTTGGATTATTTTGGGAATAGGAAGTAGTTTTTTTTTTAAAATAAATTTATTTTTATTTATTTATTATTTTTGGCTGTTTTGGGTCTTCGTTGCTGTGCACGGGCTTTCTCTAGTTGCAGTGAGTGGGGGCTACTCTTCGTTGCGGTGCACAGGCTTATTGTGGTGGCTTCTCTTGTTGTGGAGCACAGGCTCTAGAGCACGCAGGCTTCAGTAGATGCGGCACGTGGGCTTAGTAGTTGTGGCTCGTGAGCTTAGTTGCTCCACGGCATGTGGGATCTTCCTGGATCAGGGCTTGAACCCACGTCCCCTGCATTGGCAGGCGGATTCCTAACCACTGTGCCACCAGGGAAGCCAAGGAAGTAGTTTTGATAAAAATTAGTGTGCCCTTGGTCTTTGCATAATTTTTGGTATGTGAGAAGATGCATTTGAGAGAAAGAAGGCTATATCAGAGACTCGTGTAAAAGGGAAGAAGATAGTAAAAGACTGGATGCTTCCTCTCTACGATCAGCATAAAGACAACAAGCATGTCTGCTTTCACCACTTCTATTCAACGTCTACTGGAGGTTCTAGCCAGGGAGATTAGGCAAGAAAAGGAAATAAAAGGCATCCAGATTGGCAAGGAAGAAGTAAATCTCTATTCACAGCTGACAGGAGCGTGCATATAGAAAATCCTAAAACATCAACTAAGAGCTATTAGAATTAATGAGCTCAGTAAGGTTGTGGCACGCAAAATCAACATACAAAAATCAGTTGTGTTTGTATACACTCACAATGAACAATACAAGAACAAAACTAAGAAAACAATTTCATTCATAATAACAAGTAACAAAAAACAAAAGTGAAAAACCTACACTGTGAAAACTATTAAAAAATTGCTGAAAGTAATTACAGAAGCTCTAAATAAATGCAAAAACATCCCACATTCATGGTTTGAAAGACTTAACAGTTGGCAATTTTAATGGCAATCTTCCCCAAACTAAACTGCAGACTCAGTGTAATCCCTGTCAGAATCCCAGATGCCTTCTTTGTAGAAATCAACAAGCTGATTAAAAAATTCGTATGGAATTGCAAAGGACTCAGAATATCAAAACAATCCTGAAAAACAAGAATAAACTAGGAAAACCCACACATTCTGATTTCAAAACTTGCTACAAAGCAGTGGTAATCAAGACAGCATGGTACTGACACAAGGCTAGATGTATAGATCAATAGAGATAGAATAGAGAGTTCAGAAATAAACCTGTATATCTTTGGTCAACTAATTTTCAGCAAGAGTGCCAAACCATTCAATGAAGAAAAAATAGACTTCAACAAATAGTTCACAACATATATAAAAATTAAGTCAAAGTGGATGAAAGACCTAAACATAAGAGCTAAAACAATAAAACTATAAAAGAAAAAAAATAACGTTTGTATTTACTTACATATATACATATTTCAGGTGGTTATTTTTCTGTGTGGTAGATCTCAGTTTCTAGCTGTATCATTTCTCTTTAGCCTAAATAACTTCTTGTAACATTTCTTGCAGTGTAGGTCAGTTGTCCACAATTTTTTTCAGATTTTGTTTCTCTGTAAATGTCTTACTTTTGTCCTTATTTATTTATTTTTAGATGTTGGGGGTAGGAGTTTATTAATTAATTAATTTATTTTTGCTGTGTTGCGTCTTTGTTTCCGTGCGAGGGCTTTCTCTAGTTGTGGCAAGCGGGGGCCACTCTTCATCGCGGTGTGCAGGCCTCTCACTATCGCGGCCTCTCTTATTGCGGAGCACAGGCTCCAGACGCGCAGGCTCAGTAGTTGTGGCTCACGGGCCTAGTTGCTCCGCGGCATGTGGGATCCTCCCAGACCAGGGCTCGAACCCATGTCCCCTGCATTAGCAGGCAGATTCTCAACCACTGCGCCACCAGGGAAGCCCCTGTCCTTATTTTTGAAAGATGTTTTAAATGTGTATACAATTTTGGGTTGACTTTTGTTTTATTCAGCATTTTAAAGATGTCATTCTGCTTTCACCTGACTTCTGTTGTTTCCATTAAGCAATCTTCCTGACTTCGTTGTTCCTCTCAATGTATAGGTTTCGTTTGTTTTCTGTTTTTTTTTTAAAGATTTTCTCTTCATCTTAGATTTTCAGACATTTGATTATGATATGTCTACGTTTGTGTTTCATTTTACTCAGCAAATTTACCAAGTGAATTCCTGGATCTTTAAGTTAAAGTCATTATTATTATCATTATTAACTGAATTTGGGGATGTTTTGGCCATGATTTAATTTCCAGGTATATTTTTATGGCTCACTCATTCTCCTGTATTTTCTAAGGGGTGTGACTTCACATATGATAGACTGTTTGAAATTATCTTAAATCTCATCAGGGCCCTGATCGTTGAAAAATATTTTCCACTTTGTTCATCAGATTCAACATTGTACTGATTTGTCTTCAATTTCACTGATTCTTCTGTTCTCTCCAATCTGCTATTAAGCCCATCCAGTGAAATTTCTATTTCTAAAATATTTTACTTTTTTATTCATAGACTTTCCATTGTTTTGGTAGTTTCCAGTTCATTGTTGAAATCTCTCATCTATTCACTCATTATACCCATATTTTCTTTTAAATCCTTACACATATTTTATAGTTCTTTCAGAGTTCTTCTCTGCTATTTTCTCCTTCTGTGTTATTTCATGGTTGTTACTATTAACTTCTTTTTCTTAAATGATTTGCTGCATTTTCCTGCTTCCTCACATGTCTAAAAGTTTTTGTTACATGGTGGCTCTTGTGGGTGATAGGTTGTAGGAATTATAGATCATGTGATCTTCCTTTAGAGGGAAGACAGTTAAATTATTGGTTGTATCCTCTCTATCCTGTCGTATTGGTTTTTATACCTTTTATGATAGAAGTGCCTGTTATTTTCCCCTTATTAATAAAAAAATTGTTCTCACTAAAGAAGACCTTATTCTTGGGGCTTCCCTGGTGGCACAGTGGTTGAGAGTCCGCCTGCCGATGCACGGGACACGGGTTTGTGCCCCGGTCCGGGAAGATCCCACATGCCGCGGAGCGGCTGGGCCCGTGAGCCATGGCCGCTGAGCCTGCGCATCTGGAGCCTGTGCTCCGCAGCGGGGGAGGCCACAGCAGTGAAAGGCCCACGTACCGCAAAAAAAAAAGAAGACCCTATTCTTAAAGTGAGGTCTTTCTGGGGTCTCAGCTGCATGCAGGAATGCTCAGTGAAGTCTCTCCATTCTGCTAACTTGGAACAGCAGTGTCTTCCAGCACTGGATAATCTCTAGATTGCCTTTCAGCCTTCAGCCCTGCAGCAGCCACTCTTTACTAAGCATGATGAGTTTCCTCCTGTAAATGTCCATCCTGACTTTCTGCTAAGAGCTGCAGTGACTCTCATGCAAACTTCTGGGGCCACCTCTGTGCACAATTTCCTCCTCTCTGGTTGCCTTCCCCACAAATTCCAGCAACTACAAACACCGTTATGAACCCACCTCAGTTCAGCTGAACTCAGGCATTCTGCTTGGGTGCAGCCCCGTGGTTAGGAACATGCACTCAGGAGGTGGCTCAGGAGATGGGGGGCTGTCATAGTCTCACATCAGATGTTTCTCTTCTTATTAAGACCACAGTCTTCCTCTGGCTCTTCTCCAGTTCCTAAAAACATGCCTCAGACTTCCCTGGTGGCGCAGTGGTTAAGAATCCGCCTGCCAGTGCAGGGGACACGGGTTTGAGCCCTGGTCCGGGAAGATCCCACCTGCCATGGAGCAGCTAAGCCCGTGCGCCACAACTACTGAGCCTGCACTCTAGAGCCCACGAGCCACAACTACTGAGCCCGCATGCCACAACTACTGAAGCCCGCGCACCTAGAGCCTGTGCTCTGCAACAAGAGAAGCCACTGCCATGAGAAGCCTGCTCACTGCAAGGAAGAGTAGCCCCCTTTCGCTGCAACTAGAGAAAGCCTGCATGCAGCAATGAAGACCCAATGCAGCCAAAAATAAAAAAATTAATTAAAAAAAAATAAAAACATGCCTCGTTGTTGTTGATGATGATGATACATTTTATTGTTGCTTAGGGTAGTAAGATAAGTCTGGTAATAATATCTCTCATGTGGCCATGATGAAGTCACTACCCATTGTATTTTTTTTTTTTTTTTTGCGGTACGCGGGCCTCTCACTGTTGTGACCTCTCCCGTTGCGGAGCACAGGCTCCGGATGCGCAGGCCCAGCAGCCATGGCCCACGGGCCCAGCCGCTCTGCGGCACGCAGGATCCTCTGGACCGGGGCACAAACCCATGCCACCCCACATCGGCAGGCGGACTCCCAACCACTGCGCCACCAGGGAAGCCCTGTTTTGCTCATCTTTGTGGTGATGTCTTTATTTCTTTAAACATTTTATACATGGTGATTTAATATTCTGTATCTCCCAATTCCAATAACTGCAATCCATAGAGACATAAATGTGTTCTTTCTACTTTCTGCTGACTCTCATCCGTGGTGGTTTGGTATCCAGGGTACTCTCTGATCTCTGATTTTGAGATCATTCCTTGATCTTAATTTATCAGAATCGGTGAGAACATCATTGGGGAAACTTTCCTCTGAAGCACAGATGTTTCTTCTGGCTTTCAGGGGTTTCTTACCAGCCAGAGACCACTTTAATGCTCCTCAAAAGTCTTGGCTCAGTGCTGGAGCCCAAGGCTTTCATCTCCCATCTCAGCTTTGTCCCAAAGCTCCCAGTTAGGGAACCTCCCAATTTCCTGCCAAAATACTGACTTCATGTGCACCATTCTTTAGCTCTGATTCTTTTTTCCCCTTTGCTACTTGGGATGGGAAAATAATTGAAGATGTACATTATCTTTTGTGAGAAGGATAGTGCTTTAAGAGGTATGTCCTCTTCAGGATGGTTTATGTTAGGGGCAGGGGTTGAGGGTCTGTTAAAGCACTTAGCTTATGAAAGTGACAAAAAATGGACATTGATTTATTTCCTACAGTCATCTGCTTTTTGGTAGGATGAGGATTCACATGGTATAGTGTTGCGATTTGTATCAGATTTTGCGATTATATGAAGAGTGGCATCCAGGATTCTATTCTTTGGTATTTAACCACATTGGAAGTTCATATAACAAGAGAGAGAAAAAGGAATGCATTTTGCTGAATCTTAGAAGGAATGAGAGCTCCAGCTAGAAGAATGAGGACGGAAGAGGCACATGTTAGGTCTGTCTTACTGAGAGCAAGAAAGATACCTGGAGACTGAACTACTACTTCACCAATTTGGATTTCACATTTAGTGCATCAGTAAACGCCCTGTGTAAAGTGCATACAGGAGTAAGTCTGCGTGTACTAAATGTACCTCTAGAGGTCCAGTTGAGAGAGATTAATCTAGTTAAATTAGGCTGGGTCTTGAGAAAATAAAGACATTGACAGACAAGTGCCTACTTAAGAAAAGGCATGCAATAAATAAATGCATTTTTTGAATGAACAACTGAATGGCTACAGCCAGATTCTGATAATTACCAAAACTAAGCCTCTAGAGTTTCAGTGCCTCACAGTTCCACGTTCCAAGTGATTTTGTCAC
Organism: Stenella coeruleoalba; assembly: GCF_951394435.1. Lineage (NCBI taxonomy): Eukaryota > Metazoa > Chordata > Mammalia > Artiodactyla > Delphinidae > Stenella > Stenella coeruleoalba. Next base: position 5,758,456 of record NC_137163.1, on the reverse strand, counting down.
AAACAGTTGATTCCCTTTGTCATGCAGAGCGAAGGAGCAGGTGAGTCTGACTTGGTACACCTGACACACCTCGGAGTGCCTATCTCCACATTGTTCTGACACCCTAGGAAGGCTGTGACTACCAAGAGGAGGTGGGGTTTCCAGTGATCAAACTGTAGAGGAAGCAGAAAGAGCGCAGGACTTGGGATCAGACACCTGAGTGTCTCCGGGAACTTAGGAGGTTTCCTCAATCACACAGCACTTCAGTTTCCTTACCTGTAGAATGTGACTAGAAACAGCTCCTTGACAACAGAACTGTGGTGACAAATGACAAAATACACATGAAGGTGCTATGGAACCATTTTCAAACTATACAAAGAAAACGAGAATAGAAGAGGCTGCTCAGTATGTTCTGAGAGCAGATAGGGCGGCATTAAGACATACCGGGTCAGTCTTCTCGGGATTCCTAGTCATCAGGAAAATAGGGGAGAACAATTTTGAGTTTAACTTCCAAAGTAACTTCTCAGTGAGTCTAAACCAGAAAAATCTTTCCAATGGTTAAGGGAATTCATTCTCTATAAATTAGGTTAAACACTCAAAGAAAACAAGTAATTTTCCGTTCTGCTGCTTTCTGGAGGATGTTTAACTACCGGGAGTTACCATCCGAGAACCCTCAGGCTCATGAAAAATGGGGCCATTTGCATATTGGACCTCAGAGACTTCTCTCTCCGTAGCTGCTGCTTTGCTCAATCCCTCAGGGTTGGAAAAGCTGAGTTGTTGTCAGCCAAGAGAGTTGTGTTTGGTAAAAACAAGAAAAATAAATAAAAATAAGACAAGGCAAGAAAGTAACATTGGATTGAAAGTCAGGTGTTGTAGATGCTTGACTCAGCTCTGCCTGCCGAAGCAGTGTGGCCTTGTGCCTGGGCTTGGGGGCAGCCGTCCGGGCTGGTGGGCCCTTTTGTGGCTTCCTCTCCTCTCATGCCAGGGCCTGCAAAGCCTGACAAAAAAGGGTTGGGCTGCTTCCTGCTGACCAAGCAGTTTTTCCAAGCATCATCTTCCACCTTCCACTTTGCATGTTCCCTTTTCCCTGTGGCCCAGATTCTATCCCACCGACCCGCAAAAGGGCTCCTCTGTCCGGACCACAACTTACCTAGATGATCTGCCTCACTTTTGGGGTCCTTTTCTCCCCAAATGCTGTCCCCTGATTGCCCTTCCTCACTTTATACCCTGCAGCCTCCCAAATCCTGTTCTGCCCTGATGCCCACGCTGAACTGTTGGTGGTGGCTCCCAGTTCCATGCCGCCCAGGCCCAGCATTGATCAGGGAGCTGGACGGGCATCTTCATGTTCAAATTCTACAGCACTTCGGGGAACTTTCCAATAGCCTACAGCCGTTAACTGTCTCACTGTTCTCTGAAATCTAATCACACTTTCTCACTGATGTAGTGTGTGGGACTTACCAAGCTATCAGGCATGTCTTATATCCCTACTAGATTGGGAGCAAGGTAGGATGCGTATCCATGGGTGACTCATTTTTATTATTATTCTTTTAACTTTTTATTTTATATTGAAGTCTAGTTGATTACCAGTGTGCTAGTTTCAGGTGTACAGCAAAGCGATTCAGTTATACATACACATGGACCTATTCTTTTTCAGATGCTTTTCCCATTTAGATCATTACATAATTTTGAGCAGAGTTCCCTGTGCTGTGCAGGAGGTCCTGGTTGGTTATCCATTTTAAATATAGCCGCGTGCGCGTGTCTCTTCCCTGCCGGTTTGTAGATGGCAGCCCTCATCAGGTGCCTTTGCCAGCACAGCCTCCTCTGATGGATGAGGACTCGTACCTCATCTCATTTTCGTACACAGGGCTCTTGCGCATCATGCTGTTTCGTCTCTCTGGAATGTTCTTCTCTTCCTGTATTCGGTCAACTTCCACTCATCCTTCAGATTCTAGACCCATCATCACTTTTACTCAAAGACGTCATCTCCAACACCTGCAGATTCTGCCTCCATCACTCTCATGGGTCTGACTCTCTGCACTTGTCTTTGCGGCGTTTTACACATTATTGCAAGGCACTTAGCTCCAGATGGTGGGAAGAGTAATTGACTTTGCTCACCGTATTATCTCCGGCATTTACGGCAGAGTTTGGCCCACACTTTACTATAAAAAGAATAAAGTAAATGGTCCACAAGTGAACAGCAAACTTTTATTCGATAAATGAATGAATAAATAGTCACGTGGGTTCGATGTTTTCATCGATGACTGTGGCAGAGTCTTTCCATCTTGGTCACCCAGAGAGCTTTGGTTCATGTTGGAAAATACAACTAAGGCTCACAGTTTCCGGCTCCCACAAGCCTCCTGATGTCAGGAAATTGCCCTCCCTGAAGTGAAAACAGCAGGCATCAGGGTGTACATAAAAAGATCCCTTATGCTGGGAGCCAAATGTCACTGATGGAGTGGCTCCCAAAAGCTGTTGAAAAGAACAATATTAATAACAGTAATGATAATAGTGATCATAATAACACACATTAAACTTTAATTTATATGGGACCCAAGCTCCACAGCTCTGGGAGGGAATCACTCTCACAGCAGAGGGGATGGAATAAAGCAAAACTCCAACTGAAAGGAAATATGATACAATTTGGGCCCAGAGCCAGGCTTTAAGCTTCTGTGTGGACATAGAAAAAGAAAAAAAACCTCACCGGGCTTCAGACTAAGTCAGACGATGTGAGAGTTTTGAATTTCAGGGATACAACAGGGAAAGGTGAAAACATATGTTTTCAGCTCATTTCAGGGTAAGTACCCTTCATCATTTCAACTCAAAGCATAGAACGTATTACCCAGAGATGCCCTAAAGGACGCAGGAAGGAAGACAGTCCAGAGGTTGTCTGAGTCTATGTCTAAACTGGGTGCTCACTGCAACACGACTGGATGGGTTGAAAGATCAGCAGGCCATGCACTGTTTACAGGTAATGGTCAAACATTTAAGGACTAAAAAAAATAAAGTAGTTGTTTCAATGGTTGGTAGGACATTTAAAACATTTTTCACAGGTATGAGAGAATTCAGTGACTCTAAAAATGGAGTCAAGAGCTAAAAATGGAGGTAAGAGCTAAAAGCAGGAATAACTTTTATTTATTGGGGCAGCATTGTGTAATGTTGAGCTCTCGGCCTTGGAGATCAGTCAGATTGGGTTTGGGTCTTGCCTCTGCTCCCCGTGTGATCTTCAGTGTGTCACCCTAAACTTCCATTTCAGATGATCAAATTGAGAGCAATAATGGTATTTAACCTCACAGGTTAGAAAATACACAGTAAGTGTCAATATCTCTTATTCAATAGAAGTTTATTGATAAACCAACATCTTCCAGAATTGCCTGGTGTCCTTTTTTTTTTTTGCGATACGCAGGCCTCTCACTGTCGTGGCCTCTCCTGTTGCGGAGCACAGGCTCCGGACGCGCAGGCTCAGTGGCCATGGCTCACGGGCCCAGCAGCTCCGCGGCATGTGGGATCTTCCCAGACCAGGGCATGAACCCATGTCCCCTGCATCGGCAGGCGGACTCTCAACCACTGCGCCACCAGGGAAGCCGTGCCTGGTGTCCTTTATTTATGTGTGGTAACAATACTTAATGTGAGATATACCCTCTTAATAAACTTTGAAGTACAAAGCACCATATTTTAAACTATAGGTACTATGTCTATTACCTTGATTGTGGTGATGGTATCATGGGTATTTGCCTGTGTCCAAACTCATCAAATGTACACTTTATTTTTTTTTGTAACATCTTTATTGGAGTATAATTGCTTTACAGTGGTGTGTTAGTTTCTGCTTTAAAACAGAGTAAATCAGCTATACATATACATATATCCCCATCTCTCTTCCCTATTGCGTCTCCCTCCCACCCTCCCTATCCCACTCCTCGAAGTGGTCACAAAGCACCAAGCTGAACTCCCTGTGCTGTGTGGCTGCTTCCGACTAGCTATCTGTTTTACCATTGGTAGTATATATAAGTCCATGCCACACTCTCACTTCGTCCCAGTTTACCCTTCCCCCTCCCCGTGTCCTCAAGTCCATTCTTTACGTCTGCGTCTTTATTCCCGTCTTACCCCTAGGTTCTTCAGAACCATTTTTTTTTTTTTTAGATTACATATATATGTGTTAGCATACAGTATTTGTTTTTCTCTTTCTGACTTACTTCACTCTGTATGACAGACTCTAGGTCCATCCACCTCACTACAAATAACTCAATTTCGTTTCTTTTTATGGCTGAGTAATATTCCATTGTATATATGTGCCACATCTTTTTTATCCATTCATCTGTCGATGGACACTTAGGTTGCTTCCGTGTCCTGGCTATTGTAAATACAGCTGCAATGAACATTTTGGTGCATGACTCTTTTTGAATTATGGTTTTCTCAGGGTATATGCCCAGTAGTGGGATTGCTGGGTCCTATGGTAGTTCTATTTTTAATTTTTTAAGGAACCTCCATACTGTTCTCCATAGTGACTGTATCGATTTACATTCCCACCAACAGTGCAAGAGGGTTCCCTTTTCTCCACACCCTCCAGCATTTATTGTTTGTAGATTTTTTGATGATGGCCATTCTGACTGGTGTGAGATGATATCTCATTGTAGTTTTGATTTTCATTTCTCTAATGATTAGTGATGTTGAGCATCCTTTCATGTGTTTGTTGGCAATCTGTATATCTTCTTTGGAGAAATGTCTGTTTAGGTCTTCTACCCATTTTGGGATTGGGTTGTTTGTTTTTTGATATTGAGCTGCATGAGCTGCTTGTAAATTTTGGAGATTAATCGTTTGTCAGTTGCTTCATTTGCAAATATTTTCTCCCATTCTGAGGGTTGTCTTTTGGTCTTGTTTATGGTTTCCTTTGCTGTGCAAAAGCTTTTAAGTTTCATTAGGTCCCAAATGTACACTTTTAATATGTGCAATTCACTGTATATCAATTAAGCCTCCATAAAGCTTTAAAAATTTGCAACATAAAACATAGATAAAAGTTTATTGAGTATGATGAAGCAGTTCATATTTGAAGCAAAATAAGGGAATAATCCAATAAAACTTCCTGTGTACACAGGACTAAGATTTAATGAATACTTGCAAAGCAGAAGTTCAGTGTAACCATTTTTAACTTGAGTGGATCTGTGCAGATTTATTTTGAGACTGAGAACTTGGAGGACAGGATTCCTGCCTGCCTGACATCGGGATATAGTATGGGATTTGAGGACAGAGATGGGAACAGATGATGAATTACTTTAAGATTAGTCATTGTGTGACCTTTTTCCCCGAGACCACAGCCTCCCCCCAACCTAAATTGTAATTCATCGTGTCATCCTTTTCTACTGAGACCATTCTAGCTAAAACTGAAATCTATATTCTGATCTTAATTTATAGCAGATAAAGAACATTATAGTTTCTTAAATAAAAGCATATGTGCATATGCTAAAATGATTAAGTCTTCCTTCCTCACCAAACCTCTAATATCCTTTCTCACTAACAGGTTCTTGCTTATCTTTCCATAATTTTTCTTCTTCGTTGTTATTTTGAAACTTGATTTAATGGCCATGACTACATATAGCTTGCAAACTGTCAAGTTTTACCCATTATGTTATATGTAATATTAATATTGACTATTATTGAATGCATGCTGTGTGCTCGTCATTTTTCTAAACACCTTATATGCATTAGCACATATAATTTTAACAGCAACACCTGGTTTACACACTGTGTGGCTTCAGTCAGGTTTCCTAACTTCTCTGAAGACCAGTATCCTTCTTGCTGAAATGGGCATAGCACAGCCATCCTAGCAGGGTTGGTCCACGTACAGTGTATTGAGTGGTGTCTGGTACCTAGGACTGACTAGGCCATAGTGACTACAGCCTCTTACACATACCTTTTTCTCTGCCCTGATGATACGTAAGACGAGGTGTGATTCTGGTTCACTTAGATTGTGCTGTATGGAAAGGAAGATCTATGCTATTTGAATCTTTTGGGTAGGTTTACTCTAGATAAACAAGACTGGTATGTATTAGACAAGTATAATTATTTTGTGTTTCCTGAACACATAGCGGGTTCATTATTATCCCAAGCACTAGGTATAAGAGCTTACTTTTTTACTTTTATTCTTTTACTCTCTCTTTTATAAAATCACTTTAGTGTTTTCAGACACTACTAGGGAAAGGTAATCCCGGTCTTTGATTTGTTCATTGACTCACCAAATTTAGTTTGAGAAAAAGGTGGTTGGATAATCAATCCTTTCATCCAGGCTAGTACATTAAATTATGTGGTCGTAGACAAAATTCAAATAGCAAAATCAGAGTCCTTGAGGTTTGGATTTGAAAAAAACAATGCAGAACTCCCTGCCTGTTCCTCTAGAGCTTAAATAATTGCCCTGTGCCTCCCAGAAAGATCTCAAACTCACCATTCACCAGGTTGTGCAAACCCCACATTGAGATATGAGATTTGCCAACTAATTATGATTTGTGGATCTTTTTATAATAAAAGTCACAAAAATATAAACTTATGAGACATTTAATTATACTTTTTAAAAACCACATTGATAGAATATTTTGCAATAAGAAAGACACAAGTCAGTAGAAAAGATACACTGAGAAGTACAGTATTTGTATTGTCATTTTTGTCCTTTTATCTGTAGGTAGGTGATCTTCAGATAAGAGAGGGAGAAGCCTTTTAGGTAGAGTGAGAACTGTCTACAAAGGCATGGAAACATGACGCAGCAAACTCTTTTTAAAAAACTCAGAGTAATTCTCTGTGGCTCCTGTGATCCTGTTGGGGGACCACGTGCATCATTCCAAGGGGCTTGGGTTCATTTGGTAGCAATGGGGAATGGCTGATACATTTGCAATAAGTGAAGTGATGTGATTAAATTTACATTCCACTAAGAGAAGTCTTTCCAGAACTACTGAATAGGTAAACTAGAGAAATATTATTGAATTAAATTATGAAAAATATTAAATGAACTAATATTATTATGGAAAACTTGATAATTATTTGGAAAAGTCAATTCTATTTGTGGGAGAATGGGAGGGCACTGGCTGAAGGTACAAGGGATTTTCTGAAAGGATATTGAAAGAGTTGGTATGGAGAATACTGAGTGATCGAAGAGGCCAGCAGCAGTGAGGGCAATGTAGAAGGGAATAGATCAGTAAATATCTTTGATGTGAGGCCCTTGACCTCCAATAATTAAAATGATCTTAAACGAAGAGATAGTTTAAAGAAATGGAATGGTCAGGCAGGACTGAGAGGTAAATCAGAAGTAAATGGTGGGGGCTTGGCAAAGCTTTGTGGTCTCTAGTGTGGTGATCCAGGGGAAGGTGGACATCATCAGTATATAGAGAGTAGCAGGAATGAGGAGGAGCTCACACAACATTATAAATCAACTATGCTTCAATTAAAAAAATTAAAAAAACCCAAAATTGCCCAAGGTAGCGTGTAATGAAAATAAAGGGGATCATGGTACCCTGGGAGCATGGGCATTTATCATAGTAAAGGGTAACACCTAATAGGTAATTATCATGAGTCCCAGTGTGGTGTAAATGTATTACATGTATTAATTCATTTAACTCTCATAACAAACTTTTGAAGCGGATACTATTATTTTTTATTGAAGTATTTACAGTGTTGTGTTAATTTCTGCTGTACAGCGAAATGATTCAGTTATACATATATACACTTTATTTTTTATATTCTTTTCCACTATGGTTTATCTCAGGCTATTGAATATACTTCCCTGTGCTATACAGTAGGACTTTGTTGTTTATCCATTCTATATGTAATAGTTTATATCTACTAACCCCCAACTCCCAGTCCATCCCTCCCTGAAACTGATACTATTATTAAACCCATTTTACAGGTGAGGAAACTAAGAGGAAATTACTCATTTGATGTCTGTGAGAAAATAGAAAATATATATTTTCGTCTTTGTGCCCAGTGCCTGACACAGGGCTCCTAAAACCCTTGTAAATTCCTGAGATAAGAGCAGTAGGACCATCTTTTGTTTTAATGAGGCGACTCTGGTTGGGTTCCTGGATGGGTTCTGGATGGAGGTGCTGGTCACCAGAAAGACCAAGCCATGATCAGAAGGTTGGAGTTTTCAGCTCTAGCTCCCCCCCACATCCTCCAGGGAGGGGGAAAGGCTAGAAATGGTGTTAATCATTAATCATACCTACACGAGGAAGCTTTCATAATATTTGATCCCAAGGGCCGCTGTAACAAAGTACCACAGCTGAGTGGCTTAAAGCAACAGGAAATGTATTCTCTCACAGCTCTGGAGGCTGGGAATCTGAAATGGAGCTGTCAGAAGGACATGCTCCCTCTGAAGGCTCTAAGGAAGAATTCTTCCTTGTCCCTTCCCACATCTGGTGGTTGCTGGCAATCCTTGGCTTGTTGACACATCCTTCCAGTTTCCGCCTGCATCTTCACACACCTTCTCCCTGTGTGTGTCTCTGGAGATGCTCTTCTCTTCTTATAAGGATACCAGTCATTAGATTTAGGCCTCATTCTAATTCAATATGATTCATGTTAACTTACCTCATTATGTGTGCAGAAACCCTATTTCCAAATAAGGTCACATTCTGAGGTTCTGAGTAGACATGAATTTTGGGATACACTCTTCAACCCACTACAGACTTATTTATATTTGATATTCAGTATTTGTCTGTTTTGTTTGTTTGTTTGCTATGAGTTCATCCTTCTAAAATATTAATTCCGTAAAGATAAAGCGTTATCTGTTCTGTTCATTGATATATCCACAGTGCCTCATGGATGGATCATCAATATCTGTTGAAACTAGAATTTCTTTTTAGTTGTGAATAAGTGTAAACAACATATTTTTAAAGTAAAAACTGAGAATCTGGTATTTACTGTGATTAGGCAGATATTTGGACTTATTTCTACATCTTATTTTTGCATTTTATATTTAACTTTTTCTAGTTTTGTTTCCCTCTCTTTTTCACCTTCTGATAAAAGATTGAGTTTTATCTAAATCTATTTCCCATCTCTTGTTTGGAAGTTAAACATAATTATTGCAATTATTTCGTGGCTCTCTGCAGTTGTATTAGGCGTTCTTACAAAGTCTAAAGTTAATCAGCACTTAATACAGCCAAATACATAAGTTCCACCTTGTTTTTAAATCAATCCAGATTATCATCCTCATAGTTTTTATTCTTACAATTAATTCTTATTTAAATTTACTCTAGAAGGTGTCGCTCTAGGACCTGGCTTCAAATGTAAGTGCTTCATCTTCAGGAAGATCCATGGGAAGAACCTTCTGACAATAACACGTCCCTGATAAATGTCAGATTACACTACTGAACAGGATAGAGGGAAGCCCTTCACCTCAAGTTGGTTATGATTTATAGCAATTTGGGAAATTACTCCTGTGGGTAGAATGGAAACATTTTTCTTTTCTCTTTGCCTGGTCCCACCAGAAATCGAGAACTCCAGTTCTGAGCAGCCTGGTCAGGTGAATGGGGTGGGCTGGCAGGGCTTCCTGGCACGTGCAAGAATCTCAGTGTTTTGGGGACTGAGAAATCCACTGAGGCAGAGCCTGACGGCAGGCCTTGGGCTTGACTTTCCTGGCCCTGAGAAGTCTGTTGGGAACTCAGTCTGAGAACTCCTTCTGGGGAGTTCTACCTCAGCCAGTTTGGAGGAGCCTATATGATCAACTGACCAGACTTGTTTTGCAAACAAATTAGTCTTGACTTGGCCGTATTTGGTGGAGATGAGGGTAATTTTAGAGAGAACAATATTATGTTTCAGTGGATGTTAAATTCTAGTTCTGTTCATTGAGGTCTGTATTTATGAATGTTATCCATACTTTTGCCCTGATGTTCTGGATGGAAAGAAAATTATCTAGTGAAATTATCACAGAGTGTAACTACTCATGAGCTGTGACACTGCTTGCTTTAAGTCTGCAGCTAAAAGCACATGTACAGTGCTTCCGTCACGATGAGGTATACGTGATAAAATGTACAGCCTATAAAGTGTTCCCCCATTAACGTACCTCTGAGCCTGTTCATGAGATCTGGTTAGTTTTCCCCCAAAGTGAATGACTAGGCAAACATAAAGGAGGCCTAGCACGGAGGGACATGATCTGAACCGAGGGTAGCAGTCAGCACCCCAGCACCGAGGGATGGATATTTTGATCATCAGTGCTTTCCATTGAAAGATTTGCAGTCAAAAGGGGAAATGATGGAAAAATCTTCACATATTGAGGTCTGAGGAAGTCAGAAGGTTTATACGTGGTTTAACTTAAATTTTACTGATCAGAGCAGCCTGTTTTGTGGCCTTTCAGACGTGCATTGTACACCTGCTTTGGCCATTGAGGAAGGGGATGGATTTGAAAGTCAAAATGGAGGAGCTGTGGTTCAGACATCCAAGGTAAAACTAGGTGGCCATTGTATACATGATTTGGGGCACATTCCTGTATTACTGAAAACTTGAGTTTTCTGAACTGTATTGCAGACAAGGACAAAAAAACCATCGGTGGGTGTGGTACTATCTCAGAATGTGGTTACTGCTTGTATTTTGCTCAATTGTCATCATCTTCCCTGTGTCGTGCCTGTTAGATGTCTTACATTCCCTCCCTAACCTGAGGGAGGAAATCTATTCAAGGACTGAGTAGCAACACCGCCCTCCCTGTGGAATGACCAAGTGCTGGGTCCCCAGCGAGATGCCGTTGTCTCCCTCCTCCGGGCTTCCATGAAAAATCGACCCGGGTACTGTGACTGTGGGGACTACTGACCATGGGGGAGAAAGACTCTCACCATCTTCCTGTCCCACAAGCCAGTACCTCAGAAGGACCCCCGTCGGTAGACATTACTGTACAACTGACTGCCCTTGAGCCCCCCCGGACTATGCTGGGTGGAGTGGAATAGGCTGGCTTCTGGACACACAAGTCCAGCTAGTGAGATTAACTGCTTTTTGTTTGCAAAGATCTGTACTGTGACCAACACGGTCTGTCTGGTGGCTAGGCCACCAGAATATTTCTTTTAAAGCCAGGCCTTCCCCTCCTCATGGGGGTGGCTCTGGGTTTGTGAAAAACAGAGGTGGCCTAACCTTCCTTATAACTGGGCAGGGCACTGCCGCTGTTGACGCCATCTCCATTGACTCGGTAAGCTCCGAATTTGCCCACATCCGGGCAAATGACTGTCCTGAACATAGTAGGTGTCTTATTCTTCATACTCTGGCTGCTGCAGTCTGTATTGAGTTTGTGGCATCTGGTTGCAGTGCCCCCTACATGCCTGACCCCGCAGAAGAGGGGAGGACCAAGATGTCAGGGTTGTGCAGGGTATGTAGGGGTGGAGAGTGTGGTCAGGATGGCTGCGCTCTTGCTTCCTGTCCATCGCCTGCCTGACCAATGCCCGCTGCACCCACACCTGCTCACGTTGACTGCCCTTCCTACCTACTTGTCCCTGGACCCAGCTGGTGACAGCTTATCAGAGGGGCAGTGAGGGGTGTGCCCCTCGACTGGTTTCCCTGGTAACTAATGAGCCCACCTGATGTCAATTCCCCTGTAACTGGTAATCTCCCCTTCCCCCCACCCTGGAAGAAGGCTACCAACACGTCCTGCCTGCCAAGCGCCTCCCACGGTGGGGTGTCGCTCCAGGACCTTGTTTCAGATGTGTAAGCTCCCTCATCGATTAAACCACTGATATCTCTGTAAATAAATAAATAAACAAATAAATAAATTTACTTTATCTGAAATGGGACACTGGGGTTTTAAAAGATTATAACTGCCTGGAAAACAAAACATTGCTAGGCCAACAAATTCAAACCAAGCCTCAAATACTTTCATAAAATTAATAATAAATTTGGAGTACATCCCGTTAACAGGAAGAAATATGTGTGGTAGCCTAGTCCAAAGCAATTCTTTTAAGCCCACAAACTTAGATATTTAATTTGTTCACCTGTACTTATTGAACTTCATGCTTTTGTTCTGCCCTCAAATTCCTTTATTTTGCAATGCATTTCTTTTTATTTAAAGCTTTCTTAGTTGTTGTTTTGTTTTTGTTTTTTTTGGGCTACATCGGGTCTTCCTTGCTGCGCACGGGCTTTCTCTAGTTGCCGCAAGTGGGGGCTACTCTTCGTTGCGGTGCGCGGGCTTCTCATTGCAGTGGCTTCTCTTGTTGCAGAGCATGGGCACTAGGTACGCGGGCTTCAGTAGTTGTGGCCCGTGGGCTCAGTAGTTGTGGCTCGTGGGCTCTAGAGCGCAGGCTCAGTACTACTGGCGCACATGCTTAGTTGCTCCGCGGCATGTGGGATCTTCCCAGACCAGGGATCGAATCCTCGTCCTCTTCATTGGCAGGCAGATTCTTAACTACTGCGCCACAGGGAAGTCCCTGCAGTGCATTTTTAAGGCGGCATTTTGCAGTAAGAGCCTCTGAGAATTGATCTAAAAATGTCTTTATGTTGTCCTCACTTTGGAAGGGTAATTTATCTGGCTCTGGAATTATGAGTTGATAGCTATTTTCCTCAGTCCTTTGAAGAGGTTATTTCACGGTTTTGGGGCATCTGTTGTTGCTGATGAAAAGTCTGCTGACAGTCTATTTGTTTTCCCTTTCCAGTATTTTTTCCAGTTGTTTTCCTTTGATGTTCTATTTTGTTTTTTGTAGTAAAACTACAATGTCTTTGTGTTTATCTTGCTGAGAACTTATTTATCGAGCTGGAGACTCATCTTTCTTCAATGTTGAGAAACTTCTCATTATGTTTCCTCAAATATGAGCCCCTCTCATTCTCTCTATACTTTTAACTCCTCTTAGATGTATGCTGGACTTTCTCAGTCTCCACCTCTGTCTCTCTTTGCTACTGATTTTCCTTCTCTCTCTTACATTCATGATGCTTCCATCAGATCTGTCAGTTTACTAAATGTTACTTAAATCATATCTAATTTCAGGCAAAGTTATTCTACTTAAATCTTTATTAGTAAAAGTCTTATTTTGGACATTTTCAAATTTGCTTGCTTTTTTCACACTGTATTTCTATTTAATTTATTTTTTATATTTATGCTTTAATCTCCTTTGTGTCTTTAATATAGTTAGTTAATACTCTTTTTCATTTTGTTGCTTTTATAGCTAGTTCTTTTTTTACATTTTTATTTATTTTTCTAAATTTTTATTTTATATTATAGTTGATTTACAATGCTGTGTTAGTTTCAGGTGTATAGCAAAATGATTGAGTTATACATATATCTATTCTTTTTCAGACTCTTTTCCCATATAGGTTATTACAGAGTACTGAGTAGAGTTTCCTGGGCTATCCAGTAGGTCCTTGTTGATTATTCTATATATAGTAACGTGTATATGTTAATCCCAACTTCCTAATTTATCCCCCCCCTTCTTTCCCCTTAAATTTGTTTTCTAAGAATAGCCAGTTATTGAGACATTAATTCTTAAATTCATTACACCTGATAATCTTTATGGGGCTGTTAATGTTTTGAGTTTTTCTCACTGGAGTACTGTGTGGGGTTTCCTCATTGATTCTGGAGGGGCCTTGGGTTTTTAATGGACCAGATTAGGTTTTCGTTTGTTTGTTTTGTTTTGGAACAGTTTTAGGTTCCCAGCAAAATTGAGAGGAAGGCGCAGAGACTTCCCCTACAGCCCAGTCCTTACGCATGCACCGCCTCCCCATTACCAGCATCCTGGCTAGAGGGGTGCGTTTGTTCCAGTTGACGAGCCTACATTGACACATTGTAACCACTTAAATACCGCAGTTTACAGTAGGCGTCACTCTTGGTGTTGTACATTCTATGAGTTTGGACAACTGTGTAAAGACGTGTATCCATCGTTATCAGACTTTTTTTTTTTTTTTTTTTTGGCTGCGTTGGGCCTTCAGTTGCTGCATGTGGGCTTCCTCTAGTTGCGGTGAACGGGGGCTACTCTTTGTTGCGATGTGCAGGCTTCTCATCCCGGTGGCTTCTCTTGTTGCAGAGCACGGGCTCTAGGTGTGTGGGCTTCAGTAGTTGTGGAACGCAGGCTCAGTAGTTGTGGCTCATAGGCTCTAGAGCACAGGCTCAGTAGTTGCGGTGCACAGACTTAGTTGCTCCGCAGCATGTGAGATCTTCCCGGACCAGAGCTTGAACCTGTGTCCCCTGCATTGGCAGGCAGATTCTTAACCACTGCGCCACCAGGGAAGCCCCCAGACTAGTTTTTAATGTTAATTTATGATCTTATGACACAGGCCTGGGTTTTGTTTTTTCATTGGTTTTTTTTTTTTTTTTTTGGTGGTACGCGGGCCTCTCACTGTTGTGGCCTCGCCTGTTGAAGAGCACAGGCTCTGGACACGCAGGCTCAGTGGCCATGGCTCACGGGCCCAGCCGCTCCGCAGCATGTGGGATCTTCCCGGATTGGGGCACGAACCCGTGTCCCCTGCATCAGCAGGCGGACTCTCAACCACTGCACCACCAGGGAAGCCCCTCATTGGTGTTTTTAAACCACATCTAATACCCTTGACAGAGTTATTTCCCAGAGCAGTCAGCAGAGTTTTCATGGAAGGAAAAACTCTTTAGGAATCTGGAATTTATGCGAGGACTTAGTTCCAGTTCATAGTTTTCATGGACTTAAAGACACATCTTTTCTGTCTTTCTGGGTAGCAGAACATTTGTTCTCATCATCTATGACACAGATCTTAGTCCGAAACCCTGAGGGCCCTCCCAGCATCAGTCCCGGTTTATTGTGCTGGTTTTATTTCTCTTTTATTACTAAAACCCTGTAATTCCCTTTCATTCTTTTGAGTTCATTTCTGTGTCAGTTTGTTATAATTTTTCAGCATATATATGATTTTGTAACAGGAGTGGGCTTATCTCTATCACCTTAGACTGCCCAGGTTGCTAGAGGTATCCTTTATATTTAGTATAGTTCCAGGGATTACACACTATACTCATGTAGACCTTGGAATATTTTGCTTAAGAACAGTAGGAAATGATGCCAGTCTGCAAATCCCACCTGAAAAGTAATGGAAAATATTACTTGGTGGTCAGATAGGCCCCGTAGAGGGTAGTTTAATGAGAACCTTCCGTAACAATAGGGAATTTTAACTTCTTCATTTATATTTTTCTACTGCTATATTTTCCATATCATCTGAAATGAACAAGGATTGTTTTTGAAATGATAAAAGCTGATTTAGCGTAATAAACACAAACACAGGGCAAAGGGTGATACCCATGTGATCGGGAGATGCAGTGTTTCCACCCTCGATTTCTCATTCTAACACCACCCCTTAATAGCACTTGGGTTTGTATTTTTTTTTTTTTTTTTTTTTGCTGTACGCGGGCCTCTCACTGTTGTGGCCTCCCCCATTGTGGAGCACAGGCTCCGGACGCGCAGGCTCAGCGGCCATGGCTCATGGGCCCAACCGCTCCGCGGCATGTGGGATCTTCCCGGACCGGGGCACGAACCCGTGTCCCCTGCATCGGCAGGTGGACTCTCAACCACTGCGCCACCAGGGAAGCCCTTGGGTTTGTATTTTTAAACAGAGCTACACTTGACTGTGATTTTCCCCCTCATTTCCACCCCATGTATCTGAGATGAGATTTGACATTGTGTTGTTGCTTTTTTCCTTCTCTCAAGAATATGTATTTGAAGAATTTATAGGAACAAAGGATAGAACTTCTGTAAAAAGAGGGGCGGTTTCCTCTGAACAGCAGGGATGAGCGGGCAGTGGATCTTTGGGTGGTTTCCCAGATGCTGGATTTCTGGCATGTCTGCATTTCCTCTCCTGGCAAATGCCTGGCGTCTCACCACCGACAGTAACTTCTTTTTTTCTCGCCTGCCCACAGCCTGCCAGTGTCATTTGAAAGAACGTGAAAAACTGTACCAGGCATGTCTCTTCATCAGATCAAAGTGAATATATGTGTATGAAAATTCCATCTGAAATGTGAAATGATTTAAACTCCTCATTGAACAAGGGAAGATTTCACCAGCTAGTATTGGGGCGGAAAGGAGCCAAAATTTCCCTCACAGATGTGCAAACAGTGTTTGTGCTTCTCCTCTTTTTCAGCACGAGGAATGGAAATGAGGTTAGAGGACCCCAAGACATCTGAGAAAGCAGTTAGTGTGTTCTAGAAGCACTAAGGCTTTCTGCGCCCAACAAGTGCTCAAGTTAGTTCTTCCCCAGTCCTTTGGATGGGTGCACCCCTTGAGCTGAGAAATTGTACACCACTTCCTGGCCCCAGTAGAGACTGATTTTCGACTCCAAATCTTTATTTTTTAATTCTTTATTTGCAAACATCTCCAACCAGCAAATTTCAGCTGAATGTGTGCTTGCCCTGAATAGAATTACATTTTCTATTTCCCTTGCAGTCCAGTGTATCAAAATGACTGTGTTCTTGAAGTGTCATGTGGGATTTAGAGATGTTTCCAAAGGGAGCATATGTTTGTTCACCCTCTTCCATCCTGCTGGGAGTTGTGATGGCTGGTACTTGAGCAGCCATCTTGCACTCTGAGGTAAAGGCTGTATGCTGAGATTGCCAGAGTAGCAAGATAGAAGAAACTTTGGTGCTGAAAAATTCAAGAAACTACCCTGCTCTATATTGCCAGTCTTCATACCTCTTTTATGGGTGAGAGAAATATATTTGTGTCTTACTACGTTTTACTTTGGATACCCCATTGTTCTCAAATGGACCTTATCTTAACTGACATAACTTCTTCTAACTGCAGTTTTCATCTTGTTCTATTGCACCATATAACAGCTTTCAGGCAAAGTTCACAATTCTACTCCCAGTTTCCCTTCTAAGAAATGCAGGATACTAATCTGTAGGCTGATCCTCCAGTAGAGAAAAGCTGGCACTCTTGGATTTTGGAGTGCTGGAGTTGTTTAAATATGGACCTTCCAGTGTCATCATTAAGCAGTTATTGAACATAGACATTGTACATTCTCCATCCCCTGCCTTCCCGATTATTTTTTTTTTTTGAGTAGCAAGTAGCTAACTAAGCTAGAATAACACAAATTTAAAATATACACTCTATTAATGGGGAGCTGATTGCAATGTAAATTTTCCAAGTAATTTAGAAAGAATGCCATTTTGAGAACAATTTGCCGAAGTTTTCCCCCCTTATTTGACTTCAGACTGGGGAAAACTAGTGCTTTAATTACAAGCTAGACAAATAGTCTGAAATCTTGTTTAGTGAGTTCAGATATAATGAGCTTTCCAAAAGCGGTGAGAAGGAAAATGATCATTTATTCATGTGGGTTTTGCTTCTTGGCATTTGTGATTGCATTTGTTTGGTGTAGTTCACTACTGAGATTTAAAAAACACTGTTTCCAGTGTAAGGCAGAGAGGTGCCAAGAGTCAGTCTTCAGGAACACCCTGCTCATTGACCAGCAGGGAGCCAACCAGCACCAGGGAGGCAGAGGAATGTGGAAGGCAGTGCCCCCTTTTTCCTGTTACTGACTTCAATACATTGCCTACTGAACTTGCAGCCAGAAGTAGGCTTGTCTGTATCCGGTACCCTGTTCTGTCCTCAATCTGGCCTGCTTGTGTTGTCAGTGTCTTCGGCTTCCCAGCACATTTGTGATTCCCCAGGAATAGAAGGCAGGACCGAGACCACTGGAGGGTCAGTGGTGACATAAAGGGATGACCTTCAGATATCATCAGGGTGGCCAGCTGAGGGTCCCTCATCCAGCTGGGGCCGTGCTAGACACTCACCCTGATGCACTGCCAGCTGTCCCCCTTTTCCTCTGGACCGTAAGTCCCGAGAAGACAGAATTGCCTTCTTCTTAAGCATCGTCATGTCCTCAGTACCTGTCACAACGACCAGCATAAAACAGGTGTTCAACGCATGTTTTTCAGAATAACCAAAGGCCCCTTTATCTTCAGAATAAAGTTTAGGTTCCTTTGCATGTCATTCAAGACACTTCAAAGTCTGGCTTTAACCTTTTTTTTCTTTTCTTTCTTTTTTTTTTTTTTAATCAGCCTCATGTCCTACTTTCCCCTGACAATTACTGAATCACCGTATTGCAGCCACTACAGCTTCCCAAACAGGTTTGCATTCTTACGCCCTGTATATATTTTAAGAGTACCCTTGGCAGACTTTTAAGATCCAGCTTAAGTGTCACCTCCGTGCAGCATCTCCCAAGCCCCGCAACTGCTTGTGAAATGAATTTACTAACAAACACGTGCAGGTTAGCTATTCTGTCCTGAGGCGGCTCTTACCAGTGCTTGACGGTGGGTGGACACTAAGCTGAAACAAAGGAAGTGAGGGCTCAGAATCATGGCCAAGGGTTGGTCACGTCCACATTAGAAGTCCCGCCTACTGTCTTCTTCAAGAAGAAAGGTGAGCTTGTGGAATGGAGAACCAACAGATCACGTAGCTGCTCTGTTCAGTAAGACTTCGCCTGGCTAACTTTCCCTTACTGTCTCTAATCCCGTTGGCTTCCAGCAACACCAAATGCTAACCATTTTCTGGGTAACCCACCTCGTCTTAGTGGCATTGCCTGTGCTCTCCCCGCTGGCCCCTATACTGCCCTACTTCAAACCTGCCTGGCCAACTCCGACTTCACCTTGAGGAATTATATCAATAGTCTTTCTCTAGGAAGCCCTCATTGATCACTCCTTCAGTCTGCGTTATGTCTATCTCTGGTCTTCCTATTTATAATGAACTATTTATATGTCAAACCCATCTCTGAAGAGCCACCTGGAGATCTCGTTGGACACACCAATGATATAGGATCAGACCTTTCAGGAGTGAGGTCTGAAAGTTTGAATTTTAATATCTTCCCCAGATGATGTCAGGTGTGTTCAAAACCGCTTCTCTGGATTGTGAGTTCCTTGAGGCTGGGCATCTCTCGTAAACGTTGTGTGCTTAGCAGAGTGACTCATACACAGAGGTGGACAATGTACGCTCACTGGCTGGATGAGTGAGCGAATGAATGACAATGCCCTGAGCGGCATGGGGACAAACCAACCCTCCACGTCTGCCCCCTGTGGCCTCCTCCTCCCCCTGCCTTGGGCCATCTAGTCTCACCTCTGAATGCGTCCCTTTCGTAGCTGCACCTGCCTTTACCTTTTATTCTATCTTAGGATAAAACCCTTCCTTGAGATTTAGCTCTTGTGTCTATGGTAATGTGCTATGTAATTTATTTACGTTGTAAGTTAGTTGTCTTTCGTCTGTCTTCCCGCAACAGAATACAACCTGCATGACGACGGGGATCTCTGTGCATTTTGTTCAGTGATAGACTTTAATGACCCAGAACAGCATTGCAGTAGATTTTTGGTAAATGAATGAATACATGAGTGGATGAATGAACTTCCTGAGGTAGATCCACTTTTGTTCAGCTTTTACTCTTGAACTCAATTTGTGCAACTGTCCTTTCTTACCTGTTGGCTCATTTCTGCCCGGCAGTCCTCCCACAGTTGTGTCTGCCTGCCAGCCTCCTTGCTGGACACCCGAGTTCTCAGGCTGTGTCCATGACCATCATTTCAGCCATACCGGGGACTGGCCTCTCCTAAGAACTTCAGAATGTCACTGGCCATTCCGAATTCCTGAGCGATCGAGGGAGGGTCCCTGGCTTTAAAATGACGCCATGTCCGTGAAAGCCGAGGCGTCTGCTGCCGTCTTTGATTTATTCCAAGGCTGGGCCAGGAAGCCTCTCTCTCCTACTTGGAATGCACAGAGCTCCCCCTGGGAAATAAAGATGACACCAGTTAGATTCATCGCTGCAGACGGCACCCTTCACCGCGTCCTCCTAGATGATTCCACACTTGGGCAAGCCCTCTGGGGCAGAATGGCTGGCTTCCAAGGCTTTGTTGGCTTGCTAATGAGCTGCTTGGCCGAATCTTTTTACCTTGAGGTCACTGGTTTGCAAATGGCCCAGACTCCTGGTGATAAGAAGTGCTTATGTTGGACAGCTGGGCTGCAGTGTGTCTGAGACACGGTGTGCTTTCAGGCCAGGCCCTAGTGAGTCATTGTTTCTTGTTCTTATCACAGGGACAGACTCAACACCAGGCCTGTGCCTTTCTTCTGTGTGGGCCTGGTCCCTGAGGCAGATGGCAGGAGGTGGCCATTTGGAGAGGAGGCCTAGGATCTTTGATTGGGGGGTCTGAGCATATCCATATGTGACTGGAGACCTCGGGGGAGTGCAGAAGTGGGGGGAGCAGAAGGGGAAGTGGGGGGGGAGGCGGCAGCAGGGTCTACAGGAGGATGCTGTAGTGGAGAGAACACCCGGTCGGGTCTCAGACAGGCACGGCTGCAGATTCTGATGCTGCCAGTTACTTGCTATGTGGTCTTGAGTTAGTTAAGAGAATGAATTTCAGACTCTACTTTCCTGATCTGCAAAATGGAAATGATAAGGTGTATCTTATGAGGTTATTATATGACCCATGTGTGTAAAAGTTGTATATGAACTGTAAAGTGCTGTAGAAATGGAAATCAGATCATTAACTAGCTGAGCCTCTACCCAACAGTTAAGAAGCATTAGATTCCTTTCTCTTTTTTTGTAATCCAAATCCTGACCTTTAGAGACATACCAATTACCTTCTCATTAACTTAGATGAAGTTAGAGGGTTTTAGCAGAGATCATCTAATCTAACCAGCCGTGGTAACGAGGAGCTGCCACCTAGAGATCTGTCCACCACCCTGTCTGTTCCAGCTGTGTAAGCACAGCACTCCTGTGTATGCGCGTACGCGTACACAGAGCCTGGCACATGCACAGCTAGTACACGAACAGCTGGCATATGGGCTTGTATCCTAAGTCTTCTGGAGTCTAAATCCTGTGGTTTTCCCTGTGTGCTGGAACAGGAAATCTGGGGAGAACAGGGAGAGACAAAGCATCCTTGGGTCAAACAATGGGGTAAACTTAGCAGTCCTTGTTTCATACATAGTTATTCATTTCCTAGGAACCTCAGGGAATACGAGAACCTTCCCCTGAAAGAGGCTCAATGAAGTCACTTTCATTTCATTCATTCATTCAGTCATTATCCAAGTATTTATTGAGTACCCAGGGTATGCCTGACATTGCTCTAGGCCCTGGGATACCAGGCGTAATGAGTCAGTCCAGGCTGCTGCCCTCAAAGACTTCTCTGGAAAAAGATGAAGAATTTCCTGGGCATAGTTGTTTTTATCGTCCATGCTGTAGTACCCCTACTGGGGAGATTGTGCTCAGCTCCAGATAATTTTAACAGAGAATTCTGCTCCTAAGAATTTATCTTTAAAAAATTGCAGATTGCACAAGTATCTATTTATAAAGATGCTTCTCACAACATTATTTATGTTAGCAAACAGTGGAGATCTACCTAAATGTAGATCAAGAGGGAAAAGTTTTAAGTACATCGGCAGCATATCCACTGAATGGTACTTTATATTCACCTTTTCCAGTCCATACAGCATGTTTCCAATTTGAAGGAAAACAAAACGAAAGTACGGATATCTGTGAGTAGAATAAGTGCAGGGGAGATGCATTTAAGTATGCTGGCATAATTCCTCCAGGTTACTGGAGGTGGTTGTCATTGTCTTTATTGGTCTGTGGCAGATTCCTGGGTTTGAATTCTCTTTTCATGGGTGTGACCTTGAGAACATGACCTGAATCCCCTAAACTTTCTTTCTAAAATGGGAATAAAGATGACCTTGCAAGGCTGTTGTGAATTTTTAATGAGATAATGTATGTTCAAGTGTACGTTGCACAGTGCC
Organism: Stenella coeruleoalba; assembly: GCF_951394435.1. Taxonomy (NCBI): domain Eukaryota; kingdom Metazoa; phylum Chordata; class Mammalia; order Artiodactyla; family Delphinidae; genus Stenella; species Stenella coeruleoalba. Next base: position 5,736,821 of record NC_137163.1, on the reverse strand, counting down.
TGGTTCGGAATTAGAAGTTAATAATGATCTGTTTATCCATGTTATTTTCTAAGGTGTCTACAATTAATATGTATTACTTCCTTAATCAGAAGAAAACCCAATCAATATTATACAGAGAAAGTGAGGGAGGGGAGCCTGACAGCCAGGTCCTCTGACAAGCAAGACATCAAAGGTCCTTGCTGTTATCTACCACGTAGTGGGTAATGAATATTAGCTTAATCACGCAATGACTGTGTCGCGGGAGGAATTGCCTTAAGAAGTGATACTTTTATGAATAGGAGTCTTTAGGAGAAATGTGATCCTGTATCTTAAGGTCTCTCATGTTCAGTGGAGGGAGATTAAGGTTAGAAGGCAGAGCTACCCCCAGTGCACAGACTTTGTCAGTTCAGTCTGGGAAAGGATGCCCCGCAGAGGATGCAGCCGGTGAGGAGTGAGCTCCTTGTTGCCATCAAGCCGGGGGAAGGAACCCACTTGACTGTGAACTTGTAGGGAGAATTCCTGCACTGAGTGGAAGGTGGACGAGCTCCCTTCCACCCCCTGCGGTGCTGTGTGTTCATGAACTATCAGGATGGAATTTTTTTTTCCTTTGTCACTTCCTGGAAACTGCCACGCCCCCACACCTGCTTTGTTCCAATATCACACGTGCGATAAGTCTGTTTCTGGCACCTTGCATTGTGGTGCAGCCTCACCCACAGGAGCCTGATAAAGTCGTGGTGTCCCCAGTGACTCTGGAGGCCACCCAGAGAGGACACTCCAGGGATGCTTCCCTGACTGCAGTTTTGGGGGACAGCCTGGCACTGAAGTGGGGAGGCTACATTTAGATCTCGGCCGCTCTGCTCACAGGAGAGTTACCGGGGACATGTTTTGCAAACTCTTCAAGCCTGGCTTTCCCCTTATGTAAAATAAGAATTACAAGTTGTTTATCATGGGCTTTTTTTGAAAATCAAATGCAGACCAATTGGAAAAATATGAAAGAACCTCGTACGCAGATAGTTCTTGCACCTCCTTTTCCCAATTGCATCTTCCCTTTCTTCTTGCCCCCCCCTCCTCCTACTTTTCTCCCTCATTTTTTCTGTGTGTGTGTGTGTGTGTATTTTCCCCTCCACTTTCCCTAATAGGAATCTCTTAATTTTGCCTGGTCCTTTTAAATTTGTAAATATGTGTTCCGATGCTTTGTCAGTTAGTCCTCACTGAAACGTGAACAAGTTTTCAGAGTGGAGGGTAGGAAGAAAGAAAAAAAAGGATGAAAGAAGAAAGAAAGCCCAGACCATTCATGTGTATGTGGTAGGAGCTCAACTTTACAGGTGAGGAAACCAAGATCAAGAGAAATTAAACAATGTGTCTGAAGACACAGGGCAGGAAAGACAGGCGTGAAACCCGGACCGCCCCCACTATCTCAGGAACTAAGGAAATCCTGGCTTCTCTCATTTGTTTGATGCATTGACTGAATTTTAAGATAAAAATATAAAAATAAGGTGAAATATTGGGTCCTACTTACTATAAACACTTTAAAAACTGCTACAAAAATCCATGCAACGCTTTTTATATTGTCATTTGGGAAAAAAAAGTTTAAAATCTAAATTTGAGGATCTTCTTAAATGTCAGACTGAAGCCAAATGGCCTTTTACAGCTCTCCCCCTCCCTTTCGGCGGCCCGTTTAATTGTTGCTGGCTAGCTGGGCATTTTCTGGTAGGAAATCAAATAGGAGATGGCCAGATGCTTTGGCAAAGGGTGACTGGTAGACTTCTCAATTAAAATAAATCACCGTGATTGAGTCATCGAGCAGAGGATTTGATGGCAGCAAAAAGGAACGTGCTGATGTGTTTTGAAAGGTTGGTGTCTCCTTGCGTGCAGCGTGAGGAATGACATGACTTGGGGCCAGTCCCCCGATGGGCTCCAGAAATCCCTGGAAACACGCCGTCGCCATCCTCAAGCAGGGCTTGGACGTAGGGCTTGTCCTCAAGCATGGACACAGTATTGTTCATTGGACTTCCAACTAGACAGCCAGTTTGATTATGATTTGGCAGACGCTTAGGTCTCTGAAATAATTTGAAACCTGCCCCGATCATGACTGAATATCAAGTCATAAAACGAAAGAGCTGGCAAGGCAATCATCCCAACCCCTTCATTTTACAGATGAACAAACTGAGGCTCACGGGAGCCCAGGCAGAGCAGGGAGTCGGGGTGAGCTGACCCACGTTGGGGTTTCCATCTGTCCACTTGCTGGTCCTGTGGCCTTGGCCATGTCCTTCTGTGGTCCTGGACCCCTGTATCCTCATGTGTAAAATGGTAAAGACCTACCTCCTTCACAGAGTTAAGAAAACCAGAAACACTAGCTTTAAAGTTTTGAGCAGAGGGCCTGGCCTGGAGGAAGAACATGATACACGGCAGTGAAAGCAACTCGCCCAGGGACACATGCACAGCTTGGCAATGGCCCAACCAGGGCTTGTGTTGGAGTCTTCGACTCACTACCTCTGTTAACCTCACAAAGTAAAAGATTGAGATGGCCTGGGGGGAGCGCATGGGGGAGGGCTGTGTCTGCGGGAAGGGAGGTCATCAGAAAATCATCGGCTGTTGGGCTGGGGCTGCTCCCTCCAGGTCTTCATCTGACGCACTCAGAAAAATGACTCACTAATCCAGTGTCTCAGCCCTCTTGTCTCTCCGCTGATTCTGACCCTTTCCTGGACTTGCTTCTTAGGTCGGTTATGACTTTAAGCTAAAAGAGTCAAACGCTGATGGTGGAACTGTAGGCTTTAACTGATCAATAGGCTCGTACTCCTGAGGACTTCGCCCTGTGTCTGTATCCACGAAGGAGGCCATTCTTGCCCCTGTGGTTCTTGTGAATCTTCTGGATCCTCTAACACTCTCTTTGTTTCAATAAACCCAATAAGTCACTCATTTAGCCATATATTCAGTTTATTGAGTTAGTAAATATTAAGGTCTACAAGATTCTATACAAGCTATAGCCCTAAGAGAGGAAGAAGTATGAAATGCATCACTCCAGTTCAGTTGGATAGCTCTATGATAGAGAGAGCTCAGGCCTCTGGGGCCACATGGAGGCTTCGCCCAGGGCCCAGGGGTCTCAGAGGAGGAATTACAAAAGAGGTAAGAAGAGTGGAGACTCAAAAGAGGGAGTTTCCAAGCGGCCCGGGGGGGATGGAAATGACATTCCAGATGGTGTCAGGTGCCTGTGCCAAGGAAGTGAGGTTGGAACTTGCATGGTATGATTGGGAATTTTAAGTCCTTTCATGAGAATGGTATGTATAATATGCAGGAGTTTCAGTTACTGAATCATGAGAATTCCAGAGGCTGGCAAGGTGCGCTAGGCTGTGAATGATACTCTTGGAATTGTTCATTGTGGCAGCCCTAAGGCAATGTCATGAAGACCTGCATGCCAAGGAATATGGGGTTTTTCCTGATGGCAAAGGGAAGTGAGATGTATTACAATATGGAGGTTAAGAACATGGCCTCGGCTATGGCTACCAGGGCTTGTAGCCTCATTCCGCCACTGTGTGTTTTTGGACACGATGCTTAACCACTCTCTGCCTTGATTTCCTCATCTGCATGGGAGTGCTGAAAGTATCCACGTCATAGTGTGGCTGGGAGAATGTAATGAGTTGAATTACATAAAACATTTAGAATCGTGCTTTTAACCTAGTGTGGCCGTATTATCATCATTCATGGGTTTTTAGAAGGAAAAAAAGTTAGGCAGATGGTCTCCTCGACAAGTGACTCTTATAATAATGAGGAAGATGGTTTTGAAAAGGATAGGAAAGGAAGCAGGGAGAACATTAATAAGTAGTCGCAGGTATCCAGGGGAGAGAAAACGAAGATCTAAAGTTTGACAGAGGCCGTAGGGATGGAGGAGAGGAAGGTATCACTTGATGACAACCTCATTAACTGGGTGTCAGGCTACACCATTACCTCATTAATTGAGGTATTGTATTAGTTTGGCTTCTCCAGGGAAACAGAATCAATAGAATCAGTGGGGGGAGGGGAGAGAGAGGAAGAGAGAGACAAAGGAACTGGCCAATACGATTATGGAGGCTTCTCTCTGCTTGACTAGGTGACCTGACATTAAGGGAAATATTCGTTAACTGAGATGTTCAGAATGCTCACTGTTGAGGTGAATTCAGATATTTACTTGCATCTTTATAGCATGAGAACATGTCTGAGACGCACAGCGCTCTAATTAATCAGTGCTCAGCAGGGCAAAGTTGAAAGAGACATGACTCTCCTCATAGGGTAACCATGACCCAATCCCACAAAGTCTTTCAGTCTTATTTTTCTCAGTGTGGAAAGTTAGAAGGTTGGGCCAAATGTTACGTAAGATCTTTCCTGACTTGCCTAATTTTAAAAATCTGCGTCTAAAAAAATACAGCGTGATTTCTGTAGTTCGGCTTTATTTCATCTGTGCACTGTGTCATTTACCTTCCTCTGTTCTTGGCAGGAGGATTAGAGCTAGTACTGCCAAAGAGCCAAGCGCATTCCCTGGGGATGGGATTTGGCAGGAGCAGATGCGACAGTGAGCAGGTGGATCCCTAGCCATGAGGGAGAAACACGAGAAGAGATTCAGAATTGTCATAAATGAACAATGCCATAGCAAAGGGGTTGGATGATGCCTTTTCATGGGCCCTGGGGCTCTTGGTAGGCATTCCCTAGGACTTGGAATTTGTTTCAGAGAAGCACAAAGTGCAGAGGGAAGGGGCTGAGGGCACATCTCCAGTTGCAAAGACATTACAAACAATGATTTACTGAGGACCTACTATTGCCAAGAGCTGACCTTGGCTGGAAGGGTAGAAGGTCGTGTGAGAAACACCATCTGAATTAGACCTGCTACCATCCTTTAAAGGACCTTATGGCAGAGTCAACCAAGAAGTGAACAAATGTGGAGCAGAGGGAATCAATGCTAAGGATAGGATGTTTTAGAACACTCTAAACTCTGGGTTCCAAATTGGAATACAAAAATCACAGCTCTTGTGTGGCTCTTTAAAAATCTCCTGTCACTCCTGTGCTTAGTATTAATGTCCTGCACAGCCCAGACCTGTGTGAAAATAGGTTAACTTTATTTGCCACTGAATAGATTTTCATAGTAAGAAGGGAACTTTTACTCCTCTTCCCCAAAGAGGAAAATATTGAATATGAACAATTCAAGACTGAAGCAGAAGTAACTTAACTGATGAGCAAATCTGGGGAAAAAATACTGAACTTGTCCAACTCAGTCTCTTCTCTCCCCTCTTTAAAATCTGTCTGTCTAGACAAAGGGTGAATTTTCTATTCATCCATGGAGCAAACTCATCTGAGTAGATGTCAGGGAGTAGGGTGGTCTTTTAGTCAGGATGGGCCAGGGCATGCTGCAGTAACAAATGGCCCCAAAGCTTCAGTGGCTTACAAGTACCAAGATACTTGTCCGTCATGAGTCAGCTGTGTCTCTGTTCCACAAGGTCTTCGCTTCTGGTCCCAGGCTTAGGGAGAGCCTCTTTCTGGACAATTGTTGGCTGCTATGGACTGAATTCTGTTCCTTCCAAATTCATATACTAAAGCCCTAAGCCCCAATGTAGTGGTATTTGGGAGATAGTTAGGTTTAGATGAGGTCATGTGGGTGGGGCCCTCATGATGAAATTAGTGCCCTTATAAGAAGATACACCAGAGAGCTTTTTCTCTCTCTTTTTCTCTGCCATGTGTGGACACAAGGAGAAAGTGGCACTTTGCAAGCCAGGAAGAGAGGTCTCAACAGAACTCTACCATGCTGACACCTTGATCTTGGACCTCTAGCCTCTAGAAGTGTGAGAAAACACATTTCTGTTGTGAAGTCACCCAGTCTATGGTATTTTGTGATGGCAGCCCAAGTAGCCTAATACTGTGGTCTTGAGGCAACTCCCCTCTTACATTAGAACTCCTACTTACTAGAAGTTATACTTGTTACTTCTGCTTACATTTTCATTACTCCCAAAAGTCATATGGCCAAGCCTGAGGTCTATAGATATATAGATATCAGAGCATTAGGACTGAGTCAGGAAAACTATGTTTGAGTCCTGGCTCTACCACCTTCTAAAAGGACTTCAGGCATTGAAGGACAGAATTTTAAAAATGCAAAGAACCAGTAATAGCTGAGGAACTGTTCCTTACTCTATGCTTCCATGTCCGTTATCTCATTTAATTTCTGCAAGTACCCATATGGACACATATTCTCAGGATGCTGGACCTGGGAAAGAATCCTGACTCTGCAGATAGGTTAGGCCCTTTCATTAACCACTGACACAGTACACCGTTTATCAGCAAGTCACTTCCACTCTCCAGCCTCATGGTCCTTGCCTATAAAATACTCCTATTAAAACACTGCCCTACATTCCCTGCTGGTATTTGCAGATAAGACTGGGAAAGTACGGGGACTCTGGAATCAGAGTCTGTTGAATCTCAGCTTCCCCACTTACTCCCTGTCCCACATCAACCAAGTGATTTAACTTCTCTGATGTCTTAGTTTCCTCATTGGTAAAACAAGGATAATATTCATCCCTAAGGCAGAAGGTTATCATAAGATGTAAAGGAGTTGATTTACGTAAAGTTCTTCCTACAGGGCCAAGCACAGAGTAACTGTGCCAGAACATTGCCTCCTATTATTATTATTATTACTATTAAATTAAATTACCAATACTAATATTATTACTATCATCACTATTATAGCATGTGTAATAGACGTTATTAGCTACGAAGCAGCAAGAACGGAGGTTTCTGAGCTGTCTTTGGTTCAAGGAGCCATGCTCAACACACTGAAATTGGCCCAAAAGATGTGTGGAGGGCACAGTGGTTGAGAGTCCGCCTGCCGATGCAGGGGACACAGGTTCGTGCCTCGCCGGGAAGATCCCACATGCCGCGGAGCGGCTGGGCCCGTTAGCCGTGGCCGCTGAGACTGCGCATCTGGAGCCTGTGCTCCACAACGGGAGAGGCCACAACAGTGAGAGGCCCACGTGGTGCAAAAAAAAAAAAAAAAAAAAGTGTGGAAGCTGAATATAGTAATCATTTGACAAATGCTTCCAGAAACAATGCTAGATTGGGATCAGGAAGGCTGGACTTCTTATCCCCTTGCTCTGCCACTGATTTTCTGGGAGACAGTGACAGTGACCTCCTTGCTTGGGGTCCCATCTAGACCGGGCACGTCTCCTCTCCTCCTTACACAGCAGGGGATTCATGGTCTAAGGGCTCTTGCAGGGATTAAATGAGACAGCAGAACAGGTGCTTAATAAATGCTAGTTCCTTCCTCCGTACTAGGTGTATGCACAGAGCATTTTTTTGTAAACTGAGAAAGCCCCAGATGAGATTAATCCAACAGTCTCTTTCTCATATAATATGCTTGGCTTCTCGAGAAATCATCATGCTCAGGCAGCCGAGGCAGCTGTGGTTTTCTGAATAGCTGGAAATTTGGCCATGGAGGCCATAGCAGGACAGATGGGATAAGGGAGCCGTGAATTAACAAAGGCATGAATGACCTATTCAACTGGGAGGGCTTTCGGCAGTGGAAGATCTGGGCTCACTTGTTAACTTCGCCTGATTCTCCAGTTCCTGTTGGGGTCTTTGTAGGCCAACCGGAATACCCAGGGCCTGAATAACAACCATGGGCATTTTTCAAGTTCGTTGACAAAGATGAATGAAACGATGGTACTGTCATGGCCACAAGGATGCCCTGTGTTCTTGTGGGATTTAGAGATCATCCAGTCCAAATGCTCAGAACAAAAAAACAGCAAAAACAAAAACAAAACATAACCATTAGACCTGAAAGCACCTGTGGCTCGCTTCGGTCACCCTGTACCTTTACTCTTTTTCTTCTACAAGTTGCTGAGCACGGGCCACATCCCAGGTTTGGGGCTGGGCCCTACTGATGAGAAGATGAGCAGAAACACTCTTTGCTCCTCTGCAGCTGCCAGAAACCAACAAGTAAAACCGGTGATTACAAGTACGTTTAATTATCTTTAAATGTCTTCTGCCCTGCACTGCTTCCTGTGAGCCACCTCTTTCCTTCCTCAGTGATTTGGGTGAGGACCAGGCTTCTGGGTAATGTCATCGGTCTCCAGTCTTGCTTACTAATTTCCTTGCTGCCCCCGGAAGCTGACCTGTAGGGATTAGATCAGATAACACGTAGTGGGTTCAGCCAGTGGGAACCCCAGTAGGACATGGGAGGAATGAAAGTCGAGTCAGGGTATATCTTCATTCTTGCTGGAGGTTCACTCCTCACTCAGGCTGTATCTCTAGAAGGAAGGCCAAGGGGTCCTTTTCCATTAGACTATCTCCTTCTGGATGTTGATAATCCTTCCTTTCCCTAACCCCTGCAGGCCAGTGGGTGGTTACAAGCCCAGAGCAATGCACTGCCCTTGTGGTCTGCCCATGTCCTGCCTTCACCTCTGTAAATAGACCTGTTATTAAACTCCCCTAAAATTCTCCTAATTTGAATGTGTCCTGTGTTACCTGCGGGACCCTCAGGAATACAATGTGGGAAAAGCATGATGAAGTGTTTGGGACATTGTGTGATGGTGGGAAGGAAACAGAGAAGAGAAGAGAAGGAAACAAGGAAACTAGTGTAAAACACAGTTGGAGAGAATAAGTTAGGCAGTCGCATGGAAGGATTATATGATTAGCATGATTACCAGGACCACAAGCACTTCGGTTTTCCCTCCTATCCTCCCTCAGGCACTTTTCAGGTCAGAGTTTCATTCTAGACCTGCGAGAAGAAGCAGTTGGGGATGGTCTCCTAGGTGGTAACCCCTCAGCCCTGGGAGTTTGGAGATGGGGGTATGAAGGTCTAAACCAGAGGCCGGTCAGCCTGCACGTCCCTCCTTCAACTCCTTCCCCCCAGCAGGTCTGGGGCGATTACCTTGTTTTCCTGCAGTCTCTTACCTGTATCCTTTGAGGGGGACATCTTTAAGAATTCAGTTTTCTGGATCTTAGAGAGGTAACGCTATGCACATACTGGGTAGTATGCATCACTGAGTGCTGTCTGGGGCAGAATCCTATAATCAAACCCATTTATATTCTGCAGTGAAACATGGGAGTTTTCAGGGGAAGTCAGATTAGTAAGCAATGGGTTCAAATTCTAAACAGGGAGCCCAACTGGTCCCCTAGGACAGGAGATGGCGCCTCACCTTAGAGGCTGAGCCGAAAGGGCTGGGTGGAGCTGAATGGTCCCCAAGTCCAAGACCCACGCTCTTCAGACACGCCTGCCTCTGGCCGCAGGCTGTTGATGCACTTCCCGGTGCTGTCTTGAGATTTGGAGACTCAAGTCTTAGGGTGGGACCTGTTGGTGTTGGTGACTGGTTGGCTCCCCAGGACTGCAGAAAGTATTTCAGATTTCCCTAATGGGTATGCATGATCTGTAATGAGCTTAGTTTCTGATAAATCCCTGTCTACCCCACATATCCCTCAGTTTTAAAGGTGTAGAAAATATCTCACGGTGGGTTGTGAAGAACCTAGCACTGGCCAGACACATAGTAGGTGCTCCGTAAACAATTCCTCGTCTTTCCTTCCCTCCTTCCCCTGTAGGTGTCCTAGGGAATTAAATTTAGTATAACTGTCTCATCTGCCTGGCAGCCTCCCTTTCTTTCTTCCCGGGAAATTGCCTGCCGCCTGGCATGTATTTACTTCCATCTGGGATTTTAAAATTCAGCTGAATAACAATCACCGTGAGGAAGACACTGGCTGGAAGAAACTACAGGAGAAATCATGGCTGTGGTTCCACTCGTCCACCTGAGCTGCTCGAGAAGATGAGAAGGTAGAGAAATAAAGCATCTCTATTTTCGGAAAGGTACACACAGAGGAAGAAAAATAAAGTGGTGTGCGGGCTATCTATAATAAATTTCAATTTGAGAGAGGTGCTGACCTGTAGCCAGCTAATATAATGGAAAAATTTGATTGTGCTGAATCTGGAGAAAGAAGAGGCCCAGAAAAGTTGTAACTGGGTGGACAGGGGGTGGGGTGCTGTTCCAAGGGGGCAGAGGTCGCTGTCACTCGGCAGCAGAACGGAATGAGTGACTGGATTTGGAAGTGGGGGCATACAACATTTTCACTGCAGATCCACGGTGTCAGTGGGTCGGGCCACCAGTGGCAGGATGGAGTCACAAAACATAAAGGGAAAGGCAGGAGGCCTAGACTGGAATATGGCATTGTGGTTAGGAGTCAGACAGACCCCATTAAAACTCTGAGTCTCTTCCTCTCTGGATGACCCTGAACCAAGTTTCTTACATCTCTGAACCACAATTTTCTCAGCTGAAAAAAAATATTGAATAATATTCTAAAGTCTGCCTTGCAGAATTAGTTTGAGGTTCAAAGTGATAAAGCAGGTAAAATAGCCTATTTGCCTGGAGCATTAAAAAGACTCAAGAGATTGTTCATTTTAGAGTTCACTTATCAGGGGAGCCTGGACTCTGCAGAAAGAAGGAGAGAATAGGAGTAAGGTGCCAATTATAGTGACTGAAGTGTGTGTTAAGAAACAGCCTCTCTTGGGGAGGACCTTCAAGATGGCAGAGGAGTAAGACGTGGAGATCACCTTCCTCCCCACAAATACATCGACATGTGGAACAACTCCTACAGAACACCTACTGAATGCTGGCAGAAGACCTCAGACTTCCCAAAAGGCAAGAAACTCCCTGCATACCTGGCCATGTGGTTGACATGGTCTTGGTGCTCTGGCCAGGTGTCAGGCCTGAGCCTCTGAGGTGGAGAGCCGAGATCAGGACATTGGTGCACCAGAGACCTCCTGGCCCTTAGTAATATCAGTTGGTGAGAGCTCTCCTAGAGATCTCCATCTTAACACTAAGACCCAGCTCCACTCAACGACCAGCAAGCTCCAGTGCTCTACACCCCAGGCCAAACAACTAGCAAGACAGGAACACAACCCCACCCATTAGCAGAGAGGCTGCGTAAAATCATAATAAGTTCACAGACACCCCAAAAAACACACCACCGGAAGTGGTCCTGCCCACCAGAAAGACAAGATCCAGCCTCATCCATCAGAACACAGGCACCAGTCCCTTCCACCAGGAAGCCTAAACAACCCACTGTACTACCTTTGCCACTGGGGGCAGACACCAAAAACAGTGGGAACTACGAACCTGCAGGCTGCGAAAAGGAGACCACAAACAGTAAGTTAAGCAAAATGAGAAGACAGAGAAATACACAGCAGATGAAGGAGCAAGGTAAAAACCCACCAGACCAAACAAATGAATAGGAAATAGGCAGTCTACCTGAAAAAGAATTCAGAGTAAAGATAGTAAAGATGTTCCAAAATCTTGGAAATAAAAGGGAGAAAATACGAGAAACGTTTAACGAGGACCTAGAAGAACTAAAGAGCAAACGAACAATGATGAACAACACAATAAATGAAATGAAAAATTCTCCAGAAGGAATCAATAGCAGAATAACTGAGGCAGAAGAAAGGATAAGTGACCTGGAAGATAAAATAGTGGAAATAACTACCGCAGAGCAGAATAAGAAAAAAGAATGAAAAGAATGGAGGACAGTCTCAGAGACCTCTGGGACAACATTAAATGCACCAACATTCGAATTATAGGGGTCCCAGAAGAAGAAGAGAAAAAGAAAGGGACTGAGAAAATATTTGAAGAGATTATAGTTGAAAACTTCCCTAATATGGGAAAGGAAATAGTCAAATCCAGGAAGTGCAGACAGTCCCATACAGGATAAATCCAAGGAGAAGCATGCCAAGACACATATTAATCAAACTATCAAAAGTCAAATACAAAGAAAAAATATTAAAAGCAGCCAGGGAAAAACAACAAATAGCATACAAGGGAATCCCCATAAGGTGAACAGCTAATCTTTCAGCAGAAACTCTACAAGCCAGAAGGGTGTGACAGGACATATTTAAAGTGATGAAAGGGAAAAACCTACAACCAAGATGACTCTACCCAGCAAGGATCTCATTCAGATTTGACAGAGAAGTTAAAAACTTTACAGCCAAGCAAAAGCTAAGAGAATTCACCACCACACCAGCTTTACAACAAATGCTAAAGGAACTTCTTTAGGAAGGAAACACAAGAGAAGGAAAAGACCTACGATAAGAAATACAAAACAATTAAGAAAATGGTAATAGGAGCATACATATTGATAATTACCTTAAATGTAAATGGATTAAATGCTCCAACCAAAAGGCATAGACTGGCTGAATGGATACAAAAACAAGACCCATATATATGCTGCCTACAAGAGACCCCTTTAGACCTAGGGACACGTACAGACTGAAAGTGAGGGGATGGACAACGATATTCCATGCTAATGGAAATCAAAAGAAAGCTGGAGTAGCAATTTTCATATCAGACAGAATAGACTTTAAAATAAAGACTATTACAAGAGACAAAGAAAGACACTACATAATTATCAAGGGATCAATCCAAGAAGAAGATATAACAATTGTAAATATTTATGCACCCAACATACGAGCACCTCAATACATAAGGCAAATGCTAACAGCCATAAAAGCGGAAATTGACAGTAACACAATCAAAGTAGGGGACTTTAGCACCCCACTTCACCAATGGACAGATCATCCAAAATGAAAATAAATAAGGAAACACAAGCTTTAAATGACACATTAAACAACATGGACTTAATTGATATTTAAAGAACATTCCATCCAAAAACAACAGAATACACTTTCTTTTCAAGTGCTCATGGAACATTCTCTAGGATAGATCATATCTTGAGTCACAAATCAAGCCTTGGTAAATTTAAGAAAATTGAAATCATATCAAGAATATTTTCTGACCACAAAACTATAATACTAGATATCAATTACAGGGAAAAAAACTGTAAAAAATACAAACACATGGACGCTAAACAATACACTACTAAATAACCAAGAGATCACTGAAGAAATTAAAGAGGAAATCAAAAAACACCTAGAAACAAATGACAATGAAAACACAACAACCCAAAACTATGGGATGTAGCAAAAGGAGTTCTAAGAGGGAAGTTTATAGCAACACAATCCTACCTCAAGAAACAAGAAACATCTCAAATAAACAACGTAACCTTGCACCTAAAGCAATTAGAGAAAGAAGAACCAAAAAACCCCAAAGTTAGCAGAAGGAAAGAAATCATAAAGATCAGGTCAGAAATAATTGAAAAAGAAATGGAGGAAACAATAGCAAAGTTCAATAAAACTAAAAGCTGGTGCATTGTGAAGATAAACAAAGTTGATAAACTATTAGCCAGACTCATCAAGAAAAAAAGGGAAAAGACTCAGATCAATAGAATTAGAAATGGAAAAGGAGAAGTAACAATTGACACTGCAGAAATACAAAGGATCATGAGAGATTACTGCAAGCAACTATATGCCAATAAAATGGACAACCTGGAAGAAACGGACAAATTCTTAGAAAAGCACAACCTTCTGAGACTGAACCAGGAAGAAATAGAAAATATAAGCAGACCAATCACAAGCACTGAAATTGAGACTGTGATTAAAAATCTTCCAACAAACAAAAGCCCAGGACCAGATGGCTTCCCAGGAGAATTCTATCAAACATTTAGAGAAGAGTTAACACCTACCCTTCTCAAACTCTTCCAAAAGATAGCAGAGTGAGGAACACTCCCAAACTCATTCTATGAAGCCACCACCACCCTGATACCAAAACCACACAAAGAAGCCACAAAAAAAGAAAACTACAGGCCAATATCACTGATGAACATAGATGTAGAAATCCACAACAAAATACAAGCAAACAGAATCCAACAGCACAGTAAAAGGATCATACATCATGATCAAGTGGGGTTTATCCCAGAAATGCAAGGATTCTTCAATATACACAAAGCAATCAGTGTGATACACCATATTAACAAATTGAAGAATAAAAAACATTTACTAATCTCAATAGACGCAGAAAAAGCTTTCGACAAAATTCAATACCCATTTATGATAAAATCCCTCCAGAAAGTAGGAATACAGGGAACTTACCTCAACATAATAAACACCATATATGACAAACCCACAGCCAACATCGTTCTCAATGGTGACAAACTTAAACCATTTCCACTAAGATCAGGAACAAGACAAAGTTGCCCACTCTCCTCACCACTATTATTCAACGTAGTTTTGGATGTTTTAGCCATAGCAATCAGAGAAGAAAAAGAAGTAAAAGGAATCCAAATTGGAAAAGAAGAAGTAAAGCTGTCACTGTTTGCAGATGACATGATACTATACATAGAGGATCCTAAAGATGCTACCAGAAAACTACTAGAGCTAATCAATGAATTTGGTAAAGTAGCAGGATACAAAATTAATGCACAGAAATCTCTTGCATTCCTGTACACTAACGATGAAATCTGAAAGAGAACTTAAGGAAACGCTTCCATTTACCATTGCAACAAAAAGAATAAAATACCTAGGAATAAACCTACCTAAGGAGACAAAAGACCTATATGTAGAAAACTATATGACAGTGATGAAAGAAATTAAAGATGATACAAACAAATGGAGAGATATACCATGTTCTTGGGTTGGAAAAATCAACATTGTGAAAATGACTCTACTACCCAAAGCAATCTACAGATTCAATGCAATGCCTATCAAACTACGAACGGCATTTTTCACAGAACTAGAACAAAAAAATCCACAATTTGTATGGAAACACAAAAGACCCCAAATAAGCCAAAGCAATCTTGAGAAAGAAAAATGGAGCTGGAGGAATCAGGCTCCCTGACTTCAGACTGTACTACAAAGCTACAGTCATCAAGACAGTATGGTTCTGGCACAAAAAACAGAAATAGAGATCAATGGAACAGGATAGAAAGCACAGAGATAAACCCATGCACATATGGTCACCTTATCTTTTATAAAGGAGGCAAGAATATGCAATGGAGAAAAGACAGCCTCTTCAATAAGTGGTGCTGGGAAAACTGGGCAGCTACATGTAAAAGAATGAAATTAGAGCACTCACTAACACCATACAGAAAAATAAACTCAAAATGGATTAAAGACCTAAATGTAAGGCCAGACACTATAAAACTCTTAGAGGAGAACATAAGCAGAACACTGTATGACATAAATCACAGCAAGATCGTTTTTGACCCACCTCCTAGAGAAAGGGAAATAAAAACAAAAATAAACAAATGGGACCTAATGAAACTTAAAAGCTCTTGCACAGCAAAGGAAACCATAAACAAGATGAAAAGACAACACTCAGAATGGGAGAAAATATTTGCAAGTGAAGCAACTGAAAAAGGATTAATCTCCAAAATATATAAGCAGCTCATGCAGCTCAATATCAGGAAACAAACAACCCCATCCAAAAATGGGCAGAAGACATAAATAGACATTTCTCCAAAGAAGATACACAGATTGCCAACAAACACATGAGAGGATGCTCAACATCACTAATCATTAGAGAAATGCAAATCAAAACTATAATGAGGTATCACCTCTGACCAGTCAGAATGGCCTCATCAAAATGTCTAAAAATAATAAATGCTGGAGAGGGTGTGGAGAAAAGGGAACGCTCTTGTACTGTTGGTGGGAATGTAAATTGATACAGCCACTATGGAGAACAGTATAGAGGTTCCTTAAAAAAGTAAAAATAGAACTACCAAATGACCCAGCAATCCCACTACTGGGCATATACCCTGAAAAAACCATAATTCAAAAAGTGTCATGTACTACAATGTTCATTGCAGCACTATTTACAATAGCCAGGACATGAAAGCAACCTAAGTGTCCATCGACAGAGGAATGGATAAAGGAGATGTGGCACATATATACAATGGAATATTACTCAGCCATAAAAAGAAACGAAATTGAGTTATTTGTAGTGAGGTGGATGGACCTAGAGTCTGTCATACAGAGTGAAGTAAGTCAGAAAGAGAAAAACAAATACCGTATGCTAACAGGTATATATGGAATCTAAAAAAACAAAACAAAACAAAAACTGTTTTTTTTTTTTTCTGAAGAACCTCGGGGCAGGACAGGAATAAAGACACAGATGTAGAGAATGGACTTGAGGACACGGGGAGGGGGAAGGGTAAGCTGGAACGAAGTGAGAGAGTGGCATGGACATATATACACTACCAAATGTTAAATAGATAGCTAGTGGGAAGCAGCTGCATAGCACAGGGAGCTCAGCTCGGTGCTCTGTGACCACCTAGAGGGGTGGGATAGGGAGGGTGGGAGGGAGATGCAAGAGTGGGGGGATATGGGGATATATGTATACGTGTATAGCTGATTCACTTCGTGAAAGTAACACACCATTGTAAAGCAATTATACCCCAATAAAGATGTTAAAAAAAAAAAAAGGAAAGAAAAGCCTCTCTCTCTCGTTGCCTGGCAGTTAAAGGCCAGGTGGGTTTCCAGGAGGATGCTCATTCCCTACAGAATACGATGTTTATTGCTGAAATTTTGTCTACCAAAGAAAGGTGAAGCAAGCTGTTTTTCAGGCAGGGTGTATCATACATACCAGGCAAAGGAGAGGAATCTTGGCTCGCCTGCCCTGTAGGCTGTATATCCAAGCCCATCAGCAGCTAGACATCAATAAATTCAGCAAGGCTGCATTGTGTCTTATAATAGAAAGAGCCTGGATTTTGAGGGCAGAAAGGGAAAGGTTCAGATCTGGCTCACCATCTTTCAGTCTTTAATTTAACGCACGTTCACTGAGGCTGGCTAGTTCATGGTATGGCGGCGGCAGAGGATGGGAGGAGGGTGTACAGAGATTAACCGAAGCAGTCAGTATTTTCATGATGATCATGAAAGGAGAGGAAGATCGTTAAACAAATGCATGTGAAATGCTGTGCAAGTTCGGAGGTGGAGGGCTATACACAGGAGATTATGGAGTGTGCCAGCTTAAGATTCTCTATCCTAGAAGGTTTCCTGAAAGAGATGATACCTGGAAATAGTCTTAAGAGATGAAGAGGGTTTGGGATTGGGGATGGACAGTTTAAACAGTCAGAGGCTTTATCTTCCTGGAGACTCATTTCCCTGAATGTGAAATAGAGGTCACATCTATGTAACGGGGTCATTGCGGGCATTGACGTATTAGTACTTTGGAGATTGTGTTTTGCTGAATATCAGCAGCTGGGAACATTCACTTAAAAAGACTTTGATAATTGAAGGAAGAAGTGATATTTTAGTGTTATTGTACGAGTGCAGCTTTTTATAATTAGTGTGGTTAAATATTTTTATAGAATTATTATCCATTTGTATTTTTGCTTTGTGAACTTCCTGCTCTTGCCCTCGGCACCTGAAAGCTCAAGCTTTAGAAGTCATTGCCGTGCCTAGGAGAGTGATAGATAATACGAAATAAATGGGACAGAAGGAAGGAAGCATGAAGACTCATACCTTTAGGTGGTGAGGAGACTTATACACACGGGACCAAGTTACAGAACCGAATTTCTGTGAAACATCATGAGTTCCTAAATTGAAGAAGAATTTTGAGCTCATTTCCCCCTCACTACAAAGACAGTCTTTCAACTCAAATTATCACACACTCGCACTGGAATGATCTGCGGGCTCTCCAAGTGCAAGTCCTGCTGTGGTCCTGGAGACACCAAGATGGACAAGGCACTGCCTCTGCCTTGAGGATCATATTCTGATAGAGAAGACAAATATATGGGCAGATATTTTTAATATAGTGTCATATCTGCAAAGACAGGGCTGGGCCAGGGGCTGGAGAAAGAATTCTTAGTGCCCACCATGGGGGTCCAGAGAGGTCTTTTTGGAGAAGGGTCAGCCTGGCCTTGCAACTCAGCCTTACAGAAATTAGTACCAGAAATGTTTGGTTGCAAATGCTTTTCTCCAAGGTGGGATAGAATGCTGGTGAAATATTTTCCCCTGGAGGGCTGGACTCTGTTGTGAATAAGGGGCTGGGGGCATTTCACAAGGATTACTCTTCTCTTCCACCTGCCAGGGCCACAAGGGAACCTCTCTCAGCTCTGCAGTGTGAGGACCCACTAGGATTGCTGGAGCTAAAACCTGCAAAGGTGTGGTGGCCTCCCTAAGACACAGGCTACTCCCCCTCAGCCTCCACCGATTTGTCAAAATTACCATGCAAGTGTTCCCACCAGTTTCTGGCTTCAGATGCTTCTGTTCTCAGATGAGACTCTGCATTCACCTCTCTCTCCAGATCTTAGGGCCGTAGTTTCCCCGTAACCTCAGTTCTCTGATGGGTCTAACAGAAATCACTGATTCTCATGGTTCAGTTTTTTTCCTGTTGTAAAGATGGGAGTGACAACCTCTAAGTTCCCTTCAAGTTGAGCTGCAACCCAATTGTGCTATATTTGCACAGTGGAACACGTGTCCATAATGAAAAATAAGGAACTACTAATTCACTCATCAACACAGGATGAATCTTGAAAACTTTATGCTTATCAAAATAAGACAGACAGGAAAGAGGATGTGTTGTATGATTCCACTTGTATGAAGTTTACAAATAGGCAAAACTCATCTAGGAGGACAGAAATCAGAGGAGTGGCTGTCTCTGGGGGAGGGTCAGGAATTGAGTGGAAGAGAATATAAAAGAAGTTTCT
Source organism: Stenella coeruleoalba (assembly GCF_951394435.1). Lineage (NCBI taxonomy): Eukaryota > Metazoa > Chordata > Mammalia > Artiodactyla > Delphinidae > Stenella > Stenella coeruleoalba. Next base: position 5,718,305 of record NC_137163.1, on the reverse strand, counting down.
GGTGCGACGGAAATATTTTGTATCTTGTTTGGGGTTGGGATATTGGTTATGCAAGTCCATATGTTTGTCAAAAATCATCTAACGGTACACTTAAGATGTATGCGTTTCACTTTATGTCACTTAATTAAAAAAAAAAAACTTGAAAAACAGATGTCATTTGAAGTCATGGGAATATAGGAGGTCTGCTAACGAGGGAGGGCGATGAGAAGCGAGTGGGTCAGAGCCCAGGGGCACCCCAAGGCTGAGAGGTGAGGAAGAGCAGAAAGCCTCAGGAAGGGGCCCGAGGAGAAGCAGCCCAGTCGCGTCTTCCATACAGTGATGCCAGGGCTTCTTCCAGATCCCTTATTCTCAGGGTCAGTGAAACAACTGTAGTGAAACGCGGAGCGGATCCTGCTTTAACAGAGTCCTGTGTCCACATCAAATCCCACTGGTTTGGGCTTCCCTGGTGGCGCAGTGGTTGAGAGTCCGCCTGCCGATGCAGGGGACACGGGTTCGTGCCCCGGTCCGGGAGGATCCCACATGCCGCGGAGCGGCTGGGCCCGTGAGCCATGGCCGCTGAGCCTGCGCGTCCGGAGCCTGTGCTCCGCAACGGGAGAGGCCGCAACAGTGAGAGGCCCGCATATAGCAAAAAAAAAAAAAAAAAATCCCACTGGTTTTTAGGTTCCCCAGGAAGTGGAAATCCGTGAATTGAGGACCGTGAGCCTCCTGGGTTGTTGTCTAAGCGAGTGTCTCCCTGTGTAGGTTACGTGGAGCCCTGGAGCACAGCTGCATTTTGCTGGGGTCACGTGGGGAGGAAGATGCCCGGGAAGCGAGGAACAGCTCTGATCCACTGCCTGGAGGACTCGGGGGTGGAGGTGTATGAATGCGCCTGACTTACCACCAGCTCTGAGTTAGTCATCAGACCCAGTTCAGCCCCTGCCCCGTGCAAGAGTCCGCTGCCTGATACACAGGAAGGGTGAGTAAGTGACTCTGTTGAATAAGAGAAAAGCAGAATGTGAATTCTATTCATAATCATTAATGGTGAGCCTCATGGAAATGTATGTCTTGTGTTGAGATATTAAGTAATGGTAATGATAAATCTATATTATACAACTCATAAATTATAGGTAGTGGCTAGGTAGATGGATGAATAGGTAGGTAGGTAGATAGATAGAGATTGAAGGTGAGAGAGCACGCTGAAATAGTTTTTACTTTTGGAGTGCAATCAAATATAGTCCAAAAGGAGACCGTTACCATAGTGAACGGGTTGGAGAGAGGTTAAGACTTGAGTGAGGTGAGGTGCTGTCGGTTCATCCAGGTGAGGCACTTGAAATGGAAATGAAGATAATGGTGAAGTTTCAAAGAATGTTAAGGAGGTTGACTCATGAGAGCAAATTACAGGAACATGTGACAAACGGCAGCTCTTTTGTAGAAACCAGGCTGTGAGTCTAGATAGAAGGTACAGACTAAGGCAAAATCCTTATCTGTGAGCAGATAGAGGGTTAGCTGATCACAAACAGAATCTATGTGTTAAGACTGGTCAGCAAGGATCCTTTGGCTGTCCGAGGTGAGATGCATGGACCAAAGATTCTGGGGAGGAAGAGGGGGAGTTTTGAGTGGTCACCCTGGACCACGTGGAGAGAACCTTTTCAGAGGATCATCAACTCCCTGATGAGAGCATTGATGAGGGTTATATTGCTTCCTCTGATTAGCTTCCAGGGGAAAAGAAGATGACAAAGTACAGTTTGGGGGAAGAAAAGTTTTATTTTGTAGAGGGGAAACAAACCCCTCAACAAGGGGTCCTCAACAAGAGGAGCCTGACACAGGTAAGAAAAGAAACGGGCAAGACACAGAAGTAACTTTTAGTGATGCTTGAAAAAACAAGAGAAAATCAAAGTGTAGAATAGTTACAAGCAAAGGAGGGAACAGAATCCACACATGGAACAAAGAGAGTCCCAGTTGTATACATTTCAAAGGTACGAATGAGTGGAGCCTGCAGACGAGCTGATACATGGAAGAAAGATGAAAGGAAGTACACCTGGACCTGAGCAGAAAGTCTGAGGTTTGGGGATGCCCAGGATAAGGCATTATCATGTACTTCCCTCTCTACACGCTAAGGGTGAACCTCAGCTGCTCTCTTTAAACAAGGATTGACTATGAATACAATTCAATTTAGCCGCTGTTTATCCATTGCCTACTAGATGCAATGCATTGTACTTAGGGCTATGGGAACTAAGGAGATGAATAAAGCATGGAGTCTGCTCTCTAAGAGCCCACAGCTGAGCTGGGGGACACATGTAAACAAGTGGCTCTAACAAGAACAGAAAATAAAATGACAGCTAAATAGAGCGCCCAGCAGCCCACTGTGAGCAATCCCTCAGGAGGAAATCTGTAATTCCAGCTGGGTGTGTTGGGGAAAATTCCCGGAAGGAGCTGTTGCTTGACCCATGTTAGGAAGGTTTTATCTGGAAGGAGGGAATGGGGTGGAACGTGGGCAGAGGAAACACCGTGAACAGAGGCAGGAAGGCAGGAAACTATGGGGTGTGCTCAACACGGCCGTCGGTTACTGTGCTTTGTCCTCAAGGTCATCCTCAATGACAGTGTCAGGAGGAATCTTTCCTCCTCCGCCTGCAACAGCACTTTCTTCCATAAGGCATCTCTCCCCAATATTAACATGCTCTGTTGACTTGTCTTCTGCATCTCACTCAGAATTTTTGCTTCTGAGGGTAAGGACCAGGCTCCACTCACCCCTTTATTCTCTAACTGGCGTAGTTCCCAGCACAAGGCTGGTGCTCAAGGACTCTAAGGAAGACCATGACAGAGTTGATCTTGCATTCAGTAGGCAGTTATGGAACAGCAAAGGTTTTGCATATTTTTGAAAGACGTCTTGAACAATTTGGTACCACTTCTATGAGAGAGGAAGTGGAAGAGGTATAGGATGAGTTGTCTAGAGGAGAGGGCAGTGATGGTGTCTCTGGGGTGAGGAGTGGTGAGACGGTGTGTCACTTATCGCTAGGGTTAATCATAGAGAACTCATGAAGGTGAGCCAACCTGAGAGCAGAATGGAATTTTGCTTGGATTTCTTGATCAGAGTAAGCCAAAACGAGTTCACCTTAATAACTGGTGATCTTTCTTTTCAACACGATTGAGCACATCCTCATAGGTGATGAATCTGCATATGTAATATTTTCCCCGTCACTTATTGTCAGATGTGCTTCACTTTTGCAAGCAGCTCTTTTCTTTTCTGGGTTAGTTTCCACCTCGTGCAGTGGTGATACCCAAACACTCACCTCCAAGAAGAAGCATCCCACCGTTTCTTCATCTCCGTCAGAGCTCCCTTTGCACTTTGTGTCTGTAACACGTTCTCTGGAAATGGTCTGGAAGGACCCAAACACTCACCTCCAAGAAGAAGCATCCCACCGTTTCTTCATCTCTGTCAGACACTTTGTGTCTGTAACACGTTCTCTGGAAATGGTCTGGAAGGGAAAGGAGAGATCACTGGGCTAAATGTTCATTTAAAAAAATTGGAATATAGTTGATTTACAATGTTGTGTTAGTTTCAAGTGTACAGCAAAGTGATTTCAAAGTGATTTCAAGTGTACAGCAAAGTGATTTCAAAGTGATTTCAAGTGTACAGCAAAGTGATTTCAAAGTGATTTCAAGTGTACAGCAAAGTGATTTCAAGTGTACAGCAAAGTGATTTCAAAGTGATTTCAAGTGTACAGCAAAGTGATTTCAAAGTGATTTCAAGTGTACAGCAAAGTGATTTCAAAGTGATTTCAAGTGTACAGCAAAGTGATCTATATGTATAGATATATACGTACATATATATATTGTTTTCAGATTCTTTCCCCTTGTAGGTTATTACAAAATATTGAGTATATTTCCCTGTGCTATACAGTAGGTCCTTGCTGGTTATCTGTTTTATATCTGATAGTGTGTATATGTTAATCCTAAACTCCTAATTTATCCTCCTCCCTCTTTTCCCTTTGGTAACTGTAAGTTTGTTTTCTATGTCTGTGGGTCTATTTCTGTTTTATATATAAGTTCATTTGTATCATTTTTTTAGATTCTACATATAAGCCATGTTACATGACACTTGTCTTTCTCTGACTCACTTCACTTAGTATGTAATCTCTAGGTCCATCCATGTTGCTGCAAATGGCATTATTTCATTCTTTTTTTATACAATGGAATATTACTCAGCTATAAATGTTCATTTCACAGTAGCAAAATGAGACTTTGACTTTTTAATTAACTTGCCTAAAATCCCACAGGCTGTTAACAGCAGAGCTGAGCATAAAGATGCAAGTGAACAGACCCAGTCATTCAAAACTTAGTCAACCCAGTGGGTCTTCACTAAATGATGATGACAGTGGTGTTCATTAGATCAAGGTATAATTTGGTGTCATCCACCATCAGAAAGAAGGCTCCGAGCAGATGATTTTTTTATGTGATTGTATATATGTTTATCAGTCGCACAATGTGCAAGAAGAAGGAAGAGAGGAACTGACATTTTCAACCACCTGTTTTATTTCATACATTATGTCAGGAAAGTTACAGGCATCATTTTATTCTTGCAGCCAGCCTGTGAATTAGACATTATTCCAGTTTCCAAATGAAGCGAATACTTAGAAACAGTAATCAACTTCCCCTGGGTCACACTAGCAAGTAATGGGGGCAAACTCAGCTTTGTCAGATCCCCTAAACCTCTGCCTCTCAGATCACAGATTCTTTGAGGTGTCATACAGGTGTTAAATCATAATCCCGCCTCACAAGAGTCCTAAAGAAGTCTTGAGAAAGGAGTCGCTGGCTCTGACAGGTTATGGGTGTGTGTTGAAGCTTGGTCCCATCTTCTGCCATTCCCATACTCCCTTCTGGGATGTGAATCTCGCGTTGCCTCTGTCAGTATATATCAAACGTGGGCTTTCTCCTAACTGGGCTGATGCCCCAAGAATGTAAAGTTCTTCTTCTCGGAATGATGTAGAAAGTTCAAACTGCACGTTTTGTGGCTGCGTCTTTTTGCCGTCTTTCAAAGGTTCTAGGTCTGTTGCTGTTTGTGACACTGCAGCTCTGCACGGATGCTGGGGAGGTCGTATTTTTTCGTTTTTGCCGCGATGCCTTCAGCAGCTGCCTCTGTTGAAGCCACAATCTGCCTCCTCCTCCGAGCTGACGAAGTGTGAAAAGTTTTTCAATATCCCTGGCCTTTGAGGTAAAAGAATTTCTCTCAGTCAGGGCAACCCGTTACTGTCCCAGTACCCAACCGCTGTTCCCCATGACGGCCATTCTGGGTCACTTTCTCCCTGGCACATCCCAAGTCTCCCTGGCACATTTGGGTTTTGAAGTATATATATGGGTTTTCAAAGAACCTCAGGCATAAATATTTCTGCGGAAAATAGGAATGATTTCATGAGTGTGAAAGTAGTTTATAAATGAAGCGGGTGGTATCAAGTTGCCATTGCTCTGGAGGACAGGGAGTCAGGTCATTTACGCTTCCCCGCAAATGTTGTTCTGTTACAGTGCACTGCTGGGCTACATTACTTTTCTTTGAGCCTTTTAATGTATTTTTGGGAGAGGGCTGGTCAGTGAAATGACGGATGGTGAGTTCTTGCAGAAAGGCAGGCTTGCCCCGGGAAAGAGGTGCTCGCCACTTCTGAATTCAGACTGTAAACGGCAGCGGGCATTTGACTGCTAAGGCTTCTGGTCACATCTGGCAGCGTGATGCATGAGACCCCAAGCTGCAGTAAAAGGAAAGTAGATTGCAGCTCGCCTGGTCACCTGAGGTTGATAGTGGAGCTTGGCAAGGGGGTGGGGTGCGAGCAGCCAGGGGTCTGGGAATGGTGCCAGGAACGGAAGCAGTGGTCACCTGCTGAAACAAGGAGGAATGGGACCCGTTTGCTTTTCTTCTACAAAAATAGAAATTGACCTGAGAACTGCATTCCAGAGCACCAGAGTCAAATCAGGAGGCATCACAGCAAACACCTCAATTTGCTTGTTTGCCAGTAGGGTTTCACTGAGTATTCACATCTTCAAGAGGTGACTTGGGGATGACGGGGGTAAAGAGAACACCGACAGAAGGGGCTTCAAGTCCCACCATCTGTGGACTGAGCAAGGGGCTCGTATCTATTTTCTACATTGTGGCTCCAAGGAAGGTTTTGCTTCATCTGAAAAATGGTTTGCTGCTTCTGAAGACAGTTTGAAAACTACCAATTTTGTCCAGAATACCTAGAGTAGCTTTGAAACCCTGCAGACACTTCCTGAATCTACAGAAAGCATTAGATAACTAATGAGGACCGACTGTATAGCACACGGAACTCTACTCAGTGCTCTGTGGTGACCTCAATGGGAAGGAAATCCAAAAAAGAGGGGATATATGTATATGTATAGCTGATTCACTTTGCTGTACCGTCGAAGCTAACACAACACTGTAAAGCAGCTCTACTCCAATAAAGATTAATTAAAACAAACAAACAAAAAAGTTAAGCATGAAAAGATTAAAACTGGGATTCAAAATAAAATAACATTTTTCAGTTAAAAAAAAAAAAAGACATCCAATAGAAGGGGTGCTAGAGTGATAGGGTCTGTCTTAGGGCAGTTTCTTCCAAGAAAGACACTTCAGGACAAGGATCTGAGTGCAAGGGATTTTCGAAGGAGAGCCTACAAGTAAAAGCATTGGTGGAGGGTGGAGGGTGCAAGATAGGGAAGGGGTAGGAGGGAGGCAAGGCTGAAATTTCAGGAGGAGTCCCGGCCTCGGCCTGATCCCACAGGGAGCTCTGGAGCAGAAGAGGAGGCGGCGTGACCTCCCGTCTGGGAATGAGGAGGGTCATCGTGTGGCCGTGGGAAGGCTCCTTGGCCGCTCAGGACAGGTTCCCTCTCCTGCAGATCAGGGGGACTGGCCGGCATGACCTCTGAGGCCCCTGGGAGCCCTCGCTTCCTTTGACCTTGGGGCAGCAGGGTACCATTCACCTGTTGTTCAGACTCCAGCTTTATATTCATCACTTACTGTACAGAACTCATCTCAGACTTTGCAGTGTATAAGGTGCAGTTCTGGGCACTGTGGAAATAAGAAAGGTGATGGGGGTAGAACAGCCATTTACACTGAGATTTCACATCTGTTTGTTCATTTAATCCTCACAACAGCTTGCAAGGTAGGCAACTCCCCTCATGCTCCCCGTCTGGCTGGCGGCACCAGCTTGGGGCAAAAACATATTGATGTTTCTTAAGTTTTTTGAGTCACTGCTCTAGGATTTAACTACCAGATTTGAAGAATTGCTGTCTTCCTCTCAAGGTCTCCCTGTGCCCTAATTTGCTAAAAGTTCTAAAATTCACAAAGAACATTTCACTTTGTCTTCACCACATCTCTGTTGATGAGGTACCCAAGGAATAGGGCCTTTAATTTTTTTTCTTTCATTGGAATGTGGACATTTTGGGGTCACTGATAACATTTGCTTCCTGCAGTTGGGGAGCATTAATTATCTGTCGGAAAATTACTACTGAAGCTCTTTGGTTTCATATCAGGAAAACCCACCACCTATTGTTCTGCTGAATGGAGCACTTGGCCTTTTTTTTTTTCTTCTTTGCGGTACGCGCGGGCCTCTCGCTGTTGTGGCCTCTCCCGTTGCGGAGCACAGGCTCCGGACACGCAGGCTCAGCGGCCATGGCTCACTGGCTCAGCCGCTCCGCGGCATGTGGGATCTTCCCGGACCGGGACACGAACCCGTGTCCCCTGCATCGGCAGGCAGACTCTAAACCACTGCACCACCAGGGAAGTACCACTTGGCCTTTTGATGTAAGTTGAGCGTGTCTTTCTCCTGACCCAGCCCTTGGAGAATTACTCCTCCTAAATGTGGATTTGTGCTGGACTCTTGGTGTTCTCAACCTGCTCTATTTAAGTTGAGAAACAAATGCCAACAACAACGACTGCCCTGTCTGTCCTAGGCAATCAGATTCCATCCCGTAGGTGGAAGGAAGAACAGGGCGTGTCCTGAAGAAATGGGTGCTCCCTGCTTTCTCACATTCTGGTCAGAAAAGAAGCCAGCCTGAGCCAGATGTGGGCAGGGAGCTGGAGGGGACCTTCTTTCTGTGCACCAAGGAATGGCTGTCTGGTCTCTGAAGGAGGGATTGGCAGGGGGGTCTCATCAGTGAGGATTGGATGCCTCCTCCACCAGGAAGGCTGCCAGCTGTGAAATGAAATCCCAAGTTTGAGTTAACAGTTGTGAGACCCAGGAACAACCTCGGGAGAAACATACGCCACTCGTTGCTTTCTGTTGGCTATTCCTCTAGCATGGAGTAAGGTTTGCCAAATCCCAGGCAATGTTAGAAACCGGCGGGGTAGTGGGTGCGGAGAAGTGAACAGAGAAGATTGTGCCCAAGCTTAGAACAAACCAGGATACTTTCTGTAAAAGAAATTGTGGAGTAATGACAACTTGGACCGTGAATGGCTGGAGAAAGAAGAAATATCTGCAACCAGAGCGGGTTAGTAGAACCATTAAGCAATGCTTGGAGAGCCATAGTCATTTCGGAGAGGGGGCAGCCCCAGGAGAAAGACCGGATGCTTTGTCGATTCACAGTCATGGGGGTGGCAGTTTCTCTAACTTGAATATTAAAGGAAATATGTCTTTGATGTCTTTCCCAGGATAGTGAAGTGGAACAAAGCAATAATATTTTTGAGTTAGGAGTAACAGTGACACTTATTACATGCCATATGTTTTGTTTTACATTTATTAGCTCATTTAATCATCATAAGAATCCTATGGGGAAACTGAGGCACAGAGAAGTTAAATGACCTGCTGAGATCTGCAAGTGATCAAGGTGGGCATCAGTTGCATATACAGCTATTTTCTCCTTCTATATAATAGTTGAGGATTCTGAGTCCTCTAACCCATTTGATAAATTACCAGAGGCGAGCTGGGATTTGAGGCCTGATCGTGTCTTCAGATCTGTGCTCTTTTCTCTCCTTCTGCATCGTGAAAGGAATGAACGGAATCAGGTCCTTCTATTCTGTCCTGTGTCCACTTTGTTGTTGGGGACTTTTCTGTCTTGTCTACACGTCCTAGTCCCTATGGCTTCTAAACCCATAGGATTTAAACCACACACATATATACACACGTGTTTCCGCATGCACGCAAACTCACACACATACATAGATACGCACACATGCACATATGCACTCACATATGTGCCCACCCATGCATAGACACATGCACATACACAGACGCGTATATTCAAATACATGTACACACATGTGCCCACACTTATGTGCCCACACATGCATACACACAGATGCACATACACACACACACACGCCCACACATGCGTATACACACAGAAACACACATCTCCTTTCATTGCTGAAATAGCACTACTCAGGCAGTGACAGGGAAGGTAGGCTGATTCACACTGTGGCTGACTTTGTTGGTTTTAGAGGATTTTTGAAACATTTGAAAGGATATTGTTGGTGGCAAATAGACATTTAAAAAATGTCAGGTCACCCTCAGAATGGACGCTCCTCCCGTAATAGACTTACGTTGGCCGCTTAACTGCCACACCACCTCCTACAGATGGGCCCCCGCTCCTTGTCTAGACATTTCAGACGGCTGAGAAGGGCGGCTCTCTCCTACAGAGACAGTGCTCCAGAGACAGCGCTCACGGAGATTACATGGAATTAGGTGATGGGCAGAGGGAGACCCTTCATTACACAGAGATCAGACAATCTACTGAATAAACTGTGGGGCTGGCGTGTCCTGGGGAAGGGAGCAGACGTGGATTTGGACCTCTGTTCTGTGCTGGCTGTGCAGCCTTCGCGTCTTTGACCTTGAGTGTCCTTGCCTAAGACGCATGGGGTCAGACTCCTAATTTCTGCGGATGGTGTGAGGGTTGGTGGTGCTCATTGTTGGGTCTAACCCAGTGCAGAGGGCATAGTCGGAGCTCAAAAAATAGCAGCTATAGTTACCACGATTTCTGCTTTTAAAAATTGAATAAAATGATCAACTTGCTCTTGGCAGTATTTGCCAAGTATCTTAGGACTGAAGGATTCCTGTGATCTCCTAAAAGTCGTCCTGGTTCTTCCCAGGTTTCAATCCAACCAGCCTCCACTGAGTACTTATGACGTGAACAGACATAATGTGAGTCCCATCTCCGGGCAACACGGAGCAGTCGACGCCCCCATTATGCACAAGGAACCTCCCATCTCTTGCTCCCGTGCTGCTGTGTGGTGGAACTTGGTCCTCTGGCCTCCCTTGTCTCTACCAGGCGCCAGATGGCTCAGCAGAGCCCTGGCAGGAACATCAGAACTTGGTTGGATTGCCACTTACCTCCTTGGTGGTGGAGGAGGAACATTGAGGACGTAGGAGTAACAGCCAGTTTGAGTTTGGGGCGGAGGTTCTTGACCCTGGCTGCATATGAACATCGCTTGGGGAGTCCTTAAGACCCCCAACACCCCCAAAACAAAATCCTATTCCAACTTAATCCGAATTTCTGGAAATGGCATCAGAGTGGCAGGGAAGGTAAAGCTCCTGGTGCTTCCCATGCTCCCAAGCTCGAGAACCGTGGGTCTGGAACCTGCAGATTCCACACACCACCATCAAGGCTACATTCCTCTATCCCACTGCTTCCCGACTTGCGTGATCAGGAGAATCCCCTAAGGTGTTTGTTTGTTAAGGGTCCCCCAGGCCTCTTCCTGTAGATTATAGTTCTTTGCATCTGGGGTGGCCCCTGAAACTTAGAGATTTAAAAAAAAAAAAAATGTATTTATTTTTTTATTTTTGGCTGCATTGGGTCTTCGTTGCTGCGTGCGGGCTTTCTCTAGTTGCGGCAAGCGGGGGCCACTCTTCGTTTCGGTGCGCGGGCTTGTCATTGCGGTGGCTTCTCTTGTTGCGGAGCACAGGCTCTAGGCACGTGGGCTTCAGTAGTTGTGGCTCGCAGGCTCTAGAGTGCAGGCTCAGTAGTTGTGGCACACGGGTTTAGTTGCTCTGCGGCGTGTGGGATCTCCCCAGACCAGGGCTCGAACCTGTGTCCCCTGCATTGGCAGGCATATTCTTAACCACTGCGCCACCAGGGACCAGTCATCTGGAAGCTGGTAAAGACTCAGGGGAACGTGTTTGCCACTGACGCCATTCTGCCCACACTGACGAGCTGCACCCGCTTTGTGTATTCCCGGGACATGGTTGTCCAGAGAGTCGGGTCCAAGCTCTTCTTTGACAAGAGGGACAAAACTGTGACTTTGACCTCCTGACGGTGAGTGAGGCAGCCAACGAGTCCCCTCAAGATGAAGGTAACTCCTTCAACTCGCCCCGTAACCTGGCCATGGAAGCAAACCTACATCAACCACCACTTCTGCCCACAGTACTTGAGGATGGGGAAGGAAAGATACCACTTCCCCACCCTAAACCCGTTTGTGGAGGACGACATGGATAAGAATGGGGTCGCCTCTGTGGCACACCGTCACCACAGGTGGAAGCTCGGAGTTGACACTGACCTCATCGTCCACTGTGAGCACGATGGCGTCATGACCGGCGCCAGTGGGGTTGTGTCCTTCATCAACATCAAGACCCTCAACGAGTGGGACTCCAGGCACCCTAATGGCGTTGACTGGCGTCAGAAGCTGGATTTTCAGTGAGGGGCCGTCATTGCCACCGAGCTGAAGAACAACAGCTACAAGCTGGCCCGCTGGACCTGCTGTGCTTTGCTGGCCGGATCCGAGTACCTCAAGCTTGGTTATGCGTCCTGGTACCACGTGAAAGACTCCTCATGCCACGTCATCCTGGGCGCCCAGCAGTTCAAGCCCAATGAGTTTGCCAGCCAGATCAACCCGAGCGAGGAGAACGCCTGGGGCATCCTGTGCTGCGTCATCGACACCTGCATGAAGCTGGAGGAGGGCAAGTACCTCAGCCTCAGGGACCCAGCAAGCAGGTCGTCTGTGTCTATAGCCTGCCCGACGGCACCTTCAGCTGGGATGAGGACGACGAGGAGGAGGAGGAGGAGGAGGAGGAGGAAGAAACCTAAACCAGACAGTGAGGTGGAGCTGGGGTCTGGGATTCTGCCGAGCCGGGGAGGGCCTTGGATACCTGGTGGAATGTTTGTCTGATTGCCGCTCTCTGCAGCTTGTCAGTTGGAATAAAGGATAAGTCTATTTCGTCTCTTAAAAAAAAACAGAGGGCTTCCCTGGTGGCGCAGTGGTTGAGAGTCCGCCTGCCGATGCAGGGGACACGGGTTCATGCCCCGGTCCGGGAGGATCCCACATGCCGCGGAGAGGCTGGGCCCGTGAGCCATGGCCGCTGAGCCTGCGCGTCCGGAGCCTGTGCTCCGTAATGGGAGAGGCCACAACAGTGAGAGGCCCGCGTACCGCAAAAAAAAAAAAAAAAAAAAAAAAAGAGAGAGAGAGAGAGAAAGTTTCAGTCCCTGAGACTTGGAGATTTTAACATTCTGAACTCAGGTAATTCTCACTGTGTCAAACTGGGAAACTCAGCCTTTTGCTGAAGGCTTTGGCTCCATTTTTTTTGTTTTGTTTTTTGTGTTTTATTGGCTTTGGCTCCATTTTAACAGCAAATACTCGTGGAGGCGATGGTGAGTTGTCGTTACTGACAGTTTACATAGTGGCTTAAGTAAGAGGATCACAGATGGTCTTTCTAGAAGGATCACCTAGTCCTGTACTCTGATTGGTATGTGAGGAAACTGAGGCTTAGAGGGAGGTGATTTCTCCAGGTCACACACCCCGTTGGCTCCGGAGGAAGCAGAGAAGCCAGACTTCTGTCTCCCCTCTGTTCTCCCTCCTCTGGGGCCGGACCCGCTCTGCAAACTCGAAATCACCAGGCAGCCAGAGTGGTCAGCGTTTCCGAGCAGGCGGCCAAAATTGCTTTCCCTTTAGCAACAGATCCTTATGACAGGGTGATCGGTGCTAAACGAGGTCCCCGGAGGAGCATAAAGCAGGGTTCCCCTCAGGGCCACCCCCGCTGGCCAAGGCTAATCCATTTTAGTGGACAGCTACCCTCTGCTCAGGCACCCAGAAACCTTAATCTTCATTATTAACTCATTCATCACCATAAGCAGCAGCAGCGTTGCGAATCCCCAAGGAGAAAGCCAGCCGGTAATGCTGATGCTGGTTTGCGTGTCCTTTAATAAATGCAGTTTTCAGGCAGCCTCATGGCTAATTGTTAGCACAGGAACTTAGGGATTGTCCACCAGGCTGCCACGTGGAATGCTCACAGTTGCTCTACAAGGAAGGAAAGCTCAGGATAATTTGTGCCTTTTGACGAGGAAGAATGAGGCATGGGGTGAGGGGCTGTGGGTGAGAGCACGAGAAGTGTCTCGACTGGATCGGCAGAGTCCAAGTGTTAGCGCTGATGCTTTTAGCTTTGTAACATGGGAAAGTCACTTCCTGTCTCGGGACCTCAGTTTCCTCATTCTGAAAAACTAGTCTATTTGACGCACCTCCTAGCGGTGACTCGTGAGGATGGACCAGTCCGTGAGGTGAAAGCAGTGAGCTTTTGTCTTACGCAGAAAGGCTAGACCAAGACCAGGTCCACCTACGTGCAGATTTGTAACTTGGTGCCCAGTCCAAGTTGATATTTATTGAATATATGCTTCACAATCATGAAGCAATAGAGTTGCTTACTACTACTACTACTCATTCTTCTTATTGTTAAGCAATATTGGCACAAGGCTGAGTCTTGTATCCAGGAAAGGTGGAGAAGGAGGCCAGCCTACCAGGTGCTGCACTCAGACTGTCTGGCTCAGGCACTGAAAATTCAGCCCAACCCGACTTGCACTCTCTACAGGGACCTGATTTTATTCTCCTGGGAAGACTATTTAGTGGCCGTCTGGGGTTTCAGGATCTCTGGGGAGGGTTCACTCTCCATTGGTCCCCTAAATGCCGTATCAAAATACCTCTCTCAGGGCTTCCCTGGTGGTGCAGTGGTTGAGAATCTGCCTGCCAATGCAGGGGACACGGGTTCGAGCCCTGGTATGGGAGGATCCCACATGCCGCAGAGCAGCTAGGCCCGTGAGCCACAGCTACTGAGGCCCGCGCGCCTAGAGCCCGCGCTCCGCAACAAGAGAGGCCGCGATAGTGAGAGGCCCGCGCACCGTGATGAAGAGTGGCCCCCGCTCGCCGCAGGTAGAGAAAGCCCTCGCACAGAAATGAAAACCCAACACAGCCAAAAATAAATAAATAAATAAATTTAAAAAAATACCTCTTTCCCCAGCATGTTGATAAACAGTGTATTAACAGTGACAGTCACTGCCCCTGTAGATTGTTCCCAGGCACTGACTGGCCGGCTCAGCCCTTAATAAGAGCCCAGGCGTTCAGTATGTGTAATTCTCTGTCCGCTTCACTTGCATGCTGTCAATGGAGGTGATCAGTCAACACGGAGCCCCTCGCCACGGACACCACATTCTTCTGTTTCACACACTTACACCTACGGTGCTCTCCCTCCCACTTCTCGGGGCGAGATTTGGGATCATCCTTGGAAACCCAACCCAGGCATCTTTTCCCCTGAAAATCTCTCAGTCTCCTCTCCCCAAGAAGCTGCTGCCTGCCCCCCCAAACTCTTGGGTACCCTAAACATACTTCTATTCAGTACTTTCGACGTCGATGACAAGTAGCTCTGACTTACGCTGTCCTAATTGACAAGTGTGCTGCTTGTCAACAGAATGTTGCCTCGGCCAGCGCCTGCACATAGCGTGTGCAAAATGATATGTTTTTGTAGTGGATAAATGCGTGTGTGTGTGTCAGTGTATTTTTGCTCTCAATCTCTGTACATTTATTAAATTGTTCTACCACGTGGGAATTAGGTAACGTGATTTTTGCCTTTAGGGTAGCCTTTTTTCCCCCTGTTTTGAGGATTTTTCTTTTTTTTTTTGCATGTTGAAATCAAAGCTTCATAAGGATAAGAAATTAAACTTTTCGTAAGCACAACCAGACTAACGGGTGGGTAGTACAGGGTGGCTGCTATTCCATTAACACAAAGCAGAGCCTTTTGGCTGGGTGGGCTGGGGTCAGGCAGCCATCCCAGGCTCTTCCACAGCCCCTTTCTCTTTTTCCTTTAGTATCTATTGATAGCCATTCATATAAGTAAAGTATTCTACTTTTGAACTGGGGAAGAATGAGAAGTTTAGGTTGTGGAGAAGTAAGGTAAAGGGGGGAGGAGAAGACAGAGAAGCCTCCCTGCCTTTGTTCATTGCTCTTCCCACAACAAATACTGTTACTCTTGCCTACGCCTGTTCTAAATTATATACAACGTTACGATAGCAGTTTTATTCTTCACTTCTGTATCATCAGTGTCTGTAATGTGGCATGCATTTAACAAATATTAATGAAATAAAAAAGGATTTCCTTTTCCCCAGTGCTTATTTTTGCCTCGCTTAATGCCAGCGTTATGTATTGTGGGGGTGGGGCATAGTCGGTAGAGCTAAGATCTCTCTAGATCTCTCCGTTCAACATGGAGTTGAATGTCGCTTACAGAGCAGTCATTGGTTTATGGCTAATTCATGGTATTTATCTAATCACAGAGTGAGCCTATCAGCAGGAGGGGCGGTCAGCGTTGCAGACAAGTGTCAAGGAGCCCCCGCCTCTACTTACGCTGATTCCACGCTCTGTCACAGTGAACTCGGCAGGCATTGACTTTGGTCACCCAGGATCCTTGATTCCAGTGGAGTGGGCGGGGCTTGAGTCCCTAGCTCTGGGGCCCAAGCACAGCTGGGCAGTACTTTTCCCTGGTCACTTTGTCAGACTCAAGGATGAGCACATGATACAGTCAGAGACAACAAAAGTTTGCATAGATTTCTGGAAAAAGAAATCACTGTTTATCTGCAGGACTTCATTTGAGAGCTTGCCGGATCTGAAGCTGCCGTAGCCTTCCTGTGTCTAAAGGCGAGCCCTTGTCAGAGGAAGGGACCGACCGACATGGAGGGTGGCAGGGCTGAGAGGTGAAGAGGAGGTGACCCGGTCCTGTCCCTGGATCACGCCATTCCTGAAACTAATCTTTTGGAGAATCAGTTACATGACACACTCACTTAAGTCATTTTGGCTCAGGATTTCTGCCATTTGCAACTGAAAGAGTCTCGGGTCATAAATCTTATTATTATAGTGGCTTGCCCTGTATCTCAAGAATGTCCTGGGTAAGAAACATAAGGATTCTGTTTGCTAAAATGCAGTCTTTACTGTGACTTAATACGTTGTTATTCTCCTGCAAAAAAAAGGTACATAAACACATACGCACACACATACATGCACGCGTGTGTGTATGTGTGCACGTGTAGCTGGTCTCCGATGCCAGATGCACTCGAATCATTATTTTAAACTTCAATTTGCCGTACTGAGCATCGTCTATATTGGTATGAAAGTTTTTTGGACATTATTTGTGAAGCCCGAGTTCTAGTTCATAAGGTCTTGTGCTTTGGCTTAAAGATGTGCGTTTTCAAACTCCTCTACGCTCAAGGAATCCAGTTCATGTTTTCTTCCTTCTGAATGGTCAGCGAATAGCCATGTTGGCAGAAGTATCTTCCATAAATTCAGTCTGCTTGATACTATAACATCTGTATGAAAGATGCAAAATTACCTGAGCTTTCAAATGATGGTCTTTATGATGCCAAGGACCCAGAGGTGCTATTGCACATCTGAAGCAGGATGACTGGATTTCCTCCCTTTCAACCTGACTGTTTGACACTTTAAAAATCGTCCCCAAATCCCAGAAGTGAGATGGGCAGGCTCCCCCACTTCTCTTCTTGCTCCAAGAGATGTTGTGGGTGGGCTTTTTCCATTATTTAAATTCCTTCATGGAGTCCAACTGAGCCCAGAAACTGTCAAGCTAAAATATTGTAAGCAGAACTGGTCTCACACTTCTTTCCTGTTGTTTAATGAAAAGCTTCAGAAGTTGAAGATTTGTAGCTATTTCCCAACCTAGAAAATGCAAATGTGTTCTTCGGCGTCGGCTTTTCCTCGTTGGTGTTGCTGCTGAGCTCAGGCCAGAGCACTTCTAGCTGATTAAGGCTGTATTGCTGACACTGACAACATTTTCCAGAACATGTATTTGACAACTCTTGTGGCCAGGCACTGTGCTAGGTTCCTCAAAGATGAATACGTAAAGGTCCTTGCTCTCAAAGAGCTCACCAGACTGGGGCTATTCAAAAATTAGTTCCATAGGATGTAGGATGAACTAAGCGCTTAAGAGAGGCACACGCCAAGGGTGTGGGAGCTCGGGGGAAGAGGCACAAATTCCACCTGGTAAAATCAAGAGGGGCTTCTCAAAGTTAAGTCCTAAAGGATTTCAGAGAATAGGAAAAGTAAGGAAAGTTGAAAATCTAGGGGATGCCATAAGCAAGGCTTCAGGACGTAAAAACAGATTGTGGGCAGAAGGATGAGAGGACAGTACACCCAGATGATCCTAAAGTACATATCAAGTAAGAACAGCTTAGAGCAAACATTTCCCCAGTCCGGGTATATGTGAGTTTTGGGAGGTGTGGATGCAGGAGAAGGAGGAAGCATCTCTGGACCTTCCCTAAGGCTCCATCCTTCCCTCCCCACCAACCTGTGACACTTGTGCACTTGCCCATAGACACTTGTGTGGTCCCCTGGATATTCCCTGTTCTTTCATGCCTTCAGGTTCTGCCCATTCCTCTGTGCCTGCAATGTCTTCTTCTTCTACTCCTTCCACCTGGTTGACGCACTCTTATCACTCTTACCAGGTCAAGATTGAGTTCTCGGAAACTTATTTTTCTACAAGCAATTGTATACCCCTCTTGCTCTGTATTTTCATGAACCTATTTATATTAGGATCCTTCCGGATGTAAGTGACAGAAACCTGACTCAAATTTGTATAGTCAGAAGGAGGGAAATGTTGGCTTATGTAACTAGGATAAGGAGATGATGGAGATGATTTTATGGTTTAAATGTTACAATCAGGGCGTTAATGTTCTTCCTCTTTCTCTCCCTTTTAGCTCTGCTTACCCCAACTTCAGTCTCACCAGACCTTTGAGGTGGAGGCAAGTTGGCCCTTGGCAATGCTGGGTCTTCACTGTCTTTACAAGTCACAACCCTGAAGAAGAGACACCCTCTCTCTTTCAGTGTATATGCACTAAATCTCATGGGGACTCGGTTGTCCCTGGTAGGTTTATACGTCCAAACTTCAGTAACCTTGGCAGTCAGGGAACAGGTTTGCTTGCTTATTTTCACCCAGACCACACAGGATGGGTTTCCCACAGGAAAGAAAGCTTCTGTTCTCCAGAGAAAGGGGAAAGGCAACCTAGATGACCAAAAACAAACCAGCAAGCCAAACATTCACATTACCACCCTCCCCTCAACGCTTATCACGTGAACGCAATGGTTGGTTACTGGTCTCTCCTCCACTGGACGACAACCCTTGACGGCAGGACGGGGGCCTCTCCATCCTTGTAGTAGGGCGTTAGGTGCATTTGAGGAGGGATTTAGTAAACCACGGTTCAATGAGTGAGCTAGGCAATGAATGAGAATGAATGAATAAACACGCACATGAAATAGATGGGTCAGTTAATATCATTTCCATATTATAGTTTTATTCCAGCATTTCTAGCCTGGACAACTTTAATAGCCCTTTAATTCATCTTCATATCACCTGTCTTGGCTCCTCTAATCCATTCTTTACACAGCAACCAAATGGATATTTTAAAAGATGCAAATATGATCATTTTATTCCCCTGCTGAAAGCCCTTCCTTTCCTTTGGGATATTGGGCATTTTTGCAGGGCTTCTAAGGACCTTTAAGATCTGGTTTTTGTCTGCTTCTCTAGTTCCGTGTCTTGCTATCCTAACACTTCTAACACCAGTTGCCACCTCCCCACTGTATTCTGAACCCTAAATGCATGTGCACTTTATATTCTAGGCACTTTGAATTACTTCTGCTTCTTCAAAAGCATTATGTTCTCCTTTGCTCTCAAGTCTTCATTCCATCCCTCAGGGTGCGCTTTCTTTCCCTGTCCTCTTCACCCAGCTGACTTCAACTCATGCCTTGGACCCCAGATTATACATCCCCTCATAAATGAGGATTCCTTGGACTTTTAACTACTATCCCTCCTACGTGCTCCTGCAGGACGCCCTCCTCTCATAGAGACACCTGTAGCCCTCCATTGTAACTGTTTATTTCCTTGTCTGTATCACTGCTAGTTATGCCGTATGCTCTGAGGACATGGGATCCATCTGTTTCATTCACTGTTAATCTCCGCTGTCTAGATAGGACCTAACACTGATGAATGAATGAATGGACAAATGAACGAATGCATGTGTTGAGTCCCAACCGTATACTAGGCATTTGGTATGACCTGAAGCTAGGGGTGATCATGGCACAGCCCCTGCCCCGAAGGAGGTCCCTGTCTTCATGCAAAACAGCTGCAGTTCACAGAGGTTATACGTGGCACAGCCTGGCATTGAGCCAGTCTGGACTCCAGATTCAGGCTCTTCAGACGTCCTTCTGTTGATACTCAGCCTGGATTCATTCAGAAAGCAGAGCTTGTGCTTGGGGACGGTTGGTCTGGTTTGGATGGTGAGTGGGGCTGAGAATCTCAGGATGGAGTCAGACCCCTATGAAATGGTACTGAGGCCAAGAGCCATGCTCCAAACCATTGTTTTCCCTTCATCTGGAGTGAGGATCTGTTGATATGTTTGGCTTTCGGAAGCACACCGAGATGAATACTTTATTCCTATTTGTACGGTAAAACATGGGCCTCAAAAAAAATTTAGTGAATGATGAAAACAGCTATTAAAGTTGAGCTGTCGGTTTGCTGGTGGTGTTTTACGGTCAGACTTAGGTTCCTGGAGCCAATGCTGTGGTCACTGCTGGGAGGACTTGGGGGACCCAAGTTCTACTCTTGGCCTGACTGGCAGGATTTGTGAAGTGATTTTTAGGAAAGGAGGTCCCACCCTAGTCCCTGGAGAATCAGTCTTCATTGATCTAAAGCTGCTGTGGAAATCTCATATTCTCTGCTAGTGTTTGGTCTATTGTATAACCCAATTCTGTCCAATGAGACATATGAGGAAGTCTGCTAAGGGCTTAATTTCCAAATAAAAAGACAGACCCTTAAGAGAGAAAGCATATAGCATTGCCTTACTTTTTCCTGAGAGAAATATTGAAAGGATGTGATATCTGGAGTTGTGGAAGTCTTCTTGAGACCCTAAGGCAATAAACAAAGAAAAAGAAAGGTCAAGGCCTTAAGGATAGTTGGCCAGGAAGATAAGAAAGAGTCTGAGTCTTTGCTAACCCAGTTAAGCCCCAGAACAAAAGCTTTGGTCTTCTGGTTCCATGAGATAATTTAATGTCTTTGCTCAGAGCCAAGAGCCATTCTGTGTTGGGTTTCCTGTTCCCTGCAGACAAAAGCATTCCTAGGGGAT
Organism: Stenella coeruleoalba; assembly: GCF_951394435.1. Lineage (NCBI taxonomy): Eukaryota > Metazoa > Chordata > Mammalia > Artiodactyla > Delphinidae > Stenella > Stenella coeruleoalba. Next base: position 5,697,971 of record NC_137163.1, on the reverse strand, counting down.
ACATATGGAATCAACTAGGTCACAGCTGTTATGTTATGCTTAAATAAACAAAAATGATCTTCTGATTGGAGCAAATCAATGATCACTCCAGGCTTGTCTGGATTTGCTCGTCTGGTAAATGGGAAAAATACAATTGATCTTGAGAAATGCCAATGAGAGATGAACAATGGTGTTAACTTTTCAGATGCTGGGGTGGTACTTTAAACCTCTGGGGTGGTTCTTTGATCTACCGCTGCTCAGTCTGTTTCACATGGACCCTACTTGAAGTTGGTATTTCTGGATGACATGCCATGCAGGGAAAAGAGCAAGGCCAATGGCGTGACACATGGGAGTTAGACCTGCTTAACGAGTTGTGTGGCCTTAACATAGTTATTTCAGTGTGTTCCACATAAAGTGGCTACTTAGTTCATCACATTTCCAGGGGTAATGTGTTACTCTCTGAGGTTAACTTTCTTGCCCGTGAGGAATGTTGCACAGGTAGTGATGCTGTGCTCACGTAGCCTCATCTTCAGGAGCTGATTTTATCCTCCGATCCCCTTAACCTCTCACATCCGGTCAGTTGCAGAGCAAGGCCTTCTTTTTTTTTTTTTTTTTTTTTTTTTTTTTAGCGGTACGCGGGCCTCTCACTGTTGTGGCCTCTGCTGCTGCGGAGCGCAGGCTCAGTGGCCATGGCTCACAGGTCCAGCCGCTCTGCGGCAGCATGTGGGATCTTCCCGGACCGGGGCATGAACCAGTGTCCCCTGCATCGGCAGGCGGACTCTCAACCACTGCGCCACCAGGGAAGCCCAAGGCCTTAGGGGTAATGTGGATCGTGCCCTATTTCTATAGATGGGAAAATGGAAACCCGGAAGGGGACGTGACTTGTCCAGTGTTAAGCAGAGCCATGTTTTGTGTATTAATTTTTCCATGTAAAACAGAAGGAAACATTTAAGGCAAAATACCAGTGAGTGCTGATTTATTTATCATTATGAAGCTTTCCCTTGACTCTCTTTCTTGCAACTTTATTGAATAGCTGTTATTTGTGGGGCATCATAATAGATTCTGGACATACAGAAGTATAGATGGTGAGAGTCCTTCAGAGGCGCCTTCGCTGGTCTGCCCCTTTGTGGATGCTGAATTTGTATCGTTTCCTTGGAATGCAAGAAAATATATTCAAGCCGCGTCAAACCCCTGCCTCTCCCCTCAGCGGTCAGTGGATGTAGTGTCACATGGGAAGCAGGTGGACGAGGCTCTCGGAGAAAAAATCACCGCTGGTGACTGTTCCCTGTAGGGAATTTCAGCACACAGAGTTGGACTGGGTCCAAAGGAATACCTGCGAATTGCATGTGGTCTAACCCAGATCCTGAAGGAAAGAGACCATTTCTCCCTTCGGCCACAGACACCTGTTGAGGGCTGCTTGCCGCCCCCGGGGCCACTTCCTGCTAGGCATTGCAGGGAACGAGTGAGGGTCCTTCTTCTGGCCCCTTATGCTACAGCAGATCCCAGTGTAGGAACAGAGAAAAAATACATCCTAAAGGAACAAAAGACATCCCAGAGGGAAGACTGTACCACCCACAGGTAAGAGCCTTCACCAAACTTCTGTTCCTCACTCCAACGTCTCTCCTCCGGCCCCACCCTCCACATCCAGCCAGCCACGCCCACTCCCCAGGTAGCCAGATAGCATCCTTGACTTTGATCCATATCCAAGCTCCTTCTCTGGCAGGCGTTGGGTAAGGGGTGTTGGAACTTCCTTGGAGACCAGTGTCACTAACCATGTCAAGGAGACCACCTCTGGTCACAGAGTAACTTCGACAAGCCTGCTAAATAATTTTAGATTTTTCTGCGGTTGCAGTTTTAACAGAGGATCCCTGTGGACAGTTCATTTAGTTGCATTTGCATATAGAATTTATTCAGTTGCTTTGTTCATTCAATAATAATTTATTAAATAAGACTGTGTGCCAGGCATATCCAAAAAGGGCAGCTTGTTCTTCTTTTACCCATCTTGGAGCAGCAGTGCTCTCATGGAGACTGGCTTCTAGTGGCAGAGATACACACCAAGTAAGAAAATTACCACCTTTCATCAGGTCAAAGACATTATTGAATACTGATTGTAATTTGCATTGCCATTTTATGGGCCAGTAAGAAAGGAGTGATACCCCAGAAGTTAAGATGAGCTGTAGTTGCCACTTGTGATCCCAGCTGTCACCTGATTTCTGTGCAGCTGTGGTGGGTCACACCTGTACTGGTCAGAGGCCTACCTTCTGTGAGCACCATGGTGATTTCAGGATGCCACAAAACGCTGCTTAGCCGAGACCACAGACACACCCCTGAATTGGGGGAAGTTAATGACATGGGGGTCTGGGTGTGGGCATGTAGCACCTCAAGCCCAGTCCTGTTCCTTAGGGGAACCTAAGCCAAGGCTCACCATCAATTGTATAATACATCCTGATCTCAGAGATGTTAAAACCAAAAAAAAAAAAAAAATCATCTTAGAAATGCCAAAGCATGGTAAGTGTTAGTACTTGGTGCTGAGGGGTAAAATTAGCAGGGTGTTCAGAAAAACCCTCAGTGATACACCGCTTTCGACAAAAGACTGGAAGGCAGCAAGACTTACGGATATCTGTGGGAGGAGCATTCCAGGGAGGGGGGGCAGGCCATGCAAAGGCTCTGAGGAAAGGGCGTGCCTGGCCTATTCCAGGAGTGGGGAGGAGACCGGTACATCTGGAATGTGGCAAAAGAAAGCACAGAAAAATAGAAGACGCAGTCAGACAGGAAACTGGAGGTCAGGTTTTGTAGAACTTTTGACCGTTTTGAGGATTTTGGTCCTACTTCACCATCTTCCGACGGTTGTCAGATGGTTCTCAGCAGAAGAGCGATCTGAACTTTCTTCCATTCTAACAGGCTGGCTCTGACTGCTGTGTTGAGAGTAGGCTGAAGAGGAAAAGAGTGGAAGCAGAGAGACCAGTTAGGAGGCTGCCGCTGAGCCAGATGGGTGATGACGAGGACTTGGGCCAGAGCAGTAGCAGGGAAAGTCCTGAGAGGTGGTCAGAACACGGACATGTGTTCAGGGTAGACCTGAGTGTTTTCTCGGAGATAGCGTGTGGGAAATGAAAGAAAGGGGGCAGCCAAGGACGACGCCCCGATCACTATTTCTCTTGTATATCTGTGTCCCCGTTAAATCGGGTCACATGACCCTCTGCACACGCATACACACACGTACACACCTTTATGGGCTTCCAGAACATTCTGTAAGTCTCTGAATCACAGACTAGAGAGCCTCCCTGTGTCTCAGTTTCCTTATCTGTCAAACAGAGATGATATTAATCACGCAGACATCATGGACTTTTGGGGAAGGTTGAAACAAATAATAGATGCGAAATCGGTCAAATGTGCTAGATAGTTTTCGAGGCTGCTTCAATAAATGTTAGCTATTACTTCTATTATTTTGTTTCCTAATTTCTATGTACGAAATTGTCTACTGTTGCCCGCCTCTAGATGCCAAGTGCGGCGGAGGTGGCCTCCCAGCCGTCTGCTCCTGCTAGCTGCCCACTCACTTCTTGGCAACCACGCTGGGCAAGAGGAGGAAGAATCGGATTGGTCCCGATCCCAAGACAAACACTGGGCGGCCGTGGGCCAGGGGGCAGGTCTCCTTTGCCGCAGGGGCAGGAGCCCCTGTGTTCCTCTTTCTTGTTCTTCCTCCCTCTTGTGCCCACGTGGAAAGTAAGCAGGGCTGGGCAGGGCCTGTTTCTCTGGGCCAAGGTATGGCAAAGATGCTCTCTCTTCCTGGTCCCTTGTAAATGAGGGAGAGAGGGAGGCCTCGGGCCCCTCCTGTTACCCAGCCATCTCTCTTTGGCTGTCGGCCTCAAATACCACAGTTCTGAGAAGTCGTCTGAAGGACCCCATCTGGGTACCTAGCAGAATTAACAGGGCACCACGCTGAGCTCCCCAAACAGCTCCCCCTCCTGCACACCTCAGGGCCCCTGCCTCCCTTCTCCTCCCTAGTGTCTTCCTAACAAACTCTACTCACTCTTCAGAATCCATCCAGAAAACTTGAAAGTAGCAGGAGCATTTCCTCTTTGACACACAGAAGGGGTGAGCAGGCCCTCGTTTTCAAGCACATTTGGTGCACACTTGGCTGTGTTCTCCAGTCCCCACTCACTCTCTTACTTAGGCCTTTGTTTCACTCCTTTAAGTGACTGGGGTTTTTACTCTGGAAGAGAAAAGGCAGAGGCTCCATCTGAGCTTCTGATGAGTTCAGCCACGCTTTGCTTCCTAAGTGGGAAGACCACAAAGATAGGAAATGCTTAGCTGATTGGTAGGCAACGGGACAATGGCAAAGACGGGAACCTGGAAGCAAAGTGACCCTGCCTGGGGAGATGGGGTATCGCCCACAGGGATGGGGCAGCATCGGACAACACCTACTCCTTGGTGGCCGGAAGTCTAGTGAGACATACTGAGTGGTTTACAGCTGAAAGAGGCTGGCTCTGCATGGCTGGTAGTCATGTCGGGAAACCCAGTAAAGGCTGAGTGAGTTAGTGATGGGATGTGCGGGGCGTTTGCTGAAGAGTCCACTATTTTGTAAGCTCTGCTTTAGGTGTTCCAAGGGGCCAATTTGGATGAATAAGACTCAGCTCCTTATCATCTCTCCAGAAGTAACTTCCCGTCTAGGAGGGCAGATCAGATGTGTGTTTTTGCAGGTTCACTCTGAATATCTCTCTGACCTTCCCCTCACGGTGTTGTACCGGCTCTAGATGTGATGCAGCAGGACATTTCCTCCTAGTGAGGGGAGCTCTGGGACCCAGATTGACAAGAATTAGCCCTAGACGGAAGTGAAGGCTGGCGATCACTCCCCTCGTGAGGATGAAACTGTCAAAACAACTTTCAGCCCCACAGGGTTCTCCTTCCCCCTCGCCTCCCTTTGCTCCCACGCATATCTATCTCTTTGCTTTTTCCCAAGTTTCTTTTTAAAAATTGTATTTTATTTAAAAATTTTTATTTTATATTGGAGCATAGTTGTTAACAATGTTGTGTTGGTTTCAGGTGTGCAGCAAAGTGATTCAGTTATGCATATACACGTATCTATTCTTTTTCTAATTCTTTTCCCATTTAGCTTATTACAGAATATAGATCAGCGTTCCCTGAGCTACACAGTAGATCCTTGTTCGTTATCTGTTTTATATATAGCAGTGTGCACATGTCAATCCCAAACTCCCAATCTCTCTTTCTCTCCTACCCTGGTAAAAGTTCGTTCTCTAAGTCTGTGAGCCTGTTTCTGTTTTGTAAATAAGTTCATTTGTATAAATTTTTTTAGACTCTGCATATAAGTGATATCATAGGATATTTGTCTTCCTCTGTCTCTTCTTTTATAACATTCCATCAGCCTGGGGACAGCAGAAGTTCTGAGGGGTAAAGACCCACTTCTCTGGACCTTCGTGTCCTTACATAGGACGTAGGTTAGTGAAGGGCCTGGGATGCATACGTGTTCACATCTCTCCCTGCCTTGACATCTTGTGAATCAAAAACATCCTCTTCTTCTCCACGCTTCCACGTGTATTGACCTCTAAACGTTTTCTATGTTCTGCCTAAAGCGGACTGGACGCAGTTGCCACACTTTTCCTCAGCAGCCCATTCTAGATTTCTGTTTATTTTCCTGCCCTGAGAAAATCAAGTTCTTCCCTGTGTTTAATTAAGATCTCTCTTGTTGTAGGCAATTTCCTCCTGAACATATTTCGTAAATATAGAGAACAATAACTAAATGCCTTTTTCATATAGAACATTTATATGCCCACATATACAAGTTAATTTTCTTTTACAACCCTATATTTAGCCCCATCTGGGCCTCATTTCCATACATTTGCATGTTAATATTCGTACTTATGTAGATATATTCCTGGATTGAATGGGAAAGAATATCCCACACAGAAGGTTGGAAATGACAATTTATTCAGAGAACTTGATCCTAAGATTCAGGAGAAGTTCATTGGGCAGGATTGCCAAATTAAATACCAAGCTGCTTTTTCTGTACTGTGTGAAAGTGGCTCTGAGTTATATTTTCTCATTTGTCTTCTGCCAAAAGGAGAGTAGAGGTAGAAGCCACACGTGGAAGACGTCCCCTGGCAAGACAGTTCTGACGAATGACATAAGGTCTCTAGGATGTGACAGGCATCTGGGAGGAAATGGGCCACCTGGGTGCCAGAAATGTCAGTCCCTTTCCATGTGGATGCCATTCTGAAAATGTATTGTCCCAGGCAGCCAACACTGGTCTCTTGTGATATATGGCTTCTCTGTATGGAACTTAAACAAAAAGAAGCTAGAGAGCTCTGGTTTTAGGATATCCACAGTTCTTACAATACCTAGGAGTCAGGACCCCAAACTAGGAAAGGTAATATTTATTGACTACCTATCATGTGCTAAGTGACATACTGGTTCTTTGTATGTTGCCTTGCTGCCTTTTAAAAATGGCCCTATTAAACAGATATGGTTGTATCCAGCTTCTAGACAAAGGTACTGAGGTTCAGAGAAGATAAGTGATCTGTCCAGGTTAAGCAGATGGCAGAACCACGTATTGAAATTAGATCTGTCCGATCTCAGAGCTTATATTTACTTCTGCCTAATAGGATCCCAGTAGTTGGGAATAAAGACTATCTTGGATGCCTTCAAGGTGAAAAGCTTTGAATAACCTCTGTGATTGTTCTCCTTGGGTAAGCCTCATTCAAGATTGATGTTCAAACAGGTGGTTTTAGCTCTGTTCCACTAGAAAACAAAAGCTGAAATAAGCATCGCACGTTAAGACTTTATTGGGAGGTACGATATCAGGGTAGCAAGAGAGAGGGAAAGTGAGACACGGAAGGAGGGAAAGCATAAGAGGAGGTTCATTACCAACCTGGTCATAGCGTCACAGAAACACACAGCTCATGAATGGCACGAGGGACACTGTTAGACCGGCTAAATGGTAGCACATCACCTCAGAGCAGTCAGTCCGAGGGAGGACGGAGGAATGTTTATCTCCCAGCTTCTTCCCATCTCCTGGTTTACTGGTCCATGTTTGCCCTACAAAGTGTTAGCTCACCTACACTTCTGAGTGGTATGGCTACACCTCTCCAGGAAGCCACAGAGAAGGACAGACTCACGTCTCATGGTGAAGCCTTTCATCTGAAATCAGAAGTGGTGGGAAGAGTCAGGTCATCTGTGGGTCCAGCTGGCTTGGACCTGGTTTTCGGAAGGACTGTGGCAGGTGCAACAGAGGACGTATCAAAGCCCAGCCCTCAGCCAGGTTAGGATGAGACATCCAGCAGGGTTAGGAGATGAGACAGCAGGAGCTAGAATCTAAACCTGGGGGGCAGGTGGGCCAAGGGAATCTGATGAAGTATATAAACTGGGTTATGTAAATCTACCTCCTGTGTCACTCAGAGCGACTCGCTGTCAGAGAACACTTGGATCGCACACTGTGAGACTAGGACAAGATGAACTTATTTATCTACTTTTTCAAAATGGTGGCCAATTGCAGTCTCCTCAGAAGATGGGATTAACAAACCCAGCTGCAGTCCTTGGTGCTGCAGCTGAGCCTGGAACCATAAGTGCTATTCATCATCTTACTCCCTGTCACTCATTTGAGATTTTCCTCACCCTTGGACAGCACTTTGGCTATTCTAGGTTGTCTGCCCAGTGACCCAGATCTTCATTCTGGAGGGATCTGAACCTTTAATTCTCAGCCCTTGAGAGGTCATGACTACTCCAGTTGACTACTAATGGTACACAAGAGCATCAAGGGACACCGGACTGAATACTTGGCATCCAAATAAACTCTTCCCTTCCCCCATTGTGTAGCACCCCTGCAAATCAGGGTCAGTTACATTCAGAAAGTTAATATCTCCTTTCTTTTCTTGCTGGTTTATTGGCACGGGAGCCCAGAGAGGACATGTGGTCATCATAGTTTCCTATCTAGTCCTCTCCCTTGGAACTAGGACGTTAAACTGGGTTGAGCCTAAGATTGAGGAATGGGAAGCATACATTCTTCCAGGTGGGTCATTGGAAGTGATGGCATGAGGGGCCAACTCTACTCTGCAGCTTGTGGTTTCTAGACCCATTATTCTAGCTGTTGAGGATGCAGAAGCACATGGTTGTCATTGATTTAGAGTAGGCACAGTTGTTCTGGAAAGGGCCAGATAGTAAATATTAGTAAATAGCTTAGACTCTGTGGGCACTACCTTCTCTCTCTCAGCTACTTATATCAGCCATTTCAGTGTGAAAGCAACCACAGACTATAGGTAAACAAATAAAATGGCGATTTCAATAAAACTTGATATACATAACAGACGTTGGGTCAAATTTGGCATGCAGACAGTGGTTTGCCGACTCCTAATTTAATGTGTAAATCAAATCCTGGAAGTCAGTAGTCAAACTCGGTAAGGTGTTGTCTCCAGGTGGTGTCTTAGCTATGCCTTTGAGCTTTTAAGCAATGATTCTTTTAGACAACTGACTTCTGCGTGATGGGACACACAGTTAGACCAGGGACACTTACGGCTGTGGGCCCATTGTTGATTCTATATATTAAATGGCTCCCGTGGTCTGAGGCAGTGTTGTGTGGGATAACATGGGTCAGGCATTTTGTAAATCCTGGGAATGGTGCTGCAGGAAGCACGGTAGTTAGGAAAGGAAAACTAGTATCTGGAGTTTGCGTCAATTCCAGTAAGGACAAATCAGTGTTCCTTCAGCATAGAAAGCGTATAATGTAATCAACCTCCCATTTAGGGGCTCACCTATCTTCCCGAAGAATGATGCCATAGAGAAGATTTGCGCTGATCTCTGCTGGCGTGTTGGGCACCCAACATTGTCAGTGGCTGTCATCCCAGATAGAGGAGACCTGTGTCGTTAAGTTTGTGCATAAACCCCATATGTGCCACCGTAGACAACATGTTCATGGGTCTGTTGCACAAGTGCTGGGGTGCCTGAAGGGAGGGGACAGGATATTCCATGTGCATGACTGTTTAGTGCCTTCTGTGTGGTAGGTGAGCTCTGAACGTTAATTGGAGGCATAAAGATCTGCCTAATTTGTAGCTCATTTTATCGATCCATTCACGTATGTTTCCCAGTCCTTCTTTTCTCTAACTTTCTAATCACATGCCTACCAAGCTCCTGATTATTTGTCTAAGCCATTAACCACTGCCCAGGAATCAGTGTATACTCACACCTTGCCCACTCTGGCAGGTGCCTCTCACAGCTACTGACATGTTTCTGAACAGCAGGCGTGCTGTCCACAGCAACTCCTCCTCTGCCGCCCTTATCCGTTCTGCTTCTCTTCCCAGCCTGCAAATGATTATTATTTCTCCAACAATCAGTGACATTCCCCATTTGCTGTTGACTAAGACCCAAGAATTTTAATTAAGAAATAACTATGTGAATAATAGTATTTACCCTACAGATGGGTTCTGTGTGTTAAATTAGATAATACGTGGAAAGTGCTTAGCTGAGTGCTTGACACGTAGCAAGAACTCTGTTTCCGGTATTAGTTACTAGCACCATCACTGTAGAAATTGCTGAAAATAATTATTGAAAAGGACAGGTTTTCCATTTTATAGAGATCTTTGCTAAGGCTTCGTATTAGCTAGTAGAGAACTGGATCTCTGAACAGTTAACAAAACCTTCTGGACACCGGATTGTAGAATATTCTTTTGAAGCCATTCCCCCCGTTGTGTTACCTGCTAGCATTCATTCATGTTCATATTCTGGACTGCTTTAGCTTCTCCTCTCCCCTTTGCAAATTGTTCCTCATCCTTCAAGGCCCAGGCTGAGTTTTAGTTCCTCTCTGAAAATGTCCTACCTACCCTAAGGAGACTGAAGTTCGCTTTTCTCTCTGACCCTATCGAATCCTATCCATCACTCCCTTACATTTTATTACATTTATCTAAATTCCGTCTCCTCTAATTTTTGAACTTCATAGGCACAGGCATATGTATTAATCATCCTCAAATCCTCAACGAATAGCAGAAGGCTTGACATAAAGTAGGTGTTCATTAAACATTTGTTGAACAAAACCGATGAATGAATTTATGATGTTACTACGTGAGTTTATCTTTATGACATTCAGGCTATTATCTTTACTGTTCAAAAGTAGGCATGAGAAAGGACTTTATTATAATCTGGGATATCCCTACTCAGTCTCAATAGAGTACCGACTAAATCAAAATGATAAGCCAGGCAATTCAGGTCCAGGGTATAATTTGACTCCAGGAAATAGAAGGGGAGAGGAGACGGTGCTATTTGTTTCTAAAATTACAGTAATTAAAACAGTATGGTACTGGCACAAAGGCAGACATATAGACCAATGGAACAGAAGAGAGAGCTCAGAAGGAAATCCATGCATATATGATCAGCTGATTTGACAAGGATTGCAAGAATACACAATGGGAAAGGATAATTTCTTTAACAAATGGTGTTGGGAAAACTGGATATCCACATGCAAAACTATAAAATTGGATTCTTATACCACACACAAAAATCAACTCAAAACAGATGAAAGACCTAAATGTAAGACCTGAAACTGTAAAACTTCTAGAAAAAAGTGCAGGGGAAAAGCCTTTTGACATTGGCCTTGGAAATGTATTTAATGGATATGACACCAAAAGCACAGGCAAAAAAAGCAAAATTAGACAGATGGGACTACAACTAAAAAGCTTCTGCACAGCAAGGGAAACAGTCAGCAGAGTGAAAAGGCAACCTGTGGAATGAGAGAAAATATGTGCACACCATATATCTGATAACTGGTTAATTTCCAAAAAAATATTAGGAACTCCTGTGATTCAATAGCAAAAAAACTAATAACCTGATTTTAAAAGGGGCTAAAGACTTGAATGGACATTTCTCCAAAGAAGATATACAGATGAGAAGATGCTTAACATAACTAATTATCAGAGAAATACAAATGAAAATTACAATGAGATATCATCTCACACCTATGAGAGTGGCTTTTGTCAAAAAGTCAAAAGACAGGGCTTCCCTGGTGGCGCAGTGGTTGAGAGTCCGCCTGCCGATGCAGGGGACACGGGTTCGTGCCCCGGTCCGGGAAGATCCCACATGCCGCAGAGCGGCTGGGCCCGTGAGCCATGGCCGCTGAGCCTGCGCGTCCGGAGCCTGTGCTCCGCAACGGGAGAGGCCACAGCAGTGAGAGGCCCGCGTACCGCAAAAAAAAAAAAAAAAAAAAAAAGTCAAAAGACAACAAGTGTTGGCAAGGATGTGGAGAAATTGGAGCCCTTTTACAGTACTGGTGGGAATGCAAAATAGTGCAGCTGCTATCGAAAGCATTATAAAAGGTTCTCAAAATATTAAAAAGTAGGACTACTGTGTGATCCAGCAACCCCACTTCTGGAAAATCAGGATCTCAAAGAAGTATATGTACGCCTGTGTTCATTGTAACATTATTCACAATAGCCGAGCTATGGAGACAACCCAAACCCCAGTCCACAAATGAACGGGTCAAGAAGAGCTGGTAAATACATACAATGGAGTATTTTATTCAGCCTTATGAAAGAAGAAAACCTTGCCATTTGTGACAACGTGGATGAACCGGGGGGACTTGTACGAAGTGAAATAAGCCAATCACAGAAGAACAAATACTGCATGATTATGTGAGGTAGCTAAAACAGACGAATCCACAGAAGCGGAGAACAGGATGGTGGTTGGCAGGGGCCCCAGGGAGAAAGAGACGGGGAGCTGCTGGTCAACATTTATAACATTTCAGATATGCAGGAGGGGCCTAGAGATCTGGCTGCCTGTACGTAATACTGCAGGTAGCATTATCTGCCGCTTAAAAATCTGGAAAAAGGGTGATGTGATGTGAGGTGCTCTTACCATAACTGAAAAAAAGGGAAAACATTTAAACTAAGAATAGAGAAACTGAAAGAAGAATTTTAAATCGCTCATAAGTGGCCTTTGTGTACTTGACCCTGGCTGAAATCCTGGCTAATCAAGTCACTCGGAATCTGGTCTTCTCAATGAAGTTGTAAACCTTTGGCATATTCTAGAGGGAAGTGTAGACGTTTGCCAAGCAGTGAATTATGTGTATGTGGAAGTGGAGATGGAGGAGGGCAGGTATGGGTACAGAATCCATGCAGAGGGGTATTTCTTTTCTTTTTTTTTTTTTTTTTTTTTTTTTTTGCTGTACACAGGCCTCTCACTGTAGTGGCCTCTCCCGTTGCGGAGCACAGGCTCCGGACGCGCAGGCTCAGCGGCCATGGCTCACGGGCCCAGCCGCTCCGCGGCATGTGGGATCTTCCCGGATCGGGGCATGAACGCGCGTCCCCTGCATCGGCAGGCAGACTCTCAACCACTGCGCCACCAGGGAAGCCCAGAGGGGTATTTCTGAGATGCCCAGAACTGCAGTATTTCAGAGGGATCTCTCAGTGGCTTTGTATAGCTGAGATTTAGGCTAAAAGGAGGGCTATGATGAGAGAGAGAGATGGGTAGATAGATAGAGAAGGGCCATATAAGAAACATCTTTTATCATTATTCTAAATAGTTTTAATTTTATGCCAAGTTTAAGCCTTGGGGACATATTCAAGGGTTTTAACCACCCCGTGATATCTGGATATCAGTCGGGAGGATAAATGGGAAGAATTTGAGGATGCCAACTACTCACCCCTCCTTCACACGGGTTTCTAATGACTTAAGAAGTGGAAGATGAGATACACATATCCAATGGAATATTACTCAGCCATACAAAAGAATGAAATAATGCCATTTGTAGCAACATGGACAGACCTAGAGATTGTCATACTGAGTGAAGCAAGTCAGACAGAGAAAGACAAGTATCATATGATATTGCTTATATGTGGAATCTATAAAAAATGATACAAATAAACTTATTTACAGAACAGAAATAGAGTCACAGATGTAGAAAACAAACTTTTATGGTTATCGGGGAGAAGGAGTCAGGGAGGGATAAACTGGGAGATTGGGATTGACATATCCACACTACTATGTATAAAACAGGTAACTAATAAGGACCTACTGTATAGCACAGGGAACTCTTCTCAATACTCTGTCATGACCTATATGGGAAAAGAATCTAAAGAAAGAGTGGATATGTACATGTATAACTGATTCACTTTGCTGTGCAGTAGAAGCTAACAAAACATTTAAAATCAGCTATACTCCAATAAAAAGAAATGGACTTGGAGATAGGAACGCAATATCCCTTATTGGGCGAGATGCTTCCGTTATACCCCAGTGTTCAGGGCTCCGCGACAGAACTACAATCACGAAAGCAGTTTGAACCCAAGTCAAAATGAGGCTTCCTCCTTCCTCCCCAGACTCACAGAGACAGAGGACACATGGTGAGAGCACGATCTGCCGGGAGGACAGCGGTCCAGCCCTTGGAATACAGGTCATACTGTTGTTCACGCACCCATTGTCTCGTAGAGCAGAGGGGCAGAGACAGTTACTGTCCCGGTCTGCCCTGGCTTTTCAGGGCAGTGACTCCGCTCTTAGCTCATGTGGTCCAGCGTGTGTCATGCCTCTAAGCTGCATTAAGCAGATGAGGGTCACTCCCTTTCCCTTGGGAGGACAAGGGGGGTAGGTGGGGTCAGATGACCTGAGGTGCTCAAGCCAACTCCTCTCCCTCACCCCCAGGAGCGAAATGAACATCTCCTCATCTTTCTTATGGAACCTGAGCTGTGGGAAGGGGGAGAAAGAGGAAGGATGGGGGATGGATAAGAGTTCCTTCCTTACAGTGTGCCTACAATCAGGAAGGCCAATCAAAAGATGATGACGTCAGTAGCCTGCTTAAAAAATGATGAGACCCCCCCCCCGTCAGGAAGTGTCACTGAATGGAGAGGAGGTTATCAGGCAAAATGGCGGCTGTATACATCCGTAACAGCATCCTGCTCAGAATCTGCTTTCCTGGATTATAATCTCATCCTGGCCATTGCTTCATCATGGGACCACGACCGCACAGGTCACCACTCTGAGCCTCGGTTTCTTGGTCAGCATCACAAGCAGGTTAGAGCTGTCAGTCTGTAAAGTCCCCTTTTACCAACACTTCAGCTTGTTGATACTTTTTCCTTAAGTCAAACTTTCCAGATTTTCTTCTGCCATCTAAAACTGCACAGCATAAAACTTAAATGACTAAGAACCTATTAAAAAATTAGTAGCTGTAACCCCAAGGCAATGAAAAGTTTAACAAGAGTGCAGCCAGAGCTGGTGTTCAAATGGGGACGGTGCACTCGCACAGAACCCTTAATTGGCAACCGGGGAAGCCGGAGTTAGGCAGCTAACAAGCTAAACAATTTTGATGACATAAAATTAACACCAGGACATAGGAAAAGCCTGTTTTATTTGCTATTTTATGTGTTATGTGACAATTTAATTAAACTCTGAAGGAATCCAAGCAGTTAATTCCCTAGAGAAATAAACCAAAAATGACATTCAGGCCTGTCTCCTAAGGAGTTAGGCAAGGGAGTACTTTTGCATTTTATAACACTATAAATCCAACTTTTACCTCAAAGCTAATGAGTGTGATGAAGTAGCCTTGGCCTTGCCGACACTCCTTCTCCCTTCTCCTCTGGGGATTGACGCGAGGCCATGTGGGGTCTCCACGTGGAATATGGTAAAGGGAATTCGAATCACACTCCACGGTCTGTATAATGAAGCTTTAATCTATGCAGTCCTGCAGGCACACACGGGGCATTTCTGCTTTTTCCTCACAGACACGAGTGAGGATGGCAAAATATAATAATAATGAGGACATGACAACTGCTACTGCCAATAATAGTAATAATAAACCAGCAGAAGCAGCAACAACAGAAACACTGGCCAAGAGAGGCTAGGTTACAGTGCAGTAACAAACAGCCCTGACATCTCAGTGCTTCAGACAGCAAAGGTCTGTTTCTCACTCATCCTTCTTGTCCACCCAGAGTTCTCTAGGGATTCTGACTCATGTTGCCATCTCTCTTGTACCCAGGCATGTGGAACAGCCATTATGTGGATTTTTTTTTTTTTGGCTGTGTTGGGTCTTCGTTGCTCTGTGCGGGCTTTCTCGAGTTGTGGCGAGCGGGGGCTACTCTTTGTTGCGGTGGGCGGGCTTCTCACTGTGGTGGCTTCTCTTGCTGCGGAGCACGGGCTCTAGGCACGCGGGCTTCAGTAGTTGCAAGCACATGGGCTCAGTAGTTGTGGCTCGTGGGTTCTAGAGCACAGGCTCAGTAGTTGTGGCACGTGGGCTTAGTTGCTCCGCAGCATGTGGGATCTTCCCAGACCAGGGATCGAACCTGTGTCCTCTGCATTGGCAGGCGAATTCTGAACCACTGCGCCACCAGGGAAGTCCATCTGGATTGTTTCTGTTGTCAGTGGTATAAGGAAAGCAAGAATCCTGAAGGAGGTACCAACTGTACAAGCTTCCCTCTGGAACTGACCTGTCGATTTCACTCACATTTCGCTGGCCAAAGCCAGTCATATGATCACCCCTAAGGGGAGTGCAGCGCTTCCGTGTGCCTGAAAGAGGGAGGACTGGAAATATTTTGTGGGCAGCACTTCCTGTGTGCTGGTTTTTGTCCCGAGCAACATATGTATATGCATGCATATGTATGTATATATATGTATGTGTATATATATATATATGCATACACCTATGCATCTCATATATGTGTGACACATATACGTATATGCATACATACATGTGCATATATGTATTTGTTTAAATAATCCAAATATTATAAAAAGTATTTGTAGTAGAGTCAAAAGATCTTGAAGCCTGTCATCTCAGTATGTGTCAATATTATATTTTTTCAGCTGTGTGTCTTGGGCAAGAAATGAGCTCTTAGCTTCTCCATTTCTGATTTGTGAACTGGAAGGATCAAATTACCTGTCTCACAGGGCTGGAGCAAATATATAATGCACATGGCATCGTTTCAAAATAATCAACAAGTGTTAGTCATTTTTATCTGCAAAGAAGGTCCAACACATTATCCTATCAAAAATGAGTGGAGACTGATTAAAATGAAAATCTTTCCACTCTGGTTATAAAAGGTTTTATTTGGAATAAAGACTTTAAGGTTTGTGTATGCTCTAGTTCTAGTGACATCTGCATGTCTGTCATCTAAACTTTTAAGTTCCTTCTATGCTTAAGCCGTATTTTTCTCTGCAATTCTATAGCATTTACTTCCTGTCCCGTGGGTTTTAACAGTGTATTTTTGATAAGACAGTAACCTAATAAAAACTCTAATCAGTGTGTGGATCTCTAGTTCAATTTTAAGGCCCTAGAGAGTAACTACCAGGCCCAGGTTCATGGGGGTGGGAAGGAAACCAGTATCAATGGAGTATCACCATGTGCTTAGTAAATAATGTGTTAAGCTTTATAAATATATTCTCTAATTTGATCTTCACAATAACTCATTGAATTATATATTATCACTCCCTTGTTACATGAGAAAAATACTCAGGGTTCTCAATGTAATAATGACAACAACTACTATTTATTGAGCTACTATTTATCTCACAACGGAATGAGCACCTGCTATTTGTCAGACAGTGTAATAATCACACACACACACACACGCACGCACACACATGCACACGCACAAATGTATATTGCTTAACACAGTGCCTACTTAAATGCTAAGATCTGGGTTGGGAAAGAACATGAAGGCATTTGAACAAGAGGTTAGGAGCTGGTACTAATCTCAGTACCATTTCAGGAACAGTCTGACGTGTGAGTACCAGCAGCACAGATTGGCAGCGGTCTGCAGGATGAGGGGTAGGGGAGGGCAGACACTGCCGACAGGGAGATCATTCACGGGATTGTTGAAATAGCCCGAGTGAATGGTGAGAAGCTGCAGGAAGGACTAGAGAGGTGATGATGGGAAGAGCACTGACAGTGGTGAGGCTCCATGAGAGATGCTCTGAAGTCAGTGCTGAAAGAACTAAGCAGCCTAATGGATGCCAGGGCCAAGGAGGAGGGAGGCATCTAAGGTGGGTCGGCTGTAGACTTTGGGTGCCCCGCAGGATAAGGGTGACATTTCTAGCAATTGGAAGGTTCAGAAAAAGAGCGAGTTTGGGGCGACACAAAGGATTAATTTCTAGGTATATTGCATTTGAAGTTTAGAAAATGATCAAATAGAGCTACCAGGCAGATGTCAGGTACTCCAGATTTGGGGATTCAGGAGAGAGAACTGTCTGGACCCGAACATTTGTGTATAAGCAGCAGAGGGTTTAATGTTAAAGCATGGGGCGTGGGAAAGAGTTCCCAAGGAGGGCGGGACTGTGTAGAGACAGAAGACAAGTGATGGGACAGTGGGATCTAGAGGAAGTGGCAGATAGAACAGGAGAAGCATTGTGAAAGTCGGGAGGAATGTGGGAGCTGGGCTACTTAATCCGGACTCAACTCTCCAGGCTCGGATGAGGTGCTGAAGGTCTTCTGAGTAGGAGACGGTCATGGAAGCTGAAGGAAAATCAATGACAAAGAATAAGGATGTTATCGATGACAGAGGTGCACTGAGCTCAAGGAAGGTGCTGATCAGGAACGGTGGCAGCTAGTGAGGTGCATTCTTTCTAGATGTTTGGATGTGAGGTGAAAGGGACAGAGGAGAGTCACTCAGTAAATGGGGGTGGGGGGAGGCAAAGGAGACTCGTATCTTTTAAGACAAGGGAAGCCTGAGCACTTCTTAAAGCTGAGGCAAAAAGTCCTAACAAGAGAGAAAGAGAGTCCAGATACAGGTGAGAGAGAGGAATTGATACTGCGGGTGGCACAGAGAGCACTCAGACTGGCATTGAGGATGCAGGTAGGAATAACCCGACAGGCTTTGGTAACAAAGGGAGCAGAACAGACAGATGGTGATGAGCGGAGACTCTTTATCAGGAGGGAATGGGAATTGAAGGTCCTCAAATGTCAGAGTCTTCATCGCAGTGAAGGAAGGGTCTAGAGCTTTTGCCAAGAGGAATAGCCTTGGATTCAAATTAGGTTAACTTGACAATGACAAAATAAAGCTTTATCTCTCTTTCAGTTTTATTGGGGTTAGCAGCCTGTGGTAGTGCTGAATACATAGAACCTGCATTGAACCCAGGACCAAGGCTAGCGCATGGTGACATTCAATAAATCCACCGTCGATAAATGTCTGCTTTTAACAATATTGGAATTTCACTTATCTTTTCTCTAATCTTTCCCGACTCCCAAGTAGATGCTAAAATGAGAAAAGATAATTATTTCTGAAACACTGTTCTGCGCTACCATCTTTTATTTACGGTATCTTTTTTTTTTTTTTTTTTTTTTGCGGTACGCGGGCCTCTCACTGTTGTGGCTTCTCCCGTTGCGGAGCACAGACTCCGGACGCGCGCAGGCTCAGCGGCCATGGCTCACGGGCCCAGCCGCTCTGCGGCATGTGGGATCTTCCCGGACCAGGGCACGAAGCTACGTCCCCTGCATCGGCAGGCGGACTCTCAACCACTGCGCCACCAGGGAAGCCCTATTTATGGTATCTTAGACTAGAGATGTCCCAAATTCTCAGAGTCACCTGGTGAGTCGGTGGCACACCCAAGGTTCAAACCATTACTCACGTGTCTCCAAGAAGCATGTGTGTTCCTTCCAGAGGAGGGACCACTCTGCAGTATAGAATACTATGTTGTTGGTTGTCGTGATTAGTGCGCTGTCTCACATATAGTTAATGCTGATATCTGCTCTTCAACCCGCTTGGAGCTCTTTTTCTCTTTTTCAGGTTTGTTCTTGTTCTCTGTCCCTATCCCCACCCCAACTCTAATTTCCTGCATTTCCAGGAACAGCTGACCATGAATTTATTACTGGTGTTAAGAATCATACGGTGTCAGCATGTGAATCTCTCTCTCGGCTTATCGAAAGAAAACAGCTTTTATTTTTAATGCCGAGGGAAGATTGGGGTGGTAAAAAGAGAAGTAGGGAAAAGGGTGGAGGGAGGAAAGAGATAAGAGTAATGGAGAGTTGTGAGGGAGGCTGGAAAGGATGGAGGGAAGAGTGAGGAGGTCGAAAAGGGCAGGGGACATTGGGCGGTGACAGGAGGAAGTGGGGAGGGAGGGAGGAGGAGAGGGGAGAAAAGGGCTGTGGACAGATGTCAAGGACAAGGGAGAAGATGAGCGAGGATTATTACTGTTTTCAACTGGGTGAGGCAACCTCGTTCCCATCACTGTGAATTTTTGCTACTTAGGAACCCCGGCAGACCAAGACTGAAGACAGGAGACAGTCTGTTGGACACTTAATGATTTATAACAAGTACATGAGAATGCTATTAAAAACTAATTCATCACCGACAGGCTAAATGATTTGCAAACATCTGCTCTGCACTAGGACCCTCTTGGGATGAGAATTTCCAAGGGTTGTAAAGTTCCTCTAATGTAGATACTGCAGATGGGAGTTAAGATACAGACCCCGGCATTTAGGTCACCAGCTTTCCATCCAAAGTGATTAATTATGGTGATGCTTAAATGTTTCTTTGACCTGAAACTTTGTCTAAAGCTGGGTCCCCTCCAGAGTGAGATGCGACTTTGTCTAAAGCTGGGTCCCCTCCCGAGTGAGATGCGATTCAGACGTGGCTGTCTTCCACCCTGGCAGTTCGGTTCCCGGAGATGATTAAGTTTCTTAGAAATGGTAGGTCACCTCCATTAAATCTGCTGACCTGACCCTTCTACCAGACAGCAAATCCCAATGTGAATGAGCTGTCAAGCTAAATATGTTCACTTCTTCTTGCTGAAGACTTGACAGTGGGTCGTATTCTTCTGGAATTGCCTTGGTTTTCTTTCCATCCTTCAGGCAACCCTTCAATTTACCATTCCAGGTAATAGCCTATAGATCTTGGTACCTTGCCCTACATACTCTGGGCTTACCCCTTAGTTAACCTGTAGCCATGGTAGAAAGTTTTCTATCTAGATCCACGCATGGAATTATGAGAAATAATGGGCCGTTATTGGAAGTCACTAAGCTTTGGAGTGTTCGGTTATGCAGAAATAGATCACTCCACAGATACCCAGCCATCTAGGAGCCTAGAGATCCTGCCCAGCTTCAGGCTGTGCCCCTCAGCCCCAAGTTGCCGTGTCCTTGCAATAAGCTCGTTTCCCTGGAATGAGAATCTGTTTTCCTCTTATTTTGGATGGTCTCTGTGTAGCCTTCAGGGATCCGCTCAAACCTCACAGTGTCCGTGAAGCCTTCTGTAGAAAGCATAGCCTGCAGATACTCTGAGGATTACCGAGAGTTGGTGGAAGACGGTGGAATTCAGTTGAGTCGGAGCAGCTCGGTAACTTGGAAATAATCACAGCCAACCTCCCTCATCTCACAGATGAAAAATCTGAGTCCCAGAGAAGCGATGTGACTTGCCCAAAGTTACATGGATCGTTTCGTGGAAGTACAGAGAAGTGGTTAAATGCTCAAGTTGGAATCCTGGCTCCTTTGGAGACTATGACTTTGAGCAAGTTACTTAAATTCCCTGTGCTTCAGTTTCTTAATTTTTAAAATGATATAAGAACAAGTAGCTTTGTTATAGGGTTGCTGTACTCTATAAGATAATGTACTTAGGATGCTTAGCTCAATGCCTGGCAGATGTAAATTCTCAAAAAACGTGAATTAATTATGGAAAACCAGAATCTAGTCTAGGTGCTGGGAGTACAAGGGAGAATAAAACAGATAAAGTCTTTGGCTCTACGTAGGTTATATTCCAGCAGGAGACAGACCATAAACAAAAAAAGACCGTATGAAAATATGTGTAGGATCTAATGTTAGGTAGTGATAATAACTACAGTAATAAATAAAGTAGGATAAGGAATTAGAGAGTGAAAACCTACCTGGATTGGTGGGTCAGAAAAGGTCTCTTTGAGGAGGTCACACTTGATCAGACCAACGAATGTCAGCGTCATCATCATCGTCATCCTTGTCGTCACCGTCGTTCTCATCACAGCTAGGATTGAACACAGGCTCTTGAAGCCCAGGATGGATGCTTTTTGAACAACATCTTGCTGCCTCCCAGTGACTGAGTAGAGGAAGAGAATTTATAAACAACAAACAAACAAATAACAAAAGCTGAAGTACAAAGCTACGGTCTTCTCCCCTCACCCCAAAGTCAGGAAAAAGCTATGCAAGTAAGCTCAGTAAACATAAACCCTGTTTTCAGAATATATAAACTATTAATGTTCGGACAAGTGACCATTTCTGATTCCTGCAGCCATTCCGCATGATTGTAACTTGCAAACGTCACTCTGGACTTTTTCTTCTTCCTGGCTAACTATGTGTGTGAGGACACAAAGGGAAGGGACCTCTCGTTGTGCTGTATCATCACTAACGATTAGCCGTAAGGTACGGTGGTTTGGAGCACAGGATTTGGAGCCAGAGGTGACTCAGTTTTAATCCTGGTTTGACCACTGACCGGTGTGTAATTGGCAAGAAGATAAACTGCTGAAGTGTGGTATCCATGAAGACGGGTCCTGCTCACCTGAAGAGCACGGCGCCGTCACAGTGTGGGCGCTCGGCGGACGGCTGAGTGACTGAACGGCTTCACCTTACCCCTAAGACTCAGTTTTCACATATTTAAAATGGAAATGACAACACTACACATCAGATTTGTGTAAATTAAATGGGATAATGATTATATAGCACTTAGCATAATCCTTGGCACGTGGCAAGCAACCCGTACACGGGAACTTTATCATTCAGTGTTTTTAGCATGAATACAACTGTGAATGAATGAAGACTCTCTGTGTTGATGAGAGAATATAATAGGCATCCCTCTAACGAACAGGAGGGCTACAGCTACAACTATCTTTGGAAATAAGTATAAAATAAAATGTAGACCATGGTCAAGGGTCCTCAGTCCGAGGTACCTGAGAAAGATCCCTAGAATCTTCACGTGAAAATAAGAGTCCCGATTCAGATGGCATTTAAGATTATCACCTGCTTGTGCCAGAAAACGTGCTATACACGTCTCTATGTAATTTCATAAAAAATCTCATAACAATCCAGTCGGGTGGGTGGGTGATGGTCAGACTTACAGATGGTCGGGAACAGAGGTAGGGGTTGAGTCAGTTCCTTTACCTGGAAGATATGAGGGTCACATTGACTCCTAGAGTAGGTCAGCCTTCACACCAGTTTTTCTGGATGAACCTCATCTCATGGATTTATCTAGGCCCTTAGCTATCTGTACTGTATTCTGATTTCTATTAGCAACCCATCCTTTGGATTTTCTAACCCATCAAAAGGAAAAAAAAAATAGTGTGCTCTGTCTACCTCCCAGAATTGTTCAGAGAACCAAGCAAAAACAGTAAAGTGTTATGAAAAGGCAAATGCCCAAATGTCATGCTATTATTACTAAGTTAAGATAATGATGAACACTCCCTATAATTTTTAAAGAAACGTTGCAAGGTAATTATCGTCATGACCTTTTCTCTCTCCAAAGCGTATCTGGGACACAAATTTGAGACTTCCCAGAACCTGCCAGTCAGTTGCAAGTTCAGTTGTCCATCAACAGTCAATAAATCCTCATATAGATTTTTCAATGTCTAAAGTGCACTCATATATGTTTTCTTACTTGTAATTCATAACAACACATGAAAGAATGGTTTTGACTGTTTCTGTGAGCAGGTGAGGAAACCAGGATTGAGAGAGGTGAAGTGACTTGCCCAAGGTCACAGGCTCCTAAGGCAGGGCTCACACACACCCCTTCCCACTCTGGCATCGCGACCACCATCCTCACTGTGCTGCTCCATCAGCCGCTCTTAGGCTCAAGGGGCTCAATTAGGCTAATTATTGGTAACGCCTTTTTACATGATTTCATTTGCCATATTGTCCCAAAGCATAGATTCTGAATGCAGATAGGAAGGGCAAGGGCCTCTATTCATTTGTTCTGCCATACTTGCGTTTCTTGAGAAGAAAAATTTAGAGAAAATAAATCCGTGAACCCTGTAAGGGCATATTGATCTGAACGCATCGTGGAATTATAGGGCTTTACAAAGATGTGACCATGTTAATTGGATGACGAAGTATTTGGAGGGCTTAATCAACTGGGTTAGTAACGTTGTTGCTAAGATAATCCTTTACTGATTGGAAATTAGGAAAAGTTGGTTGGAACATCCCTGGAAGAAGTGTACGCTGGATTTTCTCCTTTAGTTCCTTCCTGCCTCACCAGCCTGCTTTGTGCCCTGGGAGGCTTCAACCTCACTTTGTCCTGTTCTAGCTTGAATTCAGCCGGTGGAAGCAGAGACAGGAGATGGAAGATAGAGCTGGATAGAGAGTTTGAGGGGTTTATACACCCTGGGCTGCAGTTGGTCATTGAGTGTGCCTGCGCGAGGCCACAGCTCCTACCAGGGGTGCTTCCCTGTAGCTGTAGGATAACTACAGCATTCTCTAGGTCCCATAACCATTCCCCACCCTGCCTCTCAGGCCTAACCACTTCGGTCTCGTCTCTCTGTCGTCATTAGACCGTAGTGTTTCATCATCCTTTGCTGGTTGACCTTAACCTTGTCTATGTCTTTGTAACAGTTCTGGCATTGAACACTTCCGTTCTCCTTGTTGAGTATGACACGTACTTCCTGCTGGTCATAAGTAGTGATGGTAGATGATAGTTGTAAAATTATCTTGCCTCCATCATGTGTACTCTGACCTAGGAGAGGAAAGTCTCTTCCCCTCCAGCACACCGATGAAGGTGAATAGGCAATGGGGGTCCTTGGGGGTGCATGACAAGGAGTAGAGCTTGATGTGGTCATTGGATGTGTCCGTAATGGACAGAGGGATCCACGTGAGACAAAGATTCCAGCAACAGTGCTCAGTGAAAAAGACAGCAGGAAGAATGTCCACGAGGACTTTCGCGCCCAAGTTGCTCAAATCTGTCAGTCACTATCAATGGTCTTGGGACCCAGAGCTCTTCAATCTCAAAGCACAGGAGGTGAGAGAAAATTACAAACAATTCCTGCAAGTAGAGAGGCAGCCAAAAATTTGGTTAAGTAGAGATTGAAAATAGAGTAAGGGACAAAATTTATGGCTACTCCTAATTTTTAATAGTATTTTTCTCATATCCTTAGTTATATACTATGTTGTATATAATAAAATTGTTTCTATTGTGATTTTAATAAAGAATTGTATTTAAAGAGAGAAAAGATGACCACTGGTTAGCTTCTCTGGTGCCTTTGTAATGAGTCAATGGGGTCCAAATGTATAACATTGTCCAGAATCCTCTTTCTGGTATGTTTCAGGTGAGGGTGATCTACAGATTCTGGTGCAAAATTAGGAAGCAGGGTGACTGACCATCTCAGTTTGCTCAGGACTGAGGGTTTTCCCTGGTCATGGGATTTTCAGTGCAAAAACCTGGACAGTCCTGGGCAAACAGGGAGAGTTGGTCCTATTGGGGAGGGTGCAGGTGAAGCAGCAGCTCACACATGTTGTCCCTTACCTGCTGGCTCGCCTTGCTGGTGTAGAGCAGCATCAGGTCCTTGGGCTGCTCCACCGTCCCACGTCCTCCTTCAGTGTCTCCAACGGTTGGGCCAGATGTGCTCTGGGAAGAAGGGTATCGCTTCTCTGGACACTCACAGCAGCAAGATCTGCCAGCTTGCTCTTGTGAGTTTGTGCTCACGCATTTTACCTCTGTCTGCTCACCCTGACTATCTGGTCTGCAGAACTCAAGCTCCAAAATCAGACGGCGAAACAGTAGCGTTATCAGCACCTGCAATGGCATCAATTCAGATGTATACAATGAATTCCGTATATGTGTATTCTATATATAGAGAGAGACACACACAGAGAGACAGAAAGACAGAGAGATAGAGACAGACAGATAGACAGACATCCCTGAATAATATATTTCTAGGTTCTGCTATTCAGATTTAACTCTGATGGATACAATTTCATTTCTTACAACACTCCTTAGCAAACAGGCTTATAGTTGGACCTCCGCAACCATACCACAAACACCGTTTCTTACCTGTTGCCAACTGCCAGAATCACCACCTTTGGCTAAAGGCAGTCACCTAAGATGCTCACAGTAAAGTATAGCAGGTGAATCTAGGAGGGCAAAGAGAAGGGATTGTATGGAATCTGTAGATTGCTTTGGGTAGAATAGTCATTTTCACAGTACTGATTCTTCCAAGCCAAGAACATGGTATATCTCTCCATCTGTTTGTATCAGCTTTAATTTCTTTCATCAGTGTCTTATAGTTTTCTGCATATAGGTCTTTTGTCTCCTTAGGTAGGTTTATTCCTAGATATTTTATTCTCTTTGTTGCAGTGGTAAATGGGAGTGTTTCCTTAATTTCTCTTTCAGATTTTTCATCGTTAGTATATAGGAATGCAAGAGATTTCTGTGCATTAATTTTGTATCCTGCTACTTTACCAAATTCGTTGATTAGCTCTAGTAGTTTTCTGGTGGCATCTTTAGGATTCTCTATGTATAGTATCACGTCATCTGCAAACAGTGACAGTTTTACTTCTTTTCCCATTTGTATTCCTTAAATTTCTTTTTCTTCTCTGATTGCCGTGCCTAGGACTTCCAAAACTATGTTGAATAATAATGGCGAGAGTGGACAACCTTGTCTTGTTCCTGACCTTAGAGGATATGCTTTCAGTTTTTCACCATTGAGAATGATGTTTGCTGTGGGTTTGTCATATATGGCCTTTATTGTGTTGAGGTAGGTTCTGTCTGTGCCCACTTTCTGGAGAGTTTTTATCATAAATGGGTGTTGAATTTTGTCAACAGCTTTTTCTGCATCTATTGAGATGGTCCCATGGTTTTTATTCTTCAGTTTGTTAATATGGTTTATCACATCGATTGATTTGTGTATATTGAGGAATCGTTGCATCCCTGGGATAAATCCCACTTGATCATGGTGTTTGATCCTTTTAATGTGTTGCTGGATTCTGTTTGCTAGTATTTTGTTGAGGATTTTTGCATCTATATTCATCAGTGATATTGGTCTGTAATTTTCTTTTTCTGTAGTACCTTTGTCTGGTTTTGGTATCAGGGTGATGGTGGCCTCATAGAATGAGTTTGTGAGTGTTCCTTCCTCGGCAATTTTTGGAAGAGTTTGAGAAGGGTGGGTGTTAGCTCTTCTCTAAATGTTTGAAGAATTCACCTGTGAAGCCATCTGGTTCTGGACTTTTGTTTGTTGGAAGATTTTTAAACACAGTTTCAATTTCATTACTTGTGCTCCATCTGTTCATATTTTCTGTTTCATCCTGGTTCAGTCTTGGAAGGTTATACCTTTCTAAGAATTTGTCCATTTCTTCCAGGTTGTCCATTTTATTGGCATAGAGTTGCTTGTAGTAGTCTCTTAGGATGCTTTGTATTTCTGCGGTGTCCGTTGTAACTTCTCCTTTTTCATTTCTAATTTTATTGATTTGAGTCCTCTCCCTCTTTTTCTTGATGAGTCTGGCTAAAGGTTTATCAATTTTGTTTATCTTCTCAAAGAACCAGCTTTTAGTTTTGTTGATCTTTTCTATTGTTTTCTTTGTTTCTATGTCATTTATTTCTGCTCTGATCTTTATGATTTCTTTCCTTCTACTAACTTTGGGTTTTGTTTGTTCTTCTTTCTCTGTTTCCTTTAGGTGTAAGGTTAGATTGTTTATTTGAAGTTTTTCTTGTTTCTTGAGGTAGGACTGTATTGCTATAAACTTCCCTCTTAGAACTGTTTTGCTGCATCCCGTAGGTTTTGGATCATCGTGTTTTCGTTGTCATTTGTCTCTAGGTATTTTTTGATTTCCTCTTTGATTTCTTCTGTAATCTCTTGGTTATTTAGTAGCATATTGTTTAGCCTCCATCTGTTTGTGTTTTTTTACATTTTTTCCCCTGTAATTGATTTCTAATCTCATAGCATTGTGGTCAGAAAAGATGCTTGATATGATTTCAGCTTTCTTAAATTTACCGAGGGTTGATTTGTGACCCAAGATGTCATCTATCCTGGAGAATGTTCCGTGTGCACTTGAGAAGAAGGTGTAATCTGCTGTTTTCGGATGGAATGGCGTATAAATATCAATTTAATCTCTCTGGTCTATTGTGTCATTTAAAGCTTGTGTTTCCTTATTAATTCTCTGTCTGGATGATCTGTCCATTGGTGTAAGTGAAGTGTTAAAGTCTCCCACTGTTATTGTGTTACTGTCAATTTCCTCTTTTATAGCTGTTAGCATTTGCCTTATGTATTGAGGTGCTCCTATGTTGGGTGCATATATATCTACAATTGTTATATATTCTTGGATTGCTCCCTTGATCATTATGTAGTGTCCTTCCTTGTCTCTTATAACATTCTTTATTTTAAAGTCTATTTTCTCTGATATGAGTATTGCTACTCCAGCCTTCTTTTGATTTCCATTTGCATGGAATATCATTTTCTCTCCCCTCACTTTCAGTCTTTATGTGTCCCTAGGTCTGAAGTGTGTTTCTTGTAGACAGCATATAGATGGGTCTTGTTTTTGTATCCATTCAGCAAGACTTTGTCCTTTGGTTGGAGCATTTAATCCATTCACATTTAAGGTAATTATCATTATGTATGTTCCTATTACCATTTTCTTAATTGTTTTGGGTTTTGTTTTTGCAGGTCCTTTTCTTCCCTTTTGTTTCCCACTTAGAGAAGTTCCTTTGGTGGTGCTGAATTCTTTTAGCTTCTGCTTGTCTGTAAAGGTTTTAATTTCTCTGTCGAATCTGAATGAGATCCTTGCCAGGTAGAGTAATCTTGGTTGTAGATTCTTCCCTTTCATCACTTTAAATATATCATGCCACTCCCTTCTGCCTTGTAGAGTTTCTGCTGAGAAATCAGCTGTTAACCTTATGGGAGTTCCCTGGTATGTTATTTGTCGTTTTTCCCTTGTTGATTTTAATAATTTTTCTTTGTCTTTTATTTTGGTCAATTTGATTACTATGTGTCTCGGCATGTTTCTCCTTGGGTTTATCTTGCCTGGGACTCTCTGCACTTCCTGGACTTGGGTGGCTATTTCCTTTCCTATGTTAGGGAAATTTTCAACTATAATCTCTTCAAATATTTTCTCTGCTCCTTCCTCTCTCTCTTCTCCTTCTGGGACCCTATAATGCAAATGTTGGTGCATTTAATGTTGTCCCACAGGTCTCTTAGGCTGTCTTCATTTCTTTTCATTCTTTTTTCTTTATTCTGTTCCATGGCAGTGAATTCCACCATTTTGTCCTCCAGGTCACTTATCCGTTCTTCTGCCTCAGTTATTATGCTGTTGATTCCTTCTAGTGTATTTTTCATTTCAGTTATTGTATTGTTCATCTGTCTGTTTGTTCTTTCATTCTTCTAGGTGTTTGTCCTTTAATTCTTCTATAAGTCTTTGTTAAACATTTCTTGCATCTTCTCCATCTTTGCCTCCATTCTTTTTCTGAGGTCCTGGATCATCTTCACTATCATTATTCTGAATTCTTTTTCTGGAAGGTTGCCTATCTCCACTTCATTCAGTTGTTTTTCTGGGCTTTTATCTTGTTCCTTCATCTGGTACATAGCCCTCTGCCTTTTCATCTTGTCTGTCTTTCTGTGAATGTGGTTTTCATTCCACAAGCTGCAGGATTGTAGTTCTTCTTGCTTCTGCTCAGGTAACAATCCTGAGGTTTCTTCACCTTAATGATCCAAGTGGGTGGGACAATAAGAGCAGCATGAGCCCCCAGGGAGCAGGGTTCCTCAATCTGATGCAGCATGAAGTGGGTCACCTTATTGTGAAACGCCTGCTTGCATCAGGAACAGCTGATAGCCACGATCTCTTTACTGTGGAAGGAGGATTTTTGCCAGAAGCCAATGTAAAAGGAAATTTTTCCAGTCAGAGCAGATCTCAAACTCTAAATGATACTATTATTATTGATGATAATGACAATAATAATGATGATGCAACAGGATAAGTAATTGCCATTTGCCACCAGCATCTGGGATAAACTCTTTACCTGTATTATTTTATCCAATCCCCATAAAAGGCCTAAGGAATGTAATGTGACCATTTGGCTCTCATATGCATTTTATAGTTGGGAAACACAGGTTCAGAGAGGTTAAGTAACTTGCCTCATGTCTCAGAGACTAGTAAGTGTATTCCTGGGGTCTGAATGCAGTCTTTCTGCAGAGCTCCGTGTGTTGACTGCTAGTCTGGTCTGAACCATGATGATCCCACTGTATGGTAGTTTCCATGTCTGTGTCTCATCTAGTTGGTGAGTTTTTAGAAAACAAGGAGCGACCGTGACTGTTGATTTCTGTTTCTCCAGTCTTTCACATGGCATCTGGCACAATAATTGCAAAGGGATGTGTAGAAAGCTGGCTGGCTGGCTGGCTGGAAGTGACCTGAGATCATCCTGTCCCACCTGATGTGCCCAAGGTGATGCCACTTGGCAGAACTGGCCTGAGAAACCACATCTCTGGACTTCCAATCCTGTGTCTTTGCTGGAGGAGGACATGACTGATGGTTGACCCATGAGCTAGACCAGGACAATTGGAGGCTCCTTGGCCCCTGCCCTGTCCTTGGAATGTATGCTCTGCCCATCGTTCCCACACTAGGAGCTGTTCCAAGGGCACAGCCTTGAGGCAGTAAGGTTTTGTTGAGACCCTCTGGACAGTCTGTGTGGCTGAACCCTGTTAAGTCCTCTCTGTAAACTTTTAAGACTGTGGCGGGTGGGTGTGGAGGTGTACTCATCTTGCAGCTCAAGACAAGCCTCATTTACAAGTTCTGTACTTACTCAACCTGCCACCTACTCATCTGGGGTGGCTGCCTCTTTCTTCCATCTCTCCTTGCCCTCCATGTACCAGGGCCAGTTTGCGAACCAACAGCCTTTGCCACCACAGCACAGCCTGACATCTTTCAGCAAAGGAGGGAACACCGGGAGTTTGTACACAGCACAATATCTGAGCGTCGCAAATACCAGCAGAAGGGGCGGGCGTGCTGGCGCTTTCCCCCTTCAGGTTAATAATTTATGGCCCCAAACAACTTTCTGTTCTTACACATAATGCAAAAATATATGCTGACTTTGAAGTTAACCCACTGCTTTTAGCTATGGGCTGTGTAAACATATCAGAAGAAAAAAAACATGCTGGGGTTTTCCATCTTCCCTCATTGTCGTGCCTTCCTTTTACTGAAACTTGGGAATCAAATTATCTGCTTTTTCTATCAAACAGTGAAACATTTACCCAGTTAATCTCCGACCTGAATTTTGTTGTTCTGAGCCTGAATCCATGTCGTTATGCATCATTCAAATCCTGAAAATGCGATAGAAGTGGAGCCTGAAGTGTATTTTAGCCTCCATTGATCAACATAATGACTCTAATGTATTGGATATAAAATAATGTACTAATTTTGCTTACTCTTCATTTTTCCCTCACAAACAGAGAAAAATCATAGTGCCTCAGGGGAACTGAGCTCTGCAGTCCCTGCACTTGACACATGCAGTGGGTTTCAGCAATGATTCCACACAGCCTGGCGGGTGAGAGCACTGCGTCTCTTTTGTGTTCTACCTTTTGCTTAATCGTTCTGATCCATAGACTCCTGCCAGTGCAGTGCCCTTCATGGGCTTGCTCTAACCCCTGCTAGATAGGATGAACCGCTCAGAATTAATATGAGGTAAAAAGGAATGAATGAATATACATCTGAATGTCTTTGTTTTCAGTGTGGAAAATGTGTGTGTCT
Organism: Stenella coeruleoalba; assembly: GCF_951394435.1. Classification (NCBI taxonomy): domain Eukaryota; kingdom Metazoa; phylum Chordata; class Mammalia; order Artiodactyla; family Delphinidae; genus Stenella; species Stenella coeruleoalba. Next base: position 5,667,406 of record NC_137163.1, on the reverse strand, counting down.
TTGGTGTATTTATGCCAGTCAGTGGTCAGATAAAGACTAAATCCAGGGAACCCAGTACCCTCTCCCCTGTCCCAAACCCTTTTCCAGCCCTTATTGGTCTCGTAGACGTTCTCCGACCTGGAGACCAAGTCTATTCTCCACTCCTGATACTGTCTCCACCCACTGTAAACATGGAGTTTCTCTTCACTCACATTGGCTTTGGCCTGGGCTGTGGTCCCCAGATTCTCCATTTCTTCTTCTTCCTGATATTTTCAAGCTAGGATAAGAGTCTCCTTTTGTTTAAAGGTTCTGTCTAATGATCCAAATGAGTAAAGAGAGAAGATCAATAGGAAAGAACCAAAGGCATGCTTCCCTACCTCTCCAGGAGTGGAGATGACAAAGGTCCTCAAATCTCCCAGGATACTCACCATCGTGGTCCCTACACGTACATTCTAGGAATGTAGTTCCTAGAATTTCCACTGATCATTTCCTCTCTTTTTCTAGGATGGGTCTCCACAAGCCTCCTTCCTTCTATAGGTCATGGTGAACTTTTTTACCATGAAATCCACTCAGAAGTTTAAATGATAGCTATTTTCGATGTGTCAGGCTATTTTGGACATAATTTCATATGTTCTTTACAAAATCTTGGAAGCCTGATAAAATCAGCCTTGCTTTAAAGGCAATCAATTATAACTGATATATTCCTTTTAACTAAAGTTTTCATTTTTTTTCCTCATGAGCCAGCATGTGTTGGGTAGAAAAAAAAATGGTGGTACAATTCTGTGAGCAAACCGAGTCCAAGTCTAATGCAGAGAAACATTGTAACAGCTTCTTTAGCCCAGATAATGCTCCGGCTTACAGAGGACACACATCCCTTGCTTCCAATTTAAAGAAGATTTTGTGGTAGGAAGGGGTGTGTGGCCGATGTGACCTTGGGGTTGTTTAGGAAAGGGGTTCATGAACGTCTTCTGGTCTTTGCAGCCCGTGGTAGACAGAACAGCCCCTGACATGTCTTTGCTCCAACCCCCCAAATCCTGTGAATGTGTTACTTTACACGGCAAATGAGACCTTGCTGATGTAGTAAAGGTTATGGACCTTTCGATCAGGAGAGATCCTGGGTTATCAGTCTCATCCCATGAGCCCTTAAAAGCAGAGGACTTTCTCTGGCTGCAGTAAAAGAGATACAGCAGAAGGAGAAGTCAGAGAAATTCAGAGTGTGAGCAGGACGCGACCCACTGTTGTCGGAGGGGGTCACAGGGAGAGCACGTGGAGCGCCGTGGGCTACCTCTAGGAGCAAAACCTGGCTCTGCTGACACTCAGCAAGGCAGTGGGGGTGAGGAATTGAATGTGGCCGGTGACCTGAATGCGGTCGGAAGGAGGTTGACCACCAGAGCCTCTAGGAAAGAAGACAACCCTGCTGACATCTTGATTTTGACCCTGTGACCCCCTAAACAGAGGCGCCTGCTGAGCCACCCTGTCTCCAGGCTTCTGACCTTAAGAGCTGTGAAATCATCAGTGGGTATGTTTTAGGCGCTGACCCTATGGTAATTTGTTCCAGCGGCACTGGAACTTCAGTACAGAGCCCCAGAGTTGGACAGTCTTTCCTACAGTCTGGGGGCTACCCTGTTATGCTTGGTCCCATGCGGCCTTTTGAAAGGTGGTCTTGGTACCCACCTTGGGAGCCCATGGTCATGATGATTTTTCTCCTGTACATGCTGGCAATTCTAAACCTCCCCAAAGATACAGAAGCCTCTGGCTCAATAGATAGGAAATAATTTCAAGAAAATACCAAAGAGAAGAAAGTCCCTTCATGTTTCAGAAAATATCACCCCACTACCCAGCTAATTGCCACGTGTATATTAGGTGCCATGAAAAACGTGGTAGCGGGAGCACTGAGAAAGGACGTGTGTGTGGGTTCATGCACTGGCTTGTGTATTTGTGTTGGGCAAGGCAGGGCATGCTGAGATGTCAAGAATTCACTTCTAAGATGAAACTTGAGAGAGGACATCTGAGGGAGAGAATTTGGGGCAGAAGGAACGACGTGAGCAAAGGCCTGGAGGTGAGAGCACAGGTGTGGTTGAGGACTGGACATAGTGGGATGGCGGGAGCAGAGCTGCCTGAGAGCTTCTGGACTTTATCAGAAGCCCATGACACCAGCTAAGTGTCTTGTGGCCGGTGAAGAGTGATCAGACATATGCTTTTTTTTTTTTTTTTTTTTTTTTTGTGGTACGCGGGCCTCTCACTGCTGTGGCCTCTCCCGTTGCGGAGCACAGGCTCCGGACACGCAGGCTCAGCGGCCATGGCTCACGGGCCCAGCCGCTCCGCGGCATGTGGGATCTTCCCGGACCGGGGCACGAACCCGCGTCCCCTGCATCGGCAGGCGGACTCTCAACCACTGCGCCACCAGGGAAGCCCCAGACATATGCTTTAGAACGATTGCTTCGGTGACAAAAATGTCCCGGAGGCAACAAAGAGGAGAGTGAGGGAGGACCGTCATCTTTAGAGGATTGTTGTATCTTGTTTAAAGAAAGAGAGTTTGTCTCAAAAGGGGGTTATTACGCCTGGGAAAGTTCTGATTACTGTTACCATCGCCTGGCACTCAGGCCCCATCTCCCTGCAAGAGAAGAGATCGCTTTAGCTAAAGCTGAGGTCAAAACTTGAGTAGCGGAAGGTGCTTACTTTTGTTTCCCTTTCTTCACAGTAAAGATAGTGTCACAACAGAAGAGAAAATAGACCTCGAATCACCCTCCATCTCATCAGCCTAAAATGATTATTTTCATTCTTGCAGGTTCATTTCTTGGCTTGTCCAAATGCCTATATAATTTTACACTATTGCAATCAGACTGTATACAATTTTCCATCTCACTCTGGAAACTCAACGTGGTAATTTTTTCATGTGTCTGTAGCATCTTTATAAGAACATTTCCTAATGCCTACCTAGCATGCCACTGACTTTAATGAAGTCTTCTCTTTCTGTTAGACATTATGTTCCTCCAAGAATTTTTGCACTTGTATGTAACAACTCCAGCACATAGCTTGTCTTATTGCCAGTGGGGGCAGGGAGGCATTTCCTAGGATAGACTTCTTCCAATGTTATTGCTAGGTTGATGATTAGGAATGTGTTTTTTTGTTTTTTGGTTTTTTTAAATTGTATTTATTTACTTATTTTTGGCTGCGTTGGGTCTTCGCTGCTGCGCGCAGGCTTTCTCTCTAGTTGCGGCGAGCGGGGGCTACTGTTTGTTGTGGTGTGTGGGCTTCTCATTGCAGTGGCTTCTCTTGTTGTGGCTCCCGGGCTCTAGAGCACAGGCTCAGTAGTTGTGGCACGTGGGCTCAGTAGTTGTGGCTCACAGGCTCTAGAGTGCAGGCTCAGTAGTTGTGGCACGTGGGCTCAGTAGTTGTGGCTCACAGGCTCTAGAGTGCAGGCTCAGTAGTTGTGGCGCATGGGTTTAGTTGCTCCGCGGCATGTGGAATCTTCCCGGACCAGGGCTCGAGCCCGTGTCCCCTGCATTGGCAGGCGGATTCTTAACCACCGCACCACCAGGGAGGCCCCCTTACCACAGGATATTGAATATAGTTCCATGTGCTGTACAGTAGGACCTTGTTATTTATCCATTCTATGTATGATAGTTTGCATCTGCTAATCCGAAACTCCCAACCCATCTGTTCCCCCAACCCTTGGCAACCACAAGTCTATTCTCTACGTCTGTGAGTCTGTTTCTGTTTCACCGATAAGTCCATTTGTGTCATATTTTAGGTCCCACATACAAGTGATATCATATGGTATTTGTCTTTCTCTGTCTGACTTACTTCACTTAGTATGATCATCTCTAGGTCCATCTATGTTGCTACAAATGGCATTATTTCATTCTTTCTTATGGCTGAATAGTATTCCATTGTATATATGTACCACTTCTTCTTTATCCATTCATCTGTCGATGGACATTTAGGTTGTGTCCATGTCTTGACTATTGTGAATAATGCTGCTATGAACAGAGGGGTGCACATATCTTTTCGAATTATAGTTTGGTCCACATCTATGCCCAGGAGTGGGATTGCTGGATCATATGACAACTCTATTTTAGAGGAAAACTGAATTTGAAAGAGGTTAAATAACTTCTCAAATCAAGTGCTTGGAGAACACCCGAGCTTGGAGCTGAACCCTGCTTTGGCTGACTGCATAGCTTGTCATCTTTACCACCACGTTGATAAACAAAACACCCTCTCGGCATCTGTTTATCATGAGGTTCATATTTGCAGAAGAGTCAAGAGGCATGAGTAACAAGAACAACCTAAAAATTGAGGAGTACAGTCCTGAGCACCAGGTAAAACTCTTTTTGACGAGTCATAATTGCTGTCTGTTGTCCAGTCTGGATCAAGACATGTCAGGACTACCGTTTGTTGTTTATAAATTGTACCCAGAGAGTCAGTTCCTTGGGGGTTCATACACCTGGGCTGTAGACAGTTTCAGCAGCATCTGTGGGAAAGGGTCGAGCATCCTGGGAAGCCCTGGCAGACCGGATCCTGTGGGTCAGTGCAGATGACAGGCACAAGAACTCTGTTAGCACTGGGAATCTCTGCCCTCAGAGGCTGGTGGCGGGTCATGATGATGCCATGCAGGAGGATGAACATGAGCATTTTTATTTCCTTTTTTTTTTTTTTTTTTGTTTTTTTTTTTTTTTGCGGTACGCGGGCCTCTCACTGTTGTGGCCTCTCCTGTTGCGGAGCACAGGCTCCAGACGCGCAGGCTCAGCGGCCGTGGCTCATGGGCCCAGCTGCTCCGCGGCATGTGGGATCTTCCCGGACCCGGGCACGAACCCGTGTCCCCTGCACCGGCAGGCAGACTCTCAACCACTGCGCCACCAGGGAAGCCCAATGTGAGCATTTTTAGCTTGGGGTGGGAAGGGTGTGAAAATAGCAAGCGCGTGTAATTACGTAGTGACTGGAGTTTGCACTGGATTCAGACTTCGGAGGAAGAAAGGGTGCTGTACAATCCATCTGCTCCCGTTTAGCTTGCCAGGAACGAAAGTGTGCACAGAAGGCGAGAGAAGGGAAAACCACAGGGGCCTGGGATAAATAACCTCCTGTTGCTATGTCGCCTGATGTCATGACACTTTGAAAAAGACGAGGTTGTCGTCTTTGGAAAGGTAATAATTTTGTGATGATGTGAACTTATGTGCTTGTTTTTCTGTCTCATGGCTCTGCATGTGTTTAAGGCCTGTCTCCCCGGTGTGTTTGAGGGACAGAGACTTTCCTGCTTTCGTGTGCTTCAAAAAAGCGACTGAGCACAGATTCTGTGCCAGCCACATCTCTGTGTGGCAGGGACCCGAGGGTAAATACAACAGAGTGATAGGTGCAGTGGCTTCAGGTGCTGAGAACCGGGATGGTTAACCCTTCCTAAGGCAGGAAAGGGTGGAAGGGATAAGGTATGTTTTCAAGTAAGTGGCAGAGATAGGCCTGGAAGCTCTGTAGAGATTTGCCAGAGAGGCAAGGAGACCATAACATTTCAGAAGAAATAACCTAGGTAAAGGCAGGGTTTGTTTGGGGGTTTTGCAAGCCTTTTGAGGTGTTAAAGTCTAGACTGTACAGTAGTGACAGTGGGAGTTTGGAAGAGGTGAGAGGGAGTCAGAAAAAGGATGGGCTGAGAGAGGTGGGCCATGAAGGCATCTTTAGGCAGGGGCTCTGGATTGACATCAGACAAAATAGCAAAAGGGGGTTATGGTAGTCATATTGGAGTGCGGGGTGAGCCTGCGGCGGCAGAGGCCAACATGACGTTGCACCAGGCTGAAGTACGCCATGTGGTCTCACGGGGAAGTTGTCCCTGGATCCCGGGACCCTGGCAGTGGCAGGCTGCACAGGCTCCCAGGAGGGGAGGTGTGGATAGTGTCCTGTGCTCACACACAGGCTTGTTGGTGGCGGCAGCAGCAGCCTTAGCGTCTCATACCCGTCTCTGGGGTCCGCACTTTTAGCCGCGGCTCGCGCCGGTCTCTGGAGCTCCTTTAAGCAGCGCTCTTAATCCCCTCTCCTGGCGCACCAGGAAACAAAGAGGGAAGAACAAGTCTCTTGCCTCTTCGGCATGTCCAGACATTTTCCCAGACTCCCTCCCGGCTGGCTGTGGTGCACTAGCCCCCTTCAGGCTGTGTTCACGCAGCCAACCCCAGTCCTCTCCCTGGGATCTGACCTCCAAAGCCCGAGCCTCAGCTCCCAGCCCCGCCCGCCCTGGTGGGTGAGCAAAGCCTCTTGGGTTGGTGAGTGCTGGTCGGCACTGATCCTCTGGGAGGGGATCTCTCCGCGTTGCCCTCTGCACCCCTGTTGCTGCGCTCTCCTCTGTGGCTCCGAAGCTCACCCCCCGCCGGCCACCCCCTGTTTCTACCAGTGAAGGGGCTTCCTAGTGTGTGGAAACCTTTCCTCCTTCATGGCTCCCTCCCAGAGGTGCAGGTCCAGTCCCTATTCTTTTGTCTCTGTTTTTTCTTTTGCCCTACCCCGGTACGTGGAGAGTTTCTTGCCTTTTGGGAAGTCTGAGGTCTTCTGCCAGCATTCAGAAGGTGTTCTGTAGGAGTTGTTCCACATGTAGATGTATTTGTGGGGAGGAAGGTGATGTCCACATCTTACTACTCCACCATCTTATGGGGAAAAACTGAAACCATTTCCTCTAACATCAGGAACAAGACAAGGTTGCCCACTCTCACTGCTATTATTCAACATAGTTTTGGAAGTTTTAGCCACAGGAATCAGAGAAGAAAAAGAAATAAAAGGAATACAAATTGGAAAAGAAGAAGTAAAACTGTCACTGTTTGCAGATGACATGATACTATACATAGAGAATCCTAAAGATGCTACCAGAAAACTACTAGAGCTAATCAATGAGTTTGGTAAAGTTGCAGGATACAAAATTAATGCACAGAAATCTCTTGCATTCCTATACACTAATGACGAAAAATCTGAAAGGGAAATTAAGGAAAGAATCCCATTTGCCACTGCAACAAAAAGAATAAAATACCTAGGAATAAACCTTCCTAAGGAGACAAAAGACCTGTATGCAGAAAATTATAAGACACTGATGAAAGAAATTAAAGACAATACAAACAGATGGAGAGATATACCATGTTCTTGGATTGGAAGAATCAACATTGTGAAAATCACTATACTACCCAAAGCAATATACAGATCCAATGCAATCCCTATCGAGCTACCACTGGCATTTTTCAGAGAACTAGAACAAAAATTTCACAATTTGTATGGAAGCACAAAAGAACCCGAATAGCCAAAGCAACCTTGAGAAAGAAAAATGGAGCTGGAGGCTCCCTGACTTCAGACTATACTACAAAGCTACAGTCATCAAGACAGTGTGGTACTGGCACAAAAACAGAAATATAGATCAACGGAACAGGATAGAAAGCCCAGAGATAAACTCACACACATATGGTCACCTTATCTTTGACAAAGGAGGCAGGAATATACAGTGGAGAAAAGACAGCCTGTTCAATAAGTGGTGCTGGGAAAACTGGACAGCTACATGTAAAAGAATGAAGCTAGAACACTCCCTAACACCATACACAAAAATAAGCTCAAAATGGATTAAAGACCTAAATGTAAGGCCAGTATAAAACTCTTAGAGGAGAACATAGGCAGAACAGTCTATGACATAAATCACAGCAAGATCCTTTCTGACCCACCTCCTAGAGAAATGGAAAAAAAAATAAACAAATGGGATCTAATGAAACTTAAAAGCTTTTGCACAGCAAGGGAAACCATAAACAAGACAAAAAGACAACCCTCAGAATGGGAGAAAATATTTGCAAATGAAACAACTGACAAAGGATTAATCTCCAAAATATACAAGCAGCTCATGAAGCTCAATATCAAAAAAACAAACAACCCAATCCAAAAATGGGCAGAAGACATAAATAGACATTTCTCCAAAGAAGATATACAGATTGCCAACAAACACATGAAAGGATGCTGAACATCACTAATCATTAGAGAAGTGCAAATCAAAACGACAATGAGGTATCACCTCACACCAGTCAGAATGGCCATCATCAAAAAATCTACAAACAATAAATGCTGGAGAGGGTGTGGAGAAAAGGGAACCCTCTTGCACTGTTGGTGGGAATGTAAATTGATACAGCCACTATGGAGAACAGTATGGAGGTTCCTTAAAAAACTAAAAATGGAACTACCATACAACCCGGCCATCCCACTACTGAGCATGTACCCTGAGAAAACCATAATTCAAAAAGAGTCATGTACCACAATGTTCATTGCAGCCTTATTTACAATAGCCAGGACATGGAAGCAACCTAAGTGTCCATCGACAGAGAGATGGATAAAGAACATGTGGCCACATGTACACAATGGAATATTACTCAGCCATAAAAAGGAACGAAATTGAGTTATTTGTAGTGAGGTGGATGGACCTAGAGTCTGTCATACAGAGTGAAGTAAGTCAGAAAGAGAAAAACAAATACCGTATGCTAACACATATATATGGAATCTAAAAAAAAAAAAAAAAGGTTCTGATGAACCTAAGGGCAGGACAGGAATAAAGACACAGACGTACAGATTGGACTTGAGGTCACGGGGAAGGGGAATGGTAAACTGGGTCGAAGTGAGAAAGTAGCATGGACATATATACACTACCAACTGTAAAATAGCCAGTGGGAAGCAGCTGCATAGCACAGGGAGATCAGCTCGGTGCTTTGTGACCACCTAAAAGTATGTGATAGGGAGGGTGGTAGGGAGACGCAGGAGGGAGGGGATATGGGGATATGTGTATATGTATAGCTGATTTACTTTGTTATACAGCAGAAACTAACACACCATTGTAAAGCAATTATATTCCAATAAGGATGTTAAAAAAAAGGGGGGGGTTATGTATCCCAAGTCGCCCTGGATTTCCCTTTTCTCACCTTCTCTCTATACTTGGAAGTGATTTGACCCTACAGTGCCAACACCCAGCTTCTGACCTAGAATGATGACTGAGGAGAAGCGTGTATTGGGAAATCAGGGTGAAGCCCAGTGGGGCCATCCACTAGCCATTTTTGTTATGTTAGGCAAAGTATTTCATCTCTCTGAGTGTTCTAGTCTTATCTTTAAAACAAGAACATTAGTGTTTATCTTACAGGGTTGTTCTAACAGATAAGAAAAAAAATCCAATGGTGTAAAAGCATTTATATGACCCATTCCTGGTGTATAAATATTACTTTCTTCCCCAGGCATTCAGTTGTTGCCTAGTCAATTCAGAATGCATATGATTTCACGAAACAGAGATAAACAAATGAAAGATTATTGTGATCATTCACAAACGAAAGAATGTGGAGAAAATTGTTATCATGGAAGAGGAATAGTTGCTACAGAATGGAAAGGATGGAAGGCCATTCAAGGCAGAGGAGTGGAGGGAAGGAGACAGAAAGAAATGAGAGACAACAGGATTCATGGCAGGAAATGTGGATTCCAAACAAGGCAGGGCTTTAGCTGGACTCTAGGCTAAAAGACCTAGTTAATAGAGACACGATCAGTAAGTGCCCTTTGTGATATGACCTCCCTGGACACTGGGGAGAAAGTCACAACCTCTGTCACCCTCTGTCACTGGTTTCTGTGTTCATTCTTTTCCTCCGTCCCCCAGAGTCAGAGAGCAATGATTCTTTCTAAGCTGGCTCCTGAATATGCAGTTAATTTAGATCTATTGAGTTTACAGGCACTACCTTGCTTCCTTTATAGTAAATAAAGCTGTAAACAGCTGGTGAAATTGATTAATGGCTCCGGGCGCGCGGCAGCATTTAATCAATGGCAAAAGCTGTTTGTTGGGTACAATCTGGAGGAGAGGGGAGCTTGGAGCAAGGACCACAGCCTTGGGGCAGGACAGGTGAGCCCCAAGGAGGGAGGAGCTGCAGGCTTGGTAGGGCGGGAGCTTCCTTCAGCCAAAGAAGGGTCACTAGATTGTATTTATGCAATCTAGACGATGGCCTCATTGCATTTTCTTTTTACATTTGTTTGGCGGGGGATAATTGAATTATTATTTTTTAAAACTCTGTAATTACATAGAAAACATGAAGAGAATTTCAAATAGAGAAAATTAAAAAAAACATCTCTCATCCAAAATAAATCAAAGTAATTTCATTTTATGTTCATATCTTGTCACACATGTGTCATGTTTACATTTTTATTTTGTTCCCCTACGACCTGTTCTCCCCAGGCATTCAGAGACATTGTTTTAACATGTAAATCTGGTCATACTATGCACTGCTTACACTCTTCAGAATCTCCTTCAGAGTCTTCAGAATACTATTTCAAGTCCTTAACGGGCACAGCAAACACAGTCTTACACAGTCGGGCCCTGATCATCTCTCTGACTTTATCTCCCATCAATATCCTCCTTATTTGCTAGATGCCTGCAAACGTCCCCCCGAGTTTGCTCTCAAAGCTCAATCTCTGTCCTGCTTTATCTCATCTGGCACACTCTCACCCTATTTATTGCGTGATGATTTCAAGGCATCCTACATGTGTCAGAGAGCTTTTCCTTACTCTAATCTAAATTAGATTCTTGAGAATTCCCTGGTGGTGCAGTGGTTCAGAATCCGCCTGCCAATGCAGGGGACATAGGCTCGAGCCCTTGTCCGGGAAGATCCCACATGCTGCGGAGCAACTAAGCCTGTGCGCCACAACTACTGAGCCCACGGGCCACAACTACTGAAGCCCACGCACCTAGAGCCTGTGCTCTGCAACTGCAATAAGAGAGGACACCACAGTGAGAAGCCCGCGCACTACAACGAAGAGTAGCCCCTGCTCGCCACAACTAGAGAATGCCTGCACGCAGCAACGAAGACCCAACGCAGTCAAAAATAAATAACTAAAATAAATAAATTTTAAAAAATAAACTAGATTCCTTTAGTTAAACTATATCAGAGTACCCTGTACTTTCCTACTTTTGCTTCCCTCTGGTTATTGTAGTTTGGATGATTTTTGTGCCATATCCTTTCCCCCCTTAGACTGTAAGCTTCCCGAAGGTGGAGAACATCTATTCATCACTGCAGACGGTGCATCTGCAGAAGGCCTGGATCATAGTGGAATCATTGTTGACGACTGAATTTAATTATAAAGACTCACTTTTACATTATTCCCTTTTCGCTTAGCATCACATCATAAGCATTGGACGGCCATGATGCCTTTCATTGGTTGCTTACCATTCCATCAACTAGACCTAACTTATTTTACCTATATGTAGTCGGGCAATTGAGTTTCGTTCGTGATTTCATGATCCTCAATAAGGCTTACCTTTTAACTTCCAGTGACTTGTACACTTAAGAATTACTCCTAGGGAAAATGGGTTAAATTGAACAGAGTATTTTCTTCGTTCCATAGTTGGAAACGCAGTCATCAGAGTACTTGTCCTACAGCATGCTGAGAACTCCTGACTGGAGGGAGGAAAAGTGAGGTCTCACAGGCAGATTTAGGAACACAGCAGGGGGCAGGCCAGGTAGAGTAGCTCTCTCCTAAATGCAATTCGTTGGGCCAAACTCAACTTCTGACTGTATAGTGAAATCCACCATAGACCATACGCAAATAAAAGGCTGTGGCTGTGTTCTCATAAAATTATTTACAAAAACAAGGCAGACAGAATTTGGCCCTCAGGCTGTAGTTTGCCAGCCTTTGTTCAAGAGCATTGAATCAATCAGATGTTATTTGTAAAATGCTCAGCTCAATGTCTGGAACATAGAAGTACCTAATACAATAATAGCTGTGATAGAGCTTATGCTGATGATCACTGTGACTGGTATCTGTCTACTGGACTTGGCTGCCTGCCATTATCCTGAGGTTTCTTGGATTCTGACATATGTAACAACAAACACTTCCCGCCAACAGAGCTTTGCAGAGCCTAAGGCTTCCCTTGGCAAAACTCGGTAACTCCCCTCTCTTTAGGTGTATTCCATGATCATGCAAGAATTCCTAGAGGCCTTTGCAAATTCCAGTGCTTTCATTGGACACATTAGTTTAAAGTGTATAATTACTTCTAATTGGACTCACGGTCGATGGGCCGCAGTGCTATTAGAGACATAATCGATCATCACTCTGCAGAGCAGCTCTAGCTCAATACAGTCTCCTGTCCAAGCCTTCTGATCGGTTGAGATTTGACCACATATTAGGTAACACCCAACAAATGAAGTCTGTGGCCTTGCACTCAGCCTTGACTACTGCTGTATTTTCCATCTGCTTCGGTGGAAAATTGTTGGCCGCAAGCACAAGAGGAAGCAACTCTCAGCAAGGTGTAGAAACCGGAGGATTGATGCCCTCCCTTCTGTGTCCTTATGGCTCCAGAGGCAGAGAATAACGTGGGTGCACAGGAGAGGCAAAGGCCATGGTTACGGTTAATTAAGTATCCAGCTCAACAGACCTTGGGAAGGCACTTTCAGGTTCATCTGGGCTAATTCTGAACCCCTGTCAGGAACATCAGGATATCCAGGCCTTTCCTCACTCAGAAACTTGTATGTCCAGGAAGAGGGGCCCTGGCTCCGTCAGCTGTGTCACCCACGTTTCAGCGACCTTCTCACCAGAGAGCTTACGGATGTAGCTTGTTCATCTTGTCCTTGGCTATTCTAGCTTTGCGGTCCTCCTTTCTTTCTTCCCATGATCATTTTTGAGGCATTCCCCACAGTCGACTGGAGCTAAAGACGCAGAAGAGAGTTGAGATTCTGTCTCTAACATTAACCAGATCTGTGGCCCGGGTGACCCACTAGCAGCCTCTGTTTGGGGGATTAGACTAATGCCAAGGCCACTCCAGCTCTAGCCAGCTGGGTGAATGAGCGGTGCCTGCACTGCCGTGTTTGAACCTTCCTTGCTCACATAAGGGGGCTTATGTCTCTCCTTCGTGAACAATCCTTTCAGGATTGTCAAATGCTGTTGAGGATAATCAGTGCATAGGGCAGTGGGAGGTATAAATGGTTTATAAGTTAATTCATTCCTTTATATAAAAAATTCTTATATAAATCATTTTAATAAGTTCAGTGCAGCCAGAAAAGTAAATTAAATGAATGATCCAGTAACTTGTTGTTTCTTAAGCTCCTCATACAAGTGTTGTTACAGTAAGTGATGGACGAGACAGACAGGGAAAGAGTGAGGCACCAGGCCTCAGCCTCAGCATTGAGTTACTGCTCACATGAGCAGGAAATGGTACAGCCACCAAGACCAGCTCCATCCAGTCTTAGAATGAGTTCTGATCAAAGTGGAGACCAGCGTAATATTGCTGACCAAATCTCTGAACACACCAGCTCACCGTGTCATAGCTCACCTCCCATCATGAGATTGGTTCCATCCTTCTAATTTTACAGATAAGAAAACCAGAACCCAGATACATTAGGTAATTTAAGGACACGCTGCAGGAAAGCAGCAGTTGAATCCAGATTAGGCTCAGAACTGTCTGACCCGAAGGGCTGCGGTGTGAGCCTCTGTCCTGCAGTGTCTCTCTGCCATCTGGAAGCTTGACCACCTCTGTTTTGTGGGCCTGGTGGCCAACTTGCCCCACGGGAATCGGGACACTTTTCCTGAAGCCCTGCCATATGGCCTGGCTTCTGTCTTGGTTACTTGAGTTTCTCTAGTCCTCCACTGGGACTGACATTTTTACTTTGGATTCATTTAGGTGTCTGCAGTCTTGAAAAATTGCCTATTGCTTGCTGGTCATGGTTCTGTGTCCCAGATTCTGTTCCTTGTACCACCAAGCTCTGCATGAGGTCAGCTCCAGAGAGACTCGTCAACCAGAATTGATGGGTTCGGGAAGGAGCCCAGCTCCTCTGTGCCTGTTTCTCTACCTGCCTACTGAGTTGCATTCACCCTCTTAGGGCCACCTGTAGTTTGGCCTGAGTCCCATGTGCCTCACTGGACACTCTATCCTGGACTGCTGTTCACCCAACTTTGAGGCCATCTCTAAGAACATCTTAGTAGGACAGAAAACAGTTTTGAAGTGACTTCCTAGCTGAGGGATCTTGAGCAGACCACTTACCTCCCCTGAGGCTAATTGCGCATCACTGAAGGGGGCATGATACAGGTACCTCCCTCGCAGGGGCTGGTGAGGATGAGAAGTGAGGGATGCAGTGATTGCTTAGTTAGTGGTGATTTTGTTATAGTGGCTTTAGTTGGTGTTAATTGCTCTTTCTTGGGGTTCACGCTGCTGTGGTTGTGGCCATGACCTTGTTTTGCCCCTTTGCTGTGAAGTCAGCCTCACTCTCATGCTTCCAAAGCTCCCCAGTTTACACAGACACAAGGAAACAAGTCTGGCAGGCACATAGTTAATTAAGAAAATGAACCAAATCAAAGGAGGCAGAGGTAGTTAGGAAGAGAAAAAGCCAGAGAATTGGGTTCAAAGTGTAGTTGTTAATTACTCGCTCTGGATTTATAATGCCAAGAGGGTCCATCAGCTAGAATACAGAATGAAGGAAGGAAATAAATTAACAGAGAAACTCCTCCTTGTGTTGATACTTTGTAATAGGCCAGAGTCCTTGCGAGTAATTAATAGCAAGTTAGGAAGCTGATTTCCTCAGCAATTGAAGGAGTCTTTGTAGGAACGTTTTTAAGGATAGAAGCGGAGATCATGGAGGAAACTGGGAGCTGTGTCACGGGAATGAATCACTGTTACTAATTCCTGAGGGAAGTCACACTCTAAAGTAGGGGTTCCTTGACATGCAGGGTGATTGTAGACTTGGGGGCAGCATAGGACTGAGAAGACAAACTGAGTGGCTGTCGTAAGACCAGAGGTGGAATCTGAGTTCTGACATTTGCTCTGTGCTTTTGGACAGCCTCCCAACCTCTCTGAGCCTCACAGTTTTACTCTGTAGTTGAAGGACAATACAGACCCATCTAAATCTCAGGGCTCTTGTGACCGTCAAGTGGGAGAAAGGATTTTGTGAATTTTTAAGAGCCTGGAGATCTGAGCAACCATGATGAGGAAGATGATGGTGATTGTGGCGGTGATGAGTTGACAAGGATTCAGGATCCTGTGAGGTTGAAGTTGACTCCTAGATGTATTTTTTTGTTTGTTTGTTTGTTTGTTTGCGGTACGTGGGCCTCTCACTGTTGTGGCCTCTCTCGTTGCGGAGCACAGGCTCCGGATGCGCAGGCTCAGCGGCCATGGCTCACGGGCGCAGCCGCTCCACAGCATGTGGGATCTTCCCGGACCGGGGCATGAACCCCTATCCCCTGCATTGGCAGGCGGACTCTCAACCACTGCACCACCAGGGAAGCCCTAGATGTTTTAATCTAAAACCATTTTACCCTGAATGTCTTCTCTCTGGCTCCCAGATGCCTTGATTGGGCAGTTTGTTATAGGACATCTGTAATCACTGATGACATGTTTTCTTTCTTCTCATTGCATTGCCATTGTGTTTTCTATCCATTCACCAATATCTCGTTGTATTGTTTACTGTAATCCACCCTAGTTTCTCTTGGGTGAGTGTCAGGGAATTAGGTGAATAGATCTATCATGTGTTGTGCTGTATGCAATGCCAGGACCTGTATGTTCCTCATGTTACTACATCCTTTTAGAAAAACCCTGAGATATATTTTGTTAATCCAGTTCTATTGAGAGAAGGGAGGCATGTCCAGTGTGATACAAATATTAAATAACAGAGTCCAGAGTTAAGGCTAGATCTGTTTAATTCTTTTCGATAAATAAACTTACTCTCAGTGTGTTTAACCTTGTTTGTTGAGCTAAGCTATGTTTTAAGCTTTGCATAGGAAAGTAATTATGGCTGCTGTAAAAAGATCCTCAGGATGGGCTTCCCTGGTGGCGCAGTGGTTGAGAGTCCGCCTGCCGACGCAGGGGACACGGGTTCGTGCCCTGGTCTGGGAAGATCCCACATGCCGCGGAGCGGCTGGGCCCGTGAGCCATGGCCGCTGAGCCTGCGCGTCCGGAGCCTGTGCTCCGCAACGGGAGAGGCCACAACAGTGAGAGGCCCGCGTATCGCCAAAAAAAAAAAAAAAAAAAAAAAAAAGGTCCTCAGGAAAAAGAAGCTTTAGTCTAAGCTAAAGGTATATTCCTTGTAGTGAAGGGTTAACCCCCATCTCCAAATTAGCCACCAGTGCTAGTAGGAAGCTTCCAGGTTAATTGCAGAGCACATTACTCTGATAGAGGCTGGTGGTGTATTTTGTACTTGCACTGTCTCCACCACCCTACTGGTCACCAAGAGCAAGGGTGCTGTTTTCAGAGTTAGCAGTCATAGTTGAGTTGTGCTGTCTGCCAAAAGCAACGGTGGCTTTTGGAAGCAAACTTCATCTGGGTGTGATTTGTAGAGACACAGTTGACACCTCCCTCTGATAAAGGTACCACACAGCTTCCAATGCCAACCGTACAAGCCTCTTGGGAAATTCAGGACTTAAATGTGAGTTTTCAATTTCTGAAAACACAGATGAGATAAAGCAACACTCTCCAGAGAGGAAAGAATAGAAAGATTTTTAAACATAGGGATTGATAACAAAGGCTGAAAATAGTGTTTCCCCAAGTACGCAGACATTCTGTGGGCAGATTAATAGGTGTTACATATGATGGGAGTCCTGTATGCGTGTAGATGTGATCAAATTTGTATTTAAATAATATTACAGACTTTGGGTACTACAGGAATGAGAGTACTCCTAAATTTCTTGATCACCCTTCATCCCCCCCACCACCCCCATCCCCATAACATCCCTCTGCGCCATCTCTGCTCTAGTCGTCACAAGAGGTCATTGAGACGCTCTGGAACAGAGCTCAGCAGGTTCTGCAGCCGTGTTCTCCTAAGCTCTTCTCAGAGGTGAGAGTTAGCTGTCCCACTTGTTATTTTAAATAAAACATAATTCAGAAAAGAAAATATTGTATTTATGTGTCTGGATTATGTGTTTTCCACCCCTTTTATTTAGGCATTTCTGTAGTCAGCCTTAGAAACCTTACCCTAGAAGCTTTAGTTTATGGACGACACGCAGAAACACATATCCCCTGGACGTGCTGGACACGTACTGTAATTTTCTTTCTGAGAACATTCACTAAACAACTGCTGTGTACCAGATCTCTGATAGGGACTGTGATTTGAAAACAATAATATATAACTGCTAATCTCAAGGAGCTCAGAGTCTGGAGTGTGTGTGGGCAAAACAGAAACAAACAAAAACAGGGTGATTATGTGCTCTGATAGTAATAAGAGATATAGGAAGGATATACAACCTACCCTAGGTGAGGGTATTCTAGAAATGAGAAACTACCTTCACTGGTAAATTGAAAAAACAAAAACCAAACAAAATATGAAATAGTTTTGAAGAAACTTCTAGATCGATGTAGTTATGTTACTGATGGTCTGTGTGAAACTGTGAGGTCTTGCAGTTGGAGTTCTGAAGATTCTGTGCTAGCCTTCAAGCCTCCCTGGCTTCCTTCTCCAGTTTAGGTTTTGCATCTCACGGCACGTAATTAAATTACTCTTACGTGTAAGTAACTGAGTCTGTTGAAATAAACCAAAAGCAAGCAGTTATTGATTTTTCTATAAAATATAAGTATTTTAATTGCTGTGTAAGTTGTTAATAATCTATAAGCATTAGTTTTGTTTAAGCAACAAGCCAAGGAAGAGTAAGATTTAGAAGACCAGTGCATCTAAGTAGAATACATTTCCCTCTTCCCTAAATATCACTGCCATCAATCACTGTTTGATATTATTATAGGCTTATAGCTAAAGTCTTAGCTGATTTCAGCCTGTCCATTTTCCTAATGATGAAATTCTGAGCTGTGCCTACACTGAGGATTTCCAGAGCTGACTTTTTCTATAAAAACTAAATTAGTGCAGTGCACAATGGAATATTACTCAACCATGAGAAGAATGCCATTTAGCCATTTGCAACAACGTGGATGGACCTGGAGGGTAGTATGCTTAGCGAAATGAGTCAGACAGAGAAAGACAGATACTCTATGTTATCACTTATATGTGGAATCTAAAAAAAAAAAAGAATGAATGTAACAAAACAGAAACAGACTCACAGATACAGAGAACAAACTAGTGGTTACCAGTGGGGAGAGGGAAGTGGGGGCAAGGGAAGGGTAAGGGATTAAGAGATACAAACTACTAGGTAAAAAATAAATAAGCTTGGGCTTCCCTGGTGTCACAGTGGTTGAGAGTCCACCTGCCGATGCAGGGGACACGGGTTCGTGCCCTGGTCTGGGAAGGTCCCCACATGCCGCGGAGCGGCTGGGCCCGTGAGCCATGGCAGCTGGGCCTGTGCGTCTGGAGCCTGTGCTCCGCAGCGGTGAGAGGCCCGTGTACCACCAGAAAAATAATAAATAAATAAATAAATAAGCTACAATGATATATTGTACAGCAGAGGAAGATAGAGCCATTATTTCATAATAATTTTAAATGTAGTATAATCTATAAAAATATCAAATCACTATGTTGTACACCTGAAACTAACATAGTATTGTAAATCAACTATATCTCATTAAAAAAACTAAATAAGTGCAGAGGCATTTGAATTGAAGGTGGTGCTCTGTTGTTTACATAGAAACGTGAATGAATCCCACTTAGAGGAACATAAAAGAAAATGTTTTTCCCATATTTTGTTTCCCACCCAGAAAGTGATTCTCAGGAGAGGGGAGGGGCTGTTTCAGTAATATTGGGGAAGAATAATGACTTGTGCTAAAATCAGGGTATTATAGATGGGATATACAGCCCTCCTGGGAGTGAACATTCTACAGCACAGCAGGCATAGCACATTTACAGTGCCTGGTATATCGTAGGTGCTCGGTAATCATTCTAAATGAGTGAAGATGGATTGAATTTACAGTTTTGTGGTGATTACAGCTGACTGTATAGCAACGCTGTTATTTATCAGAGACATTCTCGGAGATTAACTTGTTTGCTTCTTTGGTGTTTTGCAGTTTTGGAAAGTGTCAGGGGGAGAGCCAGGTGCTTCCTTTTCCAGGCATTTCAGTGGGAATCATTTTAATAATTCCTGTGAACACGTTCAGGAATAGATCATAGCTGTGCTCAGACCTCCTTTCCTTCCTGCCAGCTTTAATTACCTAACTGGTGCTCCCGGGAAGCCAGCCTCTTCCTTCCCCTCTCACCATGGCACGGCTTGGTTCCCTGGCTGCGGATCCCAAATATCTTTTCATCCACACCAGTGGCTTTCTGACTCTTTCCAACTCCAGACTCCGAGGCTGGACCCTGAACACTTTGGCTCTGGGTTGCACTGCATGCCACTTCTCAGCCCTTTCCAGACCTTTCTCATTCATTCTCTGTCTTTTAGGGTTTCTGTCTAGTCCTAAGACCTGATATCAGAGACAGTGGAGCCACTTCTGAATTCACTCTGCTCCGCTGGTGCATTGTTCCATTGATGCCCCCCGATGTTCACACTTCTCTGTGTCCACGCCCTGGGGTATTTCCTACCACCCTGCCCCTGAGCTTGGCCATGCAGCTTTTCAGCCAGTGGGATAACAGCAAATACGACGGCTCCCAGGTTAGAATCTGCCTTTGGACTCACCTTCCTATGTCCACATCTCTGAGTCACCCACTCCGATCAGCCCTCACTTTTGCACCATCTTGAGTACCTGTCTGGACCCGTGTTTCCCAACTTCATCTGGTCTGGCCCATCCAGCGGTTGCCCTGGCTTTGGTTCAGCCTTCGTCAGATGCTGCAGACAATTCCTAATAGCAGAGCCCCTGCCCTGTGCGACGGGGGGTGCTTCCGGGAAAGAATCCATAGACCGGTTAGGGAGAAATAGCTTGAGAGGCAGAGATGCCTCGACTCTCAGAACACTGAGAGGATGGTCTAGTGATGAGCAGGTTAAGAGATCAAGAGCAGAAGCAGGTGTTGGGGGAGGCACGTGACCTATGCACCACAGGTCTTGGAGTGAGAACAGCCAGCCTGCTGTTGAATCCAGCCCCGAACACTGATGGACTCACAGATCCAGAAAGGGCAGGCTTGGGAGAGGTATGACCGTCACTGGAGACAGACTGCGGCATCCAGGATCACCAGACGTTAAGACCTCTTGCATAGTCAAGCAGCATACATTGGGTCAAACCCTCACAAGTCCTGAAATTTTGTAGCACAGGGGAAGCAAGTTTTCCCAGTGTCAAGCACCAACTACTGAGTTAATGCTGCTTAATGTTAATTAAACATATTAATGTAGTTCAACTGTAAGGGAATCTGTATAGCTTCTCAGATATTCCTCAAAAGGGCTGAGAGAGGAGAAATTGCCAACTCAGAAAATGTTCACGAAGGTAATTACATAACGGCAGAAATCCAGGCAAGATGTACAGACACGGGTGTGTCATAAGCAACTTAAAAAAATCTGCATTCATTGCGTTCCATTTTATTTAGCTTCACCCCTATATTTGTGGGTGACACACGGACAAACACCAATCAAATTTTTGGAGTAAATGGATTTGCATTTGAGTATCAGCAATGCCATTTCGCAGCGTGTGGCATTGAAGCAGCTACTTCAGCATTTGAAGCTCGGTTTTCTCAGCAAGTGAGAAGAAAAGTTATCTCATAGAGTGAGCCTGAGGATTGAAGTAGGTTAAAAAACAAAAACATTAAAAAGCAGCAAGTACAGGGTCTGGTACAGTCGGAGAACCAGCTGTAATGTGTTACCTGTATTATCCTGAGCATTTTAAAACAGCTGGTCATTTCCCCATAATTTGCAGAAGATCATAAAAGGAAAGCAGAATTCTGACCTACCTGCCGGCTGTGAACCACGCCTCACCCCAGATGTCTATTTGTATGACCACCGTATGGGTTCTTTCTTGCTCATTTCTCTTGAGAATGAGAACTGATATAATCAAATATCCTCATCTGTGAGAGAGCTGAGTGAAGGCAGCTCCGAGATGAATGGCTGAAGAGCATGAAGAATAAGGATGTTAACATATACGTATATGAAGAATGCTTTAAAATCGCTTTCAGAACAAAGGAGAGAGAGAAAAAAAAATTGTACAACACGCTGACTCTTTTGTAGCAGAATCATACCCGGGGTTGATGCTATTCATAATTATATGGTGGTGATGTGTTTATACCAAGTGTTTAAGAAACTTGCCAGATTGATGAAAAATGCATAGGTATGCAGTTTAGTCTGATGCCAGACATGAGATGGGGGAAGAAAGAACCAATTTGGAAAGAGAGGGAGATGGAAGGACCAGTAGGAGGCTTATGGGATAGTGAGGTGAGGAAGGAAAAAAGATTTTGTTATTAAGACCACACACATAACACCAGCAAGATTTTCATTTGGCTCTCCCTGATCGTGTATTCCTAAGATCATGATAAGCTCTAAGTTTCAAGATGGATCCAGGGACATACTGAAAGCAGCACCGTATGAATGGGAAAGAGCACAAGGTTTGAACCTGTGCTGTCCTGATTCCAATTCCAACTCGGTCAGTGGCCGGTGTTAGGACTCTGGGGGGTTACTTGCCTCCCCTGACCCCAGTTTCCTTGTCTTTGTAATATTGGCCCTAATTATATTAGTGAAACCAAATGAAAGTTGAGTCAGAATTCTCAAAACAAGCTTGGGCTGGAAGCTGAAACAGCAGAACTAAAATCCAGACAGAGGCCTTTAAGGACCCAGGAATCCATAGAGAATTTCGAGGTCAAATCCAACCAAGGGTTGACCTGGAAGGCAGACACAGAAACTCTGAAAAGCGTGGGAAAGGACTTGTGTTTAATTCAGACTTGCACGTTACAACACGACTACCTCTTGTGCTCTCTTTCAGAGCTTATGTATGTGTGCATACAGTGAAAAACCGAGGCGTGCCCTTAGCTAGCTCTTTGAACTGTACAAAATAGTGAACAGAACATTCTTTCTGACCCTATCTTATCCCAGACTCCTGTGTCACACCCAAATCCATCACCATTAGCAATTGCTCACATACTTTTCCAGAGGTTTAAAATCATGTACAAGAAGAGACACATGGAGATGTAGGTGAGATGTAGATACAGATGTATGTGTAGATAGAGGTATAGGTGCAGATACAGGTGCAGATGTCGGTGTAGCTGTAAATATAGATGAGATAGATGCATGTGTAGCTATAAATGCAGTTCAGATATAGCTGCAGATGTAAATGTAGTTGTAGATGTAGGTGATCAAAGGATGTATGTGTCGTCGTGGGTATAGATGTGGAGGGAGATATAGGTGTCGATGTAGATATAGTTGTATATGTAGATATGGGTGCACCTGTAGATGAGATGTAACTGTAAGTATAGATGTAGCTGTAGGTTTAAGTGTGCATATAGGTGTAGCCATAGCTGTAGGTGTAGGTTTAAGTGTAGATATTTCACCATAACCCCCCTCTTCTGCATGCAGTGGGTAGTACACTGTTCTCACTTTTCCACACCTTTCTCTCTCACTCTGATCTTGGAGTTGGTTCCGAAGCACTCCAAAGAGATGGACTTACACTTTGTAAGTACTCACAGTTCTCCACTGTGTACATGAACTCTCACTAATTGTTTTCAGTCCCCTACTGCAGAACATTTCAGTTACATCTCTTTTTGCTTTTATAAACAAGGTCACAATATTTTTTTTTGTACTTGTATTTTTGGAGTATGTGTCTGTTAACAAATTCAATGAAGTAAAATTTTTGTGTCCCAATAGCACTTTTAAAAGCATTTAAAACTTTTATAGATATTACCAAAATATAAGGCCGCAAGTCCCAGGTAAATGACTGAATTAGCTTGGAAAGCACAGTACTCCAACTCTGGCACCTGACAGGAGTCACTGCAAATAAGTCTAGATCACCTCTTTTGTGTCAAGCTTTATCAACGAGTTAATGCTTAATTACCAGAGAGCCATCGGACCACAATCATCATTGAGCTATATATTATTTCTGTGTCTTTAAAGAGTACTCCATTATTCTCAGTCCTTTAATATATTAGCTCTGTCTACATCACATTTTAGAGATTTATAATTGAAAAATAATGTTAGTTTAATCTCAGATGCAACTCTCTTTGAAAAGTACAAATATTGAATAATGGAAGTGTTAATTATATGTGGTAAACGTTGACAGAAATAACCACCTAGGTAAATATACATTTTTCACTAATTCTTAAAATATGTCAGTGATACGGGGATTGAATACGGGTCTTATACAAAATAAAACTCCTTTCTAAATATTATTGTGGATCCAAATGCCTTTCACTATTAGGATATAGCTTGTGGATTTTAGGTTGAAATAAATATAAAATAAAGCAGTAGGAAACTCTTTAGGGAATGATGTAACCTCTTTCCTTTGATCAGAGGAAGCTAGGACAGCCGTGAAGTGTGCCTCACTTGTTTGAATTCATGCTGTGTAACTTCAGGTCTCCCTGGTTGAATGCCTATTTACATTGTAAGAAAATGTGTTTTTGAAAATGTGTTTTTATTTTTAAATTATTTTTAAATTTTTTAAAAAATTTATTTTATTTAATTTATTTATTTTTGGATGCGTTGGGTCTTCATTGCTGTGCACGAGCTTTCTCTAGTTGCGGTGAACGGGGGCTATTCCTCTTGTGGCGCGTGGGCTTCTCGCTGCAGTGGCTTCTCTTGTTGTGGAGCATGGGCTCTAGGCGGGTGGGCTTCAGTAGTTGCAGCACGCGGGCTCAGTAGTTGTGGCTCACGGGCTCTAGAGCGCAGGCTCAGTAGTTACGGCACACGGGCTTAGTTGCTCCGCGGCATGTGGGATCTTCCCGGACCAGGACTCGAACCCGTGTCCCCTGCATTGGCAGGTGGATTCTTAACCACTGTGCCACCAGGGAAGCCCGAAAATGTGCTTTTAAATTTATCTCTTACTTTGAGATGTTCATTGTAAGAGAGGAGATGGCTCCAGAAGGCAGTGGTTCTCCAAGTGTGGTCCCACAGGTAGCAGCATCACCAACATCGGCATCGCCCGGGAACTTGTTAGAGATGCAGATTCTCAGTCCCTGCTCCAGACATGATGAATCTGAAGTTCTGGGGTGGGGTCCAGCAATCTGTGGTTTCAGCAGACCTCCAGGTCATTGTCATCGTATTAAAGTTTAAGAGCCAGTGCTCTAAAGCCTCCACAGAAAGATTGGGGCAGAGGTTGGTCTCTTGCCTCCAAACTCAGAGCTCCTCAAACAAAGCCCTTGGAGATGCTGAGAGTGATCAGGGATGGGTATTCACACCTAGGGAGTCACTTCTGCCTTATCTGCTGTCACATCTTATGATGATTGTGTTCCTCATCCGTGGACCATTCTTAGATTTTCTCTCTTCCATCCTCCAAATTTGAGAAGATGAAGCAGGAAAAAAAAATATGCCCATACTGCAAGTATATACCATGATTATGTATATTTTATTCAATCAGAAGTATCTGCTTTTTCATTCTGTTATTAAAAAGGGCATTTTATCCCCTACACGTTTTTATGCGGGTGGTTTGGTGTTGGCCAAACGTTAAAAATGACTCCCTAGCAACAGTGGCAACTTTCTAGCTGTATTTACAGATTGCCTCTGACATAAATGTTCCCAGACACTGTACGTTAATGCTCTAAAATATAAATTCAAACAAGGTATTTGGACATCCGTTAGAGCCGGTTTATCCACAAAAGCGAATGGCACAAAAGCAGATGGCAACGGGGGGATTTCTTCAGCTCACTCGGACATACCAGGCAGAAGAGGGCTGTGAAACAGAGATACTTCTGCCTCAGACAGGAATACCTTATGTACTTCCTGACATAGGAATGCGGAGGTGGAGAAAAGGGAATAGAACCACGCACAGCTGGTCATGCCATTTCTTCGCACGAGCTCCTCAAAGGCTGCCACAGCATATAAAATGCAAGCCCCTCTCCTGACATACGAGGTTCTCCGGTGTCTCAGGGATGCTTTTCTCTCTGTCCTAAAGCACTTCCACACCCGCCTCTCTGAGTTGTCTGTCAGTTACTGGAGAGACACCTACTCTCATGCTGTCCTCTTTGGAATGGCCTTCTTGCCTTGTCAGGGGAATGAATTACATCACTCACCCTGTGACATGAGATAAGGGGTCCCCCGGCTTTCCCCAAACTAGCCAGCGTAGCCAAGCCCAGTGGTCCCACCAGCAGCCTGACGTGCCCCCTACCAAACTGAAGTAGGTTCTTTTCTTGTTTGTTTCTCTCTAATTTTTATTTTTTTTAACTTTCTTGGTTGCACCAAATGGCATGTGGGATTTTAGTTCCCGACCAGGGATAGAACCCATGGCCCTTGCATTGGAAGCATGGAGTCTTAACCACTGGACCGCCAGGGAAGTCCCCGTTTCTCTCTAATTTAATATGAAAGCTTTTGGCAGAAGGTCATGTCTTGATTATCCTTGAGTTCCCAGAACCTCCAGCAGACGTATGATGTAGCAAGAGCCCAAAAACGTGTTTGTTGTATCTAGAAGTAGTTTCTTGAGTGTGGGATGTGGAAAATACACACAGAAGTCAGAGCTAATACTTTATTACTACTCTCACGATGATTTCTCCAGCTGTTTCACTGCTGAGGTCCTACACCACACCATCAGTAGAATGGGGATTAGGGCCAAAAAGTTATTCAACCAGAAAAAACACATTTTTTTTCTCATTAATGGATCCAATCCATTTGGAAGCTCGTTAGCGAAATTAGGAGACATGATACCCAATGCAGAAAGCTCAGTTTGTTGGGTTAGTTCACTGAGGATTTCATGGCGGAGTGGGGAACCATACGAGGGGCCGGAGGCCAGCAAGGAATTGTCCGGGAGCCAATTCACGAAAGAGCCCTGGGATCAATGGGACTGGGGAAGCATTTTATTTTCATTCCATTCAAGTAAATTCCACAAAGGTGTGTCGAGATTTAAATGCTTAAAATAAAGGATTGATAAGCACGCGCACACACACACACACACACACACACACACACACACACACACACACACGTTCTACACAAGTTTGTACCCATCACATCTCACTGCACCAGTGCAGAGTACCTGTGGTTTACATTAACGACACGATGAACAAATGACAAATACCCTCCCGCTATGGACATCGCGTGCGTGCCTCGAAGCCCACATCCTCGCCTCACACGCGCGTTCACATGTGCACACCCCAAACTACAAGCATGACTTACAGACACACACCACACCAGCATTCCTGCTTGCGTTATACACAGAACTTTCCCACATTACTCTTATCATGTGTGTACACTCATATATAAAAACACAATAAATGAACATTTACATACCACAAAGTGAGAGGGACCCTCACACTTTCATCATAACCCCATATCTCACACAATTCATATTCCTTCCCTTGTTTCCCGTGTTCCATCCCCCACACAGCCAGTCCCCCATCCCTCACATGCTGTACAGCCTGTGCTCACCTCTCGTTCCTCAGTTGTGACACACACACATAGCCACATTTACACTAGTGAGCACACACATACGCTTGTTCACCCACGAGGACGCTGCTGGCATGTTAACTACATTGAAGAGAAGCCCTCTGACACTATAACAAGCAAGGTTTGACAACAATGAGACCAGGTGTGTGGAAGAGCCACACCTGTCTGACTGAAGCTTTGCTGCCGCTAGAAGCTCCTAGAAACACAAAGAGAACCTAGTGCAATAGGCATCTTTGTTGCCATCAAAATTGTCACTGCCCCTTTGTCGTGTGTTCTAACTCACTGAACGTGTTCAAACACGTTGTTGCGTTCAATCTTTGTCACGCGTGTTCAGGAGGGAACACTGAGCGTCTGAGGAAAGAGGTGACTTATAATGTGACCCCATCCAGAGGGGCCAGAGTCAGGGGCAAAGGTGACTACCTGCTTCCTTGTTCCAAAGACCAGTGATTGTCAACTGGGGAAGACAGGCCGTCTGCGCCCCTGGGTGACGTTCGTCTGGGGACGTTTTTGGTTGTCAAAACTTTGAGGGTATCGTGACTGGCATTGGGGTATTAGGTGTCAGAGGTGCCCTTGAGAGCTTGTAACGCCCAGGACAGCTGCCTTCCTCAAAGAGTCGTCGGACCCCAGATGTCAATAGTGCAGAGACTGAGAAACCCTGGGCTTGACCCAGGGGGCTTCCTGACGGCTGTGTGCAGGCACCGGAAGGGAGACAGTTTGCTCTTAGTGCGTCATCTGGACACAACACCCCGGCTGAGGGGAAAGGCCAGGGGTGTGGTAGACACAGAAATGGCTTCTCTCTGCTGACATTATTTCTACATATGCCCTCCAGAGCCATCCTTTTAAGAAAGGGCATCTTTATTAAAACAGAAGGGCCGAAACCTTCCGAATATGGGCTGTTGTTGAGCTGAAGTATGACTGTCCTTCCTCTTAAAGTGCCACACCTTCCCTTCAGTAGCAATTACAAGAGAAACCAGGAAGAACAAATACGAGTTTCTCCTGGCGTGACGTAAATCAGCTGGACAGGCCCTTGTGGAGCTGAAACACATCCATGAGGGTCTCCCGTTAAATCACTTAGCCAGCAAGAGGGAGGGCAGAGGGGGCCGGCTGAGTTGCCAGCAGCCTTCCTAACAAAAGAGCCCGCCATTCTGGAGTCCAAATCCTCCCCTCGTCCTTGTTTCTCTGGGCACAGAAACTCCTGGGAGTCAGGGGAAATGAATCATTTCATAGGAGAAGAAAACCAGAAGCCAGCTGTCGTTTGATTCATTAGAAGGTCTCTGAACAACAAGAGTTGTTGTCAGGCTCATACTTGAGCCCAGATCCTTCTGTGGTTTGCCGTGAAGATGGTAGGGGTCCTCCTTGTCAGAAGATAAGTAGTTTGTTTGTGTGTTTCTTTCTGGAAACAGAAATTATTATTTGCTTCAGACCATCCCCATACTTTCCTGTGGGCCTTCTGCTGGTTGAGGAATCTCAACAGGCATGATTTAATAACACCTTAAGATCCCCATAGCAGTATCCTGTTCACAGAGAGCGTCCAAGCTGATCTCACAGCAATCCAATAAGGTGGGTGACATGGTTATTATTATTCCTACTTAATAGACGATGAAATGAACTGAGGCTGTGAGATATCAAGTGACTTGACCTCAGCTACTCAAAGTGACAGACAAAGGATTAGAATGTAGAGATGTTAAGGTTTTGAGAAGAGCTAATTTCTTACATTCATAGCACGAAATCAGAGGTTCTCAGGGTTACTTGCAGACTGGAAATAGAAGAGGGCCTAAAAAAATGCTCACGCCTGGGTCCTCCCCTCAGACATTCTGATAAAACCAATGGGGTTAGAGCACGAGTATGAGGGCTTGTGGAAGCTCTCTAGATGATTCTAATGTTCAACCAAATGTGAGAACCACTGAACTAGGTATTTAGTACATTGCAGGTTGGGAAAAGGGACTCTGGGCCTCCAGGGATCATTACAGTAGAACAGCCAAGACTCGAGCCCAAAGACGTCTTACTTCAAGTTCATGCTCTTTCCATCTGCTCACGAATAATCTCCAGCACCTTTAGGGCACCCAGCGATTTGCACAGGCCTTTCATGGCCAGCATCGCTCCAATTCTCATGAGCACTGTGAATTAGGAGTGAGGTGAGCATTGCTTTTGCCATGTTACTGATAAGGAAGTTTCAGCATTTTTAATTTTCATGTAGAGTTACTGACTTTAACTCCTATTCTTGCCATTCATCGCTCATGAACTTTAAACCCCAGGCTGCTAGCTACACAATGCTCTGAGATCTGGCCACGAGCACAATAAAACTACCGTCTGATCCCCATGGGTTTGGGAGGGGTGGGAGAAGATGCAGCTGGTTTTGTTTTTGTCGTTTGTCTGCCCTGTGTCCCATGCCACTGC
This sequence comes from Stenella coeruleoalba, assembly GCF_951394435.1. Taxonomy (NCBI): domain Eukaryota; kingdom Metazoa; phylum Chordata; class Mammalia; order Artiodactyla; family Delphinidae; genus Stenella; species Stenella coeruleoalba. The sequence continues at coordinate 5,638,723 of NC_137163.1, read as the reverse complement.
TCTCTCCTAAAGTGACCCAACAGGAACACTGATCTAATTTGAGAAGGCAGTGGATGAAGGCATGTCTGTGGTCAACCAAAGTGAAGGGCTTCTTTTTGTAAATTTTATATTGGAGTCTAGTTGATGAACAGTGTTGTGTTAGTTTCAGGTGTACAGCAGACTGATTCAGTTACGCATATACATGTACCTATTCTTTTACAAATTCTTTTCCCATTTAGGTTATTACAGACTATTGAGTAGAGTTCCCTGTGCTATACAGTAGGTCCTTTTTGGTTATCTATTTTAAATATAGTAGTGTGTACACGTCAATCCCAAACTCCCAATTTATTCCTCCCCTCTCACCTTTCCCCTTTGGTAACCATACATTTTTTTTTTAGTCTGTGAGTCTGTTTCTGTTTTGTAAATAAGTTCATTTGTATCATTTTTTTAGACTCTGCATATAAGTGGTATCATGATATTTGTCTTTCTCTGTCTGACTTACTTTACTTAGTATGATCATCTCCAGGTCTATCCATGTTGTTGAAAATGGCATTATTTCATTAGATTTTAAATGGCTGAGTAATATTCCATTACATATATGTACCACATCTTCCTTATCCATTCCTCTGTTGATGGACACTTAGGTTGCTTCCATGTCTTGGCTATTGTAAACAGCGCTCAGTGAACACTGGGTGCGTGTAGAAGGTGATGGGCTTCTCAAGTAAGAAGGAGAAGCAGCCAAGCTGGTTATGCAATTTACAGTAAGAGTGACAGGTAGACCTTGAGTGATGGAGCTGCCTTCTAGGTTAGAATGTCTTTGCTTTCCAGATCCAGAGGGAGCCCATGAAGGATGGAAGTCATGGGCTGGTGAAATTATGCATTTCTGTGGACCAACACATTCTACTAGTTGACTGACTTGCTCCACATCTTTCTTTCTTAGAAACCCAGTGTGTCTTCATTTGAGCTTGGATGGAGCTTGGGGACTTGGGATTAACATGGCGGTCATTGACTCCTTCTGAATCCTTGGACTTACCTTCCATGTTTGTATCCTCAGGACCTACAGAATTCCTGATGATATCAGGGGCTCAGTGCATGCTTCTGAGTGAATGAATTCCAGGACAGCCTGAGCACATACTGGGCATTTTCTTTTTTTTTTTTTTTTTTTTTTGTGGTACGCGGGCCTCTCACTGCCGTGGCCTCTCCCGTTGCGGAGCACAGGCTCCGGACGCGCAGGCCCAGCGGCCATGGTTCACGGGCCCAGCCGCTCCGTGGCATGTAGGATCTTCCCGGACCGGGGCACGAACCCGTGTCCCCTGCATTGGCAGGCGGACTCTCAACCACTGCGCCACCAGGGGCGCCCTGGGCATTTTCTTAAAAAACAAAGTTGGGATAAACTTTCTGTTGTTTTCTTTGATTGGCCCAAATGTAGCTGTAGCAATCAAGTACCTTGTATAGTGTGTTTTACTTTTTAAGGGACTAAGAACAGTGCCTGGGCTACTGAAGGAAAGCCATCACTGTTGTCATAGCAAAGGGACCTTGGGCAGTTGTGACACATCTGTCTTCAATTAGACAGAATTTTCCTAAGCAGGGTCATCTCAGAAAGATGGATCAAAGGGTCAGGAGATCAAAGGGTCACTGTAGCTGCATTTCTATTTCATAAAGCTAAAGACTGCAGAAAAGGGGCTTTTAGATTAAGCAGCAATAATTAAAATGTATGTCTGGCTGGATCCAAGCCCCAGCACTGCTGTACGTGTCACTTCATGGATATGGCATTAGGCCATGTCTACTCATTGAGTTGGAAATGATCAGAGTGATTTTTCTTTAAAAAAATATCTTATTACTTCATTGTTTATGATCCCTCAGTGATTTATAAATGATCCAGGATTAAGTTAAGGGATCTTCGAGATCTCATAGAACACCTATCTGCCTTCTCCAGTTTTAGCATCCTCTGCCCCGGGCTGCCTTCACGCAGTTCCCTGCAGGGTTACACATGCTCTTGCCTGCACAACGCTTGCACTTTCAACTGTTCCTATGTCCTTAAAGGTGAAATAACAGCAACAAATGTTTGCTAATACTTAATATGGACCGGTTCCTCTTGTAAGCTCCTAACATGCATTTATTCATTTAATCCTCACAATAACCTCACAATATGTATAATTGCACACACTTTAGAGCAGAGGAAACTGAAACAAAGGATGGATAAAGTGACATATTCAGGAGATGAACCTTCCAGTCCAGCTCCAGAACCCACATTTAACAAGCAGACTTTGCTGCTTCTCAAAGAAGAGAGAAAAGAGCAGCTGGTTCCTGCTCTCCAGTTCACACTTTGTGATTGCATGCCATTCAGATGCAATTAACATGTTCTGGGCACAAACACGTTCTCATGTGTTGCTCGTCCAAGATGCTGGGAGATAAGCATTATCTCCATTTTTCCCACTTCTCAGATCAGGAAACCATGGCTTAAGAGAGGCTCAGTGACTTTTAAGTGCTATTTGGGCCACAGAGCTATGATTCCGGGTCTATGTGATCGTAAAAGAAGTTCTTGTAAATAGTAGTTACGCTAGAAATACATGACAGATTTAATTTAGTTTGTGCAGATAAATTCTATTTACTTATACTCCCAACCCTAAAATGAACATTAAACACATGTATTGAGTGCCTCCTCTAGGAGAGCTTAGTAAATCACAATCTTGCCTACAAGGCAGGGAGGACGGTCACGAGGAGAGACCCTTGTAGTATCGGTGGTTGACGTCACTACAGGTGTAAGCACAGGGCATAATGCAAGCATGAGGGAGAGGCGTCCAGTCTGTGGCATCAGGGATCTTCCTGAAGTGGGTAATAATTTAGTTGAGTTTCAGAGAAACAGTTGAAGATTCCAGGCAGGAAGTAGGACGTTTCAAGAAAAGGAATAGCATGGAGCAAAGTGATTCAGTTACACATATACATGTATCCTTTCTTTTTCAGATTCTTTTCCCATATCGGTTATTACAGAATATCGAGTAGAGTTCCCTGTGCTATATGGCAGGTCCTTGTTGATGATCTGTTTTATATACAGTAGTGTGTATCTGTTAATCCCAAACTCATCATTTATTCCTCCCCCCACCTTTCCCCTTTGGTAACCATAAGTCTGTTTTCTATGTCTGTGAGTCTGTTTCTGTTTTGTAAATAAGTTCACTTGTAGCATTTTTTTTTCCATTCCACCTGTGAGTGATGTCATATGATATTTGTCTTTCTCTGACTTACTTCACTTAATATCATCTCTAGGTCCATCCATGTTGCCGCAAATGGCATTATTTCACCCTTTTTTATGGCTGAGTAATATGAAAAAAATAAAATGGAAAAAAAAAAGAAGAGGAAGAGCGTGAACAAGGCTCAGAGGTGAAGAACAGAATGGAGAGCCTTCTGATTAAATATGGGACAATTAACTCACATGCCCACTTACAATCCCTCCCCCATACCCACTAAAATTATAGAGAGATGGATACTTCAAAAGATGTAAACCCGGGACTTCCCTGGTGGCTCAGTGGTTAAGAATCCACCTGCCAATGCAGGGGACACAGGTTCGAGCCCTGGTCTGGGAAGATCCCACATGCTGCGGAGCAACTAAGCCCATGCGCCACAACTACTGAGCCTGTGCACCACAACTGCTGAAGCCCGCATGCCTAGAGCCCGTGCTCTGCAGCAAGAGAAGCCACCACAATGAAAAGCCTGCGCACCACAACGAAGAGTAGCCCCTGCTCGCCACAACTAGAGAAAGCATGCGTGCAGCAACGAAGGCCCAATACAAAAAAACAAAAACAAAAGTAAACAAACAAAAAACAAAAAGATGTAAACCCACATGAATAGAATATCAGGAGAGGAAACATAAATAACACTTTGTAGGTTGAAAGAAAATGGATGGGGGACAATTTTTTAGTAGAACTGTCAAAATAACAATCGTAAGCCAGAAGTTGGGAGAGCTGTGAACTCTCCAGCTGATGTAAAATCTTCCAAAAAAAAAAAATCTTCAGAATACACAGTGTCAGGCACCTCTGTTGAAATTTCTTTTATGAAGCTATCGAATCCCCATATTGTCTCACACCAGCTCCAAGGGAAAACTGCCTCCCTGTCACCTGACAATAAAGACTGAAGGTTTATCCCCCAGGGAAGCTTATCCTCTGACTCTGGGAGAGAGGGTCCTAGGACTAGGGGCGAACCATGGGAGGACAGGAAAAGTGAGTAAATATTTGCACACAGGGGGTTGAAACCGTGGGCCTTTTCCAATCTTTAGTTCCTGAAATCATAGCAGCCAGGACTTCAGCCTCCAGGCAGTAGATGGCAGGATTCTTTTCTGGGAAATTTGACCACTTTAGACAGAAAGACGTAAAATCAGTGAGATTGGGCAAATTGCCCAAGTAAGCAGCTAAAAGGGGTGGAAGTCGTTGTCTCTGAGAGGGTGAGAAAGGGGGTACGTTGGACACCTCTTTGTTACTCTTTATAATCTTCTGAGGAATAAGGTTGGAGACAGGAAGGGCAATCAGAGAGCATCCACAGTGGTCCGGGGAGAGATGATGAAAGTCTTGACAAGGGCAGAGGACCAGTGATGGAGAGGAAGAGGCTGACTCAGAACCACCTAGAGGAGACACTGTGAGTGACTGTCAACAACTGAGGGGCGGGAGAAAACAAGAATGATCCCCAGTGTCTCATAGGGGAGACCAAGTGTTGCTCCCAGCAGAGATGGAGATCTGGAGAGACTAAAGGAAACAGTGGGGGAGTGATGAGTTAAATTTTGGACTGTTGCATTGCTTCTGGAAACAAGCATTGAATTTCCAGAGCAAGACCCAAAGCAATCTCTTTATCCTGTAGCACTGATCAAGGAAGTGCAGAGGTGACACGGACAACATCAGCCTGAGTTCTTGAGTGGAAAAAAAGCCCTGCCGACCCAAGCTGGATGTGTTGTGAATGAAATCTTACCTTCGTTGTGTCAAGTTGCAGAGCCTGGGGCGCCATGATCTCAGCCTATGCTAACTGCTAACCAAAGAAAAAAATGAAATATAAACACTCCTCCCCAGACTCCTGAGATCATTGGTTTTATGATCCAATCCAAGTGTTTTCACTTCTCTGTGACTCAGTGATTTCACTTGTGAAATGGACCTACTACTTACGTCATCACTTTGGTTTGAGGTTGAAATTAGTTACTATGTAGAAAGCATTTAGAACAGTGCCTGGAGCACATTTAGTGTTTATTATTCTTTTGGTAATAATTATTACCATTATTAATATTATTCGTGTTGTGATATGATGATAGGAACAAATGTAAGGCCATCTTAAGCAGAGTAGAGTGGAAACCATGCAGTGTAGAGGGGAGACCACTGAGCTTTCAGGTTGGTGAACCAGACTCTGGTCCAGTTCTATGACTGGCTTTGGGGGGAATAGTAATCCCAGGCTGGGCAAGAAGCCAACCTCTCCCTTCATCTGAAAGTGAGGCGTTCGTCCTGACGTCTTTTGCAAGATCCCAGTGAATACTTCCCTGTGGCCAGCGTGGGATGCTGTCGAAGGGCTAGATGAGAGGAGCAGGTGGAGGGTACCTGTCACCATGCGCCATTCTAGGCTGGGATGGTGGGTGGGGAGACATGCCTCACTCGAGACAGAGTGTGGTGTAGGTGCCCCATCCGTGTTTGGGGACAAAAGGCCGGAGGCTCTGTATTCATGCTAAGGTGTCGCATTTTTGTGTTGCTCTGAAGTGCTGTGGTTCTAGACACCTTCTCTCCCAGCTCTTTTCAATCATGCACAAAGGTGAGGGCGCAGAGAGGGAGTGCAGTGAGAGAGGGATTTGTAACTTCTTAAAATTTGACTGTCTGTCCCTTTAACTATTTTTCTTTTATTTAAAAAAGAGATGAGGCTCGTGATATTTTACGTCAGATGTTCCCTGTATGATCTGGGGGCCTTTCCAGGCCGCAGTGAACAATCGTGAGCAACAAAGGAGGCAGTTACGGCCCTCGCCGTGTCACATGCATTTACGCTGTGATCTATCAGTGTCGGCCGACCTGAAGTCCGCTTCTCCTCATTCTCTACCCACAAGCAAAGGTTCCATGAGCAGTTCCGAGCCACTTCTCCTACTGCCAGGTTTTATGTCCCAGTATCGTTCATGCGTCACTCATACCTGGCACCGGTCCTAGAAGGATTTAAGTTGGGAAGCCAAAACAAAACAACAGTTCTAAAAGCAGCATCCCAGACAGCTCCAAGACTACTAAAACTTGGAGGACTGCTTTTGAACACTTCTGTTACTGACCAGGGTTCTTGGCCTCCTTAATCAATAGAAATTGATAAGATGCCAGACAAGAAATTCAGGCAAGGCTTTACTGGGGCTCCTGCTGCAGCATGAGGGAGCGAAAGCAAGTTAACACGTTCCCTTGCTCGCTCCCCGAGGCGGGGGCAAGCTGGCTCCTGATAGGGGGTGAGGGTAGGGACGGGTCCAGAGGTTAGGCCAGAGGGGTAGCTTAGGTGGTTTGCCCACCCCTTTGGTGGTGGTGTGTGCAGGGGGCATGTGCAGTGCCCTGCTTTTGCTCCCAGCTCTCCGGAAGTGGCAGTTGGGTTTTTGGTCTTTTCCTATCTTGTCCGTAATTTGCCCCACCTGCGTGTGCATGCACACAGCTCTTTTTAGTCCCTTATAGTTTCTTTGTATTTTGTTGCTGGAGGAGTCATTTATCCAGGTGCGAGCCCTGCAGCAGAGGGTCCCAGGTCCCATCCCACTCTGTCTCACTTTGTGCTGGACTCTATGCTCAGCAGATGATGAACAGCATCACATCGATTCCTCCGGCATCCATGGGCCATAAATACCATGCATCCCGCTTTTATGTACCAAGAAACTGAGGCTCAAAGAGACATGTTGATGTACTCAACTTCGCCTGTCTTGGATTCAGCTCTGAGTCCATTAACTGCTCTTAACCTCTGTTCCGTCTACACTGGATCACATTCTATGGACATGGGCTTGACTTTGGGCAACTTACATGACTATTCCATGCCTCAGTTTCTTTGTCTTTCAGTAGCCATCTCAGAGTGTACAGTGAAGATTAAATAAGTTTTAATAACATATAAGATATTTGACACATATAAATACTCAGTAAGCAGCTTTTATCTCTGTTCTTTCTCACCTTCCCCCGCAGTGTCTTCCTTCTTTTCATCTGCATGTATGGAGCCCTTATCCATATAAGTCAGATTTCCCACACTACAAAGGCACCCTTTTTTCAGCTTTTGCCCTAGGACAGAGAAGCTCTTATTAGCCAGACATCTGAGCAACTCAGCCTCTTCCGCTTGAGAAGAAGCAGAATTGACTGCATTAAACCTAATGCACAGAACTAGCTTTTAGAAGTAGTATAGCATATCATGACGTTTGTCCAAACAGCCCTGTTGCAAGGCACACTGCAGAATCAGGTGACTGCCTATCTGTATTTCCTGCAGACAAATCTGTTACATACCTTGGGTGATTTTAGCAGCAGAATTAACTTTCAATTTGTTGACACTTTACCAAGGAGAAAAAGTAGAGAAAAATGAGACCTCAGAATTAAATTAGCTCCCGATACCGATATTCTAACCTTAATATCCAGCACACAGTGTCTACATACCCATGGAGCCAAGAGTTAATCAAATTCCTAATAATAAAATATTTTTCTTCAGGTTGAACGGATTACTCATCAGCAGATGAAACTGGTGGGAGAAATACCCAGTGTCTTCAAATACACACAGGAAAATAGACATGTATCAGCTGCCACTCTCCACTGGCTTTAGGAAATGCCCCGCTTTGGGGGAGCATGTTCTCCGCAGGCAAGGTCCTTTGTAGGTCTTGGTCTTTGAAGATGTAACGTGGTCCCTGCCCTCAAGGTTTCCATGGTATGTTCTAGACACCGACAAGAAAAGTTCCATCACTGAGTGTTCAAGCTGTAATAGGAGGTCAAGGGAATGAGGACATATGTATGTCCTGGACATGTAGGAAGTCTTCTCAGTGGAGGGGAAGATGCTGTGAGGAAGAAGAGACCAGTTCAGGCAGTGAGCAGTGTTAGCTAGCTCACTTTCCTAAAAACGAAAAGGGTGGAATGCAAAGGGTTTCCCCTTGGTATGAGGAGTCTCCTAGGCTGCCTCCACTCTTTGCCAAAACTGGGGAAAGGAACATTTTAACTCTTCTCATTGCTTAGGGCATTTTGGATAACCAAAGACTTTCCTTTATCAAAAATAAAAATCTCTACTTGCCATCCTGTGGTCTAATTGTCTAGTTTCCTTGGGACCTGCCCTTTTGTTCTGCAACATTGCTGTCTCCTTAAACCTCAAATCTCCAGAGTGGGACCATCCTAGACCTGGATGTTTCTGTATCAGGAGGCTTTTCCGCCCAAACTACTTCCTTGAGCCTGGCTCAGTAGCTGCTGTCTCCCTCCTTCTGGAATGATGACTAAGCTTTGAGGTTTTAAGCTCAACTGATATCCTGAGGTTCACCATCAACCATCTATTACGCTTTCCTCCAAAAAAATCCTACTTCCTGGACTCCAGGCCATCCAGACTCCAACCACGTTCATTCAAGTAAAGACTTTCTGCTTTCTGAGCTGACTTAATCCATAGTCTTGTCTTTCATGAACTTGCCTCCCCCATGCGTCCCACTCTGCCTGTCGTATTCTTTTATATTGCAAATTAGGTTATCAGTGCCTCTAGGAAACAAAAGAACTCGCCTACTGACTCTATGGACACTGATAATTTATTTATTTATTATTTTTTTTACCAGTGGAATATTACTTAGCCATTAAAAGAAACGAAATTGGGTCACTTGTAGAGACGTGGATGGACTGTCATACAGAGTGAAGTAAGTCAGAAGGAGAAAAACAAATATCGTATATTAATGCATGTATGTGGAATCTGAAAAAAAAATTGGTGTAGACAATCTTATTTACAAAGCAGAAATAGAGACACAGATGTAGAGAACAAACATATGGACACCAAGGGGCGAAAGGGTGGGGGGTGGGATGAATTGGGAGTTTGGGATTCACATATATACACTATTGATACTACGTATAAAATAGATAATTAATGAGAACCTACTGTATAGCACAGGGAAGTCTACTCAGTGCTCTGTGGTGACCTAAATGGGAAGGAAATCCAAAAAAGAGGGGATATATGTATATGTATAACTGATTCACTTTGCTGTACAGCAGAAACTAACACAACATTGTAAAGCAACTATACTCCAATAAAAATTTTTGAAAATAAAGTCAATATAGGAAGTTTAAAAAAATGGTAAGGGACTTCCCTGGTGGTGCAGTGGTTAAGAATCTGCCTGCCAATGCAGGGGACACAGGTTCGTGCCCTGGTCAGGGAAGATCCCACATGCTGCGGAGCAACTAAGCCTGTGTGCCACAACTACCTGTGCTCTAGAGCCCGTGAGCCACAACTACTGAAGCCCGCGCGCCTAGAGCCTGTGCTCTGCAACAAGAGAAGCCACCACAATGAGAAGCCCGCGCACTGCAACGAAGAGTAGACCCTGCTCGCCGCAGCTAGAGAAAGCCCACGCCCAGCAACAAAGACCCAATGCAGCCAAAAATAGATTTATATGTAATAATAATAATGATAAAAACATAATTTTTGACATTAGTCTGATTTCATCTCCCTCTCTGAGTCCCAGATCTTGACTTTGAAGGTCAAATTCATTCCTGCATTTGCACGTATAAGATGATTGTCCGTGAGCAAAAGGACTGGCCACATGGATGAACTGATCACATAAGAAGACTTTAATAAAATGACTAACTTCCACCAAAATATTTGAGGATTGTTTGGGAAATCCAATTACTCATCCTTCAGTTTGTGTCTCAATTCACTGGTCACACCTTTTAGTTTAAGATCGTCTCTACTGAGACCGTCACCCCATTCCCGTACCATCACATTTAGACTTTCTCAGGTAGCTCTTTGTAGAGGAAGAGGTGTACCATAGTCAATAATTCATATCCTGGAATATGGGAAATCATCAATTAACTATTGCCACATTCATTTTAGAGCTAAGAAATAGGTACCATGATAACACATTGCCCCAATGATGTCAGATTCTGAACTTCATAATAAGCCTTCTTATTCCAACTGTATCTGTTCGTAAAAATATAGGTTCAAAGCCACATATTTAAGCTCCTTGGAGGCAGATATAGTCTGAAATTCTTTATTTACATTTTTTTGAAAGTAATGAATGGGTATACTGTATCACATATGCTCCAAGGGGTCGGGGAGAGCACTCTGCCATTAAACACAGCAATATTTTTGACACAAACTTATGAATGTTGACACAAGTAGGATGAATAAAAATTATAAAGAGCCTAGCCTCTTGCTAGGCCAGATTATGTATTGCCACTAAGTGGGCTCAGGTCAGGTTAAATTGTTCCACTAAATAGTTTTACCAGAAGCTTCCGATTTCAGAAATGTAGCTATGGGATTTTGGACTGTATTATCGACATTGTCATTGCTAAAACAAGTTATGTTGTACTGAGCGCTTTACAGTTAACCTGTATTGTTCCATTGATTCCTCATGAGATGGTGGTGTTGCCGTAGTACTGAAGAGGATACTAAAGTTGAAAGGACGTACATGTCCTCATGCACATAATTATAGGCAGAGCCAAGATTTGAACTCTGGACGATTTGACTTCAAAGCCAGTAGTCTGGTCACTGTGCACTGAGCATAACCTACACTCTGTGAATCTCAATTTTGAGTGGTTCTCATTCCAGAGGATCTTTCGTCCTAGGCTAGAGCTCTTTCCTTAAGGTAAGAGGAGTATGGTTTTCTTTTCTGACAAAGAAATGGAAGTAAAAGTCTTCTTTAAATAATCACTATAGTACAACATTCACAAATAATGTCATTTACAACTGAAAATCGAACCACCAAAACCTCATTTAGTTGATGCCTTATCTGCCCAGCTCTTAGGATCTGCCAGTAATATTCCTTAATATTTAGATAACCTCTCCTGGCTACCATTTTGTTCATTCATTCATTCAACAATTATTTATTAAGTATCTAATATATGCCAGGAATCATTTGAGGCACTGGGGATGCAGCAGTAAGCAAAACAGACAAAATCCCTGCCTTCATGGAATTTATGGTGGAGGGAGAGATCACAATTAAAATAAATGTGCGTGTGTGATTAGATGTTGAGATGTGATAAAGACTGAAAGCAGGGAGGAGGGGCTGCAGAGGGGTTGTAACTGTAAGTCATGTATTCTTGGAAAGACTCACTGAAAACATAACATTTGGAGGAGAAGCAAGTGCGGAGCCCCTAAGTGTACTTGTAGACTTTGAGAAATAGTAAGAAGGCCAATGTGGCTGAACAAAATGAGAGGAAAAATGAGATACAGCCAGAGAGCTGAGGAAGGTAGCACCAATGCTGTAGGACCTGGTCAAATGTTGTGCTCCTTCTCTGAGTGAAATGGGAGCCTTTAGATGGTTTTGGGTAGAATGATATCGGCCTGCTGGGTTCAGAAGAGAGTAGAGGAGAATGAGGGCCGAATCAGAAAGGCAGTGGAGTGAATCTGTCCCGGCCCGCCTGCCTGACTCTTCATCCTGCAGGTGGAACATAGAGGGAGCTGGCTTTAAGTCTGGATCTTGAGTGAATGTTTCCTACCCAAGGCTCCCCCAGATATCCACAGCTGGGGAGATCAGATAAGTCAAAGCAACACAGGAGAGTTAGGATCTAAATTACCTAACTATGAATTATGATTTCATTCAGCATACCCCAAGTCTTGGTCCATAAACAGAACCAAACTTGGATTTCCAAGCCACCACTCAGAGTCAAGTTTGGATGAGATGAAAAGAGATCTTATGAAGACTTTACACTGTCAAAAAAAGAAAAAAAAAGCAAATTAGAAACTAAAGGAAAGTCTTCATTTTATAGATGAAAAAGGAAGAACCCTTAATATGCAAAGGATATGAATTAAGAGTTTACAGAAAAATGTTCTTAAACATGAAAAGATGTTTTAGCATCACTTACAATGAGACACATGGAAGTTAAAATTGTACTTACTATTTTTACTCACCATATTGTCAAAGATTGAAAAGGTAAGTTAATGTACTCTTTGGTAAAACTGTGGGGGAAACAGACCCTTTCACATATTACTTGTAGAAATGCAGAACCCCATACGAAGGGCAATGTCTATCAGAATTATAAATTCATATGCTTTTTGTTCCAGAAATTCTACTTCTGGGAATTTATCTTGTAGTGTTAATTAGTCATGTATAAGATGATTTAAGCATTGGATTATTAACTACAGCATTGTTATGCAGTACAACATTGTTGCACAACAATTAATCATGATACTTTCATGCAACCAAATTCGAAGTTGCTATAAAAGAGAATGAGAAAATGCTCATGTGGAAATACCTCTAAAATATAGTAGTACATTTGAGAAAGCAAGTTATGTAGCACGGTATCTTTTTGTGTAAAGATGAAGAAAATCAAGAATATATATTTTCATTTGCTTTTTATGCATAGGGATACTCTGTAAATATACATAAGAAACTATTAATTGAGGGTACTTGTTGGGGAGGTAGGATCAGGGAAGAAAGACTTTTCCCTGTAATACTTTCATATGTTCGATTTTGAACAAACGTAATAGATGACTTATTCGCAACTAATTCACTATATAATTAAGTTTAAAATGCAGCACTCAATTTATATCTGCTATTATAATTATTAATAGTAACATTGATATTAATATTAGATACCCTGAATTCTAGTCAGACTCTGATACAAGCTGACTGTTGCATTCTGGTGAATTCTCCTAACTAGTGTAAACTTCCTTAATTCATAAAATGTTAATTTCTGAGGGCACTCACTCGTTTAACATCACAGTGACAAGAAATGAATGGGCATTTGAAGAACAGCACTACATTAATGTAAAGTATATCTTTTTCTTCATTTTAGAGATGAGAAAAATCACAATGTAGAGGAATTAAATAACTTGCGTGGAGTTCCAAATCCAACGGGTGTCAGAACTGGGATAGGGACCCATGCCCTCTGTGATTCCAGAGTTCCCGGTGGTACCACTACCTGAGGGATACTGTCTATCCTAAAAAAGTCTGATCAAGCATCAGAGGCCAGCACCAAGTAAAAGATAGAGGCCACAGTTCCAGGCTTCCTTCCTGTCTTGGTCCTGCTCGAATTGGAAGGTGGACAACCATTGTCAGGAACAGCCCTGTTAGGGTTCTGTGTCTTCCTACTGGTCATGCCAATTTATTGACCATGTCGTCAAGGGCAGTAGGGCCCATACTTGAATAGAACATGGATTTAGAGGGTTTTTTTTTTTTTTCCTTGAATTGAATACCTACGTTTTAAGCGGCTCCCTGTTTCCGAATCAGACAAAACATTCCTAGAACTTAAATGATGCCTTAACCGTGCTGGGCAATGTAGATGTCACTTAGAAGTGACAACACCTGAAAGGGATGTACCATTTATCAAAATGGCTTCCAAACTGCTCTGTTTTGTGTAAGCGCAGCCCACAGGTACTCAGCAGTGTCGAGGCTGAGTGGTGTGGGGAATGCTTGTGAGAGTGGCCACAAAGAAAAGGGTTTGCTTAGCTTCCACTGGAAACTCCAGAATAATTTTCTGGTGGTGAGTGGAGGCCCCTGTGTGCTGTGATCCTTTGCGGGGGCGGTTTGTTGATACTTTTTAATCTCAGCCTCCAGCATGTTGTGGAAACTAGCATATGATTAACTTCCTGATTGCTGCAGGGTTGTTTTAGGACTCTTTTTTTCCATTTTAATTTTATTTTAAAGCTGGGACATTGCAAGCCTCTGTAAACAAAGGAATGGATCGATTGCTATCAGCAGTTCTTGTGAGACGGCAGAATAATTTGATGGATTCCGGACAATAGGAAAAGAATAGTGCAAGCAAGTTGAATAAATTAATGAACATTATTATCAGCGGAAATGGAGGCCCCTACAGGTGTGCTTCAAGGGGCACGTTCATTCTTGCTCTGAGGCTGCTACATGTCTCAGGCCACGTGGAGTCGATCATGGGTAGAAGTTTCTCATTTACAGTCTCTAGTCCATTTTTGAGTCTTCTTGCTTTTGTAATTAGACTCTTCCCCTGTACTACAGGTGGCAGAGACTTTAAATGGTTCCTTGTTTATATTTAATTTTCATCAAGCCACTAAATGTTAGTACTAGGAGAAGATGCTTCTGTCTTCTCGTACCCTGACTCCCTTCTGTGAGAAACAGAGACTCTGAATCCCAGAAAGGAGAAGAGATTTACTCAAGGTTACCACTGCTTGTTGTCAGAACCAAGCCTTAAGTTCAAGTTTTCAGCCTTCACGTTCAATGCTCCATCACTCACGTTGCCCACCAGGTGTTATTTAGGTAATTGTACCATGAATGCCATTGTAGTTGGGACCTCTTCCTGAACTTCCTGCTTCCTCCCTCTTTACTTCTCATCCACCTTCCACATCGCCTCCTCTGTGAATTCCTCCACACAACTTTTGTCCTTAACCAGACCAGAGAGTCTTGAACCAGAGTTCAAACTTCTTTGATATTTATTTATTGTTGACTATTTTGATTACTAGCTGTACTCTGACTTTTAGATCCTATATATACCACTGCATGGTTGTTCCAATATCCAAGTATTCGTCATGTGTTTTCTAAACTCCAGCCAGAACTTTCTACTCCTGTGCAGAGTGTTAGGTTGGCTAATGATCTTACCATAGCTGTGAATACCCACTACCCACAACATTGAGTAAAATCTTACCTGGCTTTCAAGATGCTTGTTAAATGGCATTTCCTTTATGAAGCTGTGACTGTGACCTCCACACCCCTAGCCTTCCTGTGCACAGTCTCCTTTACTTTTTCTGTTTCTGAGATGACCCTGGAATCCACATGTTGAAGATGATAGAGCCACAAGATGGAAAGAACCTGGGTGCCTGAATCACCACCACTTGAAGGAGATTAGTCCTTAGTCAGAACAACCGTTTAGGACTTCACATGAGTAAGAAATAAGTTTCTACTTTGATAGTCACAGAATGTTAGGGTTTACCTTAACTAATATAAGACAACAATAAACAATAGAACAATGGAATAAGAGTTGAACAAGAATTGACTTCGGAAGGCAGGGTAGGGAATTATCTGACCAAGGACTATGATTTGCTCAAGAAATAGTGAATTATCCTCTTTATCTAGGGCAGGGGCCTGTATCTGATGGTGCGTGGTCCACATTTGACCCACCATCTGTTTATAAATAAAGTTTTATTGGAAGGTAGCTACCCTCATGTGTTTATGGATTACCTAGGGCTGTTTTCCTACCACAACAGCAGAGTAGAATAGTTGGGATGGAAGCTATAGTCCATAATGCTGAAAATATTCATTATTTGGCCTTTTACAGAAAAAGTTAGCCACCCCCCTCCTCTAGAGTTCTGTAGCTGTGCAGGCAAAGGAAAAAGAAAGGAAACAGAAAATAGGGCTCTTGATGCCCTGAAGGGATTTGGATTTTACCGTTCTGTGCCCTGCTCCCCATTCCATCCATAACCGAGCGTGGTAACAGTACCTACCTTGGGGTTCTCTGAGGACAACATGAGCTAATGCATGCACGGTGGTTAGAACAGTGCTTGGGATGCCACGGGCAATGGAGAAATGTTAACCATCAATATTACCTTGAAACAAAAAAGGAAAAATCAAATAATTTGCAGCAGATGTGTTCCAAGTCATATATTCATTGTAAATTGATTACTTTGGCTTTAGCCAAAAGTGGGGTTAGAAACTTAGGTGGAAGGAGAGGCTGCTCATAGAACCTCTTCAATGTCTTCTTTCTTTCCCAAGTAGTCTCTTAGATGAGCTTTACTTAATTATTTGCTGGTTAAACAGCACCTCGCTATTCTTCTTCAAATACACTGATGATGTGTAGAGCAGGCTTGAAAGACCTGAGCTGATCATCTGCTCCCCGTACGCTTGCGTACCTCTGCCCGCGAGGGGAGAGTTTATGCGTCTTAAGAAGCCCCTGTATTCGTGCCAGTTGTTCTTGTATTTATACATTGAATTAATTGCCGTGTAAATGACGAAATGGGAGTGCAAAGACGAAGAGAGTCATTTCTATGAACACAAATGTAAATGCTTTGGGAAGAATTTGATGAAAGTGAGTTGTTTAAAAATGATGGTTAAATCAGTAAAAATGGGGGATAAAAAAGTAAAAACAGATCCAGAAGTCTATTCGTATTGCTTTCTGAGTGTCTTTACATTTTTCCTCTACTTTCAAGAAACTTATATTGGAAATCAAAGATATACATTGCGAATAGGATTTATGCAGAAAAGACCAGGGGGACCTGCAGTCCATCAGGGACCCTTCTTCAGTTCAACGACTTGGTTGTACATCTGAACCTTGGCAAACGAGGCCTGTTTTTACGTTTTAAGTCAATACAAAATGCTTGAATTATGTGTGCCTCATTTTTATGATTCTCTTTAACTGATTCCTTTGATTAATTAGCCCACTCTGATAGCCCTGTTGTATTGGCTACAGGGCTTCTTTCTAATGAATGTTGAGACTCCTTTAAGCCGCTGCTCCTCTAAGAGTTCTGCCCTTAGCCGGAGCTCCTTCTCTGCACCCCGGGACCCGTGACACGGACACACCTCTGCTAGCGCAGCTTCAGTGCCCGCTGCTCATGGGAGATACTTGGAGACAGGACTCAGGCCTTCAGGTTCGCTGTTCTAGTTCCCTGTTAATTCTCTTCTCTGCACATCAGCCATTCCGAGGATTTACATTATACAGCTGTTCCCTGAGCACCTTCTATGGTTCCTCTTCAATCACCCGTTCCTCTCTTAGGATAAAAATCTGACATTCTTACCATGGCCTAGGAGGTGCTATGTGACCTGCCCTCTGCCCCTCTCCAGGGTCACCCCCTACCACTGTGTTCTTTCTTATTCTTGTGCAACCTGTGGATTGCTGTTCTTCAGAGACCCCCCAATAGGTTCTAACATTGGGGGGTTCACCGCCCTATCTCTACCTAAACTGCCCTTCCCAGAGCTTCCCATGGCGTGCTTTCCGAGGTCATTAAGTTTAAACGCAAAGACCACTTCTGCAGAGAAGGCGTTCCTGCGCTCCCCCTATCTTAGGAAGCACCCGCCTCGCATCAGTCTCTGCCATCAGCTTCAGGGTATGAATAGATCTAAGTATTAGCTGAAATGGTATTACTTATTTGTTTCCTTGTGTTCCCCTCCTACTCAAGTAGGAACTCTATGAGAGCAGAGAATTTTGTTAAAACAATCTGTGCTTGCTGAGTGCCCAGAACATGCCCAGCACAGAGTAGGTAGACGATGATTATTTGCTGAAAGAATAAACTGAAGAAACAATGTTTATTAGATTCGGATGCTTTGATTTGAGTGGCTATTTTTTCCCTCTTTAAATGTATTCAACACATTCTTGGAAAGAGAACACAGGAGAGTGAATATATCAGATGATATATGGGAAACTGAGAAAATAAAAAGGCCAAACTGCGGAGCTACTGAATAGTGAGTGTTAAGGGGAACTTTCTTATTTTTAATACCTTTATTTCCTGGAATAGAAATAGAATATCTTCATTTGGAAAGGAAACCCCAGTGGAACTTGCAAAACGCGAAAGAGAATTGCTTTGCCTTTTAGGGTTTTGTTTTGCTTTGCGTTGCTGCAGTGTATGAAAAGAGGTTTCTGTGCACATTTATTAGGTCAGTGTTTGTAACAACATTATCCTTAGGGCAGTGAGGGAGAGATTGGAAACATTAGAAAAGGGCGTTGGGCAAGAAAAGCTACTAGTTTTTCAGACCTACTCTGTGCTCATTGCTTTACAGTAGTTATAATAGTGGCTGAAATTGATTGAGGAATTCGTCATTGTCCTGTGTTACATGCGTTATCTGATTTGGTCCTGTTAATCCTTATGGTATCTGGATGAATCAGTACTGTCATCATGATTTTGTTGATGATGAAACTGACTAAAACTATTTCACTTGCCAAATCACATGGGTTGTAAGATCCTCTGCTTGGCATTCCCACGATTGGTGCCCTGATCGAGGCTTCCTCTCCCCTCAGAGGTTCTGTAATAGGTCTTTGAGCTGATCTACTTGCCTCCAGACTCCTTTTCTTCCAACCCTTTCTCAAGACTGGACCGTCAGCATGTCACTGGGTGGTCGGGTGCGTTCCCGGATTGCTTCTGACCGACCAGCTTCAGGACACGTGATCCTGCTGGTGTCCAGGCCCCCAGAGGACCTCTGCAGTGCAGCAGAGAGAGCTTGAGCCTTTTAATTAGAGAGATCGGGGGGAACGTTGACAAGCTGGAGGACAGGGCGTGAGCCTTGTTCATCTCTGGATTCCCCACACTTGACATGATGCCAGGAACAGAGAGCATATCCTGTAATTTTGAACTTTCCCATTAACCTGTTATTTTGTCTCTCAGAAATCCTCTTATAACTCTTGTGGATGTATCTGTCAGGCAAGCAATAGCCATTTGGAAAAAGCTAGTAATGGCGCATATTGTGGCTAAAAATAGTGTATCCTTTCCAGAAAGCACTTCACAGACCCTAGACCAGAGGGTTACTCTCTCACTTTCCTCATGTATAAAATGGAGATAAAGAATCATACTTACCATATGGGATTTCTGTGGGGTTCAGTGAATTAATGTGCAGAAACCCTGAATGTAGTACCAAGATTATCATGAGTACTTAACAAATGTTAGCAAAAGTTATTAAAGTTCTTAAAAAAAACCTTATGAGAAAATCATTATGCATATGCCCATTTTATGGATGCTATCACTGAGACTTGGGAGGTTAAGGAAACAGAAGTCCTTGGGTTTGTACCGGTATCTGTCTCCAACCCCGTAGGAGGTTGAGTCCTCCAGAGGACATTTGACAGCGCCTGGAGACATTTCCGATTGTCACCACTGGTGGGTGGTGATATTGGCATATAGTATGCAGAGGTGTAGGACGTCCTGAACATCCTCCAATGCACAGGACAGACTCTACAGCAAAGAATTATCCTGCCCCAGTGTCACTGGAGCCAAGGTTGAGAAATTGTGCTTTGACCAGTGATCAATTAAATTGATTCACCACAACACTATAATCACAATCTAATAACTACAGGGCAGACACTCATAGGTAGCACTGCAAACCTTCATGCCCAGGGAACCTGGTCAACCTCAGCTGACTGGAATCTGGTGTCATTAGCAAAGATGATTCAATCAGACCAGCCAGGGGCACCAGCTTGTTTTTCTAAGCAATAATGAAACTCCCGGTAACCGTGTCATAATCGGAGGAGAACAATTCTATTTAGATCGCAACCCCAAGATTATCCTTTGTGATATTTGTCACACCTGTAATTCACTAATCCATTAAGTTGTCTATTAAAATGTCGTCTTCTTTTTACAATGTAAACTCTCTGGTGACAGGGACTGTGTTGGGCTCGTCCGCTGCTTCTCCATCGCTCCTGGCAGAGGGTCTGGAGGATAGTAAGTCTAAAATAGATCCAAGCTAGAGATATCCTCATATAAATAAAGAAACAAATGATCCAGGCCAGCAACTGGAAATATAAAAACAGGGTCTAGAGCCCAGGACAAAAGTTTGTGCTATTTAAGATGTGTTAGTATAGAATGTTTAAAGGATTTGGAATCCAGTGTTCATTCATTCATTCATTCATTCATTGACCGGATATGCATTCAGAACCCACAATGTGCTAGGTGTGGTGAGATTGCAGGCATGTAGCCAAGCATCCGGAGATGGGCCTGGTTTGACCACTTCCTAGCTCTGTGAATTTATGTAACTGCTCTGCATCTTAATTTTCCTCTATAAAACAGGTAAACAGTCATTGCAATGAGATTGCTAAGAGGATTGCTAAAAAGATCCTGATAAGGTTAGGTGTAGCTTCAGGGCATAGAACGTATTCAGTCAATGGGTAATCATACGTGGTGGCTTTAAAACATGTTCACACATTCTTGGACACACCATCCATTAAGAGGCATCTCTGTCCCTCCCCTTAAACCTAGGCAGGCTTGGGGGTTTCCTTGGCTAATAGAATGTGGCAGAAGTGACACCATGTGACATCTGAGACTGGGTTGGGAAAAGCCAAACCGCAAGCTTAACAACCTTGTAGAGAGACCAGAGACGGGGAGAGAGAGAGAGAGACAGAGAGAGGCAGAGACAAAGAGAGGCCCGAGGAGCCCCAGATGTTCCAGTCCAAGTGTGAGTGAAGATGCCTAGGAGCCCGACACGGCCTGGCTGCAGACACGTTTCCTGCTCCCGGGGCATCAAATAGGGAAGGGTAAGGGGATGGGGAAGGTATTTTGGAAGCTAAGTCTAGAACGCTATATTGAAGTCAGATGTTTTTAAAGTCTTATATGTTGTATTCTGAAGATTGTTCAAGAATTGGGATTTTTGCCTAGGGGGTGGAAATACAATAAAAATTTGAGAAGATTCAAGAGACTACAAACCATGACTTCAATATTTTATCCTGTAGAATTCAGGTTAATTACAGGTTGTATGGAGTAAAGAATCATTACATGATCTACGCTGAGGAAAGGAGCTGGATGCCTGTCAAAACCATGTATTATACACACAGTTGTTTTATTTTTATTGTTCTAGAAGTAGACTATTACTATTCCCCTAAACTTTTTTTTTTTTTTTTTGTGGTACGCAGGCCTCTCACTGGTGTGGCCCCTCCCGTTGCGGAGCACAGGCTCCGGACGCGCAGGCTCAGCGGCCATGGCTCACGGGCCCAGCCGCTCCGCGGCATGTGGGATCTTCCCGGACCTGGGCACGAACCCGTGTCCCCTGCATCGGCAGGTGGACTCTCAACCACTGCACCACCAGGG
The DNA here is from genome assembly GCF_951394435.1 of Stenella coeruleoalba. Taxonomy (NCBI): domain Eukaryota; kingdom Metazoa; phylum Chordata; class Mammalia; order Artiodactyla; family Delphinidae; genus Stenella; species Stenella coeruleoalba. Next base: position 5,617,939 of record NC_137163.1, on the reverse strand, counting down.
AAGCCCCCCCAAACTTTTTAAAATTGAAGTATAGTTGATGTACAATATTATACAAGTTACAGGTATACAATATAGTGATTCACAATTTTTAAAGGTTATACTCCATTTATAGTTATTATAAAATATTGGCTATATTCCCCATGTGGTACAATGTATCCTTGTAGCTTATTTTATACACAGTCGTTTGTACCTCTTACACCTCCCTACCTCTATATTCTTTTTCCTCGCTTTATTCTTCCAATAAAAATGTATAAAATGTAATTAGACAGCATTTCAGACAGCCACTTCTTATTAATGGTGAAAGCAGCTATTTTAACCACTACCCAAAGATTAGTTTCATTTTAAAAACATGGAATCTATTTCCCATTTCTTCTGTTGTAAAACAGAGCAAGAAAAAAAAAACAATGTCGAGAGATGCAGCCAAAGATTTTCCTGAGGTCATGATCTTCTCTACAGCAATCAAGTGTTTGGTCGCGTATTAGGTACCAGGGGAGACCACAGATGTCCGCATCAGAAAAGCAATCTTTCCTCCCAGTATTTTGACATTTGACTCCACCTTCTGACCTTTGGATAATGTTCCAGTGTGATCTGATGTCATCTACCGTTGACAGTGTTTATTTTTACTTCTTTCTTGCAGGAGAGAAGACGCTATTCTGGGTTTAAGACTGTCTGCTTCCCCCCGATGGGCAAGCGGTTGCCCCGACCAGCCCGCAGAGGGTCGAAGGAGCAGGGTTTGTGCAAAACAGCAGACACTCAGCTTCTCCGGCTCCTTGAATTATTGATGGCAGGTTTGTCACTGGGCTAGCCACGCCGGGAGCTATTACGGCTCTGGGCTAGAGGAGCTGTGTTTCAGAGCCAGGCACACGACTCACTGGAGCCAGCGCTGGAGGTGCCCCTGCCCTGCGGAAAACGCTTGGTGTTGAGCAGGGAGGGCTCTGCATCTGAGCAAGCCGTATGGGATGTGCGCTTTGGTGGTAAGGCACCGTTGGGGCTCTGAGAAGCCAAGCTCTACGTGTGTTCATTCATTCACTGATTTATTAAATCCCTGGGGCACAGAGGACAGATATGGGCTCAATGTCAGTTGTCACTGGTTAGTTGTGTGACACAGTGGGGGTCCTTGAACCTCTCTGAAAATTAGAAGTGACCCCCAAATTACTGAGTCACCATTATACACCTACTGTTGGGATTGGAAGGTCAGCGGATGCAATGCCTGTCTTCTAAACCAGCTGAGGAATGACAGAAAGAAATCTAGATCGGGATGGGAAAGTCAGAATATCTCCCGATGTAAAATATCCCGCCACCCTCATGGAGGGAGACTGCAGGACTCAGCATTAGCGCCAGTTAGGCTTCTAACCCAGATCCAGGGAATGAGTGAGACTCAGTCCCCTGGTCACCAGACTCCTGGCTCTGACAGCCTTCTTTCAGCCTCTACTGCCAACTTTTCCCCGTGTCCGAGAGCAATCGAGGCCTCCAGCTATCTGTTGGCAGCCCAGAAGAGAAAATGCATGAGCTGGGCAGGCTCGAGCCTCTTCTTGTATACATGCCAATCACATGTCTCTAGACTTTTCCAGAAGAGCAGTGAAGGAGACACTGCAAAGAGAAACCAGCGGTGTGACCGGCCTCCACCTGAAGGGAGTGTCAGGGGTGGAAAGAGGCTTTCCCTTCTGCCCACCAACATCTAGCACCGTAAGAGGCCCCTCATGTTTGTTATTTCACTGGGATGTTGAGAGGATTAAACACAATGATGGCCATATATAAAAACACTGGGCTAACTAGAAAACCTTTACAACTCGAAGATGGAATTGTTTTTGTTGTCTAGAAAGCCCTGGGCAATCTGTCTTCATAAAATAAACAAATGGAAAACTGCATCCAAATGGATTTATATCAAAGTATTTTACTGACTTTATGTCTTCACTACGGGGGTGGTTACTATAGTCAAATTTCCAAGGTTGGGATTTTACTTCTACTACTTATATAAGCTGTGTGACCTTGGGCAAATTGCTTAACCTCTCTGTGTCTCAGACAATAATAGATTCTTAGGAGTGTTGTAAGAATTAAGATGTTAATGTAAGCTTAAACTAATACCTTACATCTATAGTAAGTACACAGTAAAAGTTAGCGATGATGATGATGATGATGATTAATAATAGTGTAATAGTGTCAGAGTGGTAAACGCTAATCAGATTACAACACCCTGATGCTTGAAACCCTTCCAGTGCTTCCTGTTTCTCTTAGGATAAAATCCTCAGTAGGGTTCCCGCATGGCTTAGCATCTGCCTGCCTCTTAGTCCTCAGATCACACTCCTAACCTCCTTGCTCAAGATGCTCTGGCTGCATGGCTGTCGTGCATGTTCCTTTGTTAAGCCAAGCTTGCTCCCCTCCTAGAGGCGTGCTTGCTGCCCCTTCCGTCTGGAAGGCTCTTTCTCCGACTTCTCTTCTGCTTGGCTTTTTCTCATCCTTTGGGTTTCTCCTCAAGGGTCGTGCTCTTGAAGAGGCATGCCCTGTGTAAAGGGCACGCTCACCAATGACTAGAGCCTGACATCTTTTCTTCATAGAACGTATGACAATCTGTCCTTTTTTTTGCCAGTTTGTTGTCTGTCTCCCTCCTTAGAACATAAACGTGAAAAGGGCAAGGACTGAGTCTGTTTTACTTCCTTTTCCATCCCCAGCATCTCTCACAGCGCCTGGCTACAGGAAGTAATCCAAAAAGCATATTGGTTGAATGAACGGGAAGGACACGGCCTTTGGACTCAGGCAACCCAGAGCAGAGCCCAGGTCCTGCTGCCTGTGGTCATGTGAACCAGCAAGTCATTTCATCCATATTGCCGAGACTCCGTCTCCCCCCGTGAAAAAATGGGGGACTGGACACCAGCATTCACAGCAGCGTTAGCCACAATGGCCAAAAGGGGGAAGCAAGCCAGGTATGCATTGCCAGATGGATGGAGAAACAAAATGCAGTCTATCCGTGCAGTGGAATAACAGCCAGCCTTAAGAAGGAAGGAAATTCTGACACGTGCTGCAACATGGATGAACCTTGAGGATGTCATGCAAAGTGAGAGAAGTCAGTTACAAAAAGCAAGGCTGTGTGATGTGATTCTACTTGTAGGAGGTATCTAGAAGAGTCTAATGTATAGATGCAAAAAGTAAAATGGTGGTGGCCAGGTCTGGAGGGAGGGGAAGTGGGAAGCTGTAATTCAGTAGGTACAGAGTTTCTGTTTTGTAAGATAAACAAGTTCTGTGGGTGGAAGTTGGTGATGGCTACACAACTGTGTGAATGCACGTAGAAGTGGTGAAGATGGTCAATTTTATTTATGTGTTTATTTTTTTTAACAACAGTTAAAAATAGAAAATAAAAGAAAAATTTAAAAAATAGAAAAGAGGGAAAAACACTTTGTTTTACCAAAAGTAGAACTTGGGTAATCAAAAGCCTCATGGGGGGCCTTTGCGTCCAGACAGGTAACCAAGTAAACTCTCCCAAGGACAGAGCGACTGAGTGTAGGATTTGAAATCAGAAGAGCAAAGGCATTGAGAGCTGGGTTATGGAAACCATTATTCAAAACGATACTATAGCATAAACTTGCAATTAAATACATGACATTAGAAACTAATGCAGTGGATAAAAAAATGAGGGACTTGGATTTATTGCTCCTTTTTAGTACCTTCTGTATATATACAAAGCACACTTTGTTTACTTTATTCAACATTTCAGATGCTCTTCCCATAGGAAGCCAGAGAGGTCATTTGGCGAAGTTCCTTCACTGCAGAAAAAAAAAACCACCTCTCTACTGCATAGTTTTTAAAAAGCTTCAGGAAAGAAAGCCCAGTTGAGTTGTTCCAACGAGTTGTCATGTCCCCCAGTTTAACAATTGTTCTTCGTTCCCCCACCTACCTGATGAAGTGTTTTGTTTGTTTGTTTTAACGTGCATTTTGGTAATAATATTTATAATGCAACTGTGGTGAGGCTAGTCCTGGATGCAGTTTATGTCTTGCTATATTAAACTCACTTGTCGCCTTATTTATTTGCAGCAGCGGCTGTTGCTGTCTGGTCCCTTTTCCTTCAACACTCACCATTTCCTTACCCTGAGGCCCTTCTGCTGCAAATACCTGGGACTCTTTAGCTGAGTCCTTTCCTGGTCAGAACTGCAGAGCAGAGGCAGTCAGGATGCTGGGGAGCAACTCCCCTGAGAAAAACCCTCAACCAGTGACAGACAGGAGTGGTGGATACACACCCAGTATCCTTACCTTTGGGTGAGATAACTCAGCAGTGGGTCCAGTCTTTCTAAGTCCTCGATGGTATGGACCCCCCGACGTGCTTGCAGCAGTGTCTTGCTCATGAGTATATGATCCACTGTGTGCCTTCCATCCTCACCTCAATTCCCCATTCATTTATGGCGCTTCCTGAGAACTTTTCCCACCTAAATGCAATGCACTCAAGTCCTTGTCCAGGGTGCACTTCTGGGACCACTCAGCTGCAGACATGTGTCCCATTCAAACCTCTTCTGTCTTTTGCATTATTTTAGGAAGATTGTATTTTCATGGCAAGTACTGTTGGGGTCTTCTGCTTGACTAGGGTGAGGTTGGTGAATGCGGATGGCCAGGCTCAGACAGACCCACTCGCTGCAAGAGCATCACTTCTGCAAGAGTCCCTGTCTGTCACATCAAAGGGTTGTGAGAACAATGAATATGTTACCTTTATTTCTCCTCTTCTCTTCTCATGGGCAGTTCTATTTAATTTTTTTGTATTTTGAGTTGGAAGTTTGTACCAATAATAGAGGGATCAGTTGTGAAGGCCTGATTCCTCCACAGAAGGAGGAAAGGAATGAATAGTTCTTGAGTATGTGCTGTGAGCCAGAGACATTGCCTGGTGGTTTAGACTTAATTACTGTATATTATCCTCAGTTTTCGGAAGATCTTGTTGCCCTGCGTGATGGTTAATTCTATGTGTCCACTTGACAGGGCTAAGGGATACCCAGATAGCTGTTAAAACATTCTTTCTTCGTGTGTCTGTGAGGACGTGTCTCCAGAAGAGATTAGCATTTGCATCTGAATTGGGAGACTGAGCAAAGATCACCCTCCCCAAGGTGGGTGGGCGCCACCCAAGCCACTGAGGACCCAGATAGAGCAAAGAGACAGAGGAAGGGCAAATTCAGCTGCTCTCTTTTTGATCTGGGACTTCTGTCTTCTCCTGCCCTCACTTATCAGTTATCAGAGGTCCAGTTTCCTGAGCCTTTGGACCTGGACTGAATGACGTCCCTGGTTTCCTGGGTCTCCAACTCACAGGTGGTAGACTGTGGGACTTAGCCTCCGTAATTATATGAGGCAGTCCCCATAATAAATCTTCTCCTATCTCTCTCTCTCTCTATTTATATCCTATTGGCTCTGTTTCTCTGGAGAACCCTGACTAATATACCCTGTTTTGCAGGTAATGGAATTGAGACAAGGTGTGTTACGCAGTGCCTCAATATGTTCCTGTGTAAAATGGAGACGTTATGGAGACTTTATTGCCTTGTGAGAATTACAGGCAATAACACAAAGATACTGAGAACAATTACCAGCACATAGCATGATATCAACACATCTCAGCCAATGACTTTCTAGCGTACTATGACACGGCTGGTAAGTGACAAGTGCAGGAATCCCTCCTGGGTCTTTCCAGAAGCCATGCATGCTTTCATCATTTCTATGAGGGACCCTGAAACTCCACCATTTGGACAGGGGATGGTACTATCTAATGAACCTCAAGCCAGGTGTCACCAAGTCTTACAAATAACAAGAAAGGGGTTAAGGAACTACATGTTGCCGATGCTCCCTGTGTAAAGTACAGTGACATCTACATCTTAGGTAATATATCCTGGGAGTGGTTTGCGCTTGTGACCCTGAAGACACCCATGCGCAGGATGATCAAACATTAACATTGCTGTGTGGTGGAACTCAGAATGCATTGATTTTATTTTTCGTCATTTTCTTTGTTTTTAAATTTTTTGAGAATGGGCAGTTATTTTTGTAATACCGTAACTGTTAAAAGTGCTCGCCACATGAAGTTTGCATTAGAGACAAAATAAAACACTCATTGGTTTCTATCTATGAGACATGCTAGCCTTGAGACCATCTCCGTAAGCCCGTCTGCAACTAGATGCTATAAAGGGCAGATCCAAGTCATCAGGGGGTTTCATATTTTTATTAATACTGAGAAATATGAGTTCCAGAAGGAGCCACTTTCCATAACTATAAGTAGAACCATGGTGCTGCTTAAGATGATGTTCAAGTCTCCCGATAAGTAATGCATTGAGCTCAATGACTTAATTCTAGATTCCATCAAATAATTTGCCTCAAGCCACAAAGTACTTCCTATCTTGTTCAGGGTTGGCCAGGGCCTAGAACAGGCCTGGACATGTGCATTGGATTCAGCCATGTGTCTGTCTCTTACAGGGGTCTATCAGTAGGCAGAGGCCTGGCACATGTGTGGAGCTTCTCTGTACATCCATCCATTCCACAGAGTGAACAAGATGGCAGTTCTGGGATTCCAGAAAACATGGTGAGCCAAGAAAATGTTGTATTAAAATGACAATATGATACCATTTATAATCCCAAAATTAGCAGAGAGAGAGAGATAAATCTATAAATATTAACTATTGACAAGGATGTGAGGAAACTAGAGTTTTCCTAATATGCCACTGGAAGGATAAAATGGTGTAGATAGTAAGGAAAACAAGTTGCCATTACCCAGTAGTGTTAACGAGGTGAGTAACATTTCGACACACACACATTTACACCAATCGATGTGTGTAAGAGTGTTCATTCTTTATGTCTTCAATAATCTCCTCTTTTCCCAATTTGATTAGAGGGACTGAGTTTATAATCACTCCCTTCTGAATACCCTCACGTCTTTAGACCTGGGGCGGGTCATGTGTTTTGTAAATAAAGTTTTATTGGAAACACAGAGCCATACCATTTGTTCAGGTATTGCCTGTGGCTGTTTCCATGCTGCAATGGCAGAGTTCAGTAGTCACTACAGAGAGTCTCTGGCACACAAGGCTTAAAACGTTTCCTGTATCTCCTTTTACAGAAAATGTGTGCTGACTCCTGACCCCATCTCCTTCTTTTTCCAAAACAAAACTAAAATAAGCCTGGCGAAATCCGAGTCTTTGCCTCCTATCTCATGCAGCTCAGTATGTCTGAAGAAAAACACACAGGCATAATGCCCTGTCTCCCTTTACAGTTTTAAGCATTAACCCCAACTGGGATCTTAGTATACATTATTCTACTGAATTCTGCTGTTTGTTTTCTCTCTCATTCTTCTAGATAAATAATTTAGATCTTCTCACTCGAAAACCTCCTCAAAAGCCATTCCTAATCCTCACTCTCAGTCACTGTCCTTATTTTTTATACCTATGAACAAATAGAAGTAAACAGAAAAGATTCCCACCAACACATCTGCTCTTTCTATGCATTATATCAGTTAGCTAATGCTGCATAACAAACTACTCCAAACCTTAATACCATCATGATTTACTATTTTTGAGAAGCCTGCAGATGAACAGAGCAGTTTTGATGATTTGGACCTGGCTTGGCTTATTTCATTTCATGTGTTTGTGGTCATCTGGCTTGGGCTTCAACGATTTAATTCTTCAACACGTCTCTCACATCCCTCAAGCAGGCTTGTCCAGGCATGTTGATATTACGGTGACCTGAAAGCAGAAATACATAAGCAGTTTTTCAGTCTCCTGTGTATCTCAATCTGATACTGTCCTGTTGGCCAAAATAAGTCAAATATAAAGTCCAAAGTCAGTGTCAGCATGGACACAGGGAGGTATGAAAACTCAAACCTGCTAATATATCAGTATACTACTGTATTTCTGTAACTGCATTACTTCTCACTACAGTGGTACAAGTTACCATCATTCTTGAAGTTGATTCTCACAATACCCCCCAGCCAGACTCCTTGATTCATCCCTGGCTTTTTTAATGTTCACACTCAACACAGCAGCCAGAGTGACTCTATTAAAAAATAATTCGTATCGTGCCGCTCTTTCTCATCACATCTCCCCAAGGACTTCCCATCCCACTTAGAGCAAAAGCAAAGATCTTTATCTTGGGCCATTAAGCCCTACCTGTCTTAGCTTCCCTGTAACATTTTTGATCTCATTTTCTCCACTCTTCCTCATTCACCCTGATCCAGGCACCATGGCCCACTTACTGTGCCTCAGATGGTCCAAAATCCTACTTACTTAAGGCCTTTGCATCCTGTTTGGATAACGTCTTCTCCAGAGAGCACCAGATTTAGGTCTCTATACAAAAGTTCACCTTATCAATGAAGATTTCCCTGACTATGCTACGTAATACATGACTACACTGTGTTCTCCAACTGCAACAATCCTTATTCCCCTCGTCCCACTTTTTTTTTTTTTCCACATCTGACACACTGTGTATTCACATTTATTTTTGTTTCCTTCTTTACTCGAGAATGTAAGCTCCTTAAGGACACTGCTGCATTGGTTTACTCTTGTTTCCAAAGTGCCTAGAACATTGCTTGTCACTGGATAGGCCCTCAATGACTATCTGTTGAATATATGAATGGATAAGCAGATAAAAAAAAAAACAGAAGAAAATTAGAAAAACCTGATATGCAATGGCTATAAATGGATTAATTAAATGTGGTACACGTTTACAATGGAATACCATGTAGCAGTGAAACAGAACAGATCACCACTACGCATATCAGCAAAGATGAGTTGCATTATATGATGTTGAGCAAAAAAAGCCACTTGCAAGAGAACCGTGGAAATTACCCACACAAAGAATCAGGTTGGATTAACAGAAGCCTTAGACTCCCTTTCTTGACTATATCCTGGGGGATGAATAATAGATTCACGCTAATTGTATTGCAGCGTCAGAGGTAGGGTGCTCGGGGAGATGCAAGCCCCTGACTGAGCAGCGTCTGAGGCCTTACTCTCAGCCGACTGTCATAGTAGCCAGTCATAAAGTTATCCTTAAAACTAAAAATAATACATTCTCTTGTGTTTAAGTGGCATTACTTTGAGATAATATCTTTCCTTTTGGAACATGCATAAAAAGGAAAAGTCAACACACGTGGTCAGTACAGGAGACAATAAGTCAAAATCTAAGACGAGGGCATAATTCCTTAACTGTATCAGGCAGAGCAAGGCAGGAGATCTCTGTGTTCCTCTGAGTCATCTAATGGAAAAAATGAGTAATACATCTAACTACCTATTTAAAAACCACTTCAGTAGTGCATTATAGCATGACCAAAACAAAGCAAATAGGACGATATGTCCCCCAGACACTGTGTAGTATCCACAAACCATGGACTTTTGGGTCAGAAAGACCTGAGTTAAAATCCTAAGTATACAGTTTACAATCCTTAAGTTGTCTAAACTCTCTGAACCTCAGTTATCAGTTTTTCTTCTGTAAAAATTGAGGCATTAATAATGTGTTAAAGGTTTTTGCAGTGACTAATCGGAAAACAAAATTATAAAAGTACCCAGTATAAGACTGGCATTAAAACTTGAACAATTGCATGAATGAATAAATAATATGAGTGTGTGAGTAAACTCTGCAGTCAAGTAGGGGAGACATGCAATTAACTATAAGTCAAAGTTCGAATGTGAGAAAGCTACCCGCATTGTTCTCCTGGAGAGCAGTGCAGGTTACTGTGTTAGGGAAACAAGGAAGATGTCAGAGGAGTGAATTTGGGATTTGCAATATGGTGAGACTTTTTGGTTATGGAGAACAGAAGAGGTTTTCTATGTTGACAGTGAAGGGAGGAGAGGTTGCCTAGAGACCAAAGACAAGGTTGGGGTTTTTACCAACTTGACAGTTGGTCATCAATCTACCAGTAGAACTCACGGTTTAATACTGATGAAAACTACTTGTATATCCATATGGTGTCATCAACATAGAGGCACAGTTTCTCAATCAGTATCTGGAAGTTTTAGGGCTTGTGCTTTAGAATTCTCTCCTCTCTCCCTCCCTTTCTTTCTTCTTTCCTTCCTTTCCTCCCTCCCTCCTTCCTTCCTCTTCCTTTCTTTATTTCCTTTAATTTTAGAAAGGTCATGTCCTCAGTGGGGTCATGGAGAAGAAATATAAATATTTATGCAGTAACCAACAAACCCATCCACACTAAAGGGATAAAGACTAGAAAAAGCCTCATGTCAAGTCAGGTAATGTTTTATTGCAAAATACTTATAAAAAACCTTCAGCCTTCAGAATTTCGGATTTCAAAATGGAAGCTAAGAGACAGTCTGTATGGGCCCTGAGAAAGAAGCCTGACCACATGAAAACACACTTGGCCACATCTGAGATAAACATCTTATAAAACCACTTAGGGCAAGGGGTCGTACAGAGGAAATGTTAGGCCCATAATCGCTTACTGCACAGTAAAATTCATTTCTCCTTGCTTTAAATAAGCCACAAGAGTTGGGAGGCCCTCTGGAGAAATCCAATCTGTCACATACTAATTAACACAAATAGCAATCCTCACATGGCTGGATTATGTCTGAAAAATCACCCTTGACAGTGCACATCTAAGCATCATAGGAAAGTGATGATAAATAAGTGTTTTCTCTTTCTAATGGCTTGAAATACAAGATATTTCAAAAACAAGATCAACAGAATACCAATTTGTCTGACAAGGGAGAGAAAATGTGAGGCATGTTTTTCTTGACGATTTTTTTTCCTCTTGAGATGTCAAAGATTTAACTCAAATCTGCAGCTCTTTAGCTTATTATTGGTGCAATTCCAAAAGCGAGGCTTAATGCACTGGGCTCTAATGTGGTTAAAGTGATGAGAGCAAAAAGCACCATCCCATCACACTCATTTCAAGAAGATCTCTTAAGTTCTATTAAGAAATCTTTTCAAGGGAATTGGCAAGCAGGGTCTTGCCAGTCAGCGGCTCTGATGGATGTGCCCATCAAGACATTGGATTCTCTGAGCTTCAATCTTCTGTATTGAAATTAAGACGGCACTTAGTGTAGACAACAAAAAAACATGTGTGGACCCTGAGAGCCCATCAGTGACTGTGTCTTAATAACTCGATTTCACCAATCCAGTTATACAGACATATTCTCAAGTTTTCCACTTGGAATGAGAATTAGGGTGGACTTGGTTTTAGGACTTCATGGTAAGAGTCAGGAGGACTCTGCCCAGGGTGGCTGAGAGCACAGGAGCCAGATGTCAATTCCAAGCCACAGTCCTTACAGAAGAAAGAGTGGGATGAAATGAGTTTTTAAAAAATCCAAAGGGTAGTGATGAGCTGGGGTCTAGTCAATAATCATGAAATGAGATAATCTGGAATAAAATGAGAGAGAGCATGATTGCCCTGTGGAAAGCACTGCCTTTGGGTTCAAGCCAACCTAGGCTTGAAACCCACCTGCCCACACCTTAGCTCTGTGATTGAACAACCCATTTGAGATTTCTGAGCTCTGAGCCACTCTCTCTCTATCTGAAAAATAAAGAAAATGGTGTGAACATTCTCTCATTGTGAAGATTAAATAAGAAAGTGGCAGAATGTCTGGCACATGAAATGTGTTTTTAGAAGCGGCTATTATTATAGGATGGTGGTGGTGTTTGTGCTGATAAAGATTGCTGGTGGTGGTGATGGTGATGATGATGGTAATGATGGTGATGATGGTGATGATGGTGATGGTGATGATGGTGATGATGATGATGATGATGGTGATGGTGATGGTGTTGATGATGGTGATGATGGTGATGATGATCATTAGAAGTAGTAGTGGGCTTTCCTGGTGGCACAGTGGTTGGGAGTCCGCCTGCTGATGCAGGGGACACGGGTTCGTGCCCTGGTCTGGGAAGATCCCACATGCCGCGGAGCAGCTGCGCCCGTGAGCCATGGCCACTGAGCCTGCGCGTCCGGAGCCTGTGCTCTGCGGCGGGGGAGGCCACAACAGTGAGAGGCCCGCGTACCGCAAAAAAAAAAAAAAAAAAAAAATAGTAGTAACAACCAGATGAATTCAGACCCAAGAGGATCTGGGATTTAGAATGATCATAGCTTCATTGTCTCATAATCAATCTTGTGGTACATGAGGGTTTAAAACGAACATAAAGGTGAACAAATCAACTTGGGAACCTAAATGTTGATTGGAAGAATCGGAAGAAATACCCACTCAGTGGGTAACCAAACCAAAATTTCCTCTCTAATTTGTGCCATAAATTCTTCCCTGTGCTGAGGACACAGAGGCAGATTAGACAGAATTCCTGCCCAGCAGAATTTATCTGCTCAAGAGGGAAAACAAATGACAAGCACGTAGACAGATGAATTCAGGAGATAGGTCTGGATACTGATAAAACCTCTTAAAACTATACCAGGAATTATGTGTAGAGAGAAACGATTTTTGTTATGTGAAGAGGGAAAATCCAGAGCTGTTTTACCTAGAGTTGTCAGAAAAAGTCTCCTTGAGAAACAGGTTTTCAAATGGAAATGGTTAAAAAAGGAGAATCTAGTTTAGGTAGGACTGTGTAAAGCAGGGTAAGAATTTTGGATTTTTTTTTCCTAAGTAGAAAGGGAAATGATTCGATGGTTTTAAACAGGGAGGGATATAATCTGATTGTGCTTTAGAGAGATTACCGTGCTTGCTGAGCGTTAGGCATTGAGCTGGGGCCGGGGGTGTTGTGTGGGGAAGTAGTTTGGGAAGTTGCTGCAGAAATCCAGAAAAGAGATTGTGCTAGGTTCATGGTCACAGAGAAAAGGGATATGGCACAACTGGGGGATACATTTTGGAGATGTACTGTCATGACTTATATGCCTGAGTGACAGAACTCTTCAAATCAGGAATAAACAGCCTCCCGAGCTGGGAAAAATCCATCGTCAGATGCCAGGTAAAGCAAGTCTACAGCCCTTCAGGGACTTGCCTTGTGTGCAGGACACATTCTTTAAAAAAGAAAAAGTCCATAACTGAGCTTCAAATTCCCTTCATGACCTTGCTTCTACCTACCTCTAGGTCTTTCATTTGCACCAAGATTTTTGGTGCCTAAGTTATTGTTCATGGCATCCTTTCTCCTTGGCGTGCTCTAGGAAACATGTCCAGAACTCTTCACCTGGTTAATCCCCACACCTTCTCCAGATCTTACTTTAAATGTCATTTCCTTGGAAGCCTTTCCTGACTGCACACACTGGGTCTCTCCCCGATACACGCGAGTGTGGCACCCTGAGCTTCTTGGTAACTCTGACAGCACGATTACTATGTAACTTTCCCTGAGGGCTCACTGGCTGGCAGCCGCTTTTGGCCGGTTCACATGAAATGTCTACCTTAATCCTCGCAGCAGCATCATAAAGTAGGTAGTTGCATTAATTTCATTTCACATAGAAAGGATCTGAGTTTTGGGGTAGCACAGCTGATGGGGTCGTGGGTCGGGGCTTGAGCAAGGCCGGCTGACTCAAATACTATAATTCTATACTACTGAGCTCTCACAGTCCCTTTCCCAGGAAGAGCTGAGCCATCCTCTCCCTGCTAAGCAGGAGGGACATTTTGATCTGGAAGCTCTCATGTGTGCGCTTTCCTTCCTGTGCACAAAGCTGGCCCTCTGATGACCCAAAGCAATGCAGTGCCATAAGCGGCTTCTCTCTTTTTGGCAGAGGAGTTGGGGAATCCATCTGGGCTTCGCATCGAGGGATGGGTTCGGAATCTGGACTCCCCCACGTAACTCGCTACATGTGCACAGCTTTGAACGAGACTGTTAAACTCTCTGAAGCGCTGTCTCCTTACCGGCACCAGGGTATGACGTCATCCCAGTTGTTATGAGTATTAAAATAGATGGTGTAGAAAACATCAGCAGTTCCATTCATAAAAGAAAAGCTCTTCACTTTTGCACATGACTTTTCAGCTTATGAAACTAAATCATAACTGTTTCTTCATTTGTCCTTAACACAGCAATTGATATTCTTCTTTTTTAAACATTTTTATTGGAGTATAATTGCTTCACAAAGGTGTGTTAGTTTCTGCTTTATAACAAAATGCATCAGCTACACATATGCATATATCCCCATATCTCCTCCCTCTTGTGTCTCCCTCCCACCCTCCCTATCCCACCCCTCTAGGTGGTCACAAAGCACCGAGCTGATCTCCCTGTGCTATGCGGCTGCTTCCCACTAGCTATCTGTTTTACATTTGGTAGTGTATATATGTCCATGCCACTCTCTCACTTCATCCCACTTCATCCCCTTCCCCCTCCCCGTGTCCTGAAGTCCATTCTCTACATCTGCGTTATTATTCCTGTCCTGCCCCTACGTTGTTGAGAATGATTTTTTTTGTTTTTTAGATTCAATATATATGTGTTAGATTATGGTATTGTTTTTCTCTTTCTGACTTACTTCACTCTGTATGACAGACTCTAGGTCCATCCACCTCACTACAAATAACTCAATTTTGTTCCTTTTTATGGCTGAGTAATATTCCATTGCCACATCTGTGCCACATCTGTACAACATCTTCTTTATCCATCCGTCTGTCGATGGACATTTAGGTTGCTTCCATGTCCTGGCTATTGTAAATAGTGCTACAATGAACAGCAATTTTTGAATTATGGTTTTCTAAGGGTATATGCCCAGTAGTGGGATTGCCTCCATACTGTTCGCCATAGTGGCTGTATCAATTTACATTCCCACCAACAGTGCCGGGGGTTCTCTTTTCTCCACACCCTCTGCAGCGTTTATTATTTGTAGATTTTTTGATGATGGCCGTTCTGACTGGTGTGAGGTGTTACCTCATTGTAGTTTTGATTTGCATTCCTCTAATGATTAGTGATGTTGAGCACCCTTTCATGTGTTAGTTGGAATTCTGTATATCTTATTTGGAGAAATGTCTATTTAGGTCTTCTGCCCATTTTTGGATTGGGTTGTTTTTTTGATATTGAGCTGCATGAGCTGCTTGTATATTTTGGAGATTAATCCTTTGTCAGTTGCTTCATTTGCAAATATTTTCTCCCATTCTGAGGGTTGTCTTTTCATCTTGTTGATGGTTTCCTTTGCTGTGCAAAAGCTTTTAAGTTTCATTAGGTCCCATTTGTTTATTTATTTTTTTTATTTCCATTTCTCTACGAGGCGGGTCAAAAAGGATCTTGCTGTAATTTATGTCATAGAATGTTCTGCCTATGTTCTCCTCTAAACATTTTATAGTATCTGGCCTTACATTTAGGTCTTTAATCCATTTTGAGTTTATTTTTGTGTATGGTGTTAGGGAGTGTTCTAATTTCATTCTTTTACATGTAGCTGTCCAGTTTCCCAGCACCACTTATTGAAGACGCTGTCTTTTCTCCATTGTATATTCTTGCCTCCTTTATCAAAAATAAGGTGACCATATGTGCGTGGGTTTATCTCTGGGCTTTCTATCCTGTTCCATGATTCTATATTTCTGTTTTTGTGCCAGTACCATACTGTCTTGATTACGGTAGCTTTGTAATATAGTCTGAAGTCAGGGAGTCTGATTCCTCCATCTCTGTTATTCTTTCTCAAGATTGCTTTGGCTATTAGGGGTGTTTTGTGTTTCCATACAAATTGTGAAATTTTTTGTTCTAGTTCTGTGAAAAATGCCATTGATAGTTTGATAGGGATTGCATTGAATCTGTAGATTGCTTTGGGTAGTATAGTCATTTTCACAATGTTGATTCTTCCAATCAAAGAACATGGTATATCTCTCCATCTGTTTGTATCAGCTTTAATTTCTTTCATCAGTGTCTTATAGTCTTCTGCATACAGATCTTTTGTCTCCTTAGGTAGGTTTATTCCCAGGTATTTTATCCTTTTTGTTGCAGTGGTAAATGGGAGTGTTTCCTTAATTTCTCTTTCAGATTTTTCATTGTTAGTGTATAGGAATGCAAGAGATTTCTGTGCATTAATTTTGTATCCTGCTACTCTACCAAATTCATTGATTAGCTCTCGTAGTTTTCTGGTAGCATCTTTAGGATTCTCTATGTGTAGTATCATGTCATCTGCAAACAGTGACAGCTTTACTTCTTCTTTTCCAATTTGGATTCCTTTTTATTTTTCCTCTCTGATTGCTGTGGCTAAAACTTCCAAAACTATGTTGAATAAGAGTGAGAGTGGGCAACCTTGTCTTATTCCTGAGCTTAGAGGAAACGTTTTCAGTTTTTCACCATTGAGAATGATGTTGGCTGTGGGTTTGTCATACATGGCCTTTATTATGTTGAGGTAAGTTCCCTCTATGCCTACTTCTGGAGGGTTTTTATCATAAATGGGTGTTGAATTTTGT
Source organism: Stenella coeruleoalba (assembly GCF_951394435.1). Classification (NCBI taxonomy): domain Eukaryota; kingdom Metazoa; phylum Chordata; class Mammalia; order Artiodactyla; family Delphinidae; genus Stenella; species Stenella coeruleoalba. Next base: position 5,601,695 of record NC_137163.1, on the reverse strand, counting down.
GGAAAGTTTTTTCTGCATCTATTGAGATGATCATATGTTTTTTTCCCTTCAGTTTATCATATTGATTGATTTGCATATATTGAAGAATCCTTGCATTCCTGGAATAAACCCCACTTGATCACGGTGTATGAGCCTTTTAATGTCCTGTTAGATTCTGTCTGCTAGTATTTTGTTGAGGATTTTTTCATCTATGTTCATCAGTGATATTGGCCTGTAGTTTTCTTTCTTTGGGACATCTTTGACTGGTTTTGGTATCAGGTTGATGGTGGCCTCGTAGAATGAGTTTGGGAGTGTTCCTCCTTCTGGTATATTTTGGAAGAGTTTGAGAAGGATAGGTGATAGCTCTTCTCTAAGTGTTTGATAGAATTTGCCTGTGAAGCCATCTGGTCCTGGGCTTTTGTTTGTTGCAAGATTTTTAATCACAGTTTCAATTTCAGTGCTTGTGATTGGCCTGTTTATATTTTCTGTTTCTTCCTGTTTCAGTCTTGGAAGGTTGTGCTTTTCTAAAAATGTGTCCATTTCTTCCAGATTGTGCATTTTATTGGCATAGAGTTGCTTGTAGTAATCTCTCATGATCCTTTGTATTTCTACAGTGTCAGTTGTTACTTCTCCTTTTTCATTTCTAATTCTATTGATTTGAGTCTTCTCCCTTTTTTTCTTGATGTGTCTGGGTAATGTTTTATCAATTTTGTTTATCTTCTCAAAGAACCAGCTTTTAGTTTTATTGATCTTTGCTATTGCTTCTTTCATTTCTTTTTCATTTATTTCTGATCTCTTTTATGATTTCTTTCCTTCTGCTAACTTTGGGGTTTTTTGGCTCTTCTTTCTCTAATTGTTTTAGGTGTAAGGTTAGGTTGTTTATTTGAGATGTTTCTTGTTTCTTGAGGTAGGATTGTATTGCTATAAGCTTCCCTCTTAGAACTTCTTTTGCTGCAACCCATAGGTTTTGGGTCCTCGTGTTTTCATTGTCATTTGTTTCTAGATATTTTTGGATTTCCTCTTTTTTTTTTTTTTGCGGTACGCGGGCCTCTCACTGTTGCGGCCTCTCCCGTTGCGGAGCACAGGCTCCGGACGTGCAGGCTCAGCGGCCATGACTTACAGGCCCAGCCGCTCCGCGGCATGTGGGATCCTCCCAGACCGGGGCACGAACCCGTGTCCCCTGCATCAGCAGACAGACTCTCAACCGTGCGCGGCCACCAGGGAAGCCCAATGTGGACCATTTTTAAAGTCTTTATTGAACTTGTTACAATGTTGCTTCTGTTGTATGTTTTGGCCTTCTAGCCGGAGGCACGTGGGGTCTTAGCTCCCTGACCAGGGCTAGAATCCATAAACCCTGCATTGGAAGGCGAAATCCTAACTACTGGACCACCAGGGAGTCCCTGCGTTTGTTCTTAAAATAACCCAGGCTATCTAAACACAAATGTGGGACAGCACAATTGACATAATTGCAATTTCTTGTTGGCTTGCATGGATTGACTTTTTGGATAAAAATCACAGAATCAACTTAGACCCTGGCTCTCCCACTTTGAAATGCTGTTATCTTGGGAAATACCCTTCTGCTCTTTGAGCTCCTGAAAATAATAAAAAATATGTTATATCCTATCTACCAGTCTCGTAAGGTTGGGGTGAGAATCAAGATGGCCGGTGTGGGATTGTTCAGTGAACTGTAGAGGGCTATTCAAAACTGAGTTGTTGAGCTTCCCTGGTGGCGCAGTGGTTGAGAGTCCGCCTGCCGATGCAGGGGACACGGGTTCGTGCCCCAGCCCGGGAAGATCCCACATGCCGCAGAGCGGCTGGGGCCGTGAGCCATGGCCACTGAGCCTGCGTGTCCGGAGCCTGTGCTCCACAATGGGAGAGGCCACAACAGTGAGAGGCCTGCGTACCGCAAAAAACAAACTTAGTTGTTATTACCTGATCTCTGTTTCTGTGTTTACTCTGCATATTTGAAATCAAATTTGAAACTCATCAATTCTGACTTCTCTGTAGCATCCTGAAAGATGTACGCAGTGGGTTGGACGCCCACTCTGCTCCAGAAAACTTTCTTCATAATTACCATTTATTGACCACTGGCTTGGGTCTGGCCCACTGCTCATTCTCTGGTGCATATTATTGTAGATGGTCACATGCAACTTTCAGAGCAACATGCTTTGTGTAAAATGCTGTAAGTGCTCAGAGAATACTCGAAAATTTAATGGGACTGACCTTCCCCTGGAGATTTTAGTCATAGGTCTGTAGAGAAGCAAAAAGTTTTGCAGTGATAACACCTTGTCTCCCAGAGGGCTTTTACAAGAGCATGAGTTGAAAGTTTCACCTTTCTTCCTCCCTTCTTTCCTCCCTCTCTCCTCATGTGTTTATGAATCCTGCTTCCTTAATCACTGTCAGTGCACCTTTCTACTCTGCAGATTGAACCTTTGAACCCGGAGAAATGTCTTGATCAAGTGGAACCTCTTACTAGCCTCCTCTTAGGGCTGTTGTGAGCATCCTGTGTGGAAATCACACAGCCCAATTCCTGGTGCTTAATAAACAATAAGTTGAAGGTGAGGCCAGCTCCCGACCCACTCTGCTGTCTCCAGGGTTGCCTCCCACATGGCAGTAACATAAAAATATACAGATCAAACATTACAGTTCCAAAGAATAATTCACTTGGTTTTGGTGGCTAAGACAAGGTCACAGACAGAAGTGGAACCCCAGAAAGAGGAGGAGGGAAAGGTTGGAAGGCAGAACTTTAGTCCTGCTCCAATAGGATTTACATGGCAGGTAAGAGAATGCATCCTCTTTTTCATTGACCCACAAGGCAAAGAATGAGAGACCTAAGTGGTGGAATTTATCCTAATTTTTTAGGCAGCCGATGGTAACTTTGTCCAATGGATTAAATGTTCTTTGTTGTCCTGGAGACCAAGGAGAACAGGAATGGAGAGAAAGTGGAAGCACCCCACTTTCCGAAAACTCCAGCATCCTTCCTGGTACTTCATTGTCTTCCCCAGTACCTCTGAAAGTGTACAAGGGGTCAGGGAAGATCCCTTTTGTATTGGCCAAGGCAGGGAATGTGGGAAGGGGAAAAAAGAGTTCCCCTTAGGAAAAAGAAAGTTTGATTTCTGAAACAGAACTGGCAGATGAAAAGTACCAGGTACACAGATGTCCAGTAAATTGTAGCTATTATTATCTGTTGCAACCTTACATTCCAGTGATTCATGTCTCTTATCTCCCCTGCTTGAATTTAAGTGCCTGACAATAGGATGCATATCTGATTTATCTTTTTATTGCCTATAAAACTTTGCACATAGAAGGAGTGAGGTAAATATTTGTGTAATAAGTTATGTGTGTGTGCATGCATGTGTATAATCATAGGAAACCAATCACTGCTTTGTGCCTCATCAGTAAATATGAACTGAAACCTCTGAACTGAGACTTCTCATGCTGGGTATTGATGGTAGGCATGACAAATTCAGAATGATGGGCTTTGAGGCAACATTTTAAATGACCAGAAATCTCAAACCTTAAGATTTTCCACCAACAATTTGTCTCAGAGTTAGCTAAGATTTACTGAACTCTGTGTGTTAAATGTTATGTTAAGAGATTCCGTATGACATTTACAGTTTAAAAAGCTCTGAAAAAAAGATGTCACCACCTCCATCTTATAGATAAGAAAACTGAGGTTTAGAGAGGTGAAATAATTTGTCCAAGGTCATGTACCAGTACCAAGTTGAGCTGAGATGCTGAATTCAAGCACATATGTTTCTTGGGAAAGACTATGAATTTGACAGCTGTAAGGAATTATCTTATTGATCATTTTTTAATTCAAGTCCCCTGGTAATCAGTAGAAACGGCTCAATCAGCCGACGGTGGCCATTTAGCAAACTCGAGAAAATCAAGTTAGATGTGGAGTGTCTGTTGAAAGAACCAGCAAGCCTTAGAGGGAAGATGGAGGTAAACTGAAAACTACCCTTTATTCCTTAAGTGACATGGGATATGAAGTGTTTGACATTTCTCCTCCCTCGGAAATTAGGGAATAATAAAACTTAGGGTTGGAAGGGGCACCAAGAACCCCCAGTTCTAGTGACACTTCCTTGGAATCCTTCCCCGGCATTCATGACTGTATGAAACCCATTTATTATACCGTTAAAATAGTACAGTTCTCTTTCATTGTTCTTATCTTCCTCACTAGGAGCTGAATCTGTTTTCAGTTTCCACTCTGAGCGCTGGCACATAGAAGGTGTTATGTATGTGTTTGTAAAAACAAATTTTCTGAATTATCTTTTGGGGGCATATGAAGCAGGTTTTTTTTTTTTTTAATCAAATTCAATGACCCCCCCCCCAAAAAAAACCCCAAAAAACAAATGACAGAAAACAAACTAAAAATATATTAGGCGAAAGTATAATTATTTTGGGTCAACTAATTAAAATTTGGAAAGCAGTGATGCAGCTTTTTTTTTACATCTTTATTGGAGTATAATTGCTTTACAATGTTGTGTTAGTTTCTGCTATATAACAAAGTGAATCAGCTATACGTATACACATATCCCCATATCCCCTCCCTCTTGCGTCTCCCTCCCACCTTCCTTATCACACCCCTCTAGGTGGTCACAACGATGCAGCTTAATATATATAAGTTAAATAAGTAAAATAACCAGAAACCCAATGAGTAGCAGTACTTTTCCTTCCCTCAGTGCCTCTGCTTCTTCCCACAGATGAGCTATGGTCTTCTTCTGAAGATGGGACGGGAAACCCAGGCACTTTCTAGGCTAAGTTATCTCTGTGTTGGACTAGTTCCCATTCTGCAAAATCCCAGGGAAGTGCTCTGGTTGGGAAGCACTGGGTCTTGAGTCAACGCACGTTCAAGGCTTAGCCTGCCCTAAATACTTTCTGCCACAAACCACAAGGTAGGAGGGAATAGGATTGCTCCCCCAAGAGAAAAAGGAGCTGGTGTTGAAGAGGTAAAGGTTGCTGGGCAGAAACAAAGCAGAATGAAGCAGTATGACTACTATGTTAGCCTTAGCTGGGGCATTTCTCTCCCTTCAAGACAGAAGCTTCTCCTGAAATCAGGAGAAAAACTCTTTTCCTCCTGAGCCCATGTGTCTCCTTCTTACAGGTAAGGGTTTAGTATGGTGCACTCTGTCTTTGGTGCTGACCTTTGGACTGGACAGATTTTATAAATCTATGTATGTACATGTATGTATATGTATATATCCATGTACAAAACGTGTGTGTATATTACATGTCCCTTCCTCCCTTCCCATGGGCTCGCCACTTCCACAGCTCCTTACTCTACAGCAGTTCTCCTGGTGAGCACATCATCCCTCCCAATACAACAGGTCTTCCCTACAGGAGTTTACTCCACCACAAGGATAAGGTTAAGAAAGACTCCGTGGAACTACAGAGTTACATGTTAGGCGCCACTGTATAACTCAAGAATCACTTTCCCCACTCAGTGGGAATTCTTTGAGTACGAGGACTGTGAGTCCTTCTCTTGCATTCTGCACAGCCCTTAACGTGGACTGTAGACCATAGTAGATCTATCACTAGCGTATGAATGAATGAACGGGTAAAACACTTATAGCTCAAAACCACACGCTAACTAGTTTCCCTGAGTTAAAGCTTTAATAATTCATCTATATCTGATGTATGATTTTTATCGTCAAATCTGATCATGTTTTATTATAATTACCCTTTTTAGTTTCATAATTAGCAAACTTTAAATTTTCATAAAATTTAATAAACCTAATCCTTTTAATAAAGTTGATTAGTTTCTGCCATTCAATTTGCTAATTGAATTAAAAGCTGATGACTCTGGCTTTTCTACAATATAATATTTAGAAGCAATAGTTAGTCCATAGAAATTTGTTTCCTATGAAAACACCTGTTACAAAGGATAAAATTTGATCAGGATAAAGACAAATTTAGAGTTTATATCGAATCTTAAACTAAACATGAATGTGTTAATATCCTTTTCCTATGGTTGATAGTTGCTTGGATTTTGACTTTAGAAAATATATTTTAGCTTCAAATGACCAAACCTCAGTGAAATTGGTTTAGTCAAAATTTTAGGTAGTTTTTGATTGGAGATAAGGTAGTGCATCTTCACTTGGGATTTATTTTTCAGAATGGATGAGCGTTTTGGTTGACATTTGTCCGCGCGAATGAATCAACAGAGCTGTGTGAAAGAGACTGGCTCATTCTGCAGCCTTTAGAAAAGGAGTGTTTTGGGGGACCAAGGTGTCTGTCTCAGAAGTGAGGGATGGTGAACAGATTCTCAGATACTGGTTTTCTGTCTACCTCCTATTCTGTCTTTGAAAGAAAGAAAGAAAATTAGATAGACAGGCAGACAGAAAAAAAAAAAAAAGAACTACCCAAACTAGCAACTTAAACTACAGTATTTGCTATTAAAGACCTGTGAGGGGTTTTTTGTGGAGCTGAACAATGAGGGCATCCCAGCTAGCCTTGGGATGAGAGCATTTGCACTGGTGTCTATTTCTAAGGAAAGCTCTCGTGATAGAAATCTGTAAGAGGTCAGTGAAAGCATGCACATTTGATACTTCCTCTGAATACAGAAATTAGTACTGTATTCATCAGAATCCCCAGAGCCTAGCCCCGAACTCCTTGGATGGTTTTTTGAGTGCAAATGTGGTGAATCTCCTTCCAAAGAGTGAGCACCATGGTGTCACGCCCCGGGCGAGGATGGAGAAGGGTGCAGCTGGAGACTAGCAAAATCCAGACGCCACGGGCGATTCGAACCAAGGAAGGAATTTGAGACAGGGCCAAGGAAGAGTGCGATGCCTCAGGTGCTCAGGGCCTGTGAGAGGCAGGGAACAGGAGACAAATACAACCGTAAGAGAGCAGAGCGTGAGCAGGAATATGACATGGAAGTTCCTTTTTCTTGGGGTTGGTGGCTTGAACTGGGAGTTACTTAGTCTAATAGCCAAATCTTACCCTGGTTGTCATCTGATGTAATGTGCCCTTAGTCAGTGTTTGCTGAATCGAATTGAACTTCAGTAATAGTTCAATTTGTACAAATAGTAGCTCAGTTTTGTAAACCAGACACTTTACACTCACAATACTTCAGTTTAAACATTATTTTCCCTGTTTAATGCATGAGGAAGAAAAGCCTGAGAGAGCTCATCTTGCTTAAAATCCCACAGGGAATCAGCCTTTCAGCCGCCACTTCTATCTGATTCCAAAACTAAGCCTGCTGTCTGTGCCATGTCGCCTTCATAGACTGGGAAGGCGTGGGGCGTGGGTCAGGGACGACAGGTAGTGAATGGAAAGTGGGACGGAAGGGAAGGAAAGTTGGAGATTACAACTAGGGGAAATTGTGTGTTTGTTTCGGGGGGCTTGGGGAGAGCATTCCCTTCCAGTTTCTGGGAAATGGCTGTTCTGCCAGCAGGCTGTGAATTCTCAGACTCAGGAAAATTAGACTCAGGTCTTACTTTCTCAGTGCCTGGAATAAGCAATCTACTCTCCTGGGTCCTAAGTTATCAGCGCTCAAGGTATTCAGTGGAGCCGTGTGAGTGGACCCCATGGTTACCAGGTAGTGGAGCCGAAGGCGAGAATCTGGGATTTGGAGTTGGGGAGATTTGAGCTCAAGTCTTGGTTCTGCTGCTTGTTGCCTAAGGGAAACTGGACACACTTAAACATTCCTTGAGCCGTGGTTGCAAAATAAATGAAACTGGATATAATTTGCTTCTCAAAGAGTTATTATAACAATTCAATTAGATAATGTATGCCGATGAGCCTAGTACAATGCCTGGTACATTGCAGGCTTTTAATATATTAACTCGCCACTCTTTAACAAAATGATGTAATTCCAACTTCAGGGCCTTTCCACTACACTCTCAATGGTTCACGTCACCAAACGCAGCACTTACATGCCAACTATTTGGCTTATAGGATAATAGGAAAGATTACCTAGATCAAGATCTTGGTGAAGTTGGAGGAGAGTGGGCAAAGTTTGATGTCAGTATAGTAGACCGCATCTCATGAATTATTTATTTTCCTTTCAAAGACACTCGCTCCAGCCTCCTCATTTGGAGAATATATTTCTATCAGGCTCTGTCTAAACTTCCACCTAACCAAAACTACTGGAAAGACATGCTTTACTATTCGCCCTACACACCTTAATTTTTTACTGTTAGTATAAACAGTGATTGTTCCTAGCATTATTTTCTTCGTTCTATTCCCTCTGTGGAAAGAGAGGCTCTGTCTGTAGTTAAATACTTAATATATCTTCCAAAATTTAGGGAAAGTGTGTGGGATGGGCAGAATACCTTCCTCACAGTCATGACACACAGTGGGTGCTGACCCAGCAACACTAAGTGCTAACCCCACTCGGAATGGATGGATTTTCTTTCTGCACTGCTCTCTGTACCATTTCTCAGCCTTGAAGGCAGAGCAAGCCTGAGGATCAGAATTGAGCGTAGCAGTGATCGTGCTTTGAATATCCCACTCCAATAAAAAGAGCAGGTTTCCTCCTGTTCGAAATGAGGACAACGACATTTCCGCGCTTCTTTCGTAAACTCACATTGAGTGAGACGTATAATAGCGCTTTGCACAATCGGATACATTACAAACCTATAAGGATGGGGTTCCCTCCTGATGGTGCGATTACTCTTCCCTTGGCTGACTCCTAGTTCTTGGACATCTGATTACCAGTGGCCTCCTTCTGCATTTGTTGTCAGGGAGTAGAGGTTAGGTATCATTGTCTATCTGGTTAACCTTATCATTATTTGATTAACTAGCTGTTTGACTTCGCATTAGGACCCTCTATAATTTTGCCTTGATATTGGGAGGGTGGAGCATCCTTCATGGGAATTTTCAAAACCCGAAGGACCAAAATAACTCATTGTAAAAGCATATTAAATATACATTTTATTTTTATAAGGTCATTGGAATACAGTAAGGCTTCACAAAATCTTCCTGAGACGTGGCTCAGTGCAACATATAGAGGGTTAAAGCACTGTTGAGGAAGGTGTGGGTTTCAAAAGGTTTAAATGATGCTATTGCAATAACTTTATAAAACTCTGCATTCAATGATTCTTGAAATCCAGGCTAGCTCTCATTCATTTATTCACTCACTCAACAAATAATTACTGAGCTTCTACTGTATCCCAGTAGCTGTTTACCAATATTTTATGCATCTATATCAAATTCATTGGTTTGGTTGAAACCTGACTTCCCTCCTTGTCATTCTAGGGCTTATTTGGACAAGTTATTATGTCTTTTGTGCAGAGATAACTAGTTCTTGGGAAGACGGTGGCCTCCAGGGCTGCACCTGAGCCAATCACGATGCACTCAGAGTGGCTGAGTGATTGACGTGTTGCATAAATAGAATGCTGAAAACACAATATGGGAGTGGAAGAGCCAAATGTCAAAAAAAAAAATAAAAGGCTCCGAAAATAACCGTTCAAATGTATGCAAATTGCCTAATTAATTGACCTCAGTTGTGCGTGCTGACATCCTTTGCCTTTCCCTTTGTGAACTGGTTATATTTCCTGTGCTCCAAAACAATATTCCAAGGTGAATTAAACCCTTTCAAGCTATAAGTTAATATTCAATTCATATATAAACACATTTATAAACATTCATCGAATTCAAATTACTCATTTCATAAGTACTATTTTCTTCATTTTCAGCTAATAGATGTGTTCTCTGCATTTATTCAGTGTTGGTCTTAAGGAGTTCACATGTGGGGAGGTGATAGTTATTTAAATGGCAACATAGTGTTTCCTTTCAGGTTGATTAAGAGTTTTCCTAGCTCCCAGCTGTTTGTTTCTGTAAAGATTTAGTGCAAAGGCTTCATTTGGAGTGTTGGTGAGGTGAGTAAAATATAATGATGATGATTATCAGAGAACTCTTCATCCCAGAGCATTTGCTTTAAAGAGATGTCAAAGGGAAGACCCACTAGGCTGAACTCGGGAAAGAGTAAAATGCATCTTAATGGGGTCAACGTAACCTCAGATGTCGCTTCAGCTCGGCATTATATTTATTTGTCCATTCATTAATTAAATGGCTAATGGATGTAGTTGGGTTGGCCAAAAAGTTCGTTAGGGTTTTTCCGTAACGTCTTACAGAAAAACCCGAATGAAGCTTTTGGCCAACCCAATATTTATTCATTGTTATCAATCTACCCATTCATCCACCTAAAGATTAACTCACTCAATAAACATATGCAAACTATCTTTCAGCATCGAAATTTGAAAACTGATTGATCCAATGCAAGTTCCTGGGTCACATCACAGATCCACAGAATCTGACACATGTACATTTTAAATAAACTTCCAGAGTAATTATTATACGCATCAGAATACTTCTGTCTTACATAAATACATATTACGTACATGCTTAGTGCCAGGCGCTGAAATAGGGGATGGGCACTGGGGTTGCATTTGTGAATGAGGCAGACACTCCCTTCTTTAAGACATTGATCTTTACAATTAAGCACAACGAGTACTATCACAGGGGACATATAAGGAGTTATGGGACGGTATAACCAGCGATCCTAAAGTAAGGCAAGAGTCAGGAAAGGGCTCCCTAAGAATATCATGTTTAAGTAAGTAATCCCTGAAGGTTGAATGGGGTTTAGCCACATGGAAAAAGATTAACCAGATTGCACGGTCTATGCTGCTGTTTGGGGTGTGGAATGGGTAATTTGAACCAAAAGATGACATAGACCTGGAGTTTATCATCTGCTCTGGAAGACAGACAAAGTGAGCAATAATTCCATTTTGGCTACAAGCACTAAGTCATGATGAATCAAACATGTTCTGGGGTCAAAATTTGAAGCCATTTCACCATCGTGTGACACCAGGAAAGTCAATCTCTTTGCACCTCAGTTTTCTTCTTTTTATAAGAAGGTACAGTATCCCTTCCTCGCCAGAATGCTCTGATGGTTGAACGATATCATCATATGTAGCAAATACTAAAGGAGCACGGAGAAACCTGGTGGTCTTGGGAAAGGCTTCTCAGAGACCAGAAGAAAATATGTGATAGGGCCTGCTCTCCAGGGATGCTGCTGGCATTGGCCACGGGCAGCGCTTTGGGAGTCATCTCTCACCCTTTAGATGCCAGTGGTGGACCAGACCTAGAGGAGGTGGAGCCCTGGAAGCAACAGGAAGTGGTTTCACAGGGATTCGGTAGAGCGACCTGAGCCTATAGCTCCTTGAAGATGGAGACATCAGAGTCTGGCCAGAGATCCAGGCAATCAGCTAAGGCAGGTATGAGAGGAAAATGGTGGGCACCACATGGTCACTGAGAGGACCAGGCACGAAACTACAGGTGAAACATCTCCAGGGAAAGCCCAGCGATGTGGGAGAGGTTAGAAACCTCCAAGCAAGGGCAGATCCACAAGATTCCCATTGAGCGGTCATCATCGTGACCTGACTTTGCTCACTGTCTGGTGTGATGTGGCAACCCGGGCAAGAGTGCTGTGTACTGGAACCATATTGGGCATGGTGGTGGTTCGTAATTTAAATGGCATTGTTGCTGATTTTGTGTGCTCCATGACTGCCCTTTGTGAGAATGTCAAAAAGTCAGTGCACTCAGTATGATCACCTCCAGGTCCATCCATGTTGCTGCAAATGGCATTATTTCATTCTTTTTAATGGCTGAGTAATATTCCATTGTATTGTATATATGTACCATATCTTCTTTATCCATTCATCTGTCAATGGACATTTAGGTTGCTTCCATGTCTTGGCTCTTGTAAACAGTGCTGCAATGAACATTGGGATGCATGTATCCTTTCATACTAGGTGAAGTAAGTCAGACAGAGAAGGACAAATATCATATGATATTGCTTATGTGGGGAATCTAAAAAATAATGATACAAATGAACTTATTTACAAAACAGAAACAGACTCACAGACTTAACTTATGGTTACTAGGGGGGAAGGGTTGGGGAATTTGGGATTGACATGTATACACTACTATATTTAAAATAGATAACCAATAAGGACCTACTGTATAGCACAGGGAACTGTGCTCAGTATTCTGTAATGACCTAAATGGGAAAAGAATTTGAAAAAGAATAGATACATGTATTTGTAGAACTGAATCACTTTGCTGTACACCTGAAACTAGCACATTGTTAATCAACTATACTCCAATATAAAATAAAAAATTTAAAAAAAGTCAATGCACTTTATCACTGACCACAAAGATTTTTAAGTGTATACTTGGTCATGATTTCTTCCCAAACTTACTTGGCAAGACAAAACGCTCAAACCTTTGCTTCTGTCCTTTGACCGCCTCCTCTTTTGCTCTTTTCTCTTCTTCCTTCATTCTTTCTTCCTGTTTTCTTCTTTCTCCACCCAGAGGTCTGACTTGAGATCTTTCTTCAGCTTCTTACAATCTGTGCACGAGTGAATTCCTCGATGAATCCGCATAAGTTATGAAGAAGGAAGAGTGTCTGCTACCAGGACAGACTACCTTACCCATCCGGAAGTGTTTTCATTGCCTTTGTTTATTTTTCTTCCAAGCTGTGGAGAGAGCAGAACATGGTCACGCACGATTTCCGGGTGAAGCCACCTGCTGTCATTTCCAGTGTTGAGATTTCTGAGAGCCAAAGCTTTTTAACTCTGCACGCTGCAGTGTGTCAGCATTAAACACTTAACTGTTTGTTTGTGTGTCAGAGGCAGGCCCAGCAGGGGACAAAAAAGAAGACACAGGATTCCTGTGTGAGAAGAGCTTAGCAGCTAAGGCTGGGGAGGGGGTGAAGGTTGGGACCACAGGCACGTCACAACACACGGGAGAAAACCCACACATGGGTGTGTGGCTTTGTATGTGCATGTTTGCATACATACATGTGTGTGCATATGTGTGAATGAATATATGTCACTGTGTTTTCCTGCGTGGCACGTGAAAGTGGGACAGCACTTGTATGTGTGCTGGTGTGAGTGTGTGTTTGCACAGTGCCTCCAGGAACTGCTGAGTGGGTACTGAAAACTTAGGACTCCAAATTGCATTTTGAGGCAGGAGAAGACACTCCAATTTTTTTCGATGGTGAAATATAACATATGTCAAGAATGGTACACAGGGACTTCCCTGATGGTCCAGCGGTTAAGACTGCGCTTCCACTGCAGTGAGGGGCACGGGTTCAATCCCTGTTTGGGGAACTAAGATCCCACATGTCACACAGTGTGGCCCCCCCCAAAATCAATTCAAAATAAAGAATAATACACAAATGATTAGGGTGAATTTTCACAGATTGAACACATTTGTGTAACCAGTACCAAGATCAAGAAACACAACATTACCAGAATGATAGAGGCCCTCTCACCCCATCCGATCATACCTCTCCCAAAAGGTAACTACTTTCCTGATTTGTAACAGTACATATGTGTTTTCCCTGTTTTTTAACTTGATGGAAAGTATATACATGTATCCTGTACTTTTTCATGCCTGGCATCTTTCACTCAGTAGACTTTTTGTGAGACTCATCAATTTACAGGGGTTTTTGTTTGTTTGTTTGTTTGTTTTGTTTGTTTTGTGGTACGCGGGCCTCTCATTGTTGTGGCCTCTCCCGTTGCAGAGCACAGGCTCCGGACGCGCAGGCTCAGCGGCCATGGCTCACGGGCCCAGCCGCTCCGCGGCATGTGGGATCTTCCCGGACCGGGGCACGAACCCGTGTCCCCTGCATCGGCAGGCGGACTCTCAACCACTGCACCACCAGGTAAGCCCTTTTTTTTTTTTTTTTAAATCCTATTGTGCGACTGTACTGCCATGTACCTGTATCCATCTGTAGCGGAACCCGTGGGCAGTTTACAGCTTTCAGTTAGTCGTGCTCCCCTGGATGTCCTTGTTCATTTCTTTGGTGAATGGAAGTGTGTATTTGTTGGGTGTAAGTCTGGGCGTAGAATTGCTGGGTCATGGTGTGTGTACATCCCCATCCTTAATACACACTGCTACACAGTTGACCCAAGTTATTGTACCAATTTATATTTCCACCAAGAATCAGCTTGTCAATATGGGATTATAACTGGGATTGCATTGACTCTGCAGATGAATCTGAGGGTTGTGGAGTCTTACACTCCACAAAATAGTGTCTCTCTCTATTTACTTAGATCCTATTTGTTTTATTTCATTAGGGATTTGTAGTTCCGCCTATGGATCCTGCCCACATTGTGTTAGATAAATATCTAGGTATTTCCTTTTTGGATGCTATAGTAAATAGTACTGTTAGCATTTTTGATCTCCAATTGTTTATTTCTAGCTTATAGAAATACAATTGATATTTTATGTTACCTTTGTAAAATGTGACCTTGCAAAACTCAGTCATTCATTTTAGGAGCCTTTTCTGTAGATTCCTTTGGATTTTTCTACATAGGCAATCATGCCATCTGTGAACAAAGACGATCTGATTTCTTTTTTTCCCCCGCAATGTGTATGCTTTTTCTTTCTTTTACAAGGGTCACTGTGGTTGGTCTGGGTTTACGGCATCACCTAGCCTTAATCTGTGCCTTATACTTGTGGATTTGTCCCTTTCTCCTTTTAGTTCTACCAGTTTTTGCTCCATGTGGTTTGAAAATCTGAGTTTATATTCATACACATTTAGTATTGTTATGTTTCCTTGATGTTATGAATTGAATTGCGTTCCCCTCAGATCCATATGTTGAAGTCCTAGCCCTTAGTGTCTCAGAATGTTACCTTATTTGGGGATAGGGTGGTTACAGATGTAATTAGTTAAGATGAGGTTGTACTGTAGTAGTGTGTGCTTCTAACCCAGTACAACTGGTGTGCTTATAAAGAGAGGAAACTTGGACACAGACATGTATACAGGCAGAAGACGACGCGAAGATGAAGCCAGAGATTGGAGTGATCCTTAGACTGCCAGCAAAGCACCAGAATCTAGGCAGAAGGCAGGAAGCTGATTCTCTCTCAGCCCTCAGAAGGAATCAACCTTACTGATACCTTGATTTTTAACTTCTAGCCTCCAGAACTGTGAGACAATAAATTTCTGTTGTTTAAGCCACTCGGTTTGTGGTACTTAGCTATGGCAGCCCCAGCAAACTAACACACTTGGTGAATTGTCCATTTTATCATCAATAATATCTTTCTTGATCCCTGGTAAGTTTTCTTTTTTTTAAAGAAATAACACATTTTATTTCATTTTATTTTCTACTTTTTGGCTGTGTCTCTCGGCATGCGGGATCTTAGTTCCCTGACCGGGGATTAAACCTGTGCCCCCTGCAGTGGAAGCACGGAGTCTTAACCTCTGGACTGCCAGGGAAGTCCCACCTGGTAATTTTTCTTGATCTAATACTAATAACCACTATATTTTTTTCTTTTAAAATTAACGTTTGCTTAATATATCATTTTCCATCTTTTTACTTGTAATGTAGCTGTATATTATTATATTTAACAAGGGTATTTTATAGACAGAAATAGTTAGGTTTCCCACCCCCAATTTAATTTGGCAATCTATTAATTGGCATGTTTTGACTACTTACATTTAATATAATTATTGATATGACTAGATTTAAGTATATCACTTAATTACTCATTTTCTATTTGTCTCCTTTGGTTTTTGTT
Organism: Stenella coeruleoalba; assembly: GCF_951394435.1. Lineage (NCBI taxonomy): Eukaryota > Metazoa > Chordata > Mammalia > Artiodactyla > Delphinidae > Stenella > Stenella coeruleoalba. The sequence goes on along the minus strand of NC_137163.1, from coordinate 5,586,173 downwards.
CTTTCATTCCTCGTTTACTTCCTTCTTTTGGATTATTTGAATAGGTTTTAGCTTTTCATTTTAATTAATCTATGGGTTTTGGGGTTATACATTTTTTTTTTGGTTTTCTTAGTGGTTGCTTTAAGGGAATACAACATATATACCTGCCATACCTTTTCACAGTCAGTTTAGAATGAATATTTCCAGTAAAATAGGTACCTTACCTTCCCCCCTCAGGTTATGTTTCTCATATGTATTACATTTACATACATCAAAAGGAGACTAAGGGCTTCCCTGGTGGCCAGTGGTTGAGGGTCCGCCTGCCGATGCAGGGGACACGGGTTCGTGCCCCGGTCCGGGAAGATCCCACATGCCGCAGAGCGGCTGGGCCCGTGAGCCATGGCCACTGAGCCTGCGCGTCCAGAGCCTGTGCTCCTCAATGGGAGAGGCCATAACAGTGAGAGGCCCGCGTACCACAAAAAAAAAAAAAAAAAAAAGACTAAAAATGACTGGAGTTTTATTCTGTTCCAAAGGCAGCCTCTCAGCAGACTTGATCAGGTGCTGTGGTAGTTCTTGCTTACTATACCCTGGTGCTCATCTGTTCTGCCGCTGCCAAGCCATTACTGTTATCATTATGTAGGATTACTCCATGACCAAGGATCATCTATCAGGTGCGACAGTTGTCATTAGGAAAGTCACATGTGTTGTTAAGGAAGTCGTAAGCAAGTGAAGATTCTAGATTAAAACAGGGCTTCAGAAGTTCCATCTCTTGTGGGAATGGCTTAGAAATAATTTGTCAGGAGTTCTTCGAACCTCAAAGTCCACTGCTTTGGTCATTTCCCAGTGCACTGTGCACATAATTCAAGGTCATGGCATGTTGCTGGCACGATTCCTTAGCCCTCTTCTCCACTTGTATAAATATCTCTCTGGCTTTACGGCCATGCTCCAATGCCACTTTTCCCTGTGGTTCTCACCGATCCCCAGCTCTAACACCAAATCTGTAATGTACTCATCTGTGTTCCCAGAATGCTTCACAGGGACCTCCCCTAATTAAATCTTTCTCCTGATCTTCATACTGTGAGTTCCTCAAGGACAGAGATTGGATCCTTTTCATCTTTGTGTTGCTAGACAACGTAAGTAAAGCTTAATGTTTTTTGTATTATTGATAGTGTATGTGAGATATGCCTGCAGATTATTATCTTATCAAGGGCCCAGTGTGTGTTGCTGCTTATGCACATAAAACAGGCGTGGGCTTCAGTCGTGCAAACGATTTCCTTTATTCTACTCCCTCGTTCCCACCTGGATCTTTTTTATTTTAATGTTATTTTTTTCCTTTAAAATTCTACATTTTTCTCCTAGTACATATGTTGCAAGAAATCACTCAACAAGGCTCACTTCTGTGTTCTTCTTCTCTGTTAAATGGTTAAGCGACTGTCTATTTTGAGTACCGATATACAGCTGTTTCCATAGATACCTGATCATAATGGCTAATTAGCCGAGCATGTTTTCTGAAGCCTTTTGAATGACACTTTTATAACAAACATCCAGCTTTTATTCAATTATACATTTTTCTCATTTCTCTTTGGAAACATTCAGAAGTGCTCCATGATGCTTCAACAGATATAATGTGAAAGGACTCAGGTAATTTTTTCGGTCTCTACGTGGAGGCCATTTCTGGTCATTGCTCCACCTGGAAGTCGTCTTTCTCTGTTTAATGAACTCCCAGAGCAGACGTCTCAACAGCGATGCACAGTTGAAAACCACTTTTTAGTTTAAAAAAGTGCTTTTGCATATGCTGTTTCACTAAAACTTCACAAAGATCTGAGGAACTAAGTATAACCACCACCGTCATTTTGCAGATGGGGAGGTTGGGGCCCCTCCATTAAGAAACCTGGTGCATTACCTTGGATTCCCGGTGCATTGTGGGTGTTCAACAAACACCGATTAGAACTGACTAACTTACTCAAGGTTGTGCAGGTGAAGAGTTTTGTAAATGGCAGAAAGGAGATGTTTTAAAAATGTCCCACCTTCCTCCTGACCCATCACGCTTCTGGTATTATCCCATCTCTCTTCACTTGTATCAAACTCAGAGTAGTTACCACTTTCTACATTGCATCATCATTTATTTGCACGTCTGTTTTACATAAATGATAAGAATCAAGTCAAAGCCTTTTCTAGTCCATTCATTCAAAGCATATTTATTCACCATCTACTACCTGACAGATAATAATGGGTAAACATAATTCCTGCCCTTAAGGCATCAGTTCACCCTTGTGTTCTCCAAAGTGATCTGCACAGTATTTGCTAACGGTAAAGACTCAAAACTGTTTCCTGCAACAATACCGTTTGCAGAATGCTTCATCTAAATCAGCATTAGGTGAAACTTCTCCATCCCCTGCTTTTCATCAAATACATTCCAACCGGAATTAACAATCTTTCTTCTCCTGTTGAGGCTGCCTTCCCTCTTTGATCATGAGAGTCTCCTCCAATTTTTCAAACAAGAACCACGCTTAACTTGCTCTAAGGATAAATTCCCAGAATTGAGACGAATGTTTATATAAGAAAAACTGTGGACAAAAGCTCTCCTCACCATACACTTTCAGGTTTAATTCTCAGGCTATGAGGTAGACACCAAGACAATATCCATTTTACAGATGAGGAAACGGTATCAGGCAGGTTAAGTAACCTAGCCAAGTTCACAGTGATTGACATTGCCAGAGGGTGAACTTTTTTTTGCTGACACCCAACCTATGCTCTTAACTCTTAGCAGTTCATGCACCTGTACCAGTGCTCTGTGCTTCATATCTCTTGTTCTGATAAAACTGTATCTTATTCTCTTGAAGATGTGAACAAAATACCTAAGGAGACATCCTCATATCTGGTTTCTTCTCTGGAAACATAGAGTCTGGAAGCTGGGGAGATGATAGATTCCTTATTAAACCTGCAAGGTCCAAAAGGAGAATTGTTTCACACCTCTTTTGCTTTCCCACTGAAATTTCAGTTGCTTATGTTGGAAAGATGTGCCTTCGTGGAGAGATAGATAGCATATGCCCAAGAGAAGAAGGTGTGTAGGTCTAAAGATGCCTAGAGCAACACTCTCAAAGGCAAGAGAAGCAAGTGTCAGGTCAACTGGGATCAGAGACCATCACTGAGCATCGATGAATGTCGATGACGATGAATGTCAAATCTTCATAAGATTTCCTAATGGTACTACAGGTACTTCATACGTAAATCCTTATCCAATGGTGCCTAAGGATCCTTTCCGTCATTTGGAAGCCAGTATTATTTAAACCAACATTTGTAGCCGTATTTTAGCCACTTCTGGATGTTCAATAAAATAAAGAACTGACAAAAGGGAAGAACCGGTGTCCCCTTTTCTGGAAGGCTGCTTTGACCCGTCCCTCTCCCTTTGGGCTGGGTAGCCAACACTTCTGTTCTCCCTCAGGTGATTACTTCAAAGATGTAAAGTAGATGTAAAGAAGATGATTACTTCAAAGGAGTATTACTCACACAGGCGTAGGCCAAGTGGTCAGAACCCTGGAACAAGAAACCCAAGACTTTCATTAAGTTGCCCAGAAACAGCAGAAAAACAGACTGATAAACTCATTGACTGTGCTCTCTGGACTCAACAAATGGACTTTGGGCTCAGCCATCGGCAGCACCAACTCTACTGTAATCAGTCAGTCCAGAGCAGATGACAGGTAATTTTTTAAACCAATCACTTATCTTTATGTAACTGCATGACTTCTGCCTTTGTCAGAGACAGGTCTTCACTGGCACGGCTCTCTCTCCTTCCTACCCATATTGAGGGAAACCCCCAAAGCTTTAAAATAATTGTGTCTGACTTATTCTTTGCAGTTTCATACTCATTCTGTTTCTTTTATTGTTGTTTTCTTTTGTAATAGTACATTTTGACATTAGTACGCTGAACAGAGGTATACATCTCTTGCTTCTCTCTTCCAGTAGTACATGAATACACCTATTCACTCAGCAGACAGTTTGGCAGAGATTTTAAGCCAAGTCCTGTGTTACACACCAGACTTGTAAACTAAATAAACACCCCTAGTACTAAGTCCTGATAATACAGTGAGGGTGGCGGTAGAGGGAAAGAATCACAGACACATAATGATAATGGAAGGACATAAATGCGCTGTGAGAGAGACGTTTGCAAAGCAAACCTTCTCCCTCTGTACAGCTCTGTCGACTTGACTGGAAAATAATCCCAGGCCAAAATCCAAGACTTATTAAGTTTAACTGTGCATGACTTGAGTCTTTTCAATTAACTTTTTTTTCCTGATAATCTTATTGTTTAGTAGATTACATTTAGAAAATCTGAAATAGCACAAAGAAGGCACATGTTAGAATAATCTAATATATATATTAGATAATAATCTAATCTATATATATATATATATATATACACACACACACACACACACACACACACACACATACACCAAAGATAGGACAAAACTGAGAGGAAGCATAAAAATGCCCCTTAGAAACTGGACCTTGCAAGTACAATACAGTGATCTTGTCTTCCTTGTTGAAATACCCAGTGGATATGCCTTTGCACTAATGGAGGGTTAGAGAAGCAAGTGGCAAACTGGAAGATTTCAGACTTTAGAATCGGTTATCATTTTGAATTTTTGTTCTGCCATTGATTAGCTGTGTGATTTGGGCAAGATTTTGTTTATTCATTGATTTAAATATCCAAGCCTCAGTTTTCTCATATGCAAATTAAGAATGCAATATAGTATATTGTGTATATTTGTTTCACATCCTTCCTTTGACAGCACTCCTACCATCTCCATTTTGTCCTGATCATGACCCTACTTCCTTCCCACCCTTAGATGCCATCCTTACCACAGTAGAGAATGAGCTCATCACCCTGACCATGAGAAAGTGTTAAAATAAAGTCACCTGCTCTAAGCAGGGCTCTGACTCAGTGTCCTCCTTGAGATTGGTCTATGGACACTGGAAAAGAAAAGAACTCTTTAATTTTGGATTATGAGTCTTGAGGGTCTTGGGAATCCAGTGATGATGCTGCTTCTCCTGGAAAGAGCTTGCCTAATGACAAAGCCAACACAGAAGGATAAAAGGCAGAAATATTGAAAGGGAAGCAAACACTAACGTCAAATTCAAAGCCTCACTTGAGCTTCTGAATCCAGCCATGCCTGGTTTTGGTCCCAACCTTATACTTCACAGTTAGGACTTCACAAAATCGTCTCTTTTTGTGAGTTAGATTTGAGATCCTGTCATTTGCAATGGCTGGAGTCCCAAAAAAATACTTAACTTTCAGGGTTATTTTAATGATTTGAGGTATAACGTGCTCAAAGCACATAATGATCATTCCAAGAATGGCAGGTCCTTTTATTGTTTCTTTAGATAAATGAAGTGGAATGCTCCCTTGACCAATTTGCCTTGGATTAATCTTGATTTTTTTTTCTCTATTTGTTGCCATTATTAATCCTCAAGGCCCATGGAAATGGGTATATTTTAGCAGACTACTCACACATTGAGATGTGTTTGTTTTTAATTTACACATTTAAATACGTTTAATAGAGGTTCGCATATTGTGATATTCAAATTTCTATTCATACTCTATGACACTAATAAAAGGTATTTCCCTTAATTGGAAGCAAGAGGGTTATGAAGTTAATAAGAGCTCTAATAATACTTTTGTTTATAATAGTCTTCAGCCTCTTTAATGAGGAAGGGGAATAACCAATATTTATTAGGTGAACATTATGTCTCAGAAAACTTACCAAATTTTAATGAATGTTTATCTCATTTGGGTCTCACTCTAAATCTCTAAAGTTGAGCTTTTCATCCTTATTACACAGATGAGGAGACTGAAGCTGAGAGATTTTCAGTGGTTTGACTAAGTTGATGGAGATAAAGAGAGATCAAGTTGATAGTCAAACGTAAGTATGTCTTCCTCCAAAGCCTGGGTTCTTTCTAATGTGCCAAAATGTTTCTCTATAAAGAATAAAAAGAGAGGCATCGACTGGGAAATTAAGAAGCAGTAATGTTCTTCCAGAACAGAATTTTGGAAACAAGATCTAGCTTCTACGTGGCTGTCCAAGACAAATTTACCACGGGGTCCTTGCATTTAGCTAAGCTTGTTATCACCTTGGAGTGTCTGCATCAGCTGCCCTCTCTGGCTAACAGGCTTTTCCTACTGACCGTCTCAGGAAGCAGGGCGACCCCTGGTACATTCCTGTCTCAACTTAAATGCCCCTGCTCAGCGAGGCCTTCCCTAACCACTCTCCCCCATTGCCCTTTATCGCTCCTTTTTTAAATTGAAGTATAGTTGATTTACAATGTTGTGTTGATTTCTGTCATACAGCAAAGTGATACAGTTTATATATATATATATATATTCTTTTCCATTATGGTTTATCACAGGATACTGAATATAGTTCTCTGTGCTCTACAGTAAGCCCTTGTTGTGTATCCATTCTGTATATAATAGTTTGCACCTGCTCACCCCAGACGCCCCTACCTCCCCTCCGCCTTGGCAATCTACAGATTTAACGTGATCCGTGTCAAATTACCCGTGATGTTTTTCACAGAACTAGAAGAAATAATCCTAAAATTTAATGTGGAACCATAAAAGACCCAAAATTGCCAAAACCCTTTATCTCTTTAGGCTGTTTTATTTTCTTCATAGAACTTAGCACTAACTGAACTCTTTGTTTGTTCATGTCCATCTCCCCTCCACTAAAATTTTAATTTCATGACCAGAAGGAACCTTTTCGTCCTCTCTCCTCTGAATCTTCAACTCCTTAAACAGTATCTGGTACGTAGCAGGTGCAAAGCACATATCTGTTGCATGTTGAGCAAACCACATTTGTTGTGAGGATTCAGTGAGACAACATGTGATACAGATGTTATTATTCTGCCCTCTGGTGCCTCATCCATGGGGCCCAGGTACTTGGATGTGAGCACCACTCTCCCTTTACCCACAGGGCTCACGGACACCTCCGGAGCAGGGATGGGTTGCGGGCTCTGCCTGGGCAGCTGAGCAGATTAGGTCCTGAAAACTTCCCTCTGAGCTACGTGGTCTCCAAGAGAAGTGACCATCCCCTAGTCTTCAGGGAAGATGGAGCAAACACAGGCCCTTTGGGACCTTAACACTGTGCACAATTCTGGCCAGAGTCACTCAGTCGAGTCTGGGAGGCCGGCTGGTGGGCTGGAAGTGGGCACCCCTGGATCCTGAGTGCCAGCTAGATAGGACATCTCATCTGAGGCAGTTCAAAGCAGGCAGGAAGAATGGGTTATCCCACCTGGGGTCACCGAGTACAGGCAGAGTCAGAAGGCAGAGAGAACAGAAGCCACCGGGGTCTGAGAGGGCAGGATGAGATGGGGACCATGAGACGGAGCCCAGGATCTGGAAGCTGCTTGGGACCCCAGATCCGTGGGTGAGCATGTTGTGAGCAAGTACAGAGGGTCATGCGTGATAGGCCACGTCACTGACCTGATTTGGTCACTATGCAGAACCTGGCCAGTGCAGGGCAGAGGTCAAGGACAGTGGCAGGTGGGTCCTGACATTCACATGCAACCTGCTTTGTTACATAGAGAAATGAGTGCTGGGCTGGGGACCAGTACATTAGGGTTCTACACGTAGCACAAACCAAGGACACCATGGCCCTGCATACCTCTCTCCCTCTCAACACCCTTCACCCCAATGTTATCGTTAAGTGTCGAGATCAACCTCTTGAAAATTTTAATCTTCTTTCCCAAATTTCCACTGTCTCTGTCCTGGCTAGGCCTGCCCTCCCGGGTTACTGCAAAAATCTGTTAATTTCCTTGCTTCCTATACCAGCCTCCTCCAACAATCTTATAGTTTCCAGAGTGACAGTCTCTAAAAACTTTGAACTTATTCCTCCATGACCCTGCATAAATGCCATCAGTAGCTTACCACTGCCCACAGGATAAAAACTAAGCCTCTTACTTTGGCATAAAAGATCCTTTATGATCCTTTATGGTCAGGATCCTCCTGCTTGTGCTATGCCCCTCTCCTCGCAGTTCTGTGAGCACATTGTATTTCGCCCTTGTGATTTTCTATGCACTATTTCTTCTATGGGATATTCACTTCCCTCCACTGTCTGCCTGGTAAATTACTAGCACTCATCTGGCTCAGTACAGTCATTACTTGCTCTCGGGCATCTTTTCTCAAGTTCTTCCCTCACTACCCTGGTTTACGGACTCCTGCCTGGTCTTTCCAGAGCCCCCGTACCTACCTCAGTCACAGCCCTTCACACTTTCTTCCATTAATGCTTGTTTCCGTGTCGATAGACTTCACCAGCCTGTAGTCCACAGCTGGCAAGAAGCAGGGGCTCAGAAGAGTGTGGCTGAGTAAATGGGCGCTTATTCCACTTGAGAGGGTGGGGGAGATAGGGAAGTTATGAGCAAGATGTGAATAGGAAGCTCCCCAAGTCCAGAGTTCTCCATGGGAACTCAAGTTGTTACCAGGAGAAAGGGCACTCCGAAATCCCACACTAGGGAATTTCATTAGTTTCATTAATTCAGTGGCATTAGTTTCATTAGTCGAGAGCCATGCTGCTCAAAAGGCTTGTCCTCCAGCTGCCGGTTCCAGGGCTGTGACGGGAGCATGCGTCTGCGTCCGCATCCATGACACACACCCCCTCCTTGGTCAGCAGAGCCTTTCCAAGAAAAGATTTGCCACCTGCAGTGTGCAACTGATTGCATTCAGGCACAAACCCTTTTCTCACCGCAGAGTGAAAACACACTGTTTGGGGCTAGCAGAGGTCCTTGGGTCCTGCTTCTAGAATCTTCTGACTGAGTTTAGGAGACCAGGCAGGACTTTAGGAGGAGTCAGTTTTCACCTGGTATGAAAGCTTGGTGTAAACATAAAACTGTCATTTGTTTCCTTACTTCTTCCCATGGCCCAAATTAATATCTACCTCAAGGCTTTAAAAAAGTAAAAAAGAGGGGCCATGCCTAAAAAGAAAAAGAATCACTCAAAGTTTCAGCCAGCTCTGCCCCTCACTGTCTTTGTGACCTTGGCCAAATCACACCCTCTCCTTTTTGCATTAGGAGGACTGATTAATCCCTTTCCCTGTTCTTTCGTGGCACTTGTGAAGATTAAATGTGATAATGGTTGGAAAAGTGCTTGAAGAACTGTAAATTGCTGTACAAATGGAAGGGATTAAGGGATTAGCTTCAATCCGGTAAAGATTTTCTCTTTTATAGAACAACCCGCTAAACATCGGTCCCTATGAGTTGCCCGCACACACACGTTAACACACACCCGAGCGACGTGTGCCCTAATGTTCCTTCCTGTCTCCCCAAGCGGTTTTCTCAACCTTCCCCCTACAACGCCCTTCTGCAACACATCAAGATCTTTATCCAACATGACTTTAGGGAAACCGTATAACGTTAAAGGCTTCTCATGCCTGAGGACAACGTGTATGATGAAATGGTGTGTGTGTGTGTGTGTGTGTGTGTGTGTCTGTCTGTCTGTCTGTCTGCAAGTGTTTGTGTTTTCCTTCATTTCTCGGTTGTTTGGATTGTTCAGTGGAAAAAGAAATGCAAAGGAAAAGTCTGAGAGAAACAGGAAAAGTTGCTGTTTTATTCTTCTTGACTAGGATTGTTTATAAACAGAAGGCTGATTACAAACTAGTATCCCCACCCTAAGCTATTTTGTCATATTCCTCATCTTTTTCAGAAGATAGTTATTGTCTGACTTTTCTTAAAATCTGAACAATTTTCCTCCAAGCATCTTGCAAATTACCCTCTTGAGAGAGGATTGCTACTCCAGCCCATCCGTTTGACAATTATAGAATGGGCGATGAATTTCCTACTGATTACCTGTTTGACCTCAGACATGAACTGGTCTAATACTGCCAAGAAACTTGGGGGCCCCGATGTATTTGCAGACACTCTGAGATAACCCTTAAAATAGTGTATATCTTGTATGTGTCCATTTTTGTGCTTATCTCCCTTCCTGAAAGTGAGCTTCTTAAGGGCAGGGACTGTGTCTCTTCATCTCTATATCCCACACCTAGCCCTGCTTAACATAGAAGCCGTCTTGCTTATTAAATGACTGAAGCAATATATGTACCTGTATATTTACATACACCTAGCCTGTCCTTGTTCTCACATTTTCAGTGTTTATTTTTTATATTATATATGAAAAATTTGCTCCTTTGTAATAATAAATAATTCTATCAGTATTTTTCTATAGAAATGCATACCCGATGCATAATTCAGAGATTATTCCTATTTACTCACATATGTATCTTTGAATTTTTATAGCAAAATATGTATTAGCTACAAGAAATGAAAAGCAAGAACAATGCAATTTCATTCTTCTATGTTTTCAATTTAACTCCCATGGAGTAGACACAAACTGATTGCAAAGTGGATCCTGAGAAAGAACTCATTTTATGATTCTGTGTGACTTTACACTCTGTCTGCTACAGTTGGGCTGGGTAGGATGGGGAGGCTAGAGGTAGAAGATGAGATGAGAGGAGGAAAAATACTTGAAGGCAGCAGATAGGAAATAACAAAATGAAAAGGCATGTTAGTTATGGGGTGTGCATTCTGGGCAGTAGTCAGCCAGGAAAATGATTTTTTTTTTCCTTGAAAACCCGGGGACGGTAATTAAATTCCTCCCACTACAGTTACATAGCATTTCATAGAGGGTATTGTGATGTTTTTCCATTCAAAGAGAGCCACACTTGTTGAATTTTGTCATTTTCATGGATTCACAAAATAGCTATTTGGGACAAAAATAACTAAAGACCTAGGTAGACTGTTTATAAATTCTGGGTAATCAAGGCACGATTCCTTTAAAGGCTAACGTTTGAGGAAATGTATCCTCAAAAACTAGCATTTTATTTAATGCTAAGCCCAACTTATGTGCACTGTAAATAAGTATAATATTAGTATTGGATTACACAGACCCAATACTGCCTTTACCATTCTAAGGACATAATCAGTGTCACAGTGAGGTGAAACTGGTAAATAGTATGAGACCCACAGTTAGGTGACTCTTATATATTACTTTTAAAGAACAAAGATTTGAGGCTTCCCTGGTGGTGCAGTGGTTGCGAGTCCGCCTGCCGATGCAGGGGACGTGGGTTCGTGCCCCGGTCCGGGAAGATCCCACATGCCGCGGAGCGGCTGGGCCCGTGAGCCATGGCCGCTGAGCCTGCGCGGCCAGAGCCTGTGCTCCGCAATGGGAGAGGCCACAACAGTGAGAGGCCCGCGTACCGCAAAACAAACAAACACAAAAAAAACAAAGATTTGATCTAATATTTATTAAAGCCTATATAGACAAACTCTTACTACATTTGTGTGTGTAGGTGGACAACACTCGTATTCAATATATGGTTAAGTGGTATGTGGACGGTACTAATAAATATTTGTTGAACACCTCCATTAATCACAAGTTTGGGCAGAATATACTTTGTCCTATAGACTGGGTTCACTCTTGTTATCGTTAAAATTTTTCAAGGAAAAAACAACTTAATGTAAGCGACGCAGTGCTGTTGGTATTTGTCACAGTTTTTCAGATTCTATAGAGGAGTTGAGGAAACAAGTCTTCTTGGTGTGTTGTAGGCTCTTCCAGGATGAGTACAGGGGCAGTTTCTGCATTTCATTCAGAAGACTGAGCCCAAGTTTCACCCCATTACCAGCTATGTGAGGTTGGCCAAGTCACAGATTTCTTTAGTCTTTATTTTCTTACATGTGTAAAATGAGTAAGATCACATGTGAGGATTCCATTAAGAAATTTTTAAGTGTATTGTCTTTCTGTATATACGTGACAACTTATCTGAAGCTCCAGCAAACCCAGTACCAAAACTGTCTTATGCACCAGTAAGCACTTTCTATGAATTATCCTATATCATCCTCACAGACACACATCATTTCTCCCAGGTATAAGATGGGAAGCTAAGGACTAGAAAGGTTAAGTGATTTATCCACGCTGAGGTAGCTGTTAAGGGGCGTATTGTAGATTTACAGTAATATCTTTCAGGACCTCAAGAAATTGAACAATTTGCCATAGAGTTTGCCATGATTTCTACATTCTCCACTTTACTAGGTGGTATATACAGTTGTCACATCACCTTCAGAGGTTGTCCCTAAAAGACAGATACACGGTGTCTGCGTTTCAGATGACCAAGCTGAGAGTGAGTCAGCTCTGGAGAGAAGTGCGTGGCTCCCGCCGCACCGGCCTCTGGTCTCATCGGAGGAGGCTTGACTTGCAGGTGAAGGGATGGCTGTGCTTCTTGAGGTCTGCAGAGATCTTCCCTTCTGCTTACGTGAGTGTCACGCTCAGGGTCGCTGACTCAGGCACGCCATTTATGTGTTTTGAGTCAGAGAAACAAATAGAAACACACACAGGAAAAGTCACAGATTTTATATGTATATATAAAGTCCTAATAGTCGTTCCTCGGTGATGCGCAAACTACCGTTACATCGACAATCTCAGTCAAGGCTAGTTTTAGAAATGCACCGTCGCGCTCCTCCTGTTACGACTTTGTGTCTGGCACAGGTAGTTAGGCGCAAGCTTAACTTATCGCAAGCATAAATTAAAGGCAGAATTATGTAAGCTTTATTTTTTTTCCTCATGCTGTGCAGTTGCTTCTATACCAATAATTAGGATGGGGAAATAGGCCACCAGAGATTGGCTTTGCAAAGGCCCCACCTGCTCTGGCTCATCTTGCCTGGGGCTGGACTCTCTCTCGGGGCGAAAGGAGATCCAAGAATAGCAGGTGGTGTTTAAATTCATAAGTCAAGAAAGTGCTGAGGAAAAATTATAAACAATGTAATAAGTTTACTCTGTCTTCAATGTATCATCCCTAACATTTTTTTTACTTAAAATTTTTTTTATTATGAAATAGATCACAAATAAAGACTACTTTAAAAATGAACCTCTGAGTACTCGGCATGTATTAAGAAAATAATATCACCAGTACGTTAGAAGGCCCTGTGGGCCCCTCCCCAATTACATCCTGTTCACTAACTACCCTCCTCCCACCCTGCCCTTGTAACTGTTATCTGTCATGGTATCTAAATTTCCTTATTATCTTTATATCATCCCTAAAATTTTAACAGTACTCTACAACATGGCTGTTGGTAAGGATCTTCATGGGTGTAAGTCCTCTCACAGCATATCCTAGGAATTCCTGCTTGCCATTTGTAGGGGAAACTGGACTTGCTCCACACAGAGAAGGAAAATACAATTAAAATAAATATCAAAATCAGAGAAATATATTATGGTATTTGGCTGATAGAATTTGATGTAGCCACGAATGTCATATTGTAAAATATATACAATCTATTGTGAAGTACAAAATATTATAAAACAATATTCAATCATGTATAAATTATATAGATTAGATTTGAAAAATACATGTATAGAAGACAAAGGAACAGATATTTAGTTAAATGCTGGGAAGTTATCGGTGGCTGTCTCTGGGCTGTACTCCCTATAGATGGGCAGCAAGTCTTTTTTTGAAAAGGGATTAGGACAGCACAGAGCCATGTCTACTATGGTCCATCCCTTGTCTGCTAAATGTCCTTCTCCATATGTATTTGGGGACCAGGATATCTAACTTGAAGAGCCCATAGATACAAGGATGGGAAACATATGCTTCTTTTGTGAGTGCCATGTATACCCCTAGACTCCCTGACCATACGTGCTTCCAGTGGGGAGCACGGTGCCATATTAAGATTTTTGGTTCAAAGCATAGACTGGTTCCTGGAGGACAGCACCCACTGCTCCTCAGGTAGTGTCTCCAAACTATTGTTTGCAGCTGTGCTTCATCAAGCCAGGTCAGCATTCTGCCAAGTCAGAAGCTTTTAGGTAGTGTGGTGTGCTACACCCGGAGGATTCCATGCCTATGCACTCGCCCCCCTCAGCATCTTTTCTGTGAGGTGAATTCCCTGGATTCACATGATTGGAGCCTTTTGATTGTGGATCAAATGCTCCGTAATCCCTTGAGACTAGGGAAAGCAGATCTGTACCTGGAGTATGTGTCCACTACTGTGAGAACAAACTGCTGGTCCTTTCAGAGTAGAAGGGGCCTTGCGTGTTCGATTGTCACCAGTGGCTTCAGGGCCTCTCTGAGAAATTGTGTCCCATTGAGAGTTCCGCATTGGTTTCTGCTGGTGGGGGGTTTAACACTTGGTAGTGGCAATAGATCAACCTTGGTGAGCCTTTCTTTGTTATAGGGCTGGCGAATAGCTTCCATCTCTGCCACTGTAGCCACTCCACCCATGTGCCTGTCGTGGTAGCACTTGGGTACTCAGTGACAGAGGGCAGCTGACATCAGATGGCTGGGTCCTTTTGGTACTGGGCGGGTGCCTCTTCCATGGAAAGTGCTCTTTGATGGACGTTAATATGGGATACTAAGAACTTGAGACTTCATTACCCCTCCAATCCCAGACCTCCTCATTATCAATATTCTAATAGTTTCTCTTGAAGCCCCTGAACAGGCAGCCAGAGCATTCGCTGCTGCCCCTGACTCCTTATTTAATCTGCATTTGGGCTACTACTTTTTCCATACAAATTGGATGACCATGAGCGCCATCTGAAGCTCTGCCCGCTGGGAAGGCATTCCCTCACGCTTACCGCTGTCTTTAAGACCATCTCTGAAAGATTAATTTTTACATCTTTGAGGGATTTGGTATATGAAAGAGAGAGAGAGACAGAGAGAGAGAGAGAGGGAGAGAGAGCTGTATGTGGTCTGCAAGTTATAAAATATTTACAGAAATATTTTCACAGAAAACATTTGTCAGTCTCTTTTCTGTATCCTCAGTATTTTTTCTTTGCTTGATTTATAATTTTCTTACCGAGGTGTGTTAACATCTTTCTATTTAGTATTCTTTAGTTAATCAAATGTCCTTTCTACTTTAACTTCTAGCATCTGTGTTTTTAAGTACTCATAGGTCCAGGATTATATTATCTTTCTGGTGAATTATTCATTTTATCATTTATAAAGGTCACCTTTCTCCATATTAATGCTTTCTGCATTCACTTAATTAGTATCTGTCTCGCCTATATTAAAAGAAAGCTGGTGTCCAAATATTGATATCAGAGTTAACATTCTCATAAGGGATATGTTTATTTGGGGTATTTATGGGAGAATCTTAGATTTTGGAAATGGGCTCAGAAAACTTTTGAATTTCCTTCCCCTGGGTGTTCCACGGGTGTTCCAGGTTTGAGATAAGTTAGTTCGTTCATTTATTGGTTTAGAGATCACTGAGCATTTCAGATAGAGCAAAAGCAGCACTCCACGCAGGCTTGGGTGTTTAACAGTTTCTCATGAATGAATGACCTTCCTTATTCTTTCCTCTCAGCTAGAGCTCTGGCTAGAGACAATGTTCTTTGCCTCTTTCCTTGGCTGTTGAACAGTATTTCTCTGGTCCCTCCTTCACTTAGGCATTTGGTTTTCTCAGGTCCTGAATCAACACAGGAAACCCATTTCAAAATCTCTGGATACTCATTTCAAACTCTCTGGATAACCTGGCCAAATAGCAAACCTTCTTCCCTTCTATGGGGCTAACATCCCTTAGGCCCCTGGAATGTCTGTCTAATGTGTATCTCTAGGCTCCAAAGACTTCAGGAGCAGCTCAGGAACTAATACCATTGGTTTCTAGCACCTGGAATTTCCCTTTCCCTTTTGGATTTTTATGTTCACTTACATATTTAATCATTTTTTAAACATCTTTATTGGGGTATAATTGCTTTACAATGGTGTGTTAGTTTCTGCTTTATAACAAAGTGAATCAGTTATACATATATATATATATATATATATGTTCCCATATCTCTTTGCTCTTGCGTCTCCCTCCCTCCCACCCTCCCTATCCCACCCCTCCAGGCAGTCACAGAGCACCGAGCGGATATCCCTGTGCTATGTGGCTGCTTCCCACTAGCTATCTACCTTACGTTTGGTAGTGTATATATGTCCATGCCTCTCTCTCGCTTTGTCACAGCTCACCCTTCCCCCTCTCCATATCCTCAAGTCCGTTCTCCAGTAGGTCTGTGTCTTTTTTCCTGTCTTACCCCTAGGTTCTTCATGACATTTTTTTTCTTAAATTCCATATATATGTGTTAGCATACGGTATTTGTCTTTCTCTTTCTGACTTCACTCTGTATGACAGACTCTAGGTCCATCCACCTCACTACAAATAGCTCAATTTCGTTTTTTTTATGGCTGAGTAATATCCCATTGTATATATGTGCCACATCTTCTTTATCCATTCATCCGATGATGGGCATTTAGGTTGTTTCCATCTCCGGGCTATTGTAAATAGAGCTGCAATGAACATTTTGGTACATGACTCTTTTTGAATTATGGTTTTCTCAGGGTATATGCCCAGTAGTGGGATTGCTGGGTCATATGGTAGTTCTATTTGTAGTTTTTTAAGGAACCTCCATACTGTTCTCCATAGTGGCTGTACCAATTCACATTCCCACAAGCAGTGCAGGAGTGTTCCCTTTTCTCCACACCGTCTCCAGCATTTATTGTTTCTACATTTTTTGATGGTGGCCATTCTGACTGGTGTGAGATGATATCTCATTATAGTTTTGATTTGCATTTCTCTAATGATTAATGATGTTGAGCATTCTTTCATGTGTTTGTTGGCAGTCTGTATATCTTCTTTGGAGAAATGTCTATTTAGGTCTTCTGCCCATTTTTGGATTGGGTGGTTTGTTTTTTTGTTATTGAGCTGGTTGTAAATTTTGGAAATTAATCCTTTGTCAGTTGCTTCATTTGCAAATATTTTCTCCCATTCTGAGGGTTGTCTTTTGGTCTTGTTTATGGTTTCCTCTGCTGTGCAAAAGCTTTGAAGTTTCATTAGGTCCCATTTGTTTATTTTTGTTTTTATTTCCATTTCTCTAGGAGGTGGGTCAAAAAGGATCTTGCTGTGATTTATGTCATAGAGTGTTCTGCCTATGTTTTTCTCTAAGAGTTTGATAGTTTCTGACCTTACATTTAGGTCTTTAATCCATTTTGAGCTTATTTTTGTGTATGGTGTTAGGGAGTGATCTAATCTCATACTTTTACATGTACTGTACAGTTTTCCCAGCACCATTTATTGAAGAGGCTGTCCTTTCTCCACTGTACATTCCTGCCTCCTTTATCAAAGATAAGGTGACCATATGTGCGTGGGTTTATCTCTGGGCTTTCTATCCTGTTCCATTGATCTGTTTTTCTGCCAGTACCATACTGTCTTGATTACTGTAGCTTTGTAGTATAGTCTGAAGTCAGGGAGCCTGATTCCTCCATCTCTGTTTTTCGTTCTCAAGATTGCTTTGGCTATTCGGGGTCTTTTGTGTTTCCATATAAATTGTGAAATTTTTTGTTCTAGTTCTGTGAAAAATGCCAGTGGTAGTTTGATAGGGATTGCATTGAATCTGTAGATTGCTTTGGGTAGTAGAGTCATTTTCACAATGTTGATTCTTCCAATCCAAGAACATGGTATATCTCTCCATCTATTTGTATCATCTTTAATTTCTTTCATCAGTGTCTTATAATTTTCTGCATACAGGTCTTTTGTCTCCTTAGGTAGGTTTATTCCTAGATATTTTATTCTTTTTGTTGCAGTGGTAAATGGGAGTGTTTTCTTGATTTCACTTTCAGATTTTTCATTGTTAGTGTATAGGAATGCCAGAGATTTCTGTGCATTAATTTTGTATCCTGCTACTTTACCAAATTCATTGATTAGCTGTAGTAGTTTTCTGGTAGCATCTTTAGGATTCTCTATGTATAGTATCATGTCATCTGCAAACAGTGACAGCTTTACTTCTTCTTTTCCGATTTGGATTCCTTTTATTTCCTTTTCTTCTCTGATTGCTGTGGCTAAAACTTCCAAAACTGTATTGAATAAGAGTGGTAAGAGTTGGCAACCTTGTCTTGCTCCTGATCTTAGTGGAAATGCTTTCAGTTTTTCACCATTGAGGATGATGTTGGCTGTGGGTTTGTCATATATGGCCTTTATTATGTTGAGGAAAGTTCCCTCTATGCCTACTTTCTGCAGGGTTTTTATCATCAATGGGTGTTGAATTTTGTCAAAAGCTTTCTCTGCATCTATTCAGATGATCATATGGTTTTTCTCCTTCAGTTTGTTAATATGGTTTATCACATTGATTGATTTGCGTATATTGCAGAATCCTTGCATTCCTGGAATAAACCCCACTTGATCATGGTGTACGATCCTTTTAATGTGCTGTTGGATTCTGTTTGCTAGTATTTTGTTGAGGATTTTTGCATCTATGTTCATCAGTGATATTGGCCTGTAGTTTTCTTTCTTTGGGACATCCTTGTCTGGTTTTGGTATCAAGGTGATGGTGGCCTCGTAGAATGAATTTGGGAGTGTTCCTCCCTCTGCTATATTTTGGAGGAGTCTGAGAAGGATAGGTGATAGCTCTTCTCTAAATGTTTGATAGAATTCGCCTGTGAAGCCATCTGGTCCTGGGCTTTTGTTTGTTGGAAGATTTTTAATCACAGTTTCAATTTCAGTGCTTGTGATTGGTCTGTTCATATTTTTTATTTCTTCCTGATTCAGTCTTGGCAGGTTGTGCATTTCTAAGAATTTGTCCATTTCTTCCAGGTTGTCCATTTTATTGGCATAGAGTTGCTTGTAGTAATCTCTCATGATCTGTTGTATTTCTGCAGTATCAGTTACTTCTCCTTTTTCATTTCTAATTCTATTGATTTGAGTCTTCTCCCTTTTTTTCTTGATGAGTCTGGGTAATGTTTTATCAATTTTGTTTATCTTCTCAAAGAACCAGCTTTTAGTTTATTGATCTTTGCTATTGTTTCCTTCATTTCTTTTTCATTTATTTCTGATCTGATTTTTATGATTTCTTTCCTTCTGCTAACTTTGGGGGTTTTTTGTTCTTCTTTTTCTAATTGCTTTAGGTGCAAGGTTAGGTTGTTTATTTGAGATGTTTCCTGTTTCTTAAGGTGGGCTTGTATTGCTATAAACTTCCCTGTTAGAACTGCTTTTGCTGCATCCCACAGGTTTTGGATCTTTGTGTCTCCATTGTCATTTGTTTCTAGGTATTTTTTGATTTCCTCTTTGATTTCTTCAGTGATCACTTCGTTATTAAGTAGTGTATTGTTTAGCCTCCATGTGTTTGTATTTTTTACAGATCTTTTCCCGTAATTGATATCTAGTCTCATGGCATTGTGGTTGGAAAAGATACTTGATAAAATTTCAATTTTCTTAAATTTACCAAGGCCTGATTTGTGACCCAAGATATGATCTGTCCTGAAGAATGTTCCATGAGCACTTGAGAAAAATGTGTATTCTGTTGTTTTTGGATGGAATGTCCTATAAATATCAATTAAGTCCATCTTGTTTAATGTATCATTTAAAGCTTGTTTCCTTATTTATTTTCATTTTGGATGATCTGTCCATTGGTGAAAGTGGGGTGTTAAAGTCCCCTACTATGAATGTGTTACTGTCAATTTCCCCTTTTATGGCTGTTAGTATTTGCCTTATGTATTGAGGTGCTCCTATGTTGGGTGCATAAATATTTACAATTGTTATGTTGTCTTCTTTGATCGATCCCTTGATCATTATATAGTGTCCTTCTTTGTCTCTTCTAATAGTCTTTATTTTAAAGTCTATTTTGTCTGATACGAGAATTGCTACTCCAGCTTTCTTTTGGTTTCCATTTGCATGGAATATCTTTTTCCATCCCCTTAGTTTCAGTCTGTATGTGTCTCTAGGTCTGAAGTGGGTCTCTTGTAGACAGCACATATATGGGTCTTGTTTTTGTATCCATTCAGCCAATCTGTGTCTTTTGGTGGGAGCATTTAGTCCATTTACATTTAAGGTAATTATTGATATGTATGTTCGTATTCCCATTTTCTAAATTGTTTTGGGCTCGTTATTGTAGGTCTTTTCCTTCTCTTGTCTTTCTTGCCTAGAGAAGTTCCTTTAGCATTTGTTGTAAAGCTGGTTTGGTGGTGCTGAACTTTCTCAGCATTTGCTTGTCTGTAAAGGTTTTGATTTCTCCATCCAATCTGAATGAGATCCTTGCTGGGTAAAGTCATCTTGGTCGCAGGTTTTTCTCCTTCATCACTTTCAGTATGTCCTGCCACTCTCTTCTGGCCTGCAGAGTTTCTTCTGAGAGATCAGCTGTTAACCTTATGGGGATTCCCTTGTGTGTTATTAGTTGTTTTTCCCTTGCTGCTTTTAATATGCTTTCTTTGTATTTAATTTTTGACAGTTTGATTAATATGTGTCTTGGTGTATTTCTCCTTGGATTTATCCTGTATGGGACGCTCTGTGCTTCCTGGACTTGATTAACTATTTCCTTTCCCATATTAGGGAAGTTTTCAACTATAATCTCTTCAGATATTTTCTCAGTCCCTTTCTTTTTCTCTTCTTCTTCTGGAACCCTTATAATTCGAATGTTGGTGCGTTTAATATTGTCCCAGAGGTCTCTGAGACTGTCCTCAGTTCTTTTCATTCTTTATTCTGCTCTGCAGTAGTTATTTCCACTATTTTATCTTCCAGGTCACTTATCCATTCTTCTGCCTCAGTTATTCTGCTATTGATCCCATCTAGAGTATTTTTCATTTCATTTATTGTGTTGTTCATCATTGTTTGTTTCATCTTTAGTTCTTCTAGGTCCTTGTTACATGTTTCTTGCATTTTGTCTATTCTTTTTCCAAGATTTTGGATCATCTTTCCTATCATTATTCTGAATTCTTTTTCAGGTAGACTGCCTATTTCCTCTTCATTTGTTAGGTCTGGTGGGTTTTTATCTTGCTCCTTCATCTGCTGTGTGTTTTTCTGTCTTCTCATTTTGCTTATCTTACTGTGTTTGGGGTCTCCTTTTTGCAGGCTGCAGGTTCGTAGTTCCTGCTGTTTTTGATGTCTGTCCCCAGTGGCTAAGGTTGGTTCAGTGGGTTGTGTAGGCTTCCTGGTGGAGGGGACTAGTGCCTGTGTTCTGGTGGATGAGGCTGGATCTTGTCTTTCTGGTGGGCAAGTCCACGTCTGGTGGTGTGTTTTGGGGTGTCTGGGAATGATTATGATTTTAGGCAGCCTCTCTGCTAATGGGTGGGGTTGTGCTCCTGTTTTGCTAGTTGTTTGGCATATGTTGTCCAGCATTGTAGCTTGCTGGTCGTTGAGTGAAGCTGGGTGCTGGTGTTGAGATGGAGATCTCTGGGAGATTTTCGCCGTTTGATATTATGTGGAGCTGGGAGGTCTCTTGTGGACCAGTGTCCTGAAGTTGTCTCTCCCACCTCAGAGGCACAGCACTGACTCCTGGCTGCAGCACCAAGAGCCTTTCATCCACACGGCTCCTCAATTTGGGATGATTCGTTGTCTATTCAGGTATTCCACAGATGCAAGTTACATCAAGTTGATTGTGGAGATTTAATCCGCTGCTCCTGAGGCGGCTGGGAGAGATTTCCCTTTCTCTTTGTTCGCACAGCTCCCGGGGCTCAGCTTTGGATCTAGCCCCGCCTCTGCGTGTAGGTCGCTGGAGGGCGTCTGGTCTTCGCTCAGACAGGGCGGGGTTAAAGGAGCCGCTGATACGGGGGCTCTGGCTCACTCAGGCCGGGGGGAGGGAGGGGCACGGAGTGCGGGGCGGGCCTGCGGCGGCAGAGGCCGGCGTGACGTTGCACGAGCCTGAGGAGCGCCGTGCGTTCTCCCGGGGAAGTTGTCCCTGGATCCCGGGACCCTGGCAGTGGCGGGCTGCACAGGCTCCCAGGAGGGGAGGTGTAGAGAGTGACCTGTGCTCACACACAGGCTTCTTGGTGGCGGCAGCAGCAGCCTTAGCGTCTCATGCCCGTCTCTGGAGTCCGTGCTTTTAGCCGCGGCTCGCGCCGGTCTCTGGAGCTCCTTTAAGCAGCGTTCTTAATCCCCTCTCCTCGCACAGCAGAAAACAAAGAGGGAAGAAAAAGTCTCTTACCTCTTCGGCAGCTCCAGGCTTGTCCCGGACTCCCTCCCGGCCAGCCGCGGCGCACTAACCCCCTGCAGGCTGTGTTCACGCCGCCAACCCCAGGCCTCTCCCTGCGCTCCGACCGAAGCCCGAGCCTCAGCTTCCAGCCCCGCCCGCCCCGGTGGGGGAGCAGACAAGCCTCTCGGACTGGTGAGTGCCGGTCGGCCCTGAGCCTCTGTGCGGGAATCTCTCCCGTTTGTCCTCCGCACCCGTGTTGCTGTGCTCTCCTCCGCGGCTCCGAATCTTCCCCCACCGCCATCAGCCGTCTCCGCCCGCGAAGGGGCTTCTGGTGTGTGGAAACTTTTCCTCCTTCACGGCTCCCTCCCACTGGTGCAGGTCCCGTCCCTATCCTTTTGTCTCTGTTTATTCTTTTTTCTTTTGCCCTACGCAGGTACGTGGGGGGTTTCTTGCCTTTTGGGAGGTCTGAGGTCTTCTGCCAGCGTTCAGTAGGTGTTCTGTAGGAGTTGTTCCACGCGTAGATGTATTTCTGGTGTATCTGTGGGGAGGAAGGTGATCTCCGTGTCTTACTCTTCCGCCATCTTCCCCTGCGGCTACATATTTAATCTTTAAAGAATTAATTTTATCCCTTATTTCTAAGTAAGATACAAGAGTGGTAGCTATGTTACAGTATTAACTCAATCCACCATATGTCAGAACTTGAATCCAGCAATCTCATTTCTTCATCCCAGCAAACTTGTACATCATTATATTTTTATCCACACATCTAATAATGGGACACTTGAGCTTAACAACATTAGGTAATATATCCATGGTCACACAGCTATTAAACAATGAATAAAAAATCTGTGTTTTTTCCATGTTACTGTGTTGCAACTCTGACATATTGCAAGACAAGAAATCATGTTATAAGGATTTCTGAAGAAACATAATATGTAGGTAGGATTATATTCACCAGGAGTCTCCAGATTGCCTATGATAGAAATAGCTCAAACTGTTTAATGGAAAAAATGGCTTATGTATCTGAAAGATCCATTATGGAGTGGCCGCCGCTGTTCTTCTTCTAGCCAGTCCTGATTTCCTCTGCAGTGGCTTTGCTCTTGGGCAAGCTGGTCTAACATAGTAGAGAGATGGCCATAAACTGATTTCAGTCTGCATCTACAGTTGAATAGCTGGAAAGTGTCTCTCTCAACACTTCCAGCAAATTCCAAGGGATGTCATTCGTAAGACCAACTTTGGCCAATGGGCACTTTGATGGGTGATAGTGGCGAGGGTAGCTTGTTCCATGGATTAATTCTGAAACCCAGACCAGTGGAGGATCCAACCTCATAACAGTTTTTGGTTTTCAAGTTTACATTGATTAACAACATTCATCTGGCAGACGAATGAGGACGTGGGAGAAAAGAGGATCAGCCAGAAGGGTGTTGAGTGGGGTCAGGCCAAGACGAGATATAAATTGCTCCCACTATTGGCCAGACCTCAAAGACAAGCTCCTCCCTGCAGTGGAAGCTATGTCCCAGAAACACCTCTATAGCATGGACCAGAAACACAATTTTTTGTCAGAGAGGTACTGATCTTTGTCACAATAAAACTCGTTGACTGAATTCAGAATCTCCATAATCCCGGCACACTTTGTTCCAAGTAAGATTGAGATATGAGAAACTCTGGAGCAGATTCTAGTTCCTACTTTTCTTTTTTGGTTTCTTTTTTGCTTTTTTTTTTCTTTTTTGGTTTTTATTCTCAGAATGAAAATTTGGGTAATATTTTTGGATGTGGAGGAAACTGGGAGTCTCAGAAAATGTCAGGAAGAACTGGGCACAGCCAGGGCCCCTCTGAAGAATTTAAAGACTGTCTTAGGGTTGCTACAGTAGCCAGTACCTTTCTGGAATGTTTTAAAGTGGCTGGTAATGGTTTCCTGGACCAGACACTTCTTTTCATCTATCTATCATTGACATATCTTTCTACTTTTTGGAAGATATCAGAAGATAAGGGAAAGGAAGGGAAAGAAATAGAAATAGCTTTTATTGAGCTTCTACAATGTGTGCAGTCCCATAGTAGTTACAATGCATAGATTACCTCATTCAGTTGCTTCAGTAACCCCATGGAGGTACATATAAAATAAAATAAAAACTGCAACAATGAGTTAACATTTAAAGAGTTCTTACCATGTACCAGCGTTTTACATGGATGTTCTCCTTTAATCTCCTTGATAACCCAATGAATTTGGATGTACAAGAGTTTAAAAGACATGTTCAAGATCATTCATGTGGTCAAGAGTAGAGAGCAGGGACTTCCCTGGTGGTCCAGTGGTTAGGACTCCAGGCTTCCATTGCAGGGGGCACGGGTTCAATCCCTGGTTGGGGAACTAAGATCCCACGTGCCACATGGCACGGCCAAAAAAAAAAAAAGAGTAGAGAACAGGCAAGAATGGAGGCATGTCTTTAAGAGAGTTAAAAACCAGATTTGGGATTCAGCCAATTCCTACCCTCTCCAAGCAGGCTGGCACCTTTGGTCTTCGGTAACCTCTTTTTGTTACTTGCACGCCCCCAAGTGGAGGAAAACCGAAGGTCACATGGCACTTGAGTGGAATTAGCTGCAACAAAAAGGAATAAATAGCAAGGAGGCACGAACAATATAGGGCAGTGTGCTGGCAGGGAGGGTCCCTGAGAGCCGAGCAGGGAGGGAGAAGCCGCCGACTGTGAGATGCAAGGACAAAACGCTTTTACTCGGGGTGCGTGGTGCCATGTGGTGTAGGAGCTCTCAGGGGCCATTTGTCTTTGTCTGACTATTATTCCACAATGTCTGTTACAACTTGTTGGTGCCCTGTACCAGGGTGACAAATCCATGCAGACAGCTCACTAGGCAGGTAGCTTCTGTGTGTTTGAAGGAAAAAACATGCATCCTTACGCGATGCGACACACTCACTCTCTAGCTTGGTTTCAGGGCCAAATGTATATGTACATATACAGATACAGGTGTGTGTATACATATGCACACACACAGTGTGTGCGTACATATATGCGTACACGCGTGCGTAAGCCTGTATGTTTACAAGTGTACACAGGTATATGTGTGTGAATATTCATAAGTGCATGCACGCATATATATGTGCATGTGTGTGCATAGATGTGTGTATACACACACGCACACACACACATCTTGCATCTCTCAGTTACTCCACTGGGGAAAAAATGCTTTCTTATTCTCAGTAATAACATTCTTTCTGAGGATTGAGAGGTTTGGGTAGTTACTCTTGGCTCAATCATTTTTCCCATCACTCCCGACTTTTAAAAAATATATAAATTTATTTATCTTTTTATTTTGGCTGCGTTGGGTCTCCGTTGCTGCGCATGGGCTTTCTGTAGTTGCTGCGAGTGGGGACTACTCTTCGTTGCAGTGGCTTCTCTTGTTGCGGAGCACAGGCTCTAGGCGCAGGGGCTTCAGTAGTTGTGGCTCACGGGCTGTAGAGTGCAGGCTCAGTAGTTGTGGCTCACGGACTTTGTTGCTCCACCACATGTGGGATCTTCCCGGACCAGGGCTCGAACCCAGACCAGGGCTCCCCTGCATTGGCAGGCGGATTCTTAACCACTGTGCCACCAGGGAAGTCCCCACTCTCTACTTTTTGATCTAAAAGAGAAAAATACCAGGTGATAGGCTCTTTCAGTCCTTGAGGGAGACAACAGTAATCTTACATTCCTCCAGGCTCTCTGCTCTAGTAGTGTTGCCCTTGTAAGTATTAACATATCGTATTAATCAGGGTTCTTCAGAGAGACAGAACCAATAGGAGACAGATAGGTAGATGATAGATAGATATATAGATAGATAGATGATTGATAGATAGATACAGATAGTTTTAAGAGGAGATTTGTTGTAGAAACTGGCTCATGGGGTTTTGGAGGTCAAGAAGTCCCACCATCTGCCATCTGCATGCTGGAGAAGGTGGAAACCTGGTGGTACAATTCAGTTCGAGTCTGAAAGCCAAGAATTGGGGCTAGTGGTTTAAGTGCCACTCTGAGTCAGTAAACCCAAGGACCAGGAGTACCGATGTTGATGCCTGAGGGCAGGAGAAGATGGATGGCTCACCCCAAGCACAGAGAGAGAATGGTTTGCCCTTGCTCTGCCTTTTTGTTCTATTTGCCCCCTCAAAGGATTGAATGATGCCCACCCACACAGGGGAGGATCTTCTGCTTTACTCAGTTCACCAATTCAAATGCTAATCTTTTCTGGAAACACCCTCACACACAAACCCAGAAATAATGCCTTACCAGGTACCTGGGCATCACTTAACCCAGTCAAGTAGACACAATAAAAATAACCATCACACATATGCAGTCCTGGTCTGAGGGCAAACCCAACTGGCCAGGGAGAGAATGAAATTTTGTTGAGTCCTTACTGCGTGCCACACGCCAGTCCTTTTAGCTCCCTTATCTTAATAGATCCTGCCAGTAACTTTGAGAGGGTGATAGAATTCTTCCCATTTATATATTTGGGGAATGAGGCTCTGTCTGACAACGTAAGTAACATGTTTTACATCCTACATCCAGTATATGATGGAGCTAGGATTGAACCCAGCTCTCACTCTCCCAAAGGCTAGGACATTTCCGTTGAGTCTGTGGGTTTCAAACTTTGGTTAACTTCAAAATCACCCACGCAGCCCTCTGAAAATGAAAATCTCTGAGTCCTGCCTTAACCCTGCTGAATCTTACTCTTTTCATAAGGCTCCTTGTCCTTTTCAGAAAAAACAAACAAACGAACAAAACAAATACAGGTCATTAAAAACTCCAGTACCTTAGGAAGGTCAACTTATATATTCTTGAAGGTTCCTTGCAGTCTTCAAATTTTGTATGAGTTATCTATTGCTGTACAACAAATTGCCCCCAGACTTATCAGCTTCAAACAACAAGCATGTATGATCTCACGTGTAATGTGGGTCAAGGCATAACTTCACTGAGTGCCTCTGGCTCAAAGCCTTTCATGAGGTTTCAGTCAAGCTGTCAAGCAATGTGGTCTCCTGTGAAGTCCTGATTTAGAGAAGAGCACTCACTTCCAAGCTCACATACGTGGCTGTTTGCAGACCTTGATCTCTTACCCTGTGGGCCTCTTCACGGGACGCCCACATAGCATGGCAGAGGAAGAGATTTCAAAGAGTGAAAGTGCCTAAGCTAGAAGCCACTATCTTTAAAACCTGATAAGGTGCAGCGTCCTGCTGGTTCAGCTTTGTTGCATTTGTTAGAAATGGGTCAACAATTCCAGCTCATAGCTAGAGGGAGGGTGTTATACAAGATCATGAACACAGGGATGATGGAGGGTCACCTTGGAGGCTGGCCATCACAACACATCTCAGGCTTCCTTGGGTGGGGCAGGTGAAGGAAGGATGGAGGCGGGGAGTGGTTTGAACTCCTGGAGATTGCCGTGTGACCAGTAAACATTTGGATGAAAATAATGTCTGATCCAAATTGTTTTATCTTTGCAAAAGCAGATTTGCAACAGAATTAGGTTTGATAGTCTCTGCTTAAAAAATTTAAATAATAATGAAATATTGATTATTAACTATCTACATGCTATATTCTAAACTCTTTAGAGAAACAGTAAAGATGTGGTTATGATTACTCTTATGGCCTGCTCTTTCATTATTGCCCCTTTTTTTTCTGGTTGGTAGAACACCGAAAAGCATCAGACTTGGGGGTAGAAAGCTTCCAGCTTTGACTCTGCCATTTTTGCCTCATTTTCCTAAGCCTCAGCTTCCTCACATGTAAAAGGAGAATCAAATCCCTTGTTTTACCCTCTCACAGGATTGTAAAGAGGATAATAATATAAAATAAGTTATCCAATCAACTAATCTATGACAAAGGAAGCAAGGATACACAATGGAGAAAAGACAGTCTCTTCAATAAGTGGTGCTGGGAAAACTGGACAGCTACATGTAAAAGAATGAAGCTAGAACACTCCCTAACACCATACACAAAAATAAACTCAAAATGGATTAAAGACCTAAATGTAAGACCAGACACTATAACACTCTTAGAGGAAAACATAAGAAGAACACTCTTTGACATAAATCACAGCAAGATCTTTTTTTTTTAACATCTTTATTGGAGTATAATTGCTTTACAGTGGTGTGTTAGTTTCTGCTTTATAACAAAGTGAATCAGCTGTACCTATACATATATCCCCATATCTCCTCCCTCTTGCGTCTCCCTCCCACCCTCTCTATCCCATCCCTCTAGGTGGTCACAAAGCACCGAGCTGATCTCCCTGTGCTATGTGGCTGCTTCCCACTAGCTATCTATTTTACATTTGGTAGTGTATATATGTCCATGCCACTCTCTCAGGAGAGGGTGTGGAGAAAACGGAACCCTCTTGCACTGTTGGTGGGAATGTAAATTGATACAGCCACTATGAAGAACAGTACTGAGGTTCCTTAAAAAACTAAAAATAGAATTACCATATGACCCAGCAATCCCACTACTGGGTATCTACCCAGAGAAAACCATAATTCAAAAAAGACACATGCACCCTAATGTTCATTACAGCACTATTTACAATAGCCAGGTCATGGAAGCAACCTAAATGTCCATCAACAGACGAATGGATAAAGAAGATGTGGCACATATATACAATGGAATATTACTCAGCCATAAAGAGGAACAAAATTGGGTCATTTGTAGAGACGTGGATGGACCTAGAGATTGTCGTACAGAGTGAAGGAAGTCAGAAAGAGAAAAACAAATATCGTATATTAACGCATATATGTGGAACCTAGAAAAGTGGTACAGATGAAGCGGTTTGCAAGGCAGAAATAGAGACACAGATGTAGAGAACAAACGTATGGACACCAAGCGGGGAGAGCGGCAGTGGGGGGGCTGGTGGTGGGATGAACTGGGAGATTGGGATTGACATGTATACACTGATGTGTATAAAATGGATGACTAATAAGAACCTGCTGTATAAAAATAATAAAATAAAATTATAAATAAATCTGAAAGCGTTTTGTGAAGAATTTATCATAGTAGAGAGAGTGGCGTGTAGTATGTAGTGGTTGTGGTAACAGAATCAAATGTAATGTCTCTTCTGGCAAAAATATCCCTCAGATGTGTATACATCTCTCCATCCAGGAGTCTTGTGCTGGTTCCATTACCTAGAGGTTTCTTTTCTTTGTTTCGCTTCCTGTTGTTACAGACCGGTTGAAAAAGGATCACCCAGTCACATCCTACTCCTTGGATTAGAATTCATCTTTGAGCAGCTTTACTTTGTTTAGAAGTAGCATGCTACTTTGTTCCGGCAGGCTTACATCCTGGTGTCCTGTGTTACGTCTCTACCTGATTGTGCACATCCACGGTGCAGGGGCTGTCTGTCACGCATTTTGGTATGTCCGTAATCCCTTATAAAATTAAATATACTCTACCTCATTTCAGTAAGCTTTGGGAGTAGATAATAAAAACTGAAACCTGAGAGAGGTTAAAGGAGTCATATTAATTTCTGAATTTACCAGCATCTAACAAAGGTATGCACACAGGAGGCACACAATCTTTTTGTTGCTATTGTCTTGTGCAGACACAGTGATGGTCAAGATGGTTTCTGTTTGGGGGAAACCCATGTTGTCCTCTCTTCTTCACCATGCCTAGCGACTTCTTCTTCTTTTTTTTTTTTTTAAGATTTTTATTTTATATTGGAGTAGAGTTGATTAACAATGTTGTGTTAGTTTCAGGTGTACTGCAAAGTGATTCAGTTATACATATACATGTATCTATTCTTTTTCGGATTCTTTTCCCATTTAGGTTATTACAGAATATTGAGCAGAGTTCCCTGCGCTATACAGTAGGTCCTTATTGGTTACCTATTTTTTTAAGGTTTTTAAAAATTAATTAATTAATTAATTAATTTTGGCTGTTTTGGGTCTTCGTTGCTGTGTGCAGGCTTTCTCTAGTTGTGGCGAGCGGGGGCTACTCTTCGTTGCGGTGCATGGGCTTCTCATTGCAGTGGCTTCTCTTGTTGCAGAGCACGGGCTCTAGGCGTGGGCTTCAGTAGGTGCGGCACGTGGGCTCAGTGGTTGTGGCTCACGGGCTCTAGAGCGCAGGCTCGGTAGTTGTGGCACACGGGCTTAGCTGCTCCGCGGCATGTGGGATCTTCCAGGACCAGGGCTTGAACTCGTGTCCCCTGCAGGCAGATTCTTAACCACTGCACCACCAGGGAAGTCCCTGGTTATCTTTTTTAAATATAGCAGTGTATATATATGTTATTCCCAAACTCCCAATCTATCCCTGTCCCCACTCCACCCCCTTTCCCCTTTGGTAACCATAAGTTTGTTTTCTAAGTCTGTGAGTCTGTTTCTGTTTTGTAAATAAGTGTATTTATTCCATTTTTTTTAAGATTCTGCATATAAGCTATATCATATGATATGTCTTTCTCTGTCTGACTTACTTCACTTAGTATGATCATCTCCAGGTGCACCCATGTTGCTGCAAATGGCATTATTTCATTCTTTTTAATGGCTGAGTAATATTCCATTGTATATATGTACCACATCTTCTTTACCCATTCATCTGTCGATGGATACTTAGGTTGCTCCCATGTCCTGGCTGTTGTAAACAGCACTGCAGCGAACACTGGTGTGGCCTAGCATCTTCCTGTTACCTGATGCCCCAACCTCCGTGGACTGATCCTGGCAAGTCCCTGGCAGTATGTCTAGATGTGCATCCACACACAAGCTGCTGTTTTCCTTGTACTCCAGGGCAGACAACTGAACCTGCTTCTTCATTTCAGGCTTTATTTAGATTTGTTAACATGACTTTGGATGCTTTCATGGACTTTGCCTTTGGAAGTGCAGCCTCTGTTAATTCCCCTTTGATTGTGCATCTCCCAAGCTGCAGTCTGAGGCACCATCTTGCCTCCACCACCTGATTTCTCCACCACGTCAGGTCCTAGTCCAGCAGGAGATTCAACTGCATGCGTGGTACAGATTTTACAGAGGTACTTCTTACTAATTTGTTCTCTTTCCTCTCAACCCAGCCCTAGGAGTGGATGAAACCATTAGACTGTGAATGTTTTGAATTAACTTACTTAATTATGAAGAGTCCCTTAAACTTTCCCTTTAAATCTAATTCAGGCTTCTCTTTCCAGACTGATTCAATTAAGATTCATTTTAACTGTGGAGCCCTGTCTTCCTAATTGTTCTTTTTAAGTCCTTTAAAAGACATGTATCAAATTCCCAAGTGCTGTCTGCCTTCTCAGTTTACCTCCAATTCCTTACTTAATGAAGCTGAAAAGAGTGGGTGATTACATTGTTCCTCTATTTTTATTGGACCTGCCCAGGAGAATTTGTTCCATTCTGCTGAAATACTACTAACTTGAAATTTTCACAAAGACTTAAGAAACATTCTGCATATGTATAGGATGTAGGAGAGTTATGCCCAATGATTTTTTTAATTAAAAATATATTAATGGAAAAGAATGTAAAAAGACTGTATATATGTGTATAACTGAGTCACTTTGCTGTACAGCAGAAATTAGCACAACATTGTAAATCAACTATACTTCAATTAAAAAAAAAACCACCATGCCACAGTTAAAAGAAAAACAACAAATAAAAAATTCCAGAGCAAGTGTTTTAGCTCCTAATGCAAAAACAAACAAAACAAAATAAAACAAAATATATTAAGTGCCCATTATATGCCAGGCACTCCTCAACATGCTGTTATTTCAATGGTGAAAAAGATAGCTGTGGTACTTGCCTTTGGTCCTCACTTCAGTCCAGTGAGAAAGATGCTGGGGCAGGTGGTGGTCCTATGATGTGATACATGTTGTGCTAGAGATACGCCCAGAAGATTGTGTTGGCAAAGAGACGTGACACTTCTTTCTGCTTAGGGAAGAGGTATCACGAAAGGCTTCCTGGAGGAGGTGACACTTATGCTCTTCCAGAAAGATGAATACGAATATAAAATATCCAGAAGGATTAATTGGACATCATTCAGTTGCTAGGTAGAGATACCAAAAAGAATAAGTTTAAGCACAAAGAAAGAAGTTATTGACTGCCACAAGTGAGGGGTTCAAGGGACTGCCCAGGTATGGGTGGAATCCCGGTCTAGACAATGTCTACAATTCTCTTGTTCTTACACATACATTTTATTTTCCTGTTTGTTTCTCTAGAATTTTTCTCCCATTTAGGCAAGTGGAATACGCTAAGCTGATCCAGGCTTGCATGGTCCTTGTACAAATGGGTACTCTGCCGGGATCCACGTCAGTTCCCCAGAAAAGGACACTGCATGGTCCTGTTTGGGCCACATTCCTATTCTCTTACTCACTCATGTGTTCAGTCATCCACTGCAGTTAATTAGAAGCACTGTTCTCGAGTTTATCTCTGGACACTGAAATCTGTGCACCCAGGTCAGCCTGAATCACGAGCCTCCCATGAGGTTGGGGAGACCAGCTATATTATGAGCATTCCCACCATGCTGGAGAAAGGAATCCCTTTAAAAATATTTCTGGACAAATTAACAATGGTGCTATATGTGTTACACCATGCAAAGATAAGGGGGGTCGTCCTGTATGAAGTCCTAGAGTTAGAGCCCTCGGGGTCCATTAGGGTAATGCCTGCACACTTCCAGGTGCACAGGAATCGCCCGTGGATACTGATTCAAGGTGGATTTGGATTCAGTAGATCTGGGGTGGAGCCTGAGACTCTGCAGCTCCCTGCTGAGCTGATACAGCTGGTCCGTGGACTATGCTTTGAGCAGCAAGGCATCAGTAATCCAAGTCATTTAATATGGTTGGAGTTTAGGTGACAAGAAAGGGTCAAGTGGTAAAGGAGATGAGAGCGATGAGAACCCCAGAAGGCCTGGACCCTCAAGGCCCTTGTTCAGTTATTCTCCATTTGCCTGATAGCTCCACTTCTCACCTTACTTGGTGCCCTGGGAGGCTGCCCTGGTGGACTACATCATCTGTGCAGCGTTTCTAGTTTCTAGTTGCTGGTGGGAGGCACCAGCAGATGATGAGAGTAAAAGTGGCCACAGTATTTGCTCTCACTGTTCTGTCCTTGTCGGAATAGAGCCTGGGTAGCAGCTGGTGCTTCTACCTATGGCCACAGCCCCCAGGTAGAGATGGTTCCCCTGCAGCTCCCATCAGGTTCTGGAACACTGCGCCTCGCCCTGACCCTGGATCCAGGGGTGGTGGCTGGTTCCAGCTGTGGTTGGTTCCTGGGTGAACATCCCCCCTTGATGCTGTCTGAGCCCTGCTGGAGTGTGCCATCTGTTTTCTGCTGGGACTCTCTGATGCACCTCTCATTCCATGTCTGTAAAATGGGCTAATAATGGCTATGCTGCCTGGTTCTTGTGAGATTTATAGAAAACAGTTTATCGAATGTGCCCGCTGTGGTGCCTGGACGTGTGGACTCCTCACAATTGAACACTAGAAAGGCTCATTGCTTCTCAGTGTTCACACACTCCTTTTTAGACAGTGTCATTCACCCTTCTCCTGAGAATGTGCTGTTGGGACCCTTAGACTCTGGCCCCCAGGCCACAGCTGGTCAGGCCAGAGGTAAGTCAGTAGCCCAAACTAGGCCAGTCAGCCTCTGCCTGCAGGGAATCTGGAGTCCAGGTCTCGGAGCCTTGTAGGACTCTGTCGTGCTCTTCATCTGGAAGACCACGTAAAGCTATGGATGTGAGGGCTCGCTTGTTTTCAGAGCAGGTAAGGAAGTGGGGAAGAATGAGGAGGAGAGATTAAAAGGTGAGGGGGAGAAAGACCGGGAGAGAGGGAGAGGCACCTGGCGTCTGATTGATTTATATTTTGTTTGTTTGTTTTTGCGGTACGCGGGCCTCTCACTGTTGTGGCGTCTCCCGTCGCGGAGCACAGGCTCCGGACGCGCAGGCTCAGCGGCCATGGTTCACGGGCCCAGCCGCTCCGCGGTATGTGGGCTCTTCCCGGACCAGGGCACGAACCTGCGTCCCCTGCACCGGCAGGCGGACTCTGAACCACTGCGCCACCAGGGAAGCCCGGCGTCTGATTGATTTCTTATTCCTATTTCTAATGCCTCCTGAGGTCCCGCTTCCTTTGCAGGACGTGAGACTTTCCCAGCACCCTCAAGGCTTTGTGAGTGACCGTCTACACAGACAAGTGGGTGATGTGGTCATTTTCCCTTGAACCCGGTGGCAAAGGAGTAGCCCCCTGAACAGAACCTCTGTTGGGTTAGGAAGGAATAAGGGGTAGCTGGCAAAGCAGAAACCAGGGCTAGTTAGAGTGAAGCAAGCACGTCATGCAGTGTAATTCGAGCGCTCGAGAAACAATCACTTCCCTGGGGTTTTTCCTGGGATGTTTACTGGCCCCCTCCCGAGCAGAATGGAAAAAACTACAAGAGCAAGTTCTCTGACTCAAAGGGCCAGCTTGTCATTTCTCAGCATTCCTGTGATTTTGCGTTCAGCCAGCTCCAGTTCAAAGTGAACCTGCCTTTGGGCACAAAGACTCAGCTCCAGGTTTGTGAGTGTGAAGGGTAGCTGCGCATCCAGCCCTGACTGTCCGCCACCCCTGATGTCAGTGTTCTGACAGCATGTCTGGAGCCCCAGCCTGCTTGCTGGCGAAGCCTCTCAGCTTCTCCAGCATCCCCGAGGACTCTCAGGGCGGGAAGAGGGCTCGTATCCTGCCTTCCGATTGTTCTCTCACGATCTTTTTCTTGACTTTGCCATCACTCTGCTTCCCCTATGGCCTTCAGAAACTGCTGTGCACTCTCTGTCTTGCTTTTTTCCCAAATGGAGGATATTCACATGACTTACACTCTCCAGATTACTAACAGGAAGCCATTGGATGCAACAACCTTTCCCTGAGTGCTGAGGATGTTGGAGGATGATTATGGCTCAGAGTAGAACAGGTGAGACATTGCAATAGGCTGGGCCGGGACGCATACGCCCCCGTGAGCTCTCATTGGCTGTCTTTCTCCACATGACCTGGCTGATCTTCCTGCTATTGGTGCCAGCCTTTTACCCTTTACCCTTTACCTTCAGCCCTTACTGGGCCTGTACTCCTCTTGTTTAGCTGCCCTGGGGATCTTCAAAATCCTATGTTTGGAGAACAGAGACCCGATTAATTTGTGATGCAGAAAAATCCCCTCCTTAGGTATATACATCAAATCAGCTTCCGGCTCTCACTTTGTACTTGGAAAGATTCCTGTTGGTGAGCTTTTCCTAAACAAAGAACAATTGTCTTCCTAAGAGCATTCTTCTGTCCTCCTAAAGCCAAGCTTAGTGCTTTCCAGATTCTACTCTCAGGACTCCTCCAATCTCTATGCTGCTTCCCCTTCTCAGACACCAAGGACCATATGAAAGGGAATGTGTCTCCTTCTCTCCGTATTTACTCTCTTAGTATGATAAGTTGGCTTTGACCCATTCCTTATACTGGTTCCAGCTCTCCCCCCCATCTTCATTCTCTTACTTTTTACCCTCAGTGCACTTTAGTTTGGGTCATGAGTGCTGCTACATATTCTAGTTACAGCTTTGACTATTTTCCACCCTAATTTGGGTTCTCCCTTTGCCAGTGTCTCCTGAACCTACAGAAGAGTTTGATTAGTCCCCAGCATCCACTTACCTTGGTGTTATTTTCCTTCCAACGTGGTTTTCTCCATCTGTAGGGTCAGAGCTGGACATATGTTTCCTGAGCTATCCAGATGTACCAAACTATCCAAAGAGTCCTTGGCCCCAAATGGAGAGATTATTAGAACAGCATGTCAGGTTTCCTTCTGTCACTGCCCTTCTAGGTCTGCCAAAGCATCTCTTTCTTGTTTTATTTTTGTTTTTTGTTTTTAATTTTTTGGCCGCACCACACGGCATGTGGGATCTTAGTTCTCCGACCAGGGCTTGAACCCAGGTCCGCTGCATTGGGAGAGCAGAGTCTTAACCACTGGACTGACAGGGACGTCCCTCTTTCTTGGTTTTAACCTCTGCTGGAATCACGCCTTTCATTGAATTCTACACTAATGTCACATCGTAAGTGTGGCTATGGTTAATGGGGATTATGACATTTATTGCAACTCAAACATATACCTGACTTTATCCTCTGAGTACTTAGTAGGATTACACATCCCTTCTCCTTTGAAGTTAAACATGTGACTAATTTCAGCCAACAAAATGAAGCAAAAGTGAAGAGCTTTGCTTCATGGAAGGAAGTCTAAGACCTTGGGTACAATTTGCATTGTGCTAGTCCTCTGTGATGACAATGTAAGCCCATGTGGGAGGAGCGCCTCTTATGGCCTATATGCCTGGCCGACTAGGGTTTGGGTCATGTAGCCTAAGAGAGAAATAACTCCCCTCTTTTTTAAAGTACCGTAATGTGAGATTGCTTGTTGCTGCAGTATAACCTTGCCTTATCCTGACTAATACAGTGATTGCATCCTCTCTCCGGGCTCTAGTTTATTCATTTGTAAAAGGATGTAGTTGGACAAATTATCACTTAAGTTTCTTTCATCTCTGACATTCGAGGACTCTACATCTTATCTGACAGTATCCAGGCAAGAGCGGTGGCCCGTTAGTTGTTCCTCTTGGAATGTTTCCATGAAGCTCATGAATGATTAAGATATGTGTCTGGATAACACCCAGTGGCAATAGAAATGAGACAGCTGGCTAAACAATTGTAAACTCTAATCAGGGTGTGTACTCCAGATGCTCAAATATTATTCTCAAATGTCCAAATAAATGCCCATCACAATCTCGATGCTGAGATTTTTCTTTTTCTTAACATGATTTTTACTGGCTGTCAAACTAATTTGTGGAAAGCCCATAATGCAAGTGTCACATTGTTTTATTAGGGACATATGAGCATTGTGGGAAGTGTTTATGAAACCAAACGTGCAGGAGAGATAAATAATACACCAATAAAATACCAGAATCACAAGAGCAATTTTTTCAAGGGGAAGCACCTTATCATTGAAACAATTTTTTAATAATATTTACAAATATGGTTGACTATGTTTTCCTTGTGCTTAATATCAGTTATTATTATTTTTTAAAATTTATTTTATTTATTTATTTTTAGCTGTGTTGGGTCTTTGTTGCTTCGTGGGCTTTTCTGTAGTTGCGGCGAGCGGGGGCTACTCTTCCTTGCGGTGCGCAGGCTTCTCATTGCGGTGGCTTCTCTTGTTGCTGAGTATAGGCTCTAGGCGTGCGGGCTTCAGTAGTTGTGGCTCGCGGGCTCTAGAGTGCACGCTCAGTGGCTGTGGTGCACGGGCTTAGTTGCTCTGGGGCATGTGGGATCTGCCTGGACCAGGGCTTGAACCCGTGTCCCCTGCATTGGCAGGTGGATTCTTAACCACTGTGCCACCAGGAAAGCCCTATTATTATTTTTTGACTAAGGAAGAGTAACATGGAGAAAATCTATTTACAGACTTCCTTGATTTGATTATTTTACAGCAGATTCCATGCAGAAATTTTGGAATCAGAGTGACTGACTTAGAATTTTGATTTTGCCATTGTTCATAATGTGACTTAAGCTCTCTGAGTCTTACTTTCTTGATTTGTAAAATGAAGATGCTGTTAGTTATATTTCACAATAAATTGCAGATAAAATTAGAGTATGCATATGTAGTCATTAGTGGAGCAATATTGATATCATCCTTGCTGTTATCATTGTGTTCATAGAAAAGACATACATACTGGCCTCTGATGGCTTCACACGGCATTGATAACACACTTCAACATTATCAGAGTCTACTGACATCAAACAGCCACAAGGTAAGATGAACTGCCCTTAATGCTGCACTCTGTCATTTTCAAGATGACTTCACCCACAGATTATCACAGGGGCTTTCTCATAAAACCCAGCTTAGTGAGTTAATCAACCTGCGGGAGGTATTAGAGGACAGAATGGATGTACATTTCAAAGGAGCTTTAGCCCTAAATCGTCCCAAATCACATGTCTGCACAATTTTCTTCTCCATCGCAGTTAACTTGTTGGTCACAATTTATTGAACAGCTTTTACCTGCTTCGGTTCTGGAATAATCCTTGCCATCCATCTCTCGTCAGTTTAACAAATGCTTCCCTCTCTTCCTAAGGTTGTCCATGAAAGGGAAGGGACTTCATTTCACGTGTAAAGATTTAAGTGTTTGAATGGTGGTTATCTTCCAGAATTTAAAAGAAATCCCATTCTTTGAAAAAAGAATCAAGAAGTATCAATATGTATCATGGGTAAATTTTATCTGGCATCAAAATAGTATAATAATAGCTAATTGAGTTCTTCCTATTTGCCAAGCACTGCTATGTGCTTTACACAGAGAAATCATAATTGCCCTGTGAGTTTCTGTCTCGTGATATCCTTTTCATTTAAAGTTTATTTTTTATGAGGTGACACTGGTTACAGCGTAAGTTCCACGTGTACAACATCATTTTTCTACTTCTGTGTATGCTACAGCATGCTCACCACCAAAATTTTTGTTCCCATCAAAAGCACCATATGGTGAACCCCCTTTACCTGTTTCACCTTCTCCTTAACCCTTTCACTTCTGGTAACCACCACTCTGTTCTCTGCATCTACGTGTTTGCTTTTGTTTGGTTTGGTTTGTTCGCTTATTTAGTTTTGTTGTTGTTGCTTATATTCCACACATGAGAGAAGCAAAATTTCATCTTTCTTTATGGCTGAGTAGTGTTCCACTATGTATAAATATATATTATCCTTTTATCCATTGATGGGCACTTAGGTTGTTCGCAAATCTTGGCTATTGTAAATAATGCTGCAATGAACTTAGAGGTGCATATATCTTTTTGAATTAGTGTTTTCATATCCTTTGGATAGATACACAGAAGTGGGATATCTGAATCCTATGGTAGTTCTATTCTTAATTTTTTTGAGGAATCTCCATAATGTTTTCCGTAGTCATCGCACCAATTTATATTCCCACCAACAGTTTGTAAGGGCTCCCTTTTCTCCACACCCTCACCAAGACTTGTCATTTTCTGCCTTTTTGATCATATCCATCCTAACAGGTGTGAGGTGATATCCCACTATGGTTTTTTTTCTTTTGCGGTACGCGGGCCTCTCACTGTTGTGGCCTCTCCCGTTGCATAGCACAGGCTCCGGACGCACAGGCTCAGCGGCCATGGCTCACGGGCCCAGCCGCTCTGCGGCATGTGGGATCCTCCCAGACCTGGGCCCCTGCATCGGCAGGTGGACTCTCAATCACTGCGCCACCAGGGAAGCCCCCCACTATGGTTTTGATTTGCATTTCCCTGATTATTAGTGATGTTGAACATCTTTGCGTGTGCCTGTTGGCCATCTGTATGTCTTCTTTGAAGACAAGTCCATTCCGCTCCTCTGCCCACTTTTTATCTTCTTTTTAAAACTGTGGAAAGAGTTCAGTGGGTTTGGGCAACCCCCCTAAGATCTTTTAGCTGGTAAATGAAGAGTTGATATTCAAAACCAGATTGGCTGACTCTGTAGTTTGCACTTTAATCCCTGTGTGCACTTCTGTCCCAAATGTAAGAGATGCTCCATGATGGAAGCAGAGGAAACAGCCAAATCCAGTCCAGGTGCCTGGGCTGCATCATCAGACTTGGACTATGTATAGTGAATCATATATCAATACATAGTAAGATACACATTACATTATATATACTGAGATATACATATATCTCACTATGCTATAACTTTTTCATCTTAAGAAATGAATAGAAGTTACTGAATGATTGGTGCATCTCTGAACTCTTGAGTATAAGGTGACTCCTGGCTTTTTGAGAGGAAGCACACAATTTATAGGTAATTCATTAGCTGTAAGTTCTTTCTTGGTTGCCTACTTTCAAGTATTTTTCAAGTGTCTTTTCTTACTGCAGTATAAACTCATGAAGGCTAAAATTTTGGGTCTGTTTTATTTGCGTATTTGTCACTGTGCTAAAATAGTGCTCTGTATGCGTTCAGTAAATATTTGCTGACTAAATAAATACATTGTCTCGAGCTCTTCCTGTTTGTAGCATCTGCTAACTGTCCCGCTTAGTGGTTGCTGTCCTCTTGTGGTTTTTCATTTCTGACCATGAGCTCACTTTCAGTGGGTGTTAAGTCTGTTGGAGAATTATCTGGGCCCCCATTTGCGGAGCATTCATTTAGACAGATTTGTGTCTATATCTGCTTCAGAGAATTGGGAGAGTATGATTTCACTGATCCTAGAGCAGTTTTAAAATATTTATTTATTTAATATGCAGACCATATACTCTTACAGGGCGGGCCTGAGTTTTGCGTATCAGGCATGACTGTATGCTTTCTCCCTTCTTTCTTTGGCCAGCGGATAGCGTTTTTGTTCTGTTTCACATAAAGACTGGGCATTCGTACTTTTCTCTAACAGGTAGCTCTCATGTGCACAGGAACCCTGGCTGGTACTTCATGACCTTTTCTGATGCTAAAGATCTCTCCCCCAGGCATGGAATTGCAGATTTGGTCCTGATTCTCCCATAAATCCTTTAGGTTTGTCATCTCATTACCAATGTGTTTGCTCTTCATCCCTTTATTGGATTAACCTCACTTTATGTATGAAAAAATAATAAATTTTGGTTAGGTTTTATCCAGCATTCTATTTGTTTTAGCTTGGAGATAGAGAATTCTTATGTCAGCTCAGTCTGTTATATTGAATAGAAATCCTCAGCAGCACTGTGCATAATGAAAGTCTTGCTGGGGATAATAGTATTAAAATTGTCAGTTTTCTTATTAGTTCCCACCTCCACTCAGCGCTGTTCTCATGATGGCTGGGGCTGTGTTCTATCCCTGCAGCACAGCACTGCACTCAGCATATTATAGGTCACAGCAAGTGCTGACAGTTGGGTGAATCAGCATTCATGCATTCATTTTCTTTCATGCTTTACCCATTTTCTGATTCCCTACGCCTCCCTCCATTATGGCTTCAGTACCTGCTGCCCCTCCCCCCGTCCCAGCAGACTCCGGGATATGACCCAAGGCCTTGAGTATTTTTATTCAACTTTTTCTGTTTTTCCCCCAAACTAATATTCAAGGTACCATCTACTCCTGCTGCACCATGAGTGTACCTCCCCACAACTTTGGTTCTTTTCTAGAATAACCTGTGGCTTGGAATGACCTCCAAGCAAACTGGATTCTGAATTAGAGCGGGGTGCAGAGAATACAGTGTCTAGGTTGTATGGGATATAAAGGGTGAATGGCAAAAGGTGAGTCCAGACAACAGTTAGGAACAGACAAACCATGCCTAGGATGGAAATTCTAAGGGTAAGGTATTATATGTATCTTGAGGGCACTGGGAATTTGGGCCTTATGCACAGAGAAGGAAACTAGAGTCTAGTTATTAGGACTGGGGTATAGAGTTAAAGCTAATGTGGCAGAAAATGAGTTGACAACAGAGGTAACTAGTGTGTGTGTGTACACATGTGTGCATGTACACATCCTGCTTGAGGCAAGAAGTTAAAACACACACGTATACATATATAAATACATATATTTTTTCTTTTTTTTTTGGCGGTACGCGGGCCTCTCACGGTTGTGGCCTCTCCCGTTGCGGGGCACAGGCTCTGGACGCGCAGGCTCAGCGGCCATGGCTCGCGGGCCCAGCTGCTCCGCGGCATGTGGGATCTTCCCGGACCGGGGCACGAACCCGCTTCCCCTGCATCGGCAGGCGGACTCTCAACGACTGCGCCACCAGGGAAGCCCTATTTTTTCTTTTAAGATCTTGAGATTTTGATGGTCAGACCTTCAGGTACGTCAGACTCACTAGTGGGAGTAGAAGGATGTAAAACCTGGGAACCAGGTGGTCCTGTTTGCACTACGTGCCATGAAGAATTCAGCCATGCGAAAGCATGGTTCCTTCCCTTCTTACCTCCAATCGAAGGTAGTTAGAACCACTTACGTGTGATCAGGGGAGGCCCTGGCTGGAAACAAGGAGGAATTGCCTTTATATGTGGGCTGAAAAGAAGAAATTGAGGGGGTATTTTTCCTCCCCACCTGCCCTGATTTTGCTGGGGAAACCTTATTAGGTTGTTATAGTCTCAGCAGATAAATCTGAGAATTCATTTTTATTTATATGTGTTTTCTCGGCATTTCCTCTGATAGACTTGAGTTGTAAAGAGAGTTATAAATGCTGTTTCTGCGGGCTCTTTTTACTGCACTGTATCTGTGTTATTTCAGAGGGGCCCACTGAGACTTGATTGCAGAAGGTCTTGTTGTTGGATAGAGGTCTGCTCCGTGTTAGCTGCAGCGCAGAGAGTTCTTGACGGGCATTCTGGAGCAGCTCCAATTACCCAGAGCGGCCAGGGAAAGCAGCACACTGTGGACACAGCTCAGCTCAGTCACTTCTACGCACTCAGTATCTGTGGAGTTGTTCATTCATTCATGTATTTAATAGGAGTATGAATACAAATCTAAATAGAAACATATTGTATATGTCTGCCTGTATACACATAATATACTTATATACACACACATACACATACATGTCATATTATGATATGACCCAAACTGTTTCACGATCCAAACTATTTTAAACATGTGGGACACAATACAGAACAAAAACAAATAAAAACACTCTCTCCTCCTGGAGCTTACATTATTATAGAAGTTGGGTGTAGAAGTAATACACTATCATAAACTATTATATCAATTGATTGATACATAATATAATTTCAGATAGAGATGATTGCAGTAAGAAATAATGCAGAGTGGTGGCTTGAAGAGTGATGATGAGGAGAGAGAGGTGGAGGGGGCAGGAGGCTGTTTAAGTTGGAGCAGCCAGAGTAGGCTTCCCTGAGGACCTGAAATTTTCCCGGAAACCCGGGAACTGAGAGAGCAAGCTGTGCAAAAGAATGTTCTAAGCAGAAGGCAGAACCAGTAGAAAGGCTCTGGTGTGGGAACTGGCTTGATGTTTTTTAATCGCAACAAGATGGCCACAATGGCAACAGTGCAGTGACCACCAGGTGGGTCGTAGGAGGAGAGCAGGGGGAGACAGGCAGGGACAAGGTTATGTAGGATGTTGTAAGACCTTGTAACAAATTTTATGGGTTTTGAGCTTTATTCTAATGGTAAATGTTCTGAGCAGGAAAATGACATGAAAACATTTATGATTTTAAAGAATGCTCCGGAACTTGGCTGTAGGGGAGAAAAGTGCCGGCAAGGAACCAGTTCAGAAGCTATGATGTTGATGCAGGTGAGAGATGAGGGCAGTCTGGGGCCAGGTTAGCAGCAATGGGAGTGATGAGTACTTTTTTTTTTTTTGGATGAGGAAAATTAAGCTTAAGTTCTCGACCCAAGATCATAAGGTGGAAAGTTGGTGGAACAGGATGCAAAGCCAGGTCTGTCAGACTATTCTGTTTCCACTGCAGCGTCCCTGAAACCTAAGTTTTACTGCACAGGAATATGCTTATATGAGCAAAGACCAAGCATCCTGGTCAGTTTGAGCTGCTACAGCAAAGCATCACAGATCAGGTGTCTTATAAACAACAGAACTTTATTTTTCACAGGCTTGGGGCTGGAAATCTGAGATCAAGGTGCCATCACCATGAGGTTCTAGTGGGGTCTCTTTTCCAGTTTGCAGACCACCAACTCCTACATTCCCTACATTCTCACGTGGTGGAAAGAGCAGAGAGAGAGTGCTCGGGGGTCCCTTTTTTAAGGGCACTGATTCCATTCATGAGGGTTCCACCCTTGTGACCTACTTACCTCCCAAAGACCCCACCTCTTAATACCAGCACATGGGGTGTTAGGATTTCAACCTATGAATTTTGGGGAGCAAACAAACCCATTCAGTCTGTATGCCAAGGATGATATTCTTTATATATATCATTTCATATCTCATTCTTCCTAAAGGCTTAACGATCACCTATGGACTGATTGAGCTGACAGTGACACAGGTCAGTGTGGGTACTTTTGATTTTTTAAATTGCCTTGATAGAATTTTATTCATTTCCTCTCCTTTCCTCCGTCTCTCTCCCTCCCTCTTTCCCTCTCTCTCATGAAGAAATAGTGCCATGTTTTGTCTGAAAAACCTCTTCCACTTTAGCTTTAACCCTGCGTCTCAGGAATGGAGCCCTCAGAGTTGGCAGATCCTTGCCCCTTTGGCCGACGTGGCTCCTCAATGTTGCGCACATTGGCGAAGCTGTACCTTAACGGTTCCTCACGGTGCATGGTGCCAACAGCTCACAGATCAAGTGCTCCCTGAACAGTAGTATTCCCTGACATGATGGATCATTATAGTTTCATTACAGTCTTTTGAGTCAATGACGTGGGAAGAATGGGCTATCCTTTTCCGCCCCTTGGGAAGAGAGCTATTTTGGCTCCCAGTGGAACCACCTGCCATTTTATCCATGTCCGCCATTTTAGAGTTTCTCTCTCAGGCTCTAGTACCTGCACTGGGCTCTCGCACACAAGGAGCCACATTTTTTATGATTTTCAGTGATATAACAATTACCTTAGCATTTTCCAGTGCATTTATGGTGTGAGGAAAGAGCACCAAACTGATAAATCAGAATAGCTAGCAGCTGGTTGGGAGTCTGGTCATGCCATTTGCTCTGTGATTTTAGGAGAGTAACTATTTAATATTGTTATTAAAGTTATTCCTACTCCCTTTAAATTCTGATTTAGAAAAATTCTACAAGCATTGATGTTGTTAATATTTTTATCTATGTTCTGTCATTTAGAAAAGAGGGATGTTGAAATCCCTGTATTTGACTGTAGATTTGTCTATATGTCCCTTTAGTTCTGTCAATTTTTGCCTTGTAAAACTTTTTGAAGCTCCTTATTAGTTTAATACAGAGTATGATCATTACACCGTCTTGATTAATGTAATCTTTAACCATTGTTAAATGCATTTGCTTAGTAATGTTCTTTCCTTTTGAAGTATACTTTGAAGACTATTAATAGAATCACATTTTTTTCTGTCAAAGTTTTTACAATGTATTTTTTTCTATCCTTTTATCATCAGCCTGTTTGAAGTTTCTTGCTAATAACCGGTAACCAGGT
This sequence comes from Stenella coeruleoalba, assembly GCF_951394435.1. NCBI lineage: Eukaryota > Metazoa > Chordata > Mammalia > Artiodactyla > Delphinidae > Stenella > Stenella coeruleoalba. The sequence goes on along the minus strand of NC_137163.1, from coordinate 5,541,348 downwards.
CTTGCTTTGTATCCAATTTTACAACTTCTGCCTTTTAATTGGTTTGCTTAGTCTCTTTATTTTTAATATAAAGATATATGTTTGGGCTCAATTCTACTGTATTTCCTATTTGTTTTCTATTTATCCCATTTACTTTTTGTTTCTCTGCATCTCAGTCCTTTCTTCTGTTTTTGACTGTTTAGTATTTGGTATCTTTAAGTTTTTGAATGTACCTCGTTGACTTGTTATAGCTCACATTTTTCAGTGGTTGCTCTAGATATTATAACATGCACGCTAACATTTCACCTTTTTCTTCAAACAAAATTATACAACCATATGAAAAATGTAAGATTCCTATAATAGTATATTTACATTTTACCTCTCCCACTCCGAGTCAGGACGAAGGTGAAGTGAGTGAGGTACAGACATGACCCTGAGGGTGAGCGCCTCCTTCAGTTTTGCGTCCTAGGTGCCTCACTCCCCTCGCCCTGGTCTCAGCCCTCCTCTCACCCTGACTGTCTGATAGTTTATGCTACAGGCCTACAAATTGCTATTATATTAATTTTAAACACTCAATGGTCTTTAAAGAAATTATAAAAACACATAATTGTGTGTGTGTGCAAATAAAAAGGTATATTGGCCCTTTTGTTACTTTTTAGTATTTCCTGAGATCTGACTTTCGTATGGTATCTTTTAGCATTTTTGTGGTTTAGGTCAGGTGTAGACAAATGTTCTCACCTTTCATCCATCTGAAAGTGTCTTTATTTTGCTTTCCTTTTTTTTTTTTGCGGTGTGCCGGCCTCTCACTGTTGCGGCCTCTCCCCTTGCGGAGCACAGGCTCCGGACGCGCAGGCTCAGTGGCCATGGCTCATGGGCCCAGCCGCTCCGCGGCATGTGGGATCTTCCCAGACCGGGGCACGAACCCGTGTCCCCTGCATCGGCAGGCGGACTCTCAACCACTGCGCCACCAGGGAAGCCCCTGATTTCCTTTTTGAAGAGTAATTTCGCTATATAAAAAATTCTGAGTTGATTTTTTTTTTCTTTCAGCACTTTAAAGATCTCACAGTTTGACTATAAAATATGTATGTGTGATTTCCTTTGTATTTATATTGTCTGTGATTTGCTGAGCTTCTTGGTTCTGTGAGTTGATTTTTTTTCAAAAATTTTGAAAAATTATTGGAAACTCTCCAATTCTCTATCTTCTTTCCTCTGATACACCAATTACATGTGTTATATTATTAATTTTGTTCCAAAGGTCTTGGATGCTAGAACTCATTTTTACTGAATCTCTTTTTCTCTTTGTGTTTTATGTTGAGAAATGTCTATTGACCTGTCTTCTGGTTCAGTGATCCTGTCCTTGATGTACTCAGATTGTTTTGAAGCCCATGAAATAATATCATATTTTTTATTTCTAGCATTTCACTTAATCCTTTTATTAATTTCACCTCCCTCCTGAAATTCTCCATCAGTTCATACATGTGAACTTTTCCCACTAGATCTTTTAATATATTTTTTCATACTTATTTTGAAATCATAATGTGCTAATTCCAACATTAAAGCCAACACAGACCTGCTTCTATTGACTAATTTCTCTCTAGGTCATGAGTCATATGTTCTTACATTTTTCATATGTTCCTAATTTTTAATCACTTGCCAGACATTCTGTACAAAATACAGCAGCTAAGGAAATAGATGGTATTTACCTCCAGGAGAGGGTACACCCTTTCTTCCATCAGGCCACTCATGAGTTGGCCTGAGTCAAACTACTCTGAAGTTGAACTGAGTTTGGCTACTGTGTGGAGAATGAAGTTAGGATTGCAGGAGCATGAGAGTGGCATCAGGAAGGCCATGTGGAAGGCTTTTCTGTTCCCCAGAAAAAGAGCGAATGGTGGCTGAAACCAGGGTGTTAGCAGTGGAGAGGACAGTGGTCCAATTTTAGGCATGAACAAGTGTGGGCAGAAATGAGGGCACACTGTGAGTACAAAGCATCCCTAACCTGGGACAGAACAGATGTGCAAGTGAGAAGGATGGAAGGACTGAGGAATGATGACCTCAGGGTTTACCGGCTGGCTCTGCCTCTTCAGGACTGATCACATGGCAAACACATCACCCATTTCTCCCACAAGCCCAAACACAAAAGATGGCACATAGTAGGTGTACACAAAAAAAAGCCTACTGAATCACACAAATTCCGCCTGATCTGCCATATCTTTCAAGCCTACCTCAGTGGTCCCTGAGCTCTCTTGGACTAGTCCCATCTACCAGTAGCTTGCTGTAAATAAAAGATGTAAAATTATTTCAGGGGCAGCAGAGTGATTTTAATATCCTGTGATATTAATATCCTGTCAAAGACGCTGCCACCCAGTGAAACTCTATGGCTTGCTTTACTTAATTCTGTAAGAAGAAAAGCCACAGTGGCCTTGATGAATCCTCACCTGTAGTTCTGAGACGTGTAAATATTTCAAACCCCTTGTGCACACCGTAATCCTGCCCAGTAAGTAGCAAATAGTTCTCAGTATTTTCTTTGTTCAAACTGCATTATACATTTCTGGACTTACAGATCATAACTCTGCTACCTATGCATGACAGGCAGGAAGATTAGCACAGAAAGGAACTGATAAAAATGTTTGCAGAGAGACATGTTCATTCTTAGCAAGACAGAGGGCGTTTGGGTCATGGTTATGAGTGTCCAAAGATGGGGGGTGGGGGGCAGGTGGAAACTAGATTTGAGCGTACAGGGTCTGGAATTACTGAGCTGCTTTAAGTTACAATATATCCTTGGCTTTCCTCCGTTTACTGTCTCCTTACTAGGCAGGCTCTCTGTGAATGCCTCAAGCCACAGGGCTTTCCCTCCTCATTTTCTTTCCAAGTATTAGCAAATTACCCAAGGAAGGGCAGTTACTGGGCTCATGACAAAACTCCTTTAAAACCAGCCAAGCCACACTCTGAAGGAACTGCCACCTCTCTTACAATCAAAACCAGCGTCTTCAAAGCTATCCATGTGAAGCATCATTATTTGGGAGGTCTAGCTTCTGTCTGTCTCTGCTTCCACACTGGCCTCGGGGCAGGGTCAGTGTTGCTTTTTTAAGCCTCTAAGACCAAGAATGGACATTCAGTATAACCACTTACGTAGTGGAACAAGGCTGACACATTTAAGTGAGAGTTTACTAAAGGCTTGGTGTTAATCAAAAAATGAACACCAAAAGTCATGTACCACTCAATAATCTGATTTTCGAGGTGTGGCTTGCTTTCTAGGGCTTACAGGCTATGTTTTTCTCACTATTCACAGACTCCCTCTCATGTGGGGTTATTTCTACACTGTCTCCCCAGAGCCTAAATACCTAAGGTCCTGGCAGTCTGGACCTAAAAGATGAGGGCACAAATCCAAAGAGACAGGCAGGATCTTTGTCTCCCATCTGCTGAAGGATTCTTTTCTGAAGCCAGGGTTATGTCGTGCAGTTCTGTCCTCATTTGTGCAAACTATTCTCATTCTTCACCAAAATTAGGTTCTTTCAACGCAAGGTTATCTAGAAAAACACAGAGGAAACCCAAAATTTTCCCTAGAGCTACCACAGATGCTGCAAGGACCAGGATTGAGAGTGAGTCTGGACCCCCTAAGAGTGGTTCCCTTTAATGAAATCTGCCCACATACTCATAACTCCCCACAGTGACTAATATCTAATGAGTACCAGTGATGGAGTCCATGTCCTCCAGATGAAGACACACTGGTGTCTAACGATGCTGGATTTGTGAGTTGCTGAAAGAATGGTACCACACACCTTAGGGAACCGTGGGACCTTCGGTAAGATGGTGTTAGGAGGCACTAGTTACAGGATTTGGACTTGTGTTAGGTGATTTGGGGAAAGTTCAAGGGATTTTCTCTGTTGTGTCTTGCTGTCAGGAGCTTGGAGTAATACAATGATTGGATGCCAATAATTTTTAATCTAGGCAGTAGGAGGAATGAAGTGGCTCACAGCTAAAAGCTAAGAGCTGTCACAACTACACAACTACTCCTTTTTTTTTTTTTTTTTTTTAAGTCCCCTCTTTTGGATGAGGGTAGATCAGATTGGGCTGTAGGCATTTATTCAGGGTATCCAGATCTTCATCGTTGCCATCTTCTGCTGATCATGAATGTTTTAGAGAATGTTTTTTTGGTAATTGGGCTGGAATTCATTCCTCCTGTTTCTTGGTTGCAGGATAAATCATTGAATCATCTGGTATAAAAATGACTTTGTAGTTGCATTTAAGGGTCTGAACAAGAGGCACTGGCCAATCGTAACACAAGGGATTACCAGAAACAAAATGGCTATCTGTTCTTTTAGGAGATCCTAAAGCCAGGAGCTTAGATTACCAAACCCAGGCTACGAGAACACGTCTCAAATCCCAGCTAGGGTTGTTCTAGAAAGCCAGACGGCTTTTTCTTTTATCTTAGCCACAGACTGTTCTACTTGCCTGGCTATATTTATATAGGTGCAGCAAGACGTGTTTCTAGGTCAGACTCCTTCTTGGCTAGCTGAAAGAACACGTGGCTACATGATCCTTCACCACAACTTTTGTTTGTCAAGTCTTCAGGGAAGCTGCTGTGCCATGGATGACTTTTGCGTGGGTCAGAGATGACTTCTGAATCTTTTTCCCAGCTATAGTATTATTCCTGTCATAGGAACTCAAGCTCCCTATCAATTAGAGCTCAAGGTGAATCCTTTTTGGTCCATGATGTGGTCATGAAGAGGACCAGTTAAGTTAGCTGTATCAACATGAGTGATCTTATCCAAGAAATCTCTCTAGACTTTTCTGTAATTCCAGTCTGTGCTTGTATAAACACTTTTCCTTTAAAAACGCACACCTGTCACTCGGCACAAGCCACAGGACTGGTTGATCTTGAAAAAGCTAAAAACATGAGTTGGCACCCAACCAAAACCCTTCTGTTGCCTCTTTAGAGAGACAGGAAAGCATAAAACAATGCATTTCATTTTGAAAGAAAGGAAAGAGAATGGACTATTTGAGCACCTACTCTGTGCTACCTGCGAAGATAATTTGAATCATTTATTTTAATTCTCCCAACAACTTTATGAGGCTCAAGTGCTAGATTTTCAGGAAAAAGTAGGCAGAATGGACTCTGCTCCTTGTGTCTGCCCTGTAAATTATGCCTCTGTCGTTTGGAAGCAGCACTCGTAATAATTCCCTTTGGGAAATTAACCTTCTCCTTGTCCATGGGATTCTGATGGAGTTCATCTCACCCGTTACTGCTAAGGGTGGGTGTACAGTCCAGAACTGACCCATCAGAGTGGCTGGTTTGATGTGGCACATGAGACCCAATTTGGTGTAATCAGAGTGAATCTTGGAAATGTCTTTTCAAGCAAGTAAGACGGGACTTTTTCCTTGTGGAATTCTAGGCAATAGGGATAATGTACATGTGGAGATACCAGAGGTCACCATCTCAGAAGCCCTCTGGAGAAAAACAAAGGAGCACAAAGCAGTGATGGAGAAAGTGTGGCACTAAATCATCTGAATATATGTGAATATGAAGACAGCTGTGCTTGAAGCCATTTTCCACCTGACTTCTCAGTCCTGCAAGCCAGTGAAACTTTTGTTTTCCCTTCAGCAATTTGGGTCAGGTCTTTTTCTCACTGAAAACCTGTAACCATGGAGTTGTTATAGGGGGTGGTGAGGAGGGTCGACATGGTGCAATTTCTTGCCTAAATTGAAGCTACTATTAGGACAACTAGAGTCTGACAAATTAGTTTGACTCAGAGGTCCATGCTCTGCCCATGCCTGGCGACACAGAGAGTGGAGTGGGTGCTCGGAAAACGCAGGTGAAAAGGAAGCGTCATGAAGAAGACATGAAGGATTGGTAAAGCTTTGATAAACTATGGTGAGTAGAATGTCCTTTGGCATTTTTTATTGTGCTATACTGTCCCTGGTGATCACAATCAAACTTGTCTCTCTCTCTGGCAGGAACACCATTCTAAGGATAAAGGCAAGCATCATCAATAAACTGGGAGGCAAGCCACACTGCGCACGCGTTTAGCAATCCCTGGATTTTGAGATGGTCAGGCCTATTCAAGAGTCACTTTCTTTTTTAAAAAAATTATTTATTTATTTATGGCTGTGCTGGGTCTTCGTTTCTGGGCGAGGGCTTTCTCTAGTTGTGGCAAGCAGGGCCCCACACTTCATCGCGGTGCACGGGCCTCTCACTATCGCAGCCTCTCTTGTTGCGGAGCACAGGCTCCAGACGCGCAGGCTCAGTAGTTGTGGCTCACGGGCCTAGTTGCTCCGCAGCATGTGTGATCCTCCCAGGCCAGGGCTCGAACCCGTGTCTCCTGCACTGGCAGGCAGATTCTCAACCACTGCACCACCAGGGAAGCCCAAGAGTCACTTTTTTTAAGAAAAATTGGAATCATCTCAAGGGGAAATACAGTTATCACAGACTGACAAGCTCCCCACTAATTATGTTAATCTTACTCTATATCCCTAGTATTTAGCGTGGTGCCTGATATATAGAAGATCCTCAATAAATATTTGTTTAGTGAATGTATAGGTAATTAATTCTACCTGGGGCATAACCTCCAAAGACCTCTTGCTCAGCTGTTTGCTCTCAATTTCCTGAGTCCAGCAGCTCCTTTCACTGATAAATGGTCTCATTGTTCCTTCAACTGTAGATCAAAGAACATCTGTCCTACAGGAAAGCAAAGTCAGTCTCCTAACAGTCTGGGTTTCCATTATGCTCCCAAGAGCAAGTTTGGATCACTCCCTAAAATGCTAAGGATAACAATATGCTCTCCCTTCATGATGCGAACGGGGAGGGCAGCAGACAAAATATAAATAACGACCTGAAAGCCAGGTAATTTAGAATTACTTCATAGCTGATGAGCCATTATTCCTCCCTATCATCAATGCCTCTAAAACAGGCTCTCCTATCACCTTGTCCAACCTCCATCATAAAATTAATTACCTCTGGATAGACCCCATTTAATTGTTCATAAAATTGATCTTACTTCTCAGATTTTATGGCAACTAGTATGCCATCGACAAAAGTGCCTAGAATAAATGGGATGCTCGTTATCTCCCTTGAAATAAAATAAAATAAACCCATGATGGATGCAGGCGCATTTGACACCTGTGTCTCTTGTACTGTAATGGATAATTGCACAGCACCCCAGAGATCTCTGCTGGAAGGCTTCTTCACTTTCAAAAAATAGTAAAAAGGCATGTTCTTTCAATTAGAAAATTCAACGCATTTCATTTTTAAAAAGTGCTCTCGTTAATGCATTTGTTTGTCTCTCTGTTTATTCAGTTATTCAATCCAGAAGGAGTGTGGTTACAGAAAGAATGTGCAACTTGGAATGAGAAGAACCTGGATTCCAATCTTACTTCCTCCGTGTAATAACCATTTACCTCAGAAAAATTACCTTTTCTCAACTATGGGTTTATCCTCGGCAGATTAAGCATCATGATATTTATTTCATAGGCTGTTGTTAGGTTTAAGGGAGATGATGAATACAGAACACCTAATAAAGCCCCTGGTCCAAAGAAGACATTTAATCAATGTTAGATGCTATTATATGACAATCATTGCTATTAATAAACCAACCAGGAAGCAAACATGCATTCAGTGAGGCAGCATGATAGAAAGAGGATGGATTTCGGTAGATCAGTGCTTAGATTCTGTGATTTATAATCTATATATCCTTAAGTGAGTTACTTAATCTCTCTTATCATCCACATCCTAAAATGTTAAGTGGGAATTTTAACATTTAACTTGCAGGATCAGAAGAGATGGTGGATGAGAGTGAGTCCAGAGCAGTGCTTGTTGTAGAGACCCTGCATGTACAGTAGCCCTGGCTTCGGCCTCATACTTCTCCTCCTGTGTCCATTCTGAGTGGCGCTGCTGAGGCTCCTAATATGCACCTGGAGTTTACTTAACTTGCTGAAGGTCTGGGCAGAAGGGCAGGACTCTGACCCGCGGCGAAGATCCGCGATGCCTGCAGCTGAACGGAGCTCGTGAATCTGATGTTTCCTCTGCATTCTTGGTAAGAACTGGTCCAGGAGGCTGGCCTGGTCAAGCGTCCACCCCTAGGTTGCTGGCCCAGGGAACATTTTCTTCCCTTTTGTCTGAAGCCCCACACCCTGTTTCTCAGCTCTTCAAACTACATGTTTCAGTTAATGGAAGTTATTTCTGTTCTAAGATCACCTTCTCTCTCTTAGCTCAAACTCTTACCCATGTGGTTCCATCTGTCTGGAACACAACGCTCTGCTTCCATTTCTATGTCCTTTCACGTAGATGTTCCTGTTCACCCCGTAGTTTAGAGTATGTGCTGTTTCCTCTAAACTTGGATCTTCTCCTAACCCCCAGGTCTGGGTTAGATGCCCTTCTTTATCTGCTTGTTATTCCCTTCCCATAATGCTTGCTGTGCTCCCTGTTCGTCTAGCTTTAATTTATAAACAAACTGTGTGAACGTACATGTCTCTCCTATTCATCCCTCTATGTTCAGTGTGGGCTTTCAGTAAAGACGTGTTGAAATGTTGGATAAACTATAGGCCAATATGGGAAGTTCTTAGGTCAGAGACCAGGTGATGAATCTTTGAAGGGTACCTCACTTAGCTCAGCCCAAACCAGATAATCCAAAAGCCTTGGTCAAGTGAGTCAAGGGAAATATCCCAGCTGAAGAGCCAGAGGTCAGAGAAGCTAAAGAGAGGTAGAGCAGGAAAAGCAATGGAAGCACCGGGGAGAAAAGACTTAGGCGGGATGTGGACCTCTGCTACTCATATTACAAAGTCTCCTGTTGGTTGTGCTGAGGGGCAGATAGGGCAAGTCTTAGAGGTTTTACATCAAGGGCTCGAACAAGGGGCTGAGAAGGAAAAAGAAATAGCTTCCTATTGGCATTTTCCACATATTTCCACAGGAAGTAAATACACAGTGTATTTTATCAAGGACATTCATTACAGAGAAAAGATGGTTTTGTGACTGAGTTTGGAATTTTCATTATCTGAGTTAAGCCATGTTAACTATAATATTGCCAGACATCTTAGAATCTTTACAATGCTAACATGAATTTCTAAGCTTAGACCATTTTCCAAACTACACAACCATATCATCTTTTTTTTTAAAGGATAATTTCATTGAGCTTGTATCCCACGAGGCATTGGTTTAGAAAACACAGTTTTTTACCATTCTTCGTGGTTTGTATTATTTTTACGGCTTCTATCATTTCAGGTGTTTATTTATACTTGCCTTGTTTTTAGAAAAGATCTAAAGCAATCAGTACACTAATGATCATTACAGTTTTGCTTTGTTGGGGGCTTTTTACACTAATGGTTTTGTTTGACCTGGAATTTAAATCCTCCTTCATGAATTCTACTGACTGAATCAGAGGTTATTACTTCCCTCTGGCAAAGAGAAGTAGCGAGAGCTACCTTCAGAAGGTGGAGAGATGAATGAGCATTTGCGGAATCTAGTCTGGGAGCTTTTGATCTAGGATGCCACAGACCCATGGAGACTCAGGGCAGGGCCAGGAAGGAGAATGGACATGACGTGGGAGATTTTGAGTCGCAGTGACTCAAAAACTTGCTTAACCTTCTGGGGTCTCAATTGTATTGAGTGCATGGCTTCAGATAATAATATCTATATCAAAGGTTGTTGAGAAGATTAAACGAAGTGAAGTTGATGGACGCCCTAGCACAGAGCAGCTCTGTGAGTGCTGGGTGTGATGATGATTTGTTCATGGACAGATGCTCATCTCTAAGGTTTCCTTCCATCAGAGTTTTGTGGCTCCTTTCTATTTGGGTCAATCTCTTATTCTTCCCTGAATATTCTCTTTCTCCATTTGCTAGTATAAGGTTTCCTACCTTTTCTCCGAGATGTCCCCAAAACCCTGAGGAAAAGTATAAATTTTGTCTGTACCTGTTCTGCTAAGGTAGTGTTCCTAATTCTTCAGCTAAGACAAGCTAAGTGCGGGGACAGGGATTTAACAAAGCTGCCCCCCCCCCCCCCAGGGAACACCTGTACAATGTGCTGATGGATAGAGACAGCTTTGTGTCTGATTCCTGGCGTGGCGGGAAGAGGGAGGAAGGGGAAGGGACTAGCAGTTTTCTGCATAGAAATAAAAGTAAAATAAAATAGTACATTCTTCCTATGAGCTGCACACACCCAACTGGTCTCAAGCCAGTCACAGAAAGACAAATAGTGCATAATTCTACTTAAATGAGATATCTAAAATGGTCAGACTCAGAGAAGCAGAGAATAGAATGGTGGTTGCCACGGGCTAGGAGGAGGGAGAAATGGGGAATTACTTTTCAGTGGATATAAAGTTTTGTTACACAAGATAAATTCCAGACATCTGCTGTACGGCGCAGTACCTATGGTTAATGATAGGGTATTGTGCACTTCAAACTGTGTTAACCGGGTGGATCTCTTGTTAACGTATTCTTACCAAAGGGGGCAAAACACACAAAAGAGTGCAAGGACATTTTTGGAGGTAATGGATATGTTTAGTACCTTAGCTGTGGTGAGAGTATGCATATACCCAAACTCATCGAAATATATACATTAAATGTGTACAATTTTTGTATATTTCAGCAGAGCTTAAAAAACCCCACAGATACGCTCACATTTGTTCTAATAAAAAATAATATTCCCTCTTCTATATTTCTTGCTAGTGAGGTTGTCTTCCCACTATTTGAGTAAAAATGTTGATCCAGGAAATTCTGACTTTGCATATCTCCCACACTCTGCAGACTTTTCTGCATTAACCCCCACGTGGAAACACGGACCCACCCACTGGAGGACTGTGAAGAGAAAATGTGAAGAGGTGTTAGCAGAGCATCTGGTATATAGTAGGTGCAAAAGAAATGGCAAGTGTTGCTGTTACAAAATGTGTTATAATATAGGATATTATTTTGTATCACATCGGGAGTAGGAAGGTATAGAAGCTATCTGTGCATGGAAAAGAGAAAGAAACAGGGAAATGGTCCCATGGTACCCAGTCTGTGTAACTCAATGTACCTAGGGCTTTACTTCTATTACCAGAAAGTTGAATTTGTAGGACTTGTGGAGTCTAATGAAAACTGCTTCATTGTTTTGCATCTAACTATCTCTCTTTAACCTATTTAGTATTGGCGATCTTTCCTCTGCCCTTGGATGGAAACTCAGTTTCCCGACTTTGTTGGGTATACCTAAAATCCAATGTCTCAAGATAGCAATTGAAAATGTCTAGTCCCAGTGGATTATAACTTGGAAAGTTGAAAGGGGTCTAGTGCTCACTCATATTCAGCTCTCTCCTTCCTGGGCACATAGGAAGACAGCATTTTCCAGCTTCCGGTGCAATTATGCTTGCTACCATGTTGATGAATTCTGGCCATTGGGAGATGGAGAAAAGCCACTTATGCCATGTATACCGTTCCGGGTCACTTTATAAAAGCCCATGTATAACACTCCAGCTCTCTCTTGCTGTGCTTCAGAAGCCCTGGAAGTCATTTGTTGAGGTAGTAATGATGAGATGGAATCTCAGTCAGTGAGGTTCCCTATGTGAATATGTGAAAGCGCACCTCTGCCCCCCAAACCTAGGCATACGCACACCCGCTGTTATAACTGAGATGTGCGGATGAGAAGAAATAAAAAAAATTGTGGTGTGAATTAATTGGAATTGTAGGTTTATTTGTTACCTCCTTATAGCCTCTCCTATCCTGACCAATTTTCTGAACTTGATTTAGTGTTTTTTTTTTTTTTTTTTTGCGGTACGCAGGCCTCTCACTGCTGTGGCCTCTCCCGTTGCGGAGCACAGGCTCCAGACGCGCAGGCTCAGCGGCCATGGCTCACGGGCCCAGGCGCTCCGCGGCATGTGGGATCTTCTCGGACCAGGGCACGAACCCGTGTCCCCTGCATCGGCAGGCGGACTCTCAACCATTGCGCCACCAGGGTAAGCCCAGAACTTGATTTAGTTTTAAATCTTCTGCTCTCTACATGCTGCCAATGGGTTTATGCTGCTCATTTAAAACAAAAGAGGTTGGTATAATCCTCGTACTCTCTTTTCTACCTGGAATTTCTCCTCCTCCAGACTCGTGAAGTAATTTTCTGACCCCATCAAGCAGAGGGTAGGGAGGATAGGGGAATGAGCAAGTTCTTACCTAGTGTTGTCCTAAGATTTTCTTATTTGGCAGATGATGAGAGTTGCCCTTTCCTTTGTGAGTGCCATGGTGAGTTCTTCGGAATCTCCCCTGCTGAGACCCCGCCCCTGCAATTCCTATGATGTGACTTCCTTCCTAAATCTCCTCTGGGCTTCTGTCTTAGCAGAAAACTCCACATCTCATTACTGCTGAGTCTTATCAGCCTGGAAGGTGGCCCTTTGGGGCAGGAGTCCTTTGGAAATTACTCCAAGCTTCCATCCCTACCTCATTTGGTCCCAAAGCCCCACGCCTGTTTGATTGACTCTCAGAAGGAGTGCAATTACTTCCAAGATGTTACTCTCCACCCTTGAAGCCCAAGGTTACTATAACTTTCTCAGGTATAGATCAGCACCCATCCCTGGTTACATATCAAATCTGACTGTGCTCATAAAGCCCTCTTATCAGGCTCCTCCCCCTTCACATTCTCATTGGCCCCAAGGCCTTTCCCCAAAGCCCCCGTTGCAGAGTCCTCCTGGATCACTCCTCCACCTACTTTTTTATATCCACATTTTATGATAGTCATATAACCAATTATTTTTTCCATGGTGTTCTGTCTCCAATTCACTTTGGAATGTAACATCTGTTGAATTCATGCCTCATGAAGCATGAAGAGCACCATTTTAACATTCCTTTACACATATGTTGTCTCATTTAAACTCGATACGTGCCTTGTGAGTTATATTGACCCTTACTTCGTAAGTGAGAAACAGAACTTTCAGGCAGGTTAATCAGGTCACATATGTAATTAGCCAGAGCGTAGGTGCCATGAGGGAAAGGAATCTGTCTTGTTCACTTTTGCATCACTGAATATAGAACAGTACCTGGCACATGGTAAATGCTTAAGAATTTGTCCCATATGAATACATGATATCAGGGATTTACAGATCTGTTGCTGTTTACTCTATACCAGGTTACTCAATCTTGGCACTGCTGATATATGGGGAGAGTTAATTTTTGTTGCGGGGCAGGGGGAGGGCTGTCCGGTGTATTGTAGGGTACTCAGCAGTATCCCTGGCCTCTACCCATGAGATGTCAGTAGTGGCCCTCGCCCTACTTGTGACCACCAAAAGAGCCTTCAGACATTGACAACTGTCACCTGGGAAGTAGTCACAGGGTTGAGAACTGAAACTACACTGGTGTTTTTCCCACGTATGTCTGAGGTCCACGGTGGGTAGGAGGGTATTCTTGGACTTAACTGTATTTTTCAGGTTCCTTGCAATTAGGCATATCCCTGGGACCAGTAAGGAAATTTCTTCAAGGCCTCGTACCTGGGGACTCCTTATGCACGATTCCTCATTCTCTTTTACCCACAGGTTGGCTTATACTGAGATGAACACCAGGTGATTTTGTAAGTTGTATGTTGAAGGCCACTGACATACAAGTTGGAAGAAATTGGATCCTGAATCAGTGCATAGGAGCCAGTTGCACAAGAGAGTTTCCTGGAGAATATCCATCTTTGGAATGTTTCACAGGAAGAGATGAACTTTTATTCTAAGCCACTGAGATCTGAGGATTCGTCACTTACAGCAGCTGGCGTCACCATAACTAACACTCTTCACGGAGATTTACGTAAGTAAAAATACGAGTCGATGAAAAGAAGAAATACTTACTTAATTGTATCTCAGGTGATCCTTGGAGGTGGCAAAACTTGAAAGTGATCCAGTAACGGATCAGTTAGACTCGACAGAGACGAGGATGTGACCACGACCACCGCACCTACCAGGGGTCCTTTTCTACTGAAGACTGTCCTGGTTGACTTCAGAAAACAAGGGAAAATATAATAAAACTCTTTCCTTTGACAGGACCTTAGGGATATAGTTTTGCCATAAAATAATTGAAATCCGTGTCATGCAGGTAGCTGTATTCCATTTTATATTGCGACATAACAGAGTACCACGAATTAGCAACTTGACGTGTCTTCATTACCTCACAATTTCTGTAGGTCAGAAGTCTTGGTATAACTTAACTATACCCTCGGCTCAGGGTCTCCCAAGGCTGAAATCCAGGTGTCAGCCAGGCTGTGTCCTCACCTGGAGGCGCAACTAGAGTAGAATCTACTTCCAAACTCCATCAGGATGTTGGCAGCCTCATTTCCTTGTGTCTGTAGAATTCATGTCAGCTTGTGTCTTCAGAGCCAACAGTAGAAAGACACTAACATCTAGACCCCTGTATAAAGGATCCACGTGATTAGGTCCTTCTCACCCAGGATAAAATCCCCTTTGATTAACTTAAAGTCAATTGATTAGCGACTTTAATAATTACATCTGCAAAATTCCTTCACTTTGCCAAATAGCATAAATCCCAGTCCAATGTGGGTTAGCAAGAGAACTCTGCATTGTTAAAGGTATTTGGGAACCAAACTCTTTCCGTTTTTGGCTCCAGTTACATCCAACTTCTTCAAAATTTCTACATTAAGCCAACAGATGGAAACAGAATTGAAAATTATCTATGGACAATTTATATTTTAATGGGTCAGACCTAAAAGTATAAGTAAATTACTTCAGTTCATATTCCACTGGCTAATTGCTGGGAGGGTGAAAAAGGTAGTCTAGTTTTGGGCCCAAGGAGAAGAGAAAACGTGGAATGGTTTTCAGTTTACCCTTCTGGTCACTGCCCAGAAATCTGTTTCGTTCTTCTGTCACACAGAAAAGCTCTCATACCCTCCGCAGTAGAGCCAAGCCAGGTTTCTTCTGTCCCACTGCATTCAGCTCAAAGTCGGGTAGATGCTTAGCGCCCCAGTGGTTCCCCATGGATATGTCTCCTCATGGTTCAATAATTTACAAATAAAAAGGAAGTTGTCTGTTTCCCCATCCTCCTCCTATGCAAAGAAATTCTCAGTCAGAAAATGGTAGAATGGGAGGCTACAGCAGCCACTGGTCTGTATCTTCGAAGTCCTGCAGGGCAGGCTTTAAGAAGGTCCTCTAACTTGAAAATTGGTGACGTTTCTTAGTTAAATCCTCCTCTGATGTTTGGGAGAATACTCATTGCCCCTCGTTCTCCATGGATTTTTTGCTCTATTCTCTGGGAGTTCTATTCTTGTTCATTATCCTCCAGGGTGCATTATTATAGGTCTGCAAAGTTTCTGTAACCCTGTAAAGCCCACTTCTGCAGGTGCAAGTATGGTATGGAGTCTCAAAGGCCCTTTTAGGTCTCAAAGAGTCAGAGAACCTTTGGTAGTGTTTTGACAATGTAATTTACCCCCAAACTTAGGAAGCTTCTGATCTGTTTCTCTCCAGTCAGTTACACGTGGCCAGTCATCACAACCCAGACACAATTCTGAAGCTTGATACACTTTGCTGCTTCCTTTTTTATGTCTCCTATCCTTCACTTAATGGGTTGACAGTATGAGGCACCTTGTGTAAAGCTTCTCAGAAGGTCTTGTGACGACGGGGCCCCTGACACCCACAGGAGTGGCCAATATTCTTAAATTGGATTTTCCTCCTTCCCTGCTTGGCTTTCCTAGTCTTTCATTCTTTTTCAGATAAGACACGTGGACATACAACATTGTCTTGGGCTCTGTTTTCAAGACAGCTAGGCTGAGACACTACTACTTTATGCAGAATGGCTGAGTCTCTATGTGTCTTTGTCAGTCCAAGCTTTTCCAACCTTGTTTCCTACTGTTGAGAGCCTAGAATACTCATTGTGCCAACTTTTTGATGTCTCACATTTCTGAACTGTCTCTTATCTCTTTCTTTTTCCTCTTACATAAAAGCCAACCATTGACCAAGCTCTTCACTTTTTTTTAATCCTTTCCTAATGTCAGCCACTCACACTGACCCCTTCTAGCTACTTTCTCTAGGGCTTATGGGCTCAGCCATCCCATGGTCTGCCCCAAGTTAGAGCAAGTAGTATTTTTCCTTGAAAGCTTTATTGAGATAATTGTAGATTCGCATATAATTGTAATAAAAATCAATACTACATAGATATCCCTTGACTACTTTTCCCAGTTTCTCTCTGTAGCAAAATTTTGCCAAACTATATTAAATATCATAGGGCAATGACTTTAATACAATCCTCTGATCTCATCCCAATTTTCCCAGTTCTACTTTACACATGTATGTGTATGTTAAGATCTATACAGTTTTATCATCTTTGTAGGTTCCTGTATCCACCACGACAGTCAAGATATTGAATAGTTCTAACTACTGCTTCATGTTGGATCTCTCATGTTGCATTTTATAACTATCCCCATCTCCTACCATGGCCACCCCACTTGGCTCTGGAATGAAGTCCTGACCACTAAAAAGCTGTCCCTTTCTAAAATCTGGTCATTTAAAAATGTTCTATAAATGGAATAATACAAAATGTAACCTTTTGGAATTGACTCTTTTCACTCAGCATAATTCCCTGGAGACTTAACCAAGTTGTTGATTCCTTTTTATTGATGAGCAGTATTCCGTGAAACTTAGGTAACACACGTTGCTAACCGTTCACCTGCGGAAGCACAGCCAGGCTGATTCCAGTTTCTCACCGTTGCTAATGAGGCTACTATGAATTCTCATGTACAGGTTTTCACGTGAACATAAATTTTTCTTACTCTGGGATAAATGCCCAGGTATGAAATTGCCTGGTCATATGGTAATTTTATATTTAGTTTTACAAGAAGCCAATAACCATTTTAATGAGTGCCTATACTGTTTTACATTTCCAGCAGCAATGTGTGAGTGATTCATTTTCTTTGCATTTTCTTTGGTATTTTTTGTTTTTAACTTCATCCATTCTGATAGGTATGTAGTGATAGCAGATTGTGGTTTGAATTTGCATTTCTCTGATGGTTAATAATGTTGAATACCTTTTTCATGTACTATTTGTTATGTGTATATCTTCAGTGAAATGTCTCATTTTTTTTTTTTTAACTGTTGAGTTTAGAGAGTTCATTATATATTCTAAATACTGATTTTTGGACAGATATGAGGTTTGAAAATATTTTCTCCCAGTCTGTAAATTGTCTTTTCTTCCTCTTCACATGGACTGTCAAAATACAAACTTCTTAAAATTTTTATGAGGTCCACTTTATCAATTTTCCCTTTATTGCAACATATTTTTAATGTCAAGTTGAAGAACTCTCAGATTAGCCCTAGATCCCGAAGACTTTCTCCTCTGTTGCTGTTGTTTTTGTGGAAAGTTTTATATTTTTATATTTGTCTATGATCAATGGTGAGTTAATTTTTATATAGTGTGTTGAGAGTAGGTTAGGATAACTCTTTCTTTCCTTGCCTATGGGTGCCCAAATGCTCCAGTACTGTGTGTTTAAAAAGCTATCCTTCCTCCATTGAATTACCTTTCTACCCTTGTCAAAAATCAGTTGAGCACATTTATGTGAGTCTCTCAGTAGGAGCTCTATTGTGTTCCATTGACATGTGTTCCATTGATCTGTGTGTCAATCACACAGTCTTGATCGACAAGTCATTTCTACTTTACTGTTTGAGTTCATCCAGTGAGACTTTCCTGTTACTGCATTTTTTAGTTTCTTAACTTCCATTTAGTTCTTTATATAAAACTTTTATTCTTTTGCTGTAATTTCTATTTTTTCTTTTGTTTCAGGAGAATCTATAATTGAATTTTGAAGCATTTTTTACAACTACTGCCTTAACATCCTTCTCTTACAACGATATAATTCCCACGTCTGATTCGCCCTTGTACACCGTCACTTGATTGTCGTCTCTCATTGAAGTTGTGATTTTCTTGGTTCTTGGTATCCTAGGTGATTTTCAGTTGCGTCCTGGACAGCGTCTGTATGTTAGAATGCTTTGGGTCCTAGTAAAATCTCTTCTTTTAGCAAGTCACCAAGTTTAGGTTTAGAATGCAGGCTTTGGCTGACTTTGTGGAGTATGGTTCTAGTGGCAGTTTAATCCTCAGAATGTGCGCAGCGTGGTTTTCATCTGCTTGGTTTGGTGCTGCTGGGCCTTCCCTGTCCTGGCTAGTGCTGCGGAGGGTACAGAAGGCATTTCCCCAAGTCTGCTGTCGGATGCCTTCCACTGGTGAGGGGCGTGGTTTGGGTCCACCTACTGGACCCCAGTCCCACCCCCTCTGCTCCCCAGGTGTCTTTGAGTGGGAAGGGGGAATCTCAGTTAAGCCTGTGAGGAAAGAGAGGCTTCCTGGACACAGCCACTGGTTTTCTTGTCTTTTTCTTGCTTTATCCCTGACCCCTCAGAACCTTTCAGCAGAAAGAGGGAGTCTCAGGCCCAGTGGGGGAAGAGTTCTTTGTTTATCCTCTGGTTATTCATGGTGTCTGAGTGAGTAACCTGATGTATCCAGAGAGACTCTTGTTTGATCCGGGGCCAGAATGCGTCTGCCTGCATGTTATTCTGTTGGTGGGTCGGGGATTGGTGAACGCCAGGCCTGGGTGACCTTCTTCTGTTGGGCGAGAGAAGACAAGATGCTCTGCCCCTGAGCTGTTCTTCCAGTCTTGGAGCCCGAGCCTGCTGGCCTTCTTACACCTCTCAGAGTTCTCCTTGGTTGTCTCCTGCACCCGTTCTAGGGTTTATGGTGATGCTGAGTGAGGAGGGACAAGGAAAAATATATCTATACCACTCTGTTCAGACCAGAAGACCGAGCAACATTTATTCCAAGATATCTCACAATCAGACCTTCGTTTCCCTATTTTATCATTAATTCCTCCCACATATGCACCTTATAGAATTACTGAACTTAACTGACTTTCTTGCCTTTGTTTAAATTGTTCCCTCAACCTGGAATGCGCTGTCGTCTCCACTTCTTTACAAATGCTCGTGGGATTTTGCGGAGTGTTTTCAATGATTGGGGAAGTCAGGGCCGACTCATTAAGGGTAGTGGATGCTAAGGTAAGGTATTTGGACTGTAGGCTACAGGTAAAAAGAATTCCCTTGCTGGCCTCAATCCTCTGAGAACCCTTATTAGTGGTTATTGAGGCTGTACTCTTCTGGGTTACTTGATTTGTAAAGAGGGAAGCACACCTCACTGCTTTGTGGTAGAAGTCGGTTGACATTCAGTTATTAGACTAATTCAAACTGTGTTTTCCAATGAATGTCTCAAGGGAGGGCTTCCGAGTCACTTTGGCTACTTAAGGTAGTCATCAGAGTAAATTAAGGGCTCAGCTCTCAGGCAGTGGATGCCTCTAAAATAACACCTGTTGGCCTCTCTTGATGAACAGAACACTCCTGTTTGCAGTCTGGTTTTGCTGCATAACCATAGAGACAGTGGTTCTTTTGTAAGAAAATAACAAGCCATCCAAAAAAACCTGCGATGCATTTAGGTACCTATTATATTTGAAACTAGATGCTAGGAAGTGTATGAGAATGCTCACCAAAAAAAGCTCCTGTGTGCAGCAAGTGTAAAATGTTTATTCATTCACTCACGTATTTACTTATCCAATCACCTCTGCGCTTATTGTTTCAATATACAGTTATATGCCAGTGATTTGGCTAAGTAGTGGTATCATAATAAACAAGACAGACATGACATCCCTTGGGAAGCTAACCACCAAATCAGAAGACAGGCTTCTAAAGAGATTCTTACAAAACCACGTGATCGAGATACACCAGAAATACATCTACGCGTGGAACAACTCCTACGGAGCACCTACTGAACGCTGGCAGAAGACCTCAGACCTCCCAAAAGGCAAGGAACCCCCCACGTACCTGGGTAGGGCAAAAGAAAAAACTAAACAGAGACAAAAGGATAGGGACGGGTCCTGCACCAGCGGGAGAGAGCTGTGAAGGAGGAAAAGTGTCCACACACTAGGAGCCCCTTCGCGGGCGGAAACTTCGGGTGGCAGAGTGGGGGAGCTTGGGAGCCACAGAGGAGAGCACAGCCACAGGGGTGCGGAGGGCAAAGCGGCAAGATTCCCGCACAGAGGCTCAGGGCCGACCGGCACTCACCAGCCGAGAGGCTTGTCTGCTCCCCCACCGGGGCGGGCGGGGCTGGGAGCTGAGGCTCTGGCTTCGGTCAGAGCAAAGGGAGAGGCCTGGGGTTGGCGGTGTGAACACAGCCTGCAGGGCGTTAGTGCACCACGGCTAGCCGGGAGGGAGTCCGGGGAAAAGTCTGGAGCTGCCGAATAGGCAAGAGACTTTTTCTTACCTCTTTGTTTCCTGGTGCACGAGGAGAGGGGATTGGGAACGCTGCTTGAGAGAGCTCCGGAGACAGGCGCAAGCCGCGGCTGAAAGTGCGGAGCCCAGAGACAGACATGAGACGCTAGGGCCGCTGCTGCCGCCACCAAGAAGCCTGTGTGCGGGCACAGGTCACTATCCACACTCCCTTCCGGGGAGCCTGTGCAGCCCGCCACTGCCGGGGTCCCGGGATCCAGGGACAACTCCCCCGGGAGAACGCACGGCGTGCCTCAGGCTAGCAACGTCACGTCGGCCTCTGCCGCCGCAGGTCCGCCCCACACTCCGTGACCCTCCCTACCCCTCCGGCCTGAGTGAGCCAGAGCCTCTGAATCAGCGGCTCCTTTAACCCCGTCCCGTCTGAGCAAAGAACAGACGCCCTCCGGTGACCTACACGCACAGGCGGGGCCAAATCCAAAGCTGAGCCCCTGGGAGTTGTGAGAACAAAGAAGAGAAAGGGAAATCTCTCCCAGCAGCCTCAGAAGCAGCGGATTAAATCTCCACAATCAACTTCATGTACCTGCATCTGTGGAATACCTGAATAGACAATGAATCATCCCAAATTAAGGAGCCGTGTGGATGAAAGGCTCTTGGTGCTGCAGCCAGGAGTCAGTGCTGTGCCTCTGAGGTGGGAGAGCCAACTTTAGGACACTGGTCCACAAGAGGCCTCCCAGCTGCACATAATATCAAACAGCGAAAATCTCCCAGAGATCTCCATCTCAACGCCAGCACCCAGCTTCACTCATCGACCAGCAAGCTACAGTGCTGGACATCCTATGCCAAACAACTAGCAAGACAGGAACACAACCCCACCCATTGGCAGAGAGGCTGCCCAAAATCATAATAAGTCTACAGACACCCCAAAACAAACACACCACCAGGCGTGGACTTGCCCACCAGAAAGACAAGATCCAGCCTCATCCACCAGAACACAGGAACTAGTACCCTCCACCAGGAAGCCTACACAACCCACTGAACTAACCTTAGCCACTGAGGACAGACACAAAAAACAACAGGAACTACGAACCTTCAGCCTGCAAAAAGGAGACCCCAAACACAGTAAGATAAGCAAAATGAAAAGACAGAAAAACACACAGCAGATGAAGGAGCAAGATAAAAACCCACCAGACCTAACAACTGAAGAGGAAATAGGCAGTCTACCTGAAAAAGAATTCAGAATAATGATAGTAAAGATGATCCAAAATCTTGGAAATAGAATAGACAAAATGCAAGAATCAGTTAACAAGGACCTAGAAGAACTAAAGATGAAACAAGCAATGATGAACAACACAATAAATGAAATGAAAAATACTCTAGATGGGATCAATAGCAGAATAACTGAGGCAGAAGAACGGACAAGTGACCTGGAAAATAAAATAGTGGAAATAACTACTGCAGAGCAGAATAAAGAAAAAAGAATGAAAACTGAGGACAGTCTCAGAAACCTCTGGGACAACATTAAACGCACCAACATTCGAATTATAAGGGTTCCAGAAGAAGAAGAGAAAAAGAAAGGGACTGAGAAAATATTTGAAGAGATTATAGTTGAAAACTTCCCTAATATGGGAAAGGAAATAGTTAATCAAGTCCAGGAAGCACAGAGAGTCCCATGCAGGATAAATCCAAGGAGAAATACGCCAAGACACATATTAATCAAACTGTCAAAAATTAAATACAAAGAAAACATATTAAAAGCAGCAAGGGAAAAACAACAAATAACACACAAGGGAATCTCTATAAGGTTAACAGCTGATCTTTCAGCAGAAACTCTGCAGGCCAGAAGGGAGTGGCAGGACATATTGAAAGTGTTGAAGGAGAAAAACCTGCAACCAAGATGACTCTACCCAGCAAGGATCTCATTCAGATATGATGGAGAAATTAAAACCTTTACAGACAAGCAAAAGCTGAGAGAGTTCAGCACCACCAAACCAGCTTTACAACAACTGCTAAAGGAACTTCTCTAGGCAAGAAACACAAGAGAAGGAAAAGACCTACAATAACGAACCCAAAACAATTAAGAAAATGGCAATGGGAACACACATATCGATAATTACCTTAAATGTAAATGGACTAAATGCTCCCACCAAAAGACACAGATTGGCTGAATGGATACAAAAACAAGACACATATATTTGCTGTCTACAAGAGACCCACTTCAGACCTAGAGACACAAACAGACTGAAAGTAAGGGGATGGAAAAAGGTATTTCATGCAAATAGAAACCAAAAGAAAGCTGGAGTAGCAATTCTCATGTCAGACAAAATAGACTTTAAAACAAAGACTATTAGAAGAGACAAGGACACTACATAATGATCAAGGGATCGATCCAAGAAGAAGATATAACAATTGTAAATATTTATGCACCCAACATAGGAGCACCTCAATACATAACGCAAATACTGACAGCCATAAAAGGGGAAATCGACAGTAACACATTCATAGTAGGGGACTTTAACACCCCACTTTCACCAATGGACAGATCAACCAAAATGAAAATAAATAAGGAAACACAAGCTTTAAATGATACATTAAACGAGATGGAGTTAATTGATATTTATAGGACATTCCATCCAAAAACAAACAACAGAATACACATTTTTCTCAAGTGCTCATGGAACATTCTCCAGGATAGATCATATCTTGGGTCACAAATCAAGCCTTGGTAAATTTAAGAAAATTGAAATTGTATCAAGTATCTTTTCCGACCCCAACGCTATGAGACTTGATATCAATTACAGGAAAAGATCTGTAAAAAATACAAACACATGGAGGCTAAACAATACACTACTTAATAACGAAGTGATCACTGAAGAAATCAAAGAGGAAATCAAAAAATACCTAGAAACAAATGACAATGGAGACACGACGACTCAAAATCTATGGGATGCAGCAAAAGCAGTTCTAAGAGGGAAGTTTATAGCAATACAATCCTACCTTAAGAATCAGGAAACATCTCGAATAAACAACCTAACCTTGCACCTAAAGCAATTAGAGAAAGAAGAACAAAAAACCCCCAAAGTTAGCAGGAGGAAAGAAATCGTAAAAATCAGATCAGAAATAAATGAAAAAGAAATGAAGGAAACGATAGCAAAGATCAATAAAACTAAAAGCTGGTTCTCTGAGGAGATAAACAAAATTGATAAACCATTAGCCAGACTCATCAAGAAAAAAAGGGAGAAGACTCAAATCAATAGAATTAGAAATGAAAAAGGAGAAGTAACAACTGACACTGCAGAAATACAAAAGATCATGAGAGATTACTATAAACAACTCTATGCCAATAGAATGGACATCCTGGAAGAAATGGACAAATTCTTAGAAATGCACAACCTGCCAAGACTGAATCAGGAAGAAACAGAAAATATGAACAGACCAGTCACAGGCACTGAAATTGAAACTGTGATTAAAAATCTTCCAACAAACGAAAGCCCAGGACCAGATGGCTTCACAGGCGAATTCTATCAAACATTTAGAGAAGAGCTAATACCTATCCTTCTCGAACTCCTCCAAAATACAGCAGAGGGAGGAACACTCCCCAACTCATTCTACGAGGCCACCATCACCCTGGTACCAAAACCAGACAAGGATGTCACAAAGAAAGAAAACGACAGGCCAATATCACTGATGAACATAGATGCAAAAATCCTCAACAAAATACTAGCAAACAGAACCCAAAAGCACATTAAACGGATCATACACCATGATCAAGAGGGTTTATTCCAGGAATGCAGGATTCTTCAATATACGCAAATCAATCAACGTGATACACCATATTAACAAATTGAAGGAGAAAAACCATATGATCATCTCAATAGAGGCAGAGAAAGCTTTTGACAAAATTCAACACCCATTTATGATAAAAACCCTGCAGAAAGTAGGCATAGAGGGAACTTTCCTCAACATAATAAAGGCCATATATGACAAACCCACAGCCAACATCGTCCTCAATGGTGAAAAACTGAAAGCATTTCACCTAAGATCAGGAACAAGACAAGGTTGCCCACTCTCACCACTCTTATTCAACATAGTTTTGGAAGTTTTAGCCACAGCAATCAGAGAAGAAAAGGAAATAAAAGGAATCCAAATCGGAAAAGAAGAAGTAAAGCTGTCACTGTTTGCAGATGACATGATACTATACATAGAGAATCCTAAAGATGCTACCAGAAAACTACTAGAGCTAATCAATGAATTTGGTAAAGTAGCAGGATACAAAATTAATGCACAGAAATCTCTGGCATTCCTATACACTAAGGATGAAAAATCTGAAAGTGAAATCAAGAAAACACTCCCATTTACCATTGCAACAAAAAGAATAAAATATCTAGGAATAAACCTACCTAAGGAGACAAAAGACCTGTATGCAGAAAATTATAAGACACTGATGAAAGAAATTAAAGATGATACAAATAGATGGAGAGATATACCATGTTCTTGGATTGGAAGAATCAACATTGTGAAAATGACTCTACTACCCAAAGCAATCTACAGATTCAATGCAATCCCTATCAAACTACCACTGGCATTTTTCACAGCTAGAACAAAAAATTTCACAATTTGTATGGAAACACAAAAGACCCCGAATAGCCAAAGTAATCTTGAGAACGAAAAATGGAGCTGGAGGAATCAGGCTTCCTGACTTCAGACTATACTACAAAGCTACAGTAATCAAGACAGTATGGTACTGGCACAAAAACAGAAATATAGATCAATGGAACAGGATAGAAAGCCCAGAGATAAACCCACGCACATATGGTCACCTTATCTTTGACAAAGGAGGCAGGAATGTACAGTGGAGAAAGGACAGCCTATTCAATAAGTGGTGCTGGGAAAACTGGACAGGTACATGTAAAAGTATGAGATTAGATCACTCCCTATCACCATACACAAAAATAAGCTCAAAATGGATTAAAGACCTAAATGTAAGGCCAGAAACTATCAAACTCTTAGAGGAAAACATAGGCAGGACACTCTATGACATAAATCACAACAAGGTCCTTTTTGACCCACCTCCTAGAGAAATGGAAATAAAAATAAAAGTAAACAAATGGGACCTAATGAAACTTCAAAGCTTTTATGCAGCAAAGGAAACCATAAACAAGACCAAAAGACAACCCTCAGAATGGGAGAAAATATTTGCAAATGAAGCAACTGACAAAGGATTAATCTCCAAAATTTATAAGCAGCTCATGCAGCTAAATAAGAAAAAAACAAACAACTGAATCCAAAAATGGGCAGAAGACCTAAATAGACATTTCTCCAAAGAAGATATACAGAGTGCCAACAAACACATGAAAGAATGCTCAACATCACTAATCATTAGAGAAATGCAAATCAAAACTACAATGAGATATCAT
The DNA here is from genome assembly GCF_951394435.1 of Stenella coeruleoalba. Lineage (NCBI taxonomy): Eukaryota > Metazoa > Chordata > Mammalia > Artiodactyla > Delphinidae > Stenella > Stenella coeruleoalba. Next base: position 5,515,769 of record NC_137163.1, on the reverse strand, counting down.
CTCACACCAGTCAGAATGGCCATCATCAAAAAATCTAGAAACAATAAATGCTGGAGAGGGTGTGGAGAAAAGGGAACCCTCTTACACTGTTGGTGGGAATGTAAATTGATACAACCACTGTGGAGAACAGTATGGAGGTTCCTTAAAAAACTACAAATAGAACTACCATATGACCCAGCAATCCCACTACTGGGCATATACCCTGAGAAAACCATAATTCAAAAAGAATCATGTACCAAAATGTTCATTGCAGCTCTATTTACAATAGCCCAGAGATGGAAACAACCTAAGTGTCCATTAACAGATGAATGGATAAAGGAGATGTGGCACATATATACAATGGAATATTACTCAGCCATAAAAAGAAACAAAATTAAGCTATTTGTAATGAGGTGGATGGACCTAGAGTCTGTCATACAGAGTGAAGTAAGTCAGAAAGAGAGAGACAAATACCGTATGCTAACACATATATATGGAATTTAAGAAAAAAAAATGTCATATAAAACCTACGGGTGAAACAGGAATAAAGACACAGACTTACTAGAGGATGGACTTGAGGCTATGGGGAGGGGGAAGGGTAAATGGTGACAAAGCGAGAAAAGAGGCATGGACATATATACACTACCAAACATAAGGTAGATAGCTAGTGGGAAGCAGCCGCATAGCACAGGGAGATCAGCTTGGTGCTTTGTGACCGCCTGGAGGGGTGGGATAGGGAGGGTGGGAGGGAGGGAGACGCAAGCGGGAAGAGATATGGGAACATATGTATATATATAACTGATTCATTTTGTTGTGAAGCTGAAACTAATATACCATTGTAAAGCAATTATACTCCAATAAAGATGTTAAAATGAAAAAAAAACCAAAACCACATGATCAGGGCAGTGGCTTACTGTCCCTCCCCCTGCCCCCAGTCACCAGAGGCCCATGGAACCCCACAAAAATGTAGAGGAGATACCTACCTCAAAATGCAGGAAAACGGGGCATCATGGAAGTCCTAGAGGAAGTTTTAAAGGGTGAGTAGGAATGAAGGCAGAGAGGAAAGCACTCAGGGCAGAAGGAAAGAGACACCAAGTATGTTCTAGGTACTGCATAGTAGATGCCTCTGGTGGGGGCGGGGAAGAGTTATTGACAAACCTTAATGGCTCTGATTTGCATAGTGTTTTACTGTTTACAACTTGCATGGTTTGATTATCACACAAAAATCCTTGATAATTAATTCCACTCAGGAGTCCCAATACACAAGGGTAATATGAGGCTCTGTTAAATTGAGTGCCTACCTAACTGCCTTCTTTCCTTCCCTCTTTTTTCATTGCATTTCCCTCTCATTTGTCCGTTAGTTTATTTGTTCCTCCCTCCTTCTCTCTCTCTTTCAACCTCCTTCTCTTCCCTCCCACCCACCCTGCTTTCCTTCCTTCCTTCCTCATTTCCTTATTGTCACTGTTGTTTTTCCCAAACAAATATTTATTGATTACCTACTAAGTACCATGAATAATGTTAGGTAATGAGGACAAACCTGAACAACAACAATGATAAAAGAAACCAATATCTGACTTTATAAATTTTGCATTTTAGTCTAGAAAAAACATATTCAAGCAAACAGGCACGTACTTATACGTTTAAAAAGCATTGTGAACTAAAATACATGTTATGAAGGAAAAAATAGAGGTTGAAATAGTGTCCAAAAGAGTGGGTTTTACTTTGTTAAGTCTGCATAAGGAAACCTCTCCAAGAAAGTGACATTTAAACTGACACTCAAAGGAAGAAAGGGAGCCCCCCGGGACATGGCTGTAGAGGGAACAGTGTGTTCTGAACGTCAGCATGTAGAGCAAGATGGTCTGAGTGAGACTGGTGCAAACAAAGACGAAAGTGGCAAACAGAAGGCTGACCCTCAAGTTCATAATATTATTCTGCAAACTGTAAACCCAGGTCTATTGATGGCGCAGTCCTGGCTATTGGTTTTGTCTCAGATTAACCATCTGATACTGAGTCTCTCCTGGACACTCAAGAAGCTTCGGTATAGTCATGAACCAACAATTCAATTTATCCTAATCTCAACTACACTGGAGGAAGAAATCCCTCAGAATTCCCTCTCTCTCTCTTTCACACACACACACACACACACAGGCGGGGAAGGGGAGAGGGGGGGCAGAGAGAGAGAGGTAAAAAGCATAGACGCGCTTATTCAGTTGGATTGTAGCTGGAGCGCTAGTAGGTATCAGCTTAGCTAAGTCAATCATTTTGTCAGATTTCCTTGGATAAGCATCGGTTTTACAAGAGGGTAGGTAGCAGGAAGGGAAGAAACCCTAGTCTGGAAGAGACATATGGAGGCACGAATCAGCATGATGTGCTGAGATGCTTGGCGTTAGAGTTTAAAGTTGCAGACGATGCAGCAAAGACTGTGTTTACATACAGTGCACAGAGTCACACAGTTAGTGGCAGATGGGAGATTTGAATTCAGCTCGCTCAGTGACTCTAAGTCCAGGGACTTCGCCTCTATGGATCTTTTCTTGTCTTCAGTTTTCTTACAGGAATGAGGATGAAAATTTATCCTCCCTTTCTCGGGAGTATGACTTGACTATCAATTCTTTTTAAAAATGTGGCTACTCAAAAAAGTAGGAAGTGCACGTGTGGCTCCCATTCTGTTTCTGTCTTGTGGTGCTGCACTGGCTTGTTTGCTCTAAGACAAAATCTGTCCACTAAAAATCTGAATCCTGGCACGTGCTCTGCTCAAAGTGAGTCCTGACACCACGGGGGTCGGGGCAAAGGTTATCAGAGAGTCTGGAACTCAAGCCCCTGCCCAGCTCTCTGGTGGCTCTCAGACCCTGGGCTCTGTTTCCTCATCTGTAAAATTCAGGTTGCTGTGAAGAATAAATAAAAATTTCGTAAAAGCCACTAGACTAGTACTTGCTATGGTGTGTGTTAGCTCCTGATATGAACAAGCTGTGGGACCTTAAGGAAGTGATGTAAGGTCCCCTGGTCTTTATAAAGAGCCCAGGGTGGGCAGGGGTGCAGCTCTGTCTACCATCCTGGCAGGAGGACAGGTTAGCTTTCCTCTGGGTCAGTGAGCCCAAGCTAGTTGTGTGAACTTGGGCAAATTATGTAATTACTCTCTCCTTTATTTTTCTCATCTAAATACGTGGGTGATAAAACCTCCTGGTTGTTGGAGAATTCAGTAAGGTTCTGAGCAAGTGTTTATCACTGTGCCAGGCAGACAGCAAGCACTGAGTAGATGTTTATGATGATGATGATGATGACGGTGATGACAATGATGACGATGATGATGATATCAAAAAGAGCTTAAAAGGAGCACAATTGCATTTGTTCCTCCGCCTCTTGATCACAACAGTGATGCAGCAGCATATAGCAGGTGTGACTGTGAAGCCCAACCAGCATGGCAGGCCCCAGGCTGAGCAGAGAGCCTCCTGCCCAGCGCAGAGCTGCTCGTGAGGCTGCTGGGAAGTGACAGGGCATTTGCTAAGGGGGGTCAGCACCTGGTGGCAGCTCACACATTAGCGCCTCTCCACAGCTTGGGATGCTGTCACCTTGTGGCAGTGTTTACGGGAACAGCTATGACTGGAGAAACTGGATGACCTGAGGAATCAGGACCGAGGCTAAGAGACTCTTCACCTCCTCCACAGACTGCACCACGCACGTGAACATCACCACTCTGGACACCTACGCCGCCTGGCTGCCGGTCACAGGTGCTGTCTTTGTACGGAAGGTCGGTGAGCACCGTGTTCATCTTTGCAGCCCGTCTCTGTAGCCGTCCTGACTCAGGCCCTCCTGCCTTTGACGTGTCAGCGCCTGTACAATGTCACCCTCACCACCTGCACCAGCCTCCTATTGTTTGGGAACGATGAGGAGATAGGGGACCCCAGAGGAAAACTAAAATAGCATTTTGATGAAAGTCTGACCGAGAGACAGGAAGATTTTATAAGTCCTCATTTCATCTATTCTCCCTCTGCCTACCCCTGCTGATTTTCCAAATGTATGTGCTGCCCCTCTCCCTGCTACTGAATCTGTGCTAGCCACACTGGCCTTCTTGCTTGTTCCCCCAGCAAGCCAAGCACATTCCTGCCTCAGAGACTTTCCACTTAGTCTTACTGCCTGAAATCCTCCCTCCCCAGACGTCCTCATGTCCTGCTTTCGCGTTCCAGTCACTGTGTTCAGTATTATCTCATCAGTGAGCACTTACCTGACCTCCTTGCGGTGTTTAACAGCAGCCCCCAGGCACCGTACTTAGCCCTTGTTTTCTTCCTCTATAGTAGAACTTTGTGCAGGCAGTGACTTTGATTTTCTCAGTCACTGTGCCTCCGGAGCCAAGATCGATTTCACAAAATACACGCATGATGAATATCTGTAAAATAAGTGGATAGAATGAATGAGGGCCCCTGGAGCAACGTCTTAGGGGGTTTCTCTACCTTGGGTGACATCTATATCCTGTCTACCCACCATGTGTTTTTTTAAAGCAGATCTTACTATATCAGTCCCCACTTAAGTGCCTTCAGTGGCTTCCCATTACACAGGAATGATGGCAAGATTGGGGACATCAGAGTAATAGAACTACTACTCTATAGTCTATATTTTTACCAGGTGGCATAGTAGTATTCAAATCTCCCTTTACCCCATCACTCTTTTCCCTGTGAAGTCCTGAGATGGGCACACACGCAGAAGAAAACAAAGAAAATCACCCTCTGTGTTAGCCCCTGACTTCAATGCAAAAACCATCAGCAAAGGACTAATATACAAGGCTGAACCTATGGAAAACTTCATTTTGCTAAAACTAAACATTTTTACCAAGACTAAGGCCAATTCTGCCTATTTCCCCATCTGTTTCCCAATCCCTTTTCTAACACCCAATCTGATGTCTTAGATTTTCTAACCATAATGTGAGGAAATAGTAACCCAGTGAGCGCACCCACCGATGTCACGGAAGAAGGAGCTAGAACCGTAAAGTGGTGATCCGTGTAGGAAGCTGCTCCTAGGTCTGACCTTTACCCAGAACCAGCTAATGCATCCCACTTGGGGTTCGCCAAATATATCATACTCTTGTGGTTCAGACTGTTAAGTACTTTAGACACTTCACTTCTAGTTAAAGTGGCCCTCCAGAAATGTCCTCAATCTTAAACCCTATGTGAATCTAAAAGGCCAGAGTTGGGGGTGGGATGTGGTAAGAATGAGTGCTTTCTAGAAGTCACCATGTCTTTGAGTTTTTGTTTTCCTGTTAACCCACTGGGCTTGATAGTGAGGTCTCTGGTTGATTGGTCAGGGTTGGCAACAGAAGTGTGTTTTCTCATTCTAGTTCTGGAGGCTAGAAGGCTGAGATCAAGATGGCGGCAGGGTTGGTTTCTTATGAGGCCTCTTTCTCTGGTTTGTAGATGGCTGTGTTCCTCAAGTGTCTCTGTATGATCTTCCCTCTGGGTCTGTCTGTATCTTAATCTCCTCTTTATATAAAGACATCAGCAGCACTGGACTAGGGCCCCACCCCAGTGACCTGATTTAACCTTAATTACCTCTTTAAAGGCGCAGTCCTAAAAACAGTCATGTTCTGTGGTCCTGGGTGTTAGGGCTTCAACATATGAATTTGGGGGCTGGGACCCAATTCAGCCATCGAGGGATTCCCTGTGTCAGAACTGCAAGGTAAACAAGGGTAATATTGGCACCACGAATGCCTGAAATGTGAACAATATTAAAATAACCCATTAGTGATATTTCATAGTAAGAGTAAACTCTCCAAACAGAAAAGCTCCATTCTTTTCAGAGAAGTTGAACTTTCCAAATCTCTTGTTCTTCATGTGCTCTCAGCTCCAGGTGGTAGAGTCTTACCCAGATGCCTGCGTGGAGTCTGGGCTCCATTTTCAGCATCTGAAGCCATTACTACACCATTTCTACAGAAATGACGGATCCATTGATGTTCCATCATTAAAGCTTGGTTATTCCAAACTCGGGCTTCTCTGCCTCTTAAAACAGAAGTCATTTAAGATGGCAGATGAGTCCCTCCATTATCCAGTCATTCCTCTCTCCACCCTTCCCTCCTTCATTCCTTCTTGCTCCTTATTTTCAGGTTCTCTTTGCTTGTCACCTGGATCTTTACAGAAATCTCCTCTGTCTGCCATCACTCAGTCCATCTTTCCGGTGCAGCCAGAAGGGTCTTTCTTTCAAAAATATAGACAACATGTCCTTGCTTTAAAGACTTTCTTTAATTCTTCTTTACCTTTAGAATAAATTTCAAACATTTTACTGTAAGAGGCTCTTCATTCCTTAATGCCTGTCAATGTCTGCAGCCTCATTTCCTGCCAACCCCTCCTCAAAACATACATTCCAGCAATTTTGAGCTACTTCCCTTTTCCCAAATAGTCTACATTTTCCTCGTCATGTTCCCCATTTCACTGAAGAAATTGACAATATCCCAGGTTGTTCCAAATGAAATTCTGGAAGCAATATTAGATTTCTACTTTTCTTTCTTACCCCCCTCCACATACAAGAGCTTTCTAAGACCTCTGGATTTTATCAAAAGTCTGTCTTCATGTTTTCTGCCCTCTCCCGGTTTACAACCTCGTTATTTACTTTTATGAATTGTTGAAACAAGAGCAAAGTCAGACCCCATCTTTCCATTGTTGGTGTTGCCACCAGAGAAACCAGTTTATACATCTGCATTGAGTGAGTCCCCATCGCCTTTGGTTAAACACGTACTGACCTACGGTGGGGCCTGGGGTGAGTCTAAGCAGCTGATTCTCCTAACTAACTAGAGAACCCACTGATGCAAGTCTGGGCACTTGGGTGGACAGGTGGGGCTGGCCTGCCGTAGCCTCTTTGTGTGAGCCTTGAGGAACCTACTGAGAAAGAACTCCTGCTGAAAAGAAGGCATGCAATGAACTTGATCTGGTAAGATGGCCTTAGCCATCAAAAGGAAGGCTGATTCTGAGGCCAGCGTGGTGGCTGTCCGTGACCAGACAAGACCTACACCTCCTCTGTCTTCATCTCTCACCCCGCCCCCATATACACTCGGGATCACACACATACACACTCTTCATCCATGCTCTGGTGTCTCTCTGTTCTTCAAGGTCAAGTAATACTACTGTCTCCAATGTCGTATTATATGCAAAAAGTGCTCTCTGCAGGCCCTCTCTGCCCATTTTCAAACCCAACTTTGCAACTGAGCCTCCACAGATTCTGCTTACCATTGAGAATCAATGTGTCCCCATTCTCTGGGGCAAGACGGATGGAAGGCAGGGAGGGAGGAAGGAACATACACTGATTATCTGTCATATATCAAATTCATTGTCTACATTATTGTATTTAATTCTCAAAAGCATGCTGTACAGCTGTAATTCTTTCCCCCATTTTCAAGATGATCAAGCTGAGAGTGAGATATTGAATTGCTAATCTACTTACACGGCCAGTGGATAGAAGAACAGGAATAAAATCTAGTCTTTTCACAACCAAAGCTGATGCTACTCTCTTCACATCTTGCATCCAGCTATAAGCTGGACATGAGTTTTTTCTGTGTTTGTGGAAAGCAGTGGAGCAGACATTGATGGTAGCTAACTCAACATCTGTTCCACACAGCCTGCTTTTCCTTTCTCCCCAGAGTTCTGATTTTGCTTCAACACCTACCTCTACCCCTTCTAGTGGATGGTGACTCCATGACCTGCCCCAGAGTTTAGATTCTGATTTCCCTAAACCAATCAGTGTATGACGTTCCCCTGTGATTGCTGGGACTCGGGGAAATGCCTTAATTATCACAAGATAACTGAAGGATATGTCCAACCGCTCATGACTGAGGGAGGGATTTCTGGGCTGTCCCCCTGAACATGAACAAGGCAGCATGCATAGAAGCCATGTTACCTCTGGAAGCCCTCTTGGTTCTACAAGGGATGCCAGGATCCGATTCAGGAGGAATCTGGAGCTGAGGCTAGGAGAGAGGGATAGAGTGAGAGAGAGAAGGAGAGACTGATGGAAGGAATCCGAGTCTATGTTACATTACGCATGTGCTTCTGCTAGAGGCTGCCCAACTCCTGGGTTTCCAGTTATATGAGATAATACACTTCTTTCTTGTTCATACTCGAGTTTGTCCAAGATTTCTGTTATTTGCCTCAAAAGCATTGAGTGCCGTGGGTCATCACGGGTCTTATTTGTCTACTTCTCTACACACAGCCCCCAGCACTGTGACAGAGGACACAGGTGCTTCTCCTAACTAGAGAACCCACCTTGTCAGCTGGTTCCCTCCACCTCGTCCTCATGTCCTTTCCTAAATATCACTTCCTAAGGGAGACGCCTGCTGACATTCAGGCTGGATGAGAGCCCCTGATGATACATTCCTTTCACGGTCTGTATTTTTCCTCCTTGTATTTATCAAATCTTGACTGATTATTTGCGTGATTATTTACTGCGTGGGTCACTCACTAGATTATGAACTTCCTCGAGGCAGGGCAACGTTGGGTAAGCTCTACCCTGTTTCTGTAGCACCCAGCATGTTTCTGGGCACACAAAACATTTGTAGATCGAGTGATGAATGAATAAATAAGTGAAGAGCCAGCCTTTAATAAATGTGTGCTGAATTGGAATCGAGGTTCAGTGTATCTGTACATAATGTGGCCGCAGCAGTGACACTGCCAATTAATATACACTGAGCACCTCGGATGTCTCCTGTGAATCTAATATATTGGTTTCACTCTGGTGTCTTTGACGGTGGTGGCTGGAGTTCATTTGAAATGGTGTATTTGCCAATTTCACTTTATTTCCTCAGCCTGGATTTCAGAGGCAAGCAGCATGCCTTTCATTTATCCAACTTACCCAGAGCCTATTCAGTAGAACAATCAACTCCCAGTGTGTTCCACACTTGCTGCTTGTCAAAGCCTCTTACAGTCATGGGATGTAAGTAATCAGTGCAGTGTACTTGGCAACACATGGACTGAGAGGTTCAGAATTTTAATTTTGTTCTTCCTTTAAGAACGAGTCTCTATCTGGGCCAGCCAGAGTGGCCTTTCTGCTTTCATCTGTTCAACGATGAGAGAGCGTGGGGTCAGCCTCTAAGTGAAGCTTCCCTCTGCACTTCCCTCGTACCCTTCCCTTCCCTTCCTTTACTTCTCACTACCAGATGTTACGATGCTCAATGATGAAGCCTTTGACTTATTCACCTCGGTCCCCAGTACCCCAGACAGGGGTTACAGTTCAACTCAGTTCCATATAACAATGTTTCCTGGAGGCTTTTTACGGACCAGACACCGTGGTGGGCATGGTGAAAACGCAACAGGACACATACACCCTGCAGCAGTGGTGATCAGAGAGGCTTCATGAAGGAAGTGCCTGAGGGAATGAGTGAGAGTTATGCCCAAGACAATGTAGAGAACTCAAGAGATATGTGTGCTGTGGTGTGAATCAAGAAATGAATTAGATGGATGAAAGGACAGAGGATTATGAATATTAAAGTACTTTGAACAAAAATGAGTCGTCTGTCAAGTCACAGCATATGTCATATTTAAAAGAAACACCAGTCTGACATCTAAAAAGACATAGAAGTAATTAAGAATTTACCAGGTCTCTTAGTATAATGGAAAAGGAAGATCTGGCATAATCTTATATACAGTCTACCTATCTTGTCAAAATCCAGCATATAGTACGGTTATGACGCCCACTCAAGCCCTGCATTCTCAGTCTAACCAAATATGGTTTTGTCTTTGTTGCTCCCAAACTCTCCTTGGCCTTTGTCTGTTGTGGCCCTCATGTATCCCCTCCCCCTTCCCATAAATCCTGGATTAATTTGTTTCTTCCAGGAGTGGCTTGATGGTCTTTCTCATTTAACAAATGTAACCCTTTCTATTAGCTTCTGAAATATTTGTTCTTTATGTATTTTTTGACAGCATAATAAAAGACCTCTGTATCTAACTGGCAAACACAGAGTATTCTTCAAAAAGATGGAAAAGAGCAAAAGACTTGGTTACCTTTTGTCCCAGTGATGCTAGAGAGAAGATTAGGTTTGGAGCCTGAAATTCATTTCTCTTAACTCAGTAGTTAATTGCTGTGTCATCTGGTACCAGTTATTTTTGGTTTCCTTTAGATCTCATTTTTCTCATCTGAAAAATGGAACAGTGGGAAATGGCGTTGGGAGTAGTCCAGAATATGTCAAAAGTTCTTTCCTAATTCTTCTATTTGTTACTTGCAAAAGGTAAGTTAAAGTTGGAGATTCATAATGAAGAGTTCTAAGCCGAAAATCACCCTTTCAGATGATGACCTTGACGGCATCAACCGGAATCGGAAAAGGAGTGATTGGATAAATAGTTCTCTTGTTACCCAACAAAGGGTTGCCTCCAGCACACCCAGCTCCGGTGCTCCGGAGGTGATGACAACAGCACTGAAATCCCCTGCGGACAGGAAATGCATCGGTAACGAGAAGGGGTGGGCTTCACAATATGGTTTCCAGTCTCTGGAAAATACAGCTGGAGAGAATTGAGGTATTTGAAAGAGCATTTCATCTGGACTCAGGCAGACCTGGCTTGATTCCCACATCAGCTGGTTATTAGCTGTGTATCCTTGGGCAAGTTACTAAGCTTCTCTGAGGCCAAATATCCTCTCTGTAAAAGGAGAACAGTTGCTTGCCTCATGGTATCTTTACAAGGATTAAACAAGGTAACTTGGTTGGATATCCTGCTACGATACCTGGCTTATGAGTAGGTAGTTAAATATGAACAGAATGACAGCAGGTTAAAGTTACTTTAGTCTCAGTTTAATATAGGTCCTAATATAATAGATGTTAACATTTAAAAGGAGAAGCAAGAGAGGACTGTGCGGTGCCTATAAAAGAAGGGAGCAGAACATGGCCCTTGCCTCTAGCCCAGAGTTCACCAGCTTTTTCTGTGAAGCACATGATGGTAAATGGCGTAGGTTTGTGGACCACTTGGACTTTGGTGCATCTATTCAGCTCCGCTGTTGAAAAGCAGACACAGCCTCAGACAATACATCAATATGAATGAGCCTGGCTGTGTTGCAATAAAACTTTATTACAACAGGTAGCGGGCAGGATTTGGCTGGAAGGCCATAATTTACTGACCCCTGCTCTGAACTATGAAAGATGTTGGAGCAGCTGAAAAAATGTTGGTGGTTAGAAGAGGGTTTTGGGATAAGGCCTCTCATCTATCTTAATATCTCACTCCATCCTCTCCACAACCAGGCTCAGTGTGGGTGGCCTGGGAAGCATTCTCCTTCCACCTCAGGTGAAAGAGAGGGGTTGAAGGGATCACTCAGAGAAGGGCTGTCAGTGAACTAGTGTCTGACTCACACCTGAGACTTTTAAATGACAAGGGACTAGCTGACTCACGGCTCTAGGGAAGGAGAAAGTGGCTGAATGGGGACTGACGACTGACTTGAACTCTCAGAATTTCTAAAGACAAAGATTATGTCGTGGTCTCCCTTAGACCCACGTGGGCTCCTTGCAAGAGAGCTGCCTTAGATCTTGCTTGAGCGGGGCGAGTGCACTTGCGTAGAAGGAAACCAGAGGCATACCGCAGGTGGCTTAAGACTAAAAGAGAAGCCCTGTGTGATCAGCTGAAATAGAGACGCATTGATGGACCTGGAGGGAAGGGCAAGGAGGGAAGCCACAGAGAAGAAGGAGCTTATCTGAGAAATTCACAGCTGGTTCCTGAGAGAGAGGTGTGCTTAAACACTCGCCAACCCCAAGGAGGACCTCAGTCCTCCCTCCACAGTTCAGTCAAGTGAGACATTTCCTACCTTTTTCCTCCTCTCCTTCTCCCCCATCCCTATTCCTGAGCCCTGGAGGGGTCTGGACTCAGGACTAGGAAGGTAGGATAATAAAAGAGCAATGTGGAGAAAGGAAAAGGGAGTCAACCATGAATCTTCCCCAAGTACAGGTGGCCAGCTGGCAGTAAGTCAGTTCCAGGAAAGAGAAGTATTAGCTACAACTTGAATGAAATTTAAAGTCTTGCTTATTTCACTGGAACAGACAAGTTGCTTCTTGATTACCTGTATGTTAATTACTCATACATGACCAGAAGGAGTATAAGACTGACCCTAAATGTAATCCAGGAGCACAGAGTAACCTCTGTAACCTCACAGAGTATATGCAGAGAGACAACAGAAGACTAACAATAAAGTTACTTTATGATTTATCCCACAAGTACGTTTTTTCAGTGAAATGCATACAAATTTTAGTATCCTCTTTATATCCAAGAATGTGCAACTTAGTCAAAACTGAGCCAGTAACTCTATACTGCATCATGGGTATTGAACTTTCATCCACTGAAAGAAGCATTTCAATGGAAATCTCCATTCCTCAAACACCATTATTAAGATTATAAAAGCAGATTGGGAATCTAAGCTTAAGGATAAAGCTTAGTTCCTTACCTTCAACACAGTAAATTTCCGTGCTCCGGACTGAATCTATAAATGTACATTATGGCACGTTACCATCTTAGAATGGCAGCATTATGGTGCTGTAAAAGCGCAGAAGTCTTATTTCTTAGCATAGAGTTTATTAGAAACATAACCTCAAGATGCCCTAGAATCTAAATTTAAAGCCTCTTAAGATCTTAGCATCACAGAAGCTTAGAAAAGTAGTCTTAGATTTAAAGAACCTTAGGATAATATATAGAATACCAGGAATTTAGAATTGTAGCTTCTTAGAATCACAACACATAATATCTTTTAGATCTTATAATCTAGGGATCATAGACTTGTTAAAGGTCAGAATCCTAGCACGTTAAACACCTGAATAATAGAATTTTTGAGAAATGCAATTCAAACTTGGTGGTATCTTAAGTGTTTCCTATTTTAACTTCTAAGATTAACAGAGATTCTTTTATGAGGGCGTTTCTCAAATAGCATTGCAATTGACATTTTGGACTAGATAATTCTTTGTTAGGGTGGGAAGGAGGGGTTACCGTCCTGTGCACCATAGTACGTTTAGCAGCATTTCTAGCCTTTACCCAGCAGTTTGCTGTAGCACCGCCTCCGTCGTAACAATGAAAATTATCTTCATCCACTGCCAAGTGTCCCAAGCACTGCTTTATGGCACCTGCTGGATGACCATCCCTGAGGGAGGGAATTATCTTCTGAGGATTTCCCCAGCACTTAAAATTTAGTGTGCACTCTCTTCTAGGTTTGATCTCATTTGAACCTCACAGTTACTATCTTTCCACTTTACAAGCGAGAAGGCAAAGGTTTAGAGGAGTTGAGTTCCTGGGAGTCACACAGCTGATAAGGGGTTGGGGAAGGATTTGAAGTCACGTATTGGACATTTCTCTAAATGCTGAAACTTCCCCACCTTTAGTGTTGGCAGGTCTCACTGTAGGAAAGCATTTCTTTTGTTGAACTGATTCCTACTTCTTTTTCCGGTCTTATTCATAACATAATTATATGGTTATGGATTTTCTACTAAAGGGCAGTATTGTCAAAGAGTCAGACTGTAGAGGCAGACGCTCTTGAGTCCAACCTGAGATCCACAACATGTCATCAGCGTGATCTCGGAAGGTCTTCACATTTTCTGCCTCTGTTTCTTCAAGTGGTATTTGGGTTCTTTACTGCTGTGTGCAAACTCTTCCAAAACTGTTGTCTTAAATCCACATCTATTTTAATATATTGCATAATTTTGTGGGTCAGAAACACAGGCAGAACTTGGCTGAGTCATACTTCTGTTCTACATGGTGTCAAAGGAGTCACTTGATGGTATTCAGTTGGCAGATGGCTGGTCCCGAGGATCCCAGACGAGTTTGCTGGCGTGTCTGGCACTTTGGCAGGAGTAATGAGGAGGCTGGGTGCATATGGAACTGTTGACCGAAAGGAAGGCACCAGTTTCCCGGCATGGCGGTCTCGGAGTGGTCAGACACCTTCCACGGTGGTTCTGGACTCCAAGAGTGAGACTTCCGACAATCAAGGTGGACTCAGTGTGGCCTCTGTATGACACGTTTCTGGAGCCACTGAGCACCTTGTGTGTCATTTCTCTGTCGGCCAACACAGTCAGAGCCCACCCAGATTTGAGGGAAAGAGACATAGACCCTACCTCACCTTGGAAGGACTGTCTAAGAATTCACAGCCATGTTTAAAAACCACTGCACTTGTAAAAAGAGACAAGAATAATTCTTATCTCATTGAGTTGTGTGAGTCTTAGAAAAGCTATACTGTAAAATGCTCAGCATATAATGAATAATCTAACACGTGAGCTGTTTTTATTTACACGTGGCCTCTAATTACAGGATTATCTCTGGGCTTGCAAAATCACCGAATCCTTCTCCCTTTCCCAGAGCAGTGGAAACCTTGAGTGTTGCATGTGAGCCAGGGCGCTTAAGGACACCGAGTTAATTTAGACACAGCTCCCGCGACAGGGGCTGTGAGATAAAAACATTTCCATTTTAGAGGGCGAAGAGCTGCTTCCATAAGTGATTGAGGCAGAAGGGCTGGCCTGGATTTATTCATGTCCGTATTGGAAGTGACGGCACATGTGTGCTGCCCTTACGTAGCTACTGTGCTGGGCACAAGCAACAAATACACTTATGAGGCGAAATAATAAATCATTAGCAACTGTGAGCCTCTCCTTGCAATGAACCATAAGGGGGGAGGATCGCCCAAGCAATTCAAACTCAATTACTCTGCTCACAGGGTGTTTGAAATGGAAACAAATGAAGAAGGCAACCTCAGAGGCAGGGGGCATTCATCAGTGCGGCTGAATGGGCCACTGGTTAGATTTTGTTAAATGAAAACAGGAGGAAAAATAATAAGAGGAACCCCTCACATTTGTAGAGCGTGTCTGAGTTAGCAAATTGATTTGCTGTCCGTCATCCCCTTGAGCTGTCCTGGAAGGCTCAAAGGGCTAACTCCACTTTACCAGTGAGGTGACTGAAGTTTATATGCAACAGTGGCCTTGCCCAGCATTACAGGCTACGACTCCCAATCCCTCGGGTCCTTGCCTGGGCTTATTTCCAGTGTTCTGGGGTGGGTAGGATATAGTTATAGAGCAGGTGAGGCATTTCGTCTGCTGGAGACTCTGTCTTCTCTTTCCTCTAAGTGCCCTCTATTCTGCAGGGTCTCTTGAGGCCTGGGTCTGGAGGAGGGTTATTCCCCTGTAGTTGTGGCCCGTGGAGTTCCAGAGCTTATGACACAGCAACCGTGTTATTTGTTAGGACTGCCATAACACGGTACCAAAGACTGTGTGGCTGAAACAACAGGGGTTTATTTTCTCACAGCTCTGCAGGGCTGGAATCCCAAGACCAAGATGTCAGCAGCGTTGGCTCTGCAGCCTCTATCCTTGGCTTGTGAACGACCATCCTTCTGTGGCTTCACGTGGTCTCCCCTCTGTGTTGTCTGTGTTCTCATCACTTCTTATAAGGACACTGGTCACAGGAGATTACAGCCTTCCTTAATGACCTCATTTTAACTTAATCACCTCTTCAAAGATGCTGTCTCCAAATACAGTCACGTTATGAGGTACTAGAGGTGAGGACGTCAACATATGAATTTTGTGGGACACAATTCAGCCTGTAACAGTGACCTTCAGAGTGGACTTACCCACCTGTCTCCACACCCATCTGAGCACATTCATTCATGTGTAGCGTCCTGGTCCTAAAGTGATCAGTCTCTGCGTTAGGTAGGGCCTCACAGACAGCAGGGTACAACGAAACCACTAGCTCCACTTGAGAATCTCACTATGTGAATAATAGGCAGCTCTTTTTTTCCAGTTTGTAAACCAGCCTTTAGAATCTACACCTCTAAAATGATATAGTAGGAAAAGTCTATTCAGTACATAGTGAGAGAATGGCTCAGCTTCTGCTCTTCCTTTCATAGAGGAGAACAATCTAATTATGAGGACAGTCTCAGAGAGCACAGAGCCTGGGGTCCCAGAGACAGCAATCACTCCTTCTGGAAGGCTAGCTCAGAGGTGTCAGCTGTAACTGCTTCAGACCTACTTGTGACCAGAGGTCACCTGAAGAGACACAATGGGACAAGTCCAGTGTGACTCTGATTGCATCTTTAGGATCAGGTGTTAGAAAAATCCTTGGTCAGTATCTGAGCTAAGCTCAAGTCTGCGGGAGGGCTCTCTTTGGTTGAGTTCAGCCTTCAGTGATAAGAAATGTAAATTGTGGACCATGGGCCTTATCTGAGACCATATCTAGAAGGGAATCATGAAACAGTCATTGAAGGCAGAAGAGAAGGGACTTGTGAAACCAAGTCAAAGGCAACCCCATTGTTTGGCTTGAACGATTGATATCTTACTGAAATGAGATGAGAGATGAGAGGAGAGAGGGTTTTAGAGAGGGGAAGATTAAGAATGGTATTCAGGTCCTTGAGTTACTCATTAGACATCCATATAGAGATGCCTCATGGACAGCTGGGTATAAGAGTCCGGACTTCTAGGGAGAGGTCAGAGCTGGGAGCTCTAGATTAGGGAACCACTGGTGTCACAATGGTGCTTAAAGCCGCGGGCTGCTGAGATTATCTGAGGAGAGTGTACGGAAAGATTGAAAAATGTAGCATGGGGCAGTCCAGATCCTATGCTGACACTCTCACAAGCAGAGCTGGAATGGAGAAAGAACCAGTGAAGAGGCTGAATAAAAAGTGACCAGAAATACGATATGTAAACAGGAGAGGGTGGAGCTCTGGAAGTAACAGCACAAAAGAGTGTTTTGAGGCAGAAGGAGGATTTACTATATTTAATGCCGCCATAACCTAATAAAAGAACAGAAAAGCAACTGTTGGGTTTAGCAAAACAGAGGACATTGTGTCCTTGATAAGAACAGATTTAGTGGAGAAGTAGAGGCAAAATCCTGAATGACGTTACTTGAAAGGAGAAGGGAGGTAAGCAAGTAGAAATGGGGACGATGGTCGATGCTTTCAGTACTAATTTTGAATGAATGGGACTCATTTCAAATAACTATGAACTTGGCCGCTGCAGCATCACGCTGCCATTTCGCAGCTTTGCGTCCAAGGAGGGACGGCACTAGCCCTTAATTCACGTTCCCAGGTCCAATTCAAAACCTCCTCGCTGGGACCCCACCTTGGGTTAATGAATCACGGCCACGGACTCTGAAAGAACGTGGCAGCTTCCAGATACATCTCAATTGGGGATGGACAGGAAAGATGCCGGTAGGCAGGAGGAAGAGGGCTGTTCCCAAAATGGGGAGGAACGGTGCTGGCAGACACAGCATCATACAAGTTAGCTCACTGCGTCTACACGGCAGCCGCGCGAGGCGGACGGAGGTGTCGCTCCCAGCGCACAGAGGATGGAGCCTCGGGCTCCTCCAGCTCATCAGTACAGAGTGTGAACTCACACTCACATCTCACGGGCTCCCAAGAGCTCGCGCTCATTCCCAATAGTTATATGATGCCATGCAGTGAAAGTCAACACTTAAATACTGAAGCAGTAGAAGCAGCTGTTTCTGGAAACTCTCCTGGCCCCTTTATGGTCGTGCCACGTGGGCACTACCTACTCTGCCCACACATAAAGGCCACCTAAGGGTCAGAAGAAGTGACATTCTTTTCTAGGAATATCAGAAGAGTTCTTTGGGTCCCTGGATTCTCATATGCCTCTACTAAAAATGCTAAACCTTGAGAAGTGATTTTTGGCTTAAAGAAACTTTTTTCAGCTTCTATTGGGTTGGCCATTCTCCCCTTCTGTTAATTTAGCAAACAGCATAAGATGATAAGTCTTCCTGACTTGGTCAGGCATAGGTTCTTCTCTACGCACTGGGGGAAAAAGGGAAAAGGGAAAAACCTGTTGGTAGGTTCTGGTTCATTATTAAGTGTCTGTGAGTATCTCTGTGTATGGGTGTGTGTGTGGGGTCTGTTCCTTTAGGCAGCAATATTATAATGCAATCACTTACACACAAGGGTAAACCTGTGACAGTGGCAGTACTATTTTAAAAGGACCATAATGACAAAAGTGATTATGTGTTACTTGGAGCCAATTTATTTTTATGTGACATAATAAAATGTGGACTCGATTTTGATAACCTACTCCCTTACATGTGCAGAATTGCTAAAATGTCAGGCCTTCTTTTGTATTTGTCCTACCCTGGTAATTTAAGGTAATGCTGATTTCTGTGGGTAGACTGGTAGGGGTGAAACAATGATAAAAGCGTTGGATTTGTTTCTTACTTAGTAAACGTTCAGCCTTCTGGGTTACAGTATAGTTGAGCTAAACCCTCTAATTCTCTATGGAAGGCTAACTCTTTTTCCAACACCAGCCTGTATTTTGGTTCTTGAATAATGGGATTGGTCAGACCAAGTGCTGGGCTTTTACAGTGACTGCTGTGCTGGTGCATGGTTGTCTCTGGTCAGTATGGCATGAAGAAAGCCTAGTGTAGCACAAAGAAGATAGAGTTTGGATTCCAAGTTTGGAGTAAATCAGGGCTGCTGCTGTGACTTACTAGATCTTTGATTTGGGGCAGATCATGGCCAATTTTGGACAAGTTTTCTTATTGCTAAAGCTGGAATGATAGTACGTAGGTTTAAGGGTCATTGCAAACTTTAAATAAATTGTGATACACAGTTATTCACAATAGCCAACATACAGAAACAATCCAAGTGTCCATCAATGGATAAATGGGTAAAGAGGATGTGATATATATTACATATATATACTTATATATGTATATACGTGTGTGTGTGTGTGTGTTTCTACATCCATCCCAATATCATGGATCTATTCCCCAAATTAGGCATTTCATTCTGGCTCTTGAGGCACTGACTCATACTTTAAAAATAAACCTCCATCACTCATCTCTTTCCCAGGATATGCCTTCTCATCAAAACTTTCCCGATCAGCTTCTGCTCATCACTTGGCTTGCCAGGGGCACAGGAAATGATAACATGATAACCTAACTACTATGTTCTCATTAGAACCAACAAGAGATAGGTAAAGAAAGATCGTTCATTGACCTGTAAATCTGATTTTCAAGATGACCTTGAAAACCGTCACCCCAGATCTTCAGTCTCTCTGGGTTTCTGGCCGCTTGCTTTTAAACTACTACTTGCTTTTAATCTACTTTGTGATTATAGCCATTTACCTAGGTGCATAGTTTACAAATGAGAGAGTGTTCCATTACCCAGTCATTTGGTTCCCATTTACTTAGGAAATTCTGGAGTAAGTTTTCCTGTCATTGCTACGGGCCTGATTAAATGCCTTTATATTCATTATACACATCTGTACACTAAGAATAGAATAAATAGCACTAAGTTTGTATTAAGGAGACCTTCATTCAAATCCTGGCTCTCACATCTGCTTGTGTGTGATCTTAATCGGGTCACTTCGTATCTCTAAAATTGTGTTTCCTCAACTGGCAATGAGCAGGTTGAGAGGATTCAGTGAGATGATTGACACGAAGGTGACTAAGAATGGCCAGCACAAAGTAGCTATTAATAAATACAAATTGAACTTGAAACTCAGATTTATCTCTCTTCGTTCCCACTCCCTATTCTACTAATATGCTCATGATTTAAGGCAATGCCCTATGTCATCATTTTGGTTAATATATCCTATGGGTCAAACAAAGTACTGACCCATAATAACTGACTTTAAAAAAATCGAGTGTTTTAAATCTAAGGTCTGAGTTGGACTGGAAGACAAATGTCTGTGTTCAGATATCATTGCTGCCCATTCATTGCCTCGGATGAATTATCTGTAGGCCATGAAGGATCTCCGAATACAGGTCTTTCAGAGTTCGGAATATGCAACTGTCATTTCCTGTATTTTGTAAATGGTGAACTTGTTTCTTTTCATCGTAAGGCTGCTTCTCTAGATATTCCATAGGTGGGATGCAGTGTAACATTAACAGTGGTCTCCAGTGCTGGTAGACCATTAGAATTGTTTGAGAATAACCTTTCTTAAGTAAATATTTTCTGGGTCTATTTCCCATAATTACAAACATAACTCCTTATGTACGGGTTGGAGCTGAGAACCCACTGTTGGCAGTGCTCTCTCCGGCTGATGTGGATGACTGGCTAAGTCTGAAAACTGCTTAGTCAAGTGACCTTTATGATTTTCTACTGAACACACAAGCTTGAACAGCTATTCCTCAGCTTCCTCCATCTTCAAGCTGCCAATAAACCCACCCCTTTTTACTTTCAGCAGAAAATCTGACCTTTACTTAACTGAGAAAATTAGGTCCATCTCAAAAGAACTATTCCATCTTTCTTCCACCAAACTGACAGCAGGTACCGATATGGTCTCACCTCCCTCCTGCTGCAGGATGCACTGTACCTACATTGTCTGTTTCGCTCACTCAGATACTGCACGTATGAGTATCCCTTCTTCCAAAACAAGAAATTCTTTTTTTCTTCTGGATCAATTCTTCTCACATACGAATATACTGTGATATCTTTTATCTTAAACATTTTTTAAATAAACCTTGTTAGACCCCTTATTACTCATTTTCAGTTTCTTTTTATAGCAAAACTACTAACATTTAAAATGTCAATTACTTTTGATTATCCTATACCTTCTGTTCTTTCCTTAAATCTTCCTCACTTGGCTTTTATAGTCTAGAATTTCTATAATTATGCTCCAAAGACCTCTAAAGACCTCTATCCTACCAGTTCTCTCATTCTCAGCTTTTAGGCTGTCAGATATCTCAGCAGTACATGATATCATAGGACTTTCCTTCTATTTGAAACATTTTTTTCCCATTGATTTTCTGAGGTGCCACACCTTCTGGATTTCCTCCCATTTTATTGGCCAGTCCTGCTCAGCCTCTCTTTTGTTTCCTATTATGATTCCAAACACACCACATAACAGCTCCATGTGATGGCTTAACCATTTTCTAACATCCTTTGCTCTTATATTTGGCCCAAATTCTCATGGGTTCTCAGGTCCTGAATAGCCCTACCTATCAGACAGACAAACACGTTCTTTGCAATAGGTCAATAAGAGTGGAAGATACTGGGTTATGGGCCAAGACTGGGGGTTAGGAGGAGATAATAATTCCACAAACATCTATGAATCCACAGACTGTCTGAAGCTGACATTCCAAAGTTTTCCTTATCATTGTTTTTCTTTATTAAAGAAACAAATACAAGCTTTAGACGCATGCAGTCAGGCCACTCTTTTCCCTCCCAAATGTCTATTTTATACATTGTTTTATGCAAGAGAGGTGGAATTTCCTTGCTGAAGTTGTACAGAGAATGGCGGAAAAGCCAACCCATTTCCACTACTGGGGTTCAGACATACAGAGATCTACCTGGAAGACTTGGAGCAGACGAGAAAGCCTGAGAAGTGATTTACCCTGAGGAGCACTGAGGCGATCCGATTGGCACCAGAGGTTCAGAGAGGAAAGCTGGGACCAGAAGAGGAGTTGGTGCTGGTATTGAAGTCTTCTCCAGGCTAGCACAAGAGAAGATGATTGTCCCAGAGGAGAAATAAGAGGAATATGCAAATCAAAGCCAATCACTTATTCATTCAGTCAACAAACGTACACTAGGAATTGCAAGGTGGGCTTCCCTGGTGGCGCAGTGGTTGAGAGTCCGCCTGCCGATGCAGGGGACACAGGTTCGTGCCCCGGTCCGGGAAGATCCCACATGCCGCGGAGCGGCTGGGCCTGTGAGCCATGGCCGCTGAGCCTGCGCGTCCAGAGCCTGTGCTCCGCAATGGGAGAGGCCACAACAGTGAGAGGCCCGCGTACCGCATAAAAAACCAAAAAACCAAAAAAAGAATTGCAAGGTGCACTTGTGGTATGTCAATGAATAAAACAAATAAAATGCTTGTCCTCATGCAGCTTATATTGTAGCAAAAGAAGACAGACATATGACACATAATAATTAGGTAAATTATTATACAGTGATAAATGATATGGATTTTTTTTTTCAAACAGAATAGCATAAGGAGAATGGGGGCAAGTTGCAGTTTTCTTTTTTTTTTTTTTAAACATCTTTTTGGAGTATAATTGCTTTACAATGGTGTTAGTTTCTGCTTCATAACAAAGTGAATCAGCTATACATATATATATATCCCCATATCTCCTCCATCTATGTCTCCCTCCCACCCCCCATCCCACCCCCTAGGTGGTCACAAAGCACCGAGCTGATCTCCCTGTTCTATGTGGCTGCTTCCCCCTAGCTATCTAGTTTACATTTTGTAGTGTATATACGTCCATGCCACTCTCTTACTTTGTCCCAGATTACCCTTCCCCAGCCCTGTGTCCTCACGTCCTTCTCTGTCTGCGTCATTATTCCCGTCCTGCCCCTATGTTCTTCAGAACCATTTTTTTTTACATTCCATGTATACATGTTAGCATATGGTATTTGTTTTCCTCTTTCTGACTTACTTCACTCAGTATGACAGACTCTAGGTCCACCCACCTCACTACAAATAACTCAATTTCGTTTCTTTTTATGGCTGAGTAATATTCCACTGTATATATGTGCCACATCTTCTTTATCCGTTCATCTGTCAGTGGACACTTAGGTTGCTTCCATGTCCTGGCTACTGTAAATAGAGCTGCAATGAACATTGTGGTACATAACTCTTTTTGAATTATGGTTTTCTCAGGGTATATGTCCAGTAGTGGGATTGCTGGGTCATATGGTAGTTCTATTTGTAGTTTTTTCAGGAACCTCCATACTGTTCTCCATAGTGGCTGTATCAATTTACATTCCCACCAACAGTGCAAAAGGGTTCCCTTTTCTCCACACCCTCTCCAGCATTTATTGTTCGTAGATTTTTTAATGATGGCCATTCTGACCAGTGTGAGATGATATCGCATTGTAGTTTTGATTTGCATTTCCTAATGATTAATGATGTTGAACATTCTTTCATGTGTTTGTTGGCAGTCTGTATATCTTCTTTGGAGAAATGTCTATTTAGATCTTCTGCCCATTTTTGGATTGGGTTGTTTGGTTTTTTGATATTGAGCTGCATGAGCTCCTTGTATACTTTGGAGATTAATCGTTTGTCAGTTGCTTCATTTTCAAATATTTTCTCCCATTCTGAGGGTTGTCTTTTTGTCTTGTTTATGTTTTCCTTTGCTGTGAAAAGTTTTTAAGTTTCATTAGGTCCCATTTGTTTATTTTTGTTTTCATTTCCATTTCTCTAGGAGGTGGGTCAAAAAGGATCTTGCTGTGATTTATGTCATAGAGTGTTCTGCCTATGTTTTCCTCTAAAAGTTTTATAGTGTCTGGCCTTCCATTTAGGTCTTTAATCCATTTTGAGTTTATTTTTCTGTGTGGTGTTAGGGAGTGTTCTAATTTCATTCTTTTACATGTAGCTGTCCAGTTTTCCCAGCACCACTATTGAAGAAGCTGTCTTTTCTCCATTATATATTCTTGCCTCCTTTATCAAAAATAAGGTGACCATATGTGTGTGGGTTTATCTCTGGGCTTTCTATCCTGTTCCACTGATCTATATTTCTGTTTTTGTGCCAGTGCCATACTGTCTTGATTACTGTAGCTTTGTAGTATAGTCTGAAGACTGGGAGCCTGATTCCTCCAGCTTCGTTTTTCTTTCTCAAGATTGCTTTGGCTATTCGGGGTCTTTTCTGTTTCCATCCAGATTGTGAAATTTTTTGTTCTAGTTCTGTGGAAAATGCCACTGGTAGTTTGATAGGGATTGCATTGAATCTGTAGATTGATTTGGGTAGTAGAGTCATTTTCACAATGTTGATTCTTCCAATCCAAGAACATGGTATATCTCTCCATCTGTTTCTATCATCTGTAATTTCTTTCATCAGTGTCTTATAGTTTTCTGCATACAGGTCTTTTGTCTCCTTAGGTAGGTTTATTCCTAGGTATTTTATCCTTTTTGTTGCAATGGTAAATGGGAGTGTTTCTTTAATTTCTCTTTCAGGTTTTTAATCATTACTGTATAGGAATGCAAGAGATTTCTGTGCATTAATTTTGTATCCTGCTACTTTACCAGATTCATTGATTAGCTCTAGTAGTTTTCTGGTAGCATCTTTAGGATTCTCTATGTATACTCTCATGTCATCTGCAAATGTGACAGCTTTACTTCTTCTCTTCCGATTTGGATTCCTTTTATTTCTTTTTCCTCTCTGATTGCTGTGGCTAAAACTTCCAAAACTATGTTGAATAAGAGTGGTGAGAGTGGACAACCTTGTCTTGTTCCTGAGCTTAGAGGAAATGGTTTCAGTTTTTCACCACTGAGAACAATGTTGGCTGTGGGTTTGTAATATATGGCCTTTATTATGTTGAGGTAAGTTCCCTCTATGCCTACTTTCTGGAGGGTTTTTATCATAAATGGATGTTGAATTTTGTTGAAAGCTTTTTCTGCTTCTATTGAGATGATCATATGGTTTTTCTCCTTCAATTTGTTAATATGGTTTGTCACATTGATTGATTTGCGTATATGGAAGAATCCTTGCATTCCTGGGATAAACACCACTTGACCCAGGTTGCAGTTTTAAATAAGATAATTAGATGGGCCTTCATGTTAGTAATCTTTGAGATATTACCTCATCATTCAGGTCTAGGGAACAAGAGAAGAATTGTTTTGCTACAAGCGTATACTTTTTCACATAGGCTTTAAGGGAGGGTCAAATATCTCTCTCCAATATTCCAAGACAAGGATGATTAAGTGAAGATATACACCTAGACTCAGCGATATCGTGAGGAGCAACCAAACTTGCTGTGGGACCAGCTGAAGAGAATTCTCCCCGGAGGAGAAGGAACTGTCCCCTCTGTCTTGCAGCGTTCTGTTTATTTGTTATGACACATGAGGAGTGAAAGCGTCAGTGGCCTAAGTTATCAGCTGGGAAGTAAGGGGAAGTCTTAGCTTGTCAAGGTAGCAGGATAAATGCGATTCCAGCTTGAGTTCAGCAACTCCATCTCTGGCTTAGAAGAGAATTCACTCAGCACAACAACTGGAGTTGGATCAGCAAACCCAGCTCTTAGCACATCCTCAGAAGATGACAGCCATATCAATGCTTTTGGGAAACGATAGGGAATGGGGGCATATATGCTATTTTCTCTGTAGAGAATATCAAGTAAGGGGAAGAATAGGTTCATGAAGACTCTGAATAGTGTGAATTTGATCTGGCTAAAATTGTGTTTAACTTTAATATAACATAATTTTTTCTCAAGGTCTAATGTGGCTTAATGACACCTTGTTTATGGATACATAAATACACACACAAAACAGAAGTAACATGCTTCTTCGGGCTCTGGATTTAAATATCTGGAAAGAATTCCTAGTGATATATTTATCATTTAACAAATTATATACTGAGTAGCTTCTATATGCCACTTATTAAGCAAACTGAGGTTTAAGAAACGTTTATCATTTTTAGTGTTTCAGCACCCAAGATTCTTCTAACATCGTGCAGCTTTGCTTTTGGAAAACAGCGTTTCTCCAACTATGTGTAGTCTTGGTGACAGAAAAATGTCTACCTTTCCCTGTCCATGTCTTTGGGAGACAGCCCCCTTCTCCTCACACTGGTGAAGCCAAAACTCTGCTGTGACGGTGACCCCGTGTCACTTAAAATGATGTTCTCTCCAGAGTGTTAGAAATTCAAGCCACTGATGGACGGACATAGGGACTTACGCAGTGACAGCAACAGTGTAGACACTTCCTGCTTCACAACCAACTCTGCGGTTCCCAAGAACTCACTCTGTACACTTTTGTTCCTCTAGCTCCTCAACACCTTGGGGAGGTATGGACACCTGCCTACAAGGGGCTCAAAGGCTTTGCCTAGTGTTGTCTAATTTTCATCATCCGGTAGCATGTTCTCAAAATATTTATTCAGTAAGTATTTTAAGGACCTACTTAGTGTCAAGCAACGTGTCAGGCCCTATTGGATGCATTGAACCTCTTACGGCATCACTTCCCACCCTCGGGAAGCATACAGTCTAAGCAGATAGATTATATATTTGCAAAAACAATAACCATAACAGTCACATGTTAAAAAAAAAAAAGAGATGCTTAGGAACAGGAGAAAGTACTGTGGAAAGCCATAGGCATAAATAAAATGTCCAGATGTGAGGGTCAGGGGAAACTGCGGTGTAGGTTTTTGAGATGCAAGTGGAGTGATTTCATCCTGTGACACTGGGAGCAGGTGCCACAAGCGACAAGAGGAAGACAGGCCATATTTTACTGGCGTGTCAGGCCACCACTCTTGGGAACACAAGCGTTGTTCTCTGCACGCAGTGTTGTTTTTCAATCGAGGGCCTTGAGAAAAGCTTTCCTATAACTTTAACTGGATCATAATATATATTGTTTCTAAAGTCACAAAGGCTGTCCCTTATTTTAAAACTTACAGCAGTACCTTGAAAGTAAATCCAAGAGTAACACAAGGTTGTAACTTTTCCAAAAGGCATAGATTCAGGCAGCCAAAGTAAGTGATTAGTTAAAACAATCAGGCAAAATAAAGAAAAGCTCCTGACTCTCTCTAAAGGGGAGGGTCCTTTATACAGGGAGGTAAATACAGAGCACCAACTTTAACTACCACGGAAGACACCTGGAACCAAAGTTTAGAAGGATGTTAGGGGAAATGTTGAATTAACTTTAAGAACTTGAAGTTGGACCTATTCTCCCAAGGCATATAACTTTTTTGCTCTCTTTATTTTGGGGAAAACAGAAACAATTAATATTCCACGACTGTGGGCTATTTTTCTTACATAAGTCATACTAAGATATGGGTGCCATTGCCTAGAAGATAAATTATACACTTCACAGTAAGAGAAGATAACGGGTAATGTTTGCAACATATCTATGGATGTACTTTCTACACCAGAAATTAGATTTGCCTGTTTCAATTAGAGGGTATAGAAAAATCTATCACTTGGTGTTCAAGAGGTAAAAGAATTATGAATAGAGGTTTCTGTGGTACATCATTTCTGCTCCCTATGAGGAAAGGAAGCCATCAGAATGGTTTCCCTTTTGTAGGCAGTTGCTTATTTGAACCCATGGAGTTTGGATGAGGGTTATAGGCAAACGCTTTAATATTCATTCATTTATACAAGTAGGTAAAGCCAGGCAAGGACCTGGTACATCTCCCATGTTTCAAATAATTTCCTCTTTGCCAGAGTGATGAACTGGATGTAGGCAATATCTGAGCGTCGCTTAGCAGTATGTTGCATAAAGCAAAGGAACAGTAACCACCATCTGACTGCTTCTTACACCTTAGCATCCCATGACTCTCCCTCATTGCATTTAAAATAATTTTTTAAAATGAGGCCTTATCCAGAGAAGGAGGTCTTCTCTACTTTAGGGAAGGTTCCGTAGTTATCAGCTCTTGTGTCAGGGTGGTGGGACAGGGTTCTGTAGAACCACATGGATTCTTCTCCAACATCCTGAGCAATGGTTTGCCCTCAGTGAAGTTCTACAGGTGAGTTCAGGGTGACTCAGGAGGGCGTGAACAGCACAGCACCTATTCAGAAAAGCCAAGGTCACTTACACAAAGGATCCTCTCTAGCAGTAAGTCATTCATGAATACGCACTGGGCAGGGTGTCTCCTGAGGTCCTTCTTCTGTGTAGGACCTTAGTCCATTCTTCTGTGTAGGACCTTAGTTTGTCATCTTGTAAATGACAAACCAAAGGAGAAGTTGTCCTGTGGTGTGTCATAATCTTCCCTTTATTTTCTTTCTGGATGAAATAATGGGATTGCCAATTTGTGAACTGAATAATTGAAGAACGTTGGCAGCTCATGAGTCAGAAAACCTCCCTTTAGAAATGATTCTTTAGGGTGAACAATAGAGGCTTTCACTTCTTCCTCATCACCTGTCCTCCCATTGAATTGGGAACGTTTGGGAAATTCCCTGAGGCCCTGCTCCCTTCGGGGGGTCCTAAACCAATCAGAGACTACCTCTTTTCTAGACATCAGAATGAAAAAAGGTTATTGTTCTATTATTATTATTTTTAAATTTAATTGGTACGCCGGCCTATCACTGTTGTGGCCTCTCCCGTTGCGGAGCACAGGCTCTGGACACGCAGGCTCAGCGGCTGTGGCTCACAGGGCCTAGCCACTCCGCGGCATGTGGGATCTTCCCGGACCGGGGAACGAACCCGCGTTCCCTGCATCGGCAGGCGGACGCTCAACCACTGCGCCACCAGGGAAGCCCTATTGTTCTATTATTGAAAAGCAGATAACTTCAAATATTTATGATTATCCTTTGTAGAAAATATTATAAATATCTCTCCAACCACAGACTAGAGACCATAATCTAAGTTTTTGGAATATAAGGGGAGGCTAGCTTTTCAGAGAGAGGAAAAATCAAGCAGAAATAATAGTAATTTACACCTCTACGGGAATTATAGTTTACACTGTGATGTCACATGTATTTTTTGATCTTTCTCACCAGTACTGGGTAAGGCAATCCAAGATTATTGTTTCAGTTTTACTGCTACAACTCAGAGAGGTTAACAGATTTCTATAAGGTCACATAGTCAGCTGGCAGTGAAACTAGAACAGAAGAAAAACATCTTCTGGTCCGAAACCCTGTGATTTTCCTACTGTCGCCCCCAAATAGTGAAAGAAGTGGAACACTGTTTTGTTTTTACTGTTGTTCTGTGTGTGCCATCATGAAAAAAGAGAGTTTGGACATTTTCTAAGGAATTCAGTATTACTTATGGGTAATTTATATGCTGGGTAGGTTTTTGGGTTTTGATATCAGAATTCTTGGATTTAAATTTCAAATTCTATTATTCATTAGCTATGGAAACTTGAGCAATTAAAAAAAATTCATTATCTTTATTTACCTTAGCTATAAAATGAGAATAACCATAGTACCTACCTCATAGGACCACTGTACATTCAATTAAATAAAAATACATATAAGACACACAGCAGTCTTGAGTAAAAGGTGACAGAGGGGTAATGGTAATGGTGGTGGTGTTGATGGTAATGGTGGTGGTGTTGGTGGTGATGGTGGTGGTGTTGGTGGTGATGGTGATGGCACTAGTAGTAGCATCAGTAGCAGCAGAAGCAATAGTCAGTATTTAGTCAATATATCAATATAGTCAATATAGTCAATATGTCGGTGTAGAAACTGATATATTAAGAGGAGACTTGACTAATATAATTTTAAGTTTAGCAGAATATTGTGGCCCCTACTGTAGTTTTTCCTGCTCTGGGAACCAGAACCTCTGGAAAGATGGAACCTAAAATTATGGGGTCAGGAAGAATGAATTTTCCAATTCTTGTTGGGCCATTACCCTTGTGAAGGGCTATTGTTTTTTATTCTGTTCTTGGCATTAGCAAGTGGAGGTAATTTCATGGGTTTGCACTTAGTCCTTCCTACTATAATAGCTCTTGGGTGAACCGACGATGTTTTCTTTTTACCAACTGATAAGTATGTCCACACTGATTTTATATATATATATATATATATATATATATTTTTTTTTTTGCGGTACGTGGGCCTCTCACTGTTGGGGCCTCTCCCGTTGCGGAGCACAGGCTCCAGATGCGCAGGCTCAGTGGCCATGGCTCACGGGTCCAGCCGCTCCGCGGCATGTGGGATCTTCCCAGACCGGGGCACGAACCCGTGTCCCCTGCATCGGCAGGCGGACTCTCAACCACTGGGCCACCAGGGAAGCCCCACACTGATTATATTTTTGAGAACTAGGGAAAGTACTACTGGGAGGGTTTGTGGTTTTAGTGAACTCACTGTGGTAGATATATTATTGTTCACCAAATCTCTCAGTTCCTTCCCTGTAATGCTTCTTCTCATGGGATGATTTTCCTTCCCCATCTTATTGGTGCTATCATGCCTATGAGATGCGCATTGGCCAATGAAATGTGAGCAGAAGTGATATGTGTCCCTTTTGCCCGCGTCTCTCCCCCACCCGCCCCCCCCAAAAAAGCAGCGATTTCTCAGATAGACACCTTCTCGCCAGCTTTAGCCTATATGTAAGACTGTGAAGCAGAGCTGAGGCTGAGCTATGATGTGTATATAGCATGACTGAGAATAAATCTTTGTTGATTTTGAAGTTATATGTGCAGTATAATTTAATCTGACAGATATACCTCACTAGATAAATGAGATACATAGGGTGCAGACCACATTTTAATTGTCTTTAAATACTTATTATCTACGTTAGTTCCTAGAATATAGTAGGTACTCAATAAAGCTATTGTTTAATGACAAATAGAAGTGTATCTACTAATATTGCCTTAGTGTGCAAACCCATAGATATTTCTGAATTTTGAAAGGTTATTAAGTTTTATCTTTCAGTTATTTATAAATAATGTGAATAACCTAAGATCTTATACACAACAGACATCCAATACATACTTATTGATTTTCTAGAGCCAGCTATGCCTTAACCTTCCTGCCTTCTGTGGCATTTGATTACGTATTGCAAGAGACTCTGAATTCCTCAAAGACAAGAATCTTGTTATGTTCATATTTATTTCCCCATAACCTAGATCATCCTTATCACGTTTGTCACAACTATGCAACCAGGCATTTAATATATACTTGGTAAACGACTGACTGAATGGTTATAAAGAAATATATTTCCCATGGGTATATTTTAAGTTGACAGGCATGATATTATTTAGAAAACGGGTGGGACATTTCCATCTCAAATAGTATCAGTTTACTCTCTTTAACTAAGAACTAGCCAGTGATCAGAGATTGACCTTATAGAGTCAGTCGTGTTCATGATATTGAGTGTCAGATTGTCTGTGGTTTTACTGATTAAAGGTACCTTGTGGAATATAGATTAGTTAGATAATTTTGGATAAAGAATTTTGTCACTATTGTTGTTGGTGTGTATGTGACTATGTGTGTTTCTACCTAATGGATAAACACTCCCTACAATGGGGAATTGCAATTGGTATATATACACATATATATATGTATATATATATATGTGTATATATATAATGTGTATATATATATATACACACACATATATATATTATTTTTGCGATACGCGGGCCTCTCACTGTTGTGGCCTCTCCCGTTGTGGAGCACAGGCTCAGGACGCGCAGGCTCAGCGGCCACGGCTCATGGGCCCAGCCGCTCCGCAGCATGTGGGATCTTCCTGGACCGGGGCACGGACCCGTGTCCCCTGCATCGGCAGGCGGACTCTCAACCACTGCGCCACCAGGGAAGCCCGCAATTGGTATATTTTTGATGACTAATCTCTGCTAAATTTAATTGTAGGAAATACAAGTTGAGAGTGAATTTACTCACATTTATAAAATTTGTGGGGTCCATATGGGTGAACAGATTGCTTTATTCACAGGTTGTCCCATGTAGGGGTTAGAGCCAGAGATAAATATTCCTGTCTCTCTGCCCTTGATGTCAGAAAGAATCAGTTTGCAGCAGCCGGTGCTCTTGGTAATTTGGGGCTAACCACATGGGCATCAATTACGAAGATGTACCTGTGCCTGGACGACTGGAATGGCCTCTAACCTGTCTCCTTGCTTCCTGCCTCCCTAATCTAATTTCTTCTTCATTGTACTGCCAGATTCAGCTTCCTAAATCACCATTTTTATCAGGTTATTTCCAGTCTTCAGTGGCTTCATTTTGTCCACAGAATAAAACCCAAGCACCTTGCATTGATATTCAAGGCTTTCTGCTAATCTTGCTTCAACTACTCTTCCTGGGCTACTTCTCATCTCTCACCTACACAAACTCCAATTGCAGCTGAAATGATCACTCAGTATCTCCTTCTGCACCTTATCTGTCTCCTCTTCTCGATCATGTCATTACTTCTGTCTAGAAAACACTTCCCATCCTCTTCACAGTCATTTAGTTGATAAATATCGAGTACTGAGCTATGGGTCTGGTCCTGTTCTAGCCACCAGGGATACAGCAATTAACAAGACAGCCAGGGCCCTGTTCTCTTGCAGCTTATAAAGAAATCTATTCTAATTTTTAATTAAAAATTTTTTTTTTTTTGGCTGTGTTTTGTCTTTGTTTCTGTGCAAGGGCTTTCTCTAGTTGTGGCAAGTGGGGGCCACTCTTCATCACGGTGCGCGGGCCTCTCACTGTCGCGGCCTCTCTTGTTGCAGAGCACCGGCTCCTGACGCGCAGGCTCAGCGGCCATGGTTCACAGGCTCAGCGGCCATGGTTCACGGGCCCAGCCGCTCCGCGGCATGTGGGATCCTCCCAGACCAGGGCTCGAACCTGTGTCCCCCGCGTTAGCAGGCAGACTCTCAACCACTGCGCCACCAGGGAAGCCCTATGCTAATTTTTAAAATAACGTCAAATCTTTCCACTAGGGAGTCCCCTATGGTTTGTTCAACTGGAACGGTTCTTTCTTCTTACAAAAAAATTTTAGCATCTATTATATGACTCAATGGTATGTTTGTCTTATCTCTACAATTTGGAAAGCTCCTACAAAGGAAAATCATAAACATACCTGTATATTTCCACAAACATAGTTTCTAGAACACGGCACTTCTCAAAACTATTTATCATTATTTAAAAATTATTAACAAAATGACTCAAAACTAGGTAACATCCTTTGAACATTTACTTTGTACCTAGCATTGTACTGTATACTTCAAACACATAATCTCACTTCCACAACAACCTGAGGTGGTACGTGTTATTTTTCTGGCTTAATGAGAAACTAAGGCAGGCAGCATGGAGTTCTTTGGAAAGAGTGGAGCATTCCTCTCCTAAACAGCGCTCAGTTCCTCTTTTTAACTGTAGAACTAGGCTGTAATCTGACACTGACTTTATAGAGTCAGTGGTGCCCATGGGAGAGGATGTAGGGTGACCCTGGCATTATTGATCTACGGAATCATGTAGACTAATTCTTCTTTGAAAGAAGTTTGCCTGAAAAGCTGTAATGGCCAACCTAGGCTTCAAATTCAGGTCTATTTTACTCCAAAGCCCACACGTTTCCCCTATACCACTCTGTTGAGTAAATAAAAAGAATGGAAAGGACACAAAGGCATCCACTGTAGCAGATGCTCTTGGTGCCTTGACCATATCCCCTAAGCAATGATCTCTGAACCCGGAAGGCTCTTTACTCCGTATTCTTGTGGGGATTTTATCTGGCCATGAAAGCAGTGACAAGCTGCATGTGTTGCAGAGTTAATGTCCTCAAGATCGGTCCTCATCCACTATCAGACAGAGAGTTACTACATAGACCCCCCAGCCTCCTCCCTCCTTAGTTGGGATGATTCTGAAGTACGATCTACACTGTATTCCACATTTCTTCAATGCAATTTAGGCTCCAACTTCCCATAGGGGCAACTTGCTTGATAATGCACCCTGTATTGACTTGCTTCCCTTCCCTATATCACTTCTCCATTTGTCATCAGTGTTTCTTGGAATTCACCCCCACCCCGCCAATACACACACACACACACATGCACACTCTACTCGTCTCAGAATCTGTTTCCGGAAAAACCCAAACTGAAACAAATTCTTGCCTCAGAATCTGTTTCTGAAAAGCCCAAACCAAAACATCTGCCTGATTCTCAGTTGTCCGTGGTTGTCCTGTCACGCCTACCTGCCCTCTCCACTGCCAACACACCCACCTTTGCTCTTTATGAACCAAAGTCCTGTCATCTGTAAGCTGGGTGCTGATTGGCTCCAGATTTGAGCTCTCAGCCAGTGTTTGAAAAGCTCTCTTCACCCATGGTCATGATTTTAGAGATGTTTACTGCTGTTCTCTCACAGTCAATTGTGCCAGGCTGGCTCTAGTTTCAGGGAACTCAAAGAAGCCTGGTAATGTGGATTCTTCGGCTCTTTTCCTCATGGGTGGGCAGCCTTACCCATGCCTAGGGCAATGATTTCTTTTTCTCAATTCTGCTCTCTTTAGGGACAAGCTGTAGGTCTGGTCACATGACTTACTGATGGGGAAGCTTAACCATGTTACTAGCCCTTCCTAGGCCTTTCTTTGCTGCAGGAACTGAGCCTGCTTCTGGTTCTCCAAATATCACCTTGGTCAGACTTAAAGGATTTGTAATAAGACCAAAATAATTGTGTACAAGCCTTACCTACAGATTTGAATCCAAGGATAGTCCCTCTGGGTGGAAGAATTTACCATGGCCCTAGTCTCGGTGCTTTGATCTGGGGCACTTACAAGGATGAGCCACTTTTGTCTTTCCAGTGTATTTCCACTGACCTCCTCTCTGCCCAGGATCATGTGCCACATTCTGATGAACACTAATTACCTCGTTCTAAGAGGCATTATGGCAGGGTGGTAAGGACATGAGTTCTGTAGTCAGACTTGGGCTCGAACCCTAACAATTGCCCTTACCAGCTATTAAACCTTGAGCAGGTAACTGAGACTTTCTGATCCCCCAATTGCTTTATATAAAAGCCAAGGAAGCACCAATGACCCCAAAGCACATTTCAAGGATGAGGGATACATTTTGCATGATTTGTTGATACATGTTGAACATTCAATATTTGCGAGCTATTATTTAGTCATATATCTGATATTTTTGGAATAACAATGCTGAGTTTTATTTTTAAGCAATCCTAATAACTTAGGGAGCCTTGCATCTCTCCTGGATAATAAGAAGAGTTCAGGATTTAGATCAACATTTGTGGAAGACACAAGGCCCTAGTTCAGTGTAGACTTGAGATGATTTCAGAGATCAGAAGCACAGTCATATTCACCTCTGACACAGAGCAGTGAGTAATGGCTGACTTAGGATGTTTTGCTGAGAGGCTATGATAAAAATTATGCAGTTGTCAGTGGCAGTGATTTGGGTTACATCTTTCCTTTGGTCATTGTTTATTGTGCCAACCTTAGGTGATCTTCAGATCCACTCAGTCTGAAGCATCCATCATCTGACATCATCTGACATCATTCTGGGCTAAGAAGGGGTATAATATAGTACCTTCTCCCTCTCCCTGGACGTCAAGACTCATCACTACTCTTTCTCCCAGCAAACAAGTTGCATTTTGTACCATGTTACTGGATATTTTGTTTTTATTATACAGTTTTCCAAAAGATTAAAATCCTGCTTACAAGATATATGAGCAATGAATTTAGGAAACAAATGATTTTGCTTCTAATATCTTTTCTGCCTCTCTGTTGCTGTATGAATGTGGCAGAGACACTTACCCCCTACGAGGTTTGGTTTCCTCAACCACGATACTTGCTTCCATATGATGTAGGGTTGCTATGAGTGACAAATGGGACATTCATGATGTAGTGCTTCATAAACTATAGTCACAATAAGACAATTTTAAAAAAAAGAGAAAGAGGAGGAAAATAATGACGAGGGAGATGAATAGGATTGATGTAATGCAGATTCTTTCTTTCTCAGTGGTCTTTAAAGTCCAAGACCAAGCTAACTCCCATCAAAGAGGAAGATGGTTTATTTAATATTTAGATTCATTTTGTACTAATTTATTAGTAGTATTAAATTATTTTGTATAAATGTATTGATTACTATGTCTAGTTCTACTGAGATTAGATTTATGGAAAGAAGCATAGGTGTTTTTTTAAGTATCATTTTTCCTATAGATTCATTTTATTTGCTCTTAGATGAAAATTAGTTGCCCTTACAGATTGTCTGAAAGAAAAATAAAGAACCATGTTGATAGATGGTTCCACTTGGAATTAGTAACACTCCCCTAACCAGACAGTGATGGATATGGTTAAATGGGTAGAGACTTCCATTATAGTCATCAGTGCCTGGCTATAATTAGATTGTGAAGAATGTAGTTCAGCTAAAATGTATAGGAATAATGTCAAGGTATCTGGGACTTAGGACCAAGTTCTTAAGGTAAGTATGTACTTGACAGGTAAGCAGTCCTGTCTTTGGCCTCTTATCCCTTTCTACCCCTTTTCCCATTTCCCCCTCTTTCTGCACCGATTCTTCTCTCCCTTCTTGTCTGACAGTAACTCCCCTTATGTCATATTTTTCTATGTTATATTCTATAGACTTCTTTGTCTAGGTAGATTTCTCTCAATTTTTTCCTGAGACATGATAGACCATAATTTTATAGAAGGAAGGCATCAAAGTTAAAAAAAAGAAGCTGAAGAAACAAGGATTTAAAAACATTGATAAACAAAGAGACAAAATATACTGAGAATTTCAAAATTATCTACTCTACTCCTAAGTCAACTCTCAGCTTGGGTAATTTTGCTCCCCAGGGGACATTTGACAAATGTCTGGAGACTTTTTTTTTTTTTTTCCCCACAACTGGAGATGTGCTACTGGCATCTGGTGGGTAGAACCCAGGGAAGCTGCTGAACATCCTACTATGCACAGGGCATTCCCACAACAAAGAATTAACCAGCTCAAAATGCCAATAGTGCTGAGGTTGCAAAACTCTAATTTAAACAGTTCAGGTTTCTTAAAAAATTTTTTTTTACGTTTCTTAATCATAGTAGGCACTTGAAAAAACCTATAAAGCATAAAATAAATAATTATTCTCATTTACACGTAGAAAAACAAAACCACAGAGGTTGAGAAATAGGTGAGATTACACAATTTTAATCATAGGCCTTTTTCTTTTTAACTCACAAAGCATGTCCTTTGAATCTAAATGCCTATAATTTCATCAGACTGTTACACACACACACAAACACATGTGAATGCACATACACATATTGAGAAGCAGTCTTATAAGGTGATTATGTACACAAGAGTGGGAGTCCAGCATCCTGAATTTGCATACAAGCATCAGCAAATGCCATCTTACTGGAGTGAACAAGTATCATCTCCCAGAGCATATACTATATTTATCTGTGAAATGTGGTTAATAATACTACCTTCCTCAAAAAACCGTGACGAGGATTAAATAGGGTATTCCCTGTAAAGCAATGAGAAGAGCGCTTAGAAGCATGAAAAGTATTTGTTTTTATTTCCATGGCACTTGTTAACCTAGCCATATTTGGAGCAATGCTGGAGCACAATGTCCAGACATTAGCAATATTGGTTTTTGAATTATCAAGACTAAAATACCAATGTGGTAAACACCATTTTTAGAAAAAATGAAGTTTCCATTTTTGTCCTAACTAATGAACATTTGAATCTCATTGTGCTAATTAAACCAAGACATTTCTAAACCTCTATCATTGAACTATGGAAATAGAAACCAACCAACCAGATATCACATAAGAAATACTGGTAAATTTGTTATCTCTGAGGCTAGGTCCATCTCATCATTTTATTCTATAACCTATTGAAATAAGGAGATTTCTGTTGGGTTATAGACAATGACATCTTTCACTATATTCTCAGCTACCCCCTCAGAGTAGCCCTGTACTTGTTTGCAAGTCCCTTAGACTTAGAAAGGCAGTAAAAGGACGGGTTAGAATGATGAGTACAAGTCCTGCTGCTGTTGTTATCAGAAGTGTGACTCTGGGCAAGTCAGCTGTCTTTTCTGAATTTAGTTTGCTCATTAAGAAAATGGAGATAATATGGTAGCTACCCTATAGATTCTTGTGACAACTAAGTCAAACAATCTACGTTAAGTCCCCAGAACAGAGTTTACCACGCAGTAAATGCTAAATAAATGTAACTATTAAATAAATATCTTAAAATTCTGGAAAAGCTATGAGAACAACAAACAGACAAAAGTGAAAGTGAGGGGGATGTTTCTTAAGAGATTACATAAAGGATGTCACAAGTTTGATGCCCAATCCTTCTGTCTCAAATTCACTACCCATTATTATTATACATTTAAACCTAACGCTGTTATGAGCAGAGGTCTTATCACATAGGTAACTAAAATAAGCTGTATTTGTTTGAGTTCAAGACTGTCTACTGTAAATTTAGAGATGATATAGTGGAAATCCTGATGGTGCTATGTAAAGATAAAGGCAAAATAACATGGAATCAGTTAGCGACAGATTATATAATCTGAAGTCCATCCTGGGAGCATATTACAGCAGCATGTGATGAATGACGTGTGCATGATCCTATGTCATTATGCAAGTGGTATACTTTGCTCAGGAACTTCTTTTTTTATTTAGTTATAATTAACATACAATATTATTTCAGTTTCAGGTATATGACATAGTGATTTGATATTTTTGCATATTATGAAATGAACTCCACAATAAACCCAGTTACCATCCATTACCATACAAAGTTGTTACAATATTATTGACTACGTTCCATATGTGTACATTACACCCCCATGACTTATTTATTTTATAGCTGCACTTCCCCCAGCTCATGCCCACTCCAGCCCCAGCCAGCCTGCCAGAACCACCAGAACAGTTGATACAGAAGATGCTCCTTCAAGACCACAAGACACAAGGTCACTCCTCCAAGACCAGGAGGGGTAGCCGTTTCATCTAATTCATAGAAACAAAAACTGAAAGTCAAAAAACAAGAGGATACAGGGCTTCCCTGGTGGCGAGGTGGTTGAGAGTCCACCTGCCGATGCAGGGGACACGGGTTCGTGCCCCGGTCCGGGAAGATCCCACATGCCGCGGAGCGGCTGGGCCCATGAGCCATGGCCGCTGAGCCTGCGCGTCTGGAGCCTGTGCTCCGCAACGGGAGAGACCACAACGGTGAGAGGCCTGCGTACCGCAAAAAAAAAAAAGAGGATATAGAGAAATATGTTCCAAATAAAAGAACAAAATAAAATCCCAGAAAATAAATCTAATGAAATGGAGATAAGTAATTTGCCTGATAAAGAGGTCAGGAAAATGGTCAAAAGGATGCTCACCAAACTCAGGAGAAGCCTGGAGGAATACAGTGAGAACTTCAACAAAGACGTAGAAAATATAAGAAAGAGCCAATCAGAGTGGAAGAATACAATAAATGAAATTATACACACACACACACACACACACACACACACACACACACACACACATTAGGGGGAATCAATAGCAGATTAGATGATACAGAAGAACTAATAAGTGATCTGAAAGATAGAAGAGTGGAAATCACCCAATCTGAACAGCAAAAGGTAGAATTTTTAAAAATGAGGAGAGCTTAAAGGACTTCTGGGACAACATCAAGAATACTAACTTTCACATTACAGGGGTCCCAGAAGAAGAGAGAAAGAAAGCGATAGAAAACTTATTTGAAAAAATAATGGCTGAAAATCCCCCTAACCTGGGGAAGGAAACAGACATCTAGATCCAGGAAGCACAGAGAATCCCAAAGAAGATGAACCCTGAAGAGATCCACACCAAGATGTATTAATACCTACAACCTAGAATACTCTATCTAGTAAGGTTATCATTCATAATTGAAGGAGTAATAAAGATTTCCCAGGAAAGCAAAAACTAAAGGAATTCATCACAACTAAACCAGCCTTACAAGAAGTGTTAAATGATCTTTTTTAGGCAGAAAATTCCACAACTGGAAATAATAAATTATATAAAAGGAACTTCATTTAAGAAAAAGGCAGGGGATTATTTGACTTTTATAATGACTGTCACCAAACTGCTAGAAATGTTTAAAATGTCACTTTGTGGGTTATATTCTGCTTCTCTTGAAAAAAAGTATATAGCCTATTTCCAATTAGCACCAGATAGAAGGTATTTTTAAAAATATACTTGAAAGATTGACTGAAGTTTTATCTGATGCTAACATTCAAGTTTAAGAACTGCTCATATTGGAAGAGTGGGAGGCTTGTTTGTCATTTATGATGCTTCCTCTCATGTAGGGACTATCCATTAGTATAACAGTTCTGTGTTCTTTCCATCACTCACTGACTCCTTCCTGGGTAGAATGTTGAGGAAATGAAGTGAGTTATATGATTCACAATTTGGGGAGAGGGCACATGTGGTTTTATTCTTTTTGTTTCCCTTCCTTGTGAGCTTTTGCCTATTCATAGAAATCATGTACTCTCAATTTGTCTCAGCCTTGTTGTAAACTAATTGGTAAAGATCCCAAATGCACTACTAAAGTGTCATCCATTTAATCTTTTATATTCACTCAAATCGGTTCAGAACTCAGACAGGGAAAATATATTATTTATTAAGATCTAGTTCTTTGCTGGGTGCCAATCATGTGGGATTTTGATCTGAAGGGTCAGTGTTGCTTATGGAAAATTTTCCATTTGAAAATATCCCAAAATGTGGAGATGAACCAGAATAATTCCAGAAATGAAAAAGAGTGTTGCAAAAATTAAGGAATAACTGACAAAAATAAGTCATGGAGGTTGACGTTTTTCCAAATATATGTAAAAAAAAGGAATTTATTGATGCCTTTGATGAGAATGAGTTAGAATAGTGGTGGAGGGAAAAATGGTGTGACAACAGGACAGAATGAGAGATGAGTGGGAGGAGAAAATTTATGTGAGAAATTTTGCTTCAAAGAAGAGCAGAAAAATATGGCAGAAGTGTCTAGGGATATGGACTCAATGTACTATTATTTTTTAGATGGGAAACACTATGGTATATTTGTATACTGATGAGAAATAATTGAGTGGAGAGAAAAATTGATGATGTAGGGAGAGAAACAATCATTAGGATTAGTGAAAGAAACTATTGCTAACAGATGACATATTGCATGATTCCACTCAGGTGTAATGTCAAGAACAGACATATTTATAGAGACGTAAAGTAAATTAGTGGCTGGCTAGGTTTGGGTAGTGAATGTGGTAAATGTGAAATGATTTCTAACAGATTCATGGCTTCTTTTGGTGATAAAGAATCTGTCCTAAAATTAAATTTTGGTAGTGGTTGCACAGCTCTGTGAATATATTAAAAACCAGTGAACTGTACACTTACATGGGTGAAGTGTATGGTTCATGAACTATATCTCAAT
The DNA here is from genome assembly GCF_951394435.1 of Stenella coeruleoalba. Taxonomy (NCBI): domain Eukaryota; kingdom Metazoa; phylum Chordata; class Mammalia; order Artiodactyla; family Delphinidae; genus Stenella; species Stenella coeruleoalba. The sequence continues at coordinate 5,475,198 of NC_137163.1, read as the reverse complement.
AAAGTTATTTTAAAAAGGAATGGATGGTGAACAAACAAAATGTTAAACATTTGAATACAACTACTCATGCACTGACAATTCAAAGTAATGACAATAAAGCTCAATATGGAGTGTTGTAAAAATCAAGAAAGAAATTTGATCTGAGGCAAGGTTAATACTGGCTTTGTAAGGAGGTGAATTGGATTTAGTCTTAAAATACATACATTTTCTAGGAGAATAGTAAAGATATTGCTTAAATTTAGACTCTTAAGATAAAGGTACAGGTTAAATTTTTAGAGTCATCAACAAAATGATACAAATATATTATGTTATACACATTCAAAATTAGTAATTAAAATTTTAATGAGAAAAAAATCAGTATAAAAGAATCCAACAAGAAAGGAAAATTTAAAGCACTATCATAATAAAAATCAAATAGAAAACAATAAGATGTTAGAAATAAATTCAAATATATCAGTAAGCAATTAATATGAATGGTCTGATTGTCTAGTTAAAAGAGATTAGAAAGAGTTAAACTCTTGGCAGATTGGATGAAAAAAATTTCAGCTATATATTGCTATAAGAGATATATCTAAAACAAAAGAATAGAAACAGGTTGAAAGTAAATGGATTGAAAATATACACCAGGTTAGAACTGTGTTCATATGCAACTAACAGAAATCTCATGTGACAGTGGCTTATATAAAATAAAACTTTATCTCAATCTCACATAAATTAATGCATCGCTGGGTGGTTGGAGTTTTTATGGTGGCTTAAAATTCCTCCGGGACAAAAAAATAACTTCCTTATTCCCTTTTGCAACCTCTTAGGTGAGAGACCTTGTTATCCAGGCATGAGATGGAGTCCAAACACCCACAGTAGAAGCACAGAAGAAGAAGGAGGGTAGAAAGGGGGTAATACCACACAACCGCTTTGTTTAACAGGCAGTTCTCAGAAGCTACCTTAGGACATTTCTGCTTAAACGGCTTATGTTCCCTTATGTCTGGTGAGGAATACAGTCTTCATTGATGATTCAATTACTTTGGGGAAAGGATAATGAGGGACAGTCATCTGTTCTTGCCAAACCAAGGAAGAGGTATAATAAAAAGCATCCTGCTAATCCAGATTACTATTATACATAGTAGACTTAAAGTGATAAAGCATTGATAGAGGTAAAGATAGTCAAGTTTGAATAATAACATCTTTAGATATTAAATTCGACACAAGTAGACTACAGTTAACTGAGCTTTATTTACTCACATGTGTCAACTTACTCAACAATGAACTCAAATGATGAAATGATGACATTTTACATTTTCAGCTCCCCCCTCCACCCTGCCATCTCTGTCTCTCTCTCTCACCCTCTCTTCTTTGTGTAGGTCCTTAGTCCCTCATTCTGAAAACATTTGGAGACGAAATAAGCATCACAACAGTGAGAGGCCCGTTTACCGCAAAAAAAAGAAAAAAAAATTTATTTACAAATATTTTATTTTTATTTTTTGCGGTACGCGGGCCTCTCACCGCCGCGGCCTCTGCCGCCGCGGAGCACAGGCCCCGGACGCACAGGCCCAGCGGCCATGGCCCACGGGCCCAGCCACTCCGCGGCATGAGGGACCCTCCCGGACCGGGGCACGAACCCGTGTCCCCCGCACCGGCAGGCGGACTCCCAACCACTGCACCACCAGGGAAGCCCCAAATACTTTATTTATAAAATTAAATGAATTAAATAAATAGGTAAAGGATTTAAAACATGTATAGCACAGTAAAAGATACTCATTATCATTACAGAAATGCAAGTTAAAACCACAATGATACCTCCACTACACAGACACTAACGAGGATACAATTAAAAAGCCTGATAATATCTCTTTCTTTCTTTCCACCCCTTTGATAATATCAAGTGTTGTCAAGGATGGGGGGGACAGTTAGGGGGAGGGAATTAAGAGGTACAAATTACTAGGTATAAAATAGGTAAGATACAAGGATATATTGTACAGCCCAGGGAATATAGCCAATATTTTATACTAACTTTAAATGGAGTATAATCTATAAAAATTATTGACGTACTATACTGTATATCTAAAACTAATGTAATAATGTAAATCAGCTATATTTCAATAAAAATTTTTTTAATTTTAAAAAAATGATTAAGACATTAAGGAAATTGTTTTGAGGTTTTTTTTAACAATCCTGATTAAGGTAAGGATTTAATATTAAGGGAACAGAATCAGAACACTTCACAGTATGATTGAAATATTATAAAATATTTATATCTGCATAATAATCTACATTAATATCATTTCCATATCAACGTTTATATCAAACATGCTGTCTCGAACCTCTGGTTCCCAGGTCTGAAACTGCCTGCATGACCACTAACTAGCTCCTCTCTTTTACCCAGCTGTGATTATTTATTTGAACTCTAACAATGGCTCTAATTTTATAATCCCAGCCTTGCCTTGGGTCTCCTGGCTCAGTTTCCCACCTTTCCTTTGAGCTTTGTCCACTTATACTCTGGCCATGATGGTGTCCCTGCCCCCCCCCACCCCCCCCCCCCGACCCCCCAGCCCCGCCTGGTACCAATGTACAGATTTATAAAGTATAAACACTGTGCGGTGAGGTGCCTTTCCTCCCTCCTCATTATCTCTATTATCTTGGAATAGTTGAACAGCCTAAAGTCCTTAGAAAGCCTATTGTAGTTTAAAAAAACAAACAAACAAACTTCCTAGGAGGAGATGAGAGTAGATAATCTAATGGGTCTTTTTCTTTTTTTACTGCACATCTCTGTGATGGAAGCAAATGTAATTTTTATGTAGTTATTAGAAGGAACGTTGAAACGGGGATCATCTTGTAGCATTATATTCCCAGGCACTCGTTCCAACTTCTCTCTGCAATAGCTGTTCACCACTCTGGTGTAATTGCATAGGTCATTTGAGGAAATGCATAATTATACCTAAGGTAATGTTCCCTCATGCATTATTAAGTTATGAATTTTTCTAAAGTAGATAGAGGGAGGGAACTAGGTGACTGGAAGAGAAGTCACAGAATATTGGATGGGAAGGGGCCTGGGGACCAGTCTCATCTCCTGTGCAGCACTGCACTCCTGCCTGGAACATCCTCACTAAAGGCTCTGACCACATGGCATCAACATTTATGTTTGTCTGACGGTCTCTCTCTTTAGGTGGAGGGCCTCTGGAAGGTGATGACTGGTCTAATTCCTCTGGATTTCCTCAATACCCAGCACGTTGTCTGGCACAGTGTAGAAACTCAGTGTTTCCTGCCGAGTGAATGTTGAGGACATTTCCAAGAAAGAAAATGTGAGATGGATTTTCTTTGACAGATTATGCTCCATTCAAAGACATCTGGGCCAGTGAAAGACAGCTTCAGAGTCTGCTTGCACCTGAGTTTTCACAAAGGAGTGATGAATGTAGAATGGAATCAAGTTAGACATAGAGACAGAGCTGGTTCAAATAACTTGGATGTTTGCCAGCTTGTTACTTAACCCTCATCAGTATCAGAATGTTCAAACGTAAAACATGGATCACAGCACCTACTGATTAGGTTGTGTCGGGTTCAAATGAAATAATGCATCTGCGAGATGCAATGCTGGGTTCAGATAGGCGCTCAATAATAATATAACTGATGATACTTATCACCTGTCTTCTAGGCATGGCACAAGATTATTTACATTCTATGAAGCTTTTTCTTCAACCAATGGCCATGCATTAATCAGTTTTGACATGCCAAGCAGTATGAGAGGTTCAAGGGTACAACAGTGACCAAGGCACCGTCAAGTGGGGAAGTCAGACAAATAAACTTATCTCAGCATCATCCACTGCAGTTAGCCTCCGCCACATTTATAAAACAAGTAGTTTGTTTTTTTTTTTTTTTTTTGTGGCTGTGCTGCGCAGTTTGCGGGATCTTTGTTCCCTGACCAGGGATTGAAGCCGCACCCTCGGCAGTGAAAGCCCGAAGTCCTAATCACTGGACCACTAGGGAATGCCCTAAGACAAGTGGTCTTTGATTCACTTCTCCCTTTAATAGTTTAACTCCTTAAAGGAGGGAATATACTTGCAAATTAACCAGATATAGGTTGAGTTATAATATTCAAATCACCTACATTAGAGCTTGGCCCATAATCAGTGCTCAGTAACGTTAGCTATATTATTGTATAGGGAAATGCATACAGACTTCAGTTTTCTTATTTGTAAAATTAAATTTGTAAAAAATAATCATTAATTACAAATATGAAACAAAATAAAGCTGGAAAATGAGAAGGAGGGTGGCAGGGGCTCTAATTCTCTATCGACAGCCAGAAAAGACGTCTCAGAGAAGGTGACTTTTGGGAAAAGAACTGAATTAATAAAAAGAGAAAGCAAGAAAAAATTTAAGTAGGAAGAGCATTGTAGACAGAGGAGAGAGTACTCAAGAAGACACGGAGCATAAGAATAGCTGGTGTGCTCAAGGGACATCACATAAATGATAGCAAACTGTCTGACATACAAGAGGTGTACTCAATAAGTACTCAAAATGTGAAGTTTTCACCTTATATAAATTACTTTCATGTAGATTACTTTATTGATCTTCATACCTGTTCCAAGATGGTGTTGCAGAAGAGAGACTGAAAAGGGGTTTGTTCCAGGTTTCACAGCTACTCTGTGATGGAAGAAAGCTTGGACCCACAATTCCTAACTCACCTTGTCATTCTTTATGTGGTAACTGAACTCCCCACTTTCCTCCTCTGTTCACATTTTCCAACCAAAATCTCTGAATCAGGGTCCTCCTTCCTGTGTTTAAATACTGAAACTGTCAGAAGACAATCTACCTATAAACAAGATGTTAACTTACATCTCTTAGAGCTGTAAGCCCTATCTTCCACCCATGCACCATATTCCCCTTTGAACAGACATGCTCAGCGCAAATTTTATCAAAGAAAAGAGACTTGATTACAAGGTGTTTAAGTTTTTAACGGAGCAAGGATTTCTTTCCATTTCTTTACATCGCATCCTACTGTGGCTACTTTCTCCTTCTCCACTATGTCAAAGCCCTCTGTGGAACAACAGTGTCTGCAAGGTTACGGCATAATCGCAAATTATGGAGGTGGCTGTTGGACTCACATTTCCTACCTATGGGTGTTCACGCTGGTTTATTCTTGGCAAAATGTGGCTCATAAACAGGCCTCTGAAATAGCTCTGACAGAGAAAAATGCTTGTCATGTTTTGGTCCAGATGCTCTCAGGGATCAAAGGCTCCCTGGATATTAGCAGTTCCCTTGGAAGCTGTGCAGTTCGCTTTGCTGGACTTGATTCTTCCCTGAGTGTCAGGGACAATATTATCCGAGCATCCTTCTGGACGCACAGAGAGAGTCATCTTTGCATTCTATATCCTCCTATGTCAAATGAGTGAAAAAAGGAACAGAAATATCTAAGTTTGAATCCAAACACAATCTCTTCCTAACTATATACTTTTGAGCAAGTTATTTACTCTTAGATTCTGTTTCTACAACTGAAAGTAGACATAAAGTATCTCTTTTTCCCTCCTTCCCTCCCTCCCTCCCCCCCCCCCCGTCTGTTTCTTTCTTTCTTTCCACCCTGTTTTAATTTAAAAACAACTCTTTTGGTGCATCTGCTCAGGAAGTAATGAAAAGGTCTCCTCTTCCCTCAAGAAGTAAGAAACAGGCCTTGGGATTTTTGAAGACTGAGCCCTCCCTGCCCTGGAGGAGACCAATGATTTTGCGAACATTGTTGCTGATGATTTTAATACCATCTTTTAAAAAGGATGGCATTTTGAACTAATTATAGATTCAAATTGCAAAAATAGCACAGAGAGGTTCTATGTACCTCTCACCTCAATTCCCTCAATGGTGGCATTTTATGTGTCTGACAATATCACAACCAGGAAACTGGCCTTGGCATGATAAAATAAAATACCTACTTTTAGGGATTCTGTGTAACGCCCATGTTCTAGCATTTTGGCGCCCATGTTCTAGCATTCACTTTTACTTTCTGTGGAACTCCCATCTGAGGGAGTTATACACAGAAATACAGGATCTCTTAGTGTCTGAACAAATACCTATTACAGCAAACGAGAGGATCTTGGGTAAAAACTGGATTGTAGAACATGGTTGAGGCTTGAGGTTTAAGTGATACCCTGTCTTCCCTTCCTTCTCTTTGACGCCCATGCAGTGTCACTTCCGAAGAGAATACAACATACACAGAAGTGTTAGACACATGGCTGGGTCTGCCCTGAGGAAGTACGCACTGTCTCAAGTTGCTGACCACTTAAATGTCCAGAGCATGCATAAAGAAGCATCCTTTAGGTAGCCATTCACTGTCAGAGCAGAAAAGGGAAGAGAGGGAGGGATGGTGACATTTAAAGGCAATAAACCTGTTTCTGGAAAAGTATGTAGCCTAATATATTAATAAGTATTCTGACTTTCAACTTCTCCTCCATTGGGACAGAGAGTTCCAGCTGAGGGAAGATGGGTGGAGAGAAGGGCAGAGGGAGAATGGAGGAGAAGAGAGGGGTTTCTTCATCACAAACCTCATGGAATATCAAAGAGTATTTTATGAATCAATGCACTCAAGACACTCAGCACAGCACTGGGAGCATAGTAGTTGTTCAATAAAAAATAATGTTGTTCTCCTGACTTATATCCTCTTTAAGAAGCTGATCCCAAAATAGTCAAAGGATCCCAATGTTGGAAGGTAACTCAGAAAGTAGCTAGTCCCATCCAGTGAAGACTTTCCTTGTCTGGAATCCTCTTCAGGTTGTCTGACATTCTCTTCTAGACTGACTCATGCTCCTGAAGTGGAACTCCGGGGTAGAAGATAGAGTGGGCTGGTTCATTTAGCACCCATCCACGGTCTCCTAACAAATCTTTCTGTGCTGGAGAGGCTGACAAGATAAGAACTACATTTCTGAGACACCCTTGCAGCTAGGGTTTCATGTAGCTCCTAGATTCTGCAAAGCAAGTGCACTTTCTGAAACCTGGAGGCTGACATGAGTCACCTGATCTCCTACTCTGAGACAACTGTGGTGATGTTTCTAGCATCCAGTTACTGAGTCCCAGTTGCCCGTGATGGGCAGTGACGGCAGTGGTGTTTCTGCTGGACAAGACTTGTGATGTGGCTGTGTCGCATCATTCCCAGGAAATCTGATCCCCCAGAGATTCTGTGAGCGCTGAAACATACTAAATATTTCTTCTCTTGCTTAAGATAGCTAGATTGATTTTATTTTTTAAACAAGGACCCTGATTAATATACCCTTCAAAGGCTCTATATTATCTCAACAATAAAATGTGATATATTCATGTGACAGCCAAGTGTCTACCCCCTGGGGCATCTCCTGTCTCATCTCTCACCCCCGCCCACCCCCTGACCTTTCATTTCACATTCTGCCTCAGAGTTTCATGAATATCCCCATTCCATTTTAAGGGAGGTTTGGTTTAGATAAATTTGGCTTTTATTGAGCTCTGCACCCTCAGACTTTATGTCTCTTAATTCTCTGTGTGTCTGTGTGTAAGAAATCATTACTGGACACATTATTTTCCAGTCATTTATCTAATAAGCTTTAGGTTTACAGAACAGTACGGAGTTTACAATTAGATTGAATAAGAATGGGGAAAAGAAAAGAAAGACATACATTAGAAATATATAATTTTATATAAGTTCTCTTTGAAACATATCTGCAAATCAGTCATCAGGAAAATTTTTTTCTTAGGAGGAAATGCTGGAGTTCGAACCTGAGTTTTGGCCAAGAGTCGGTCATTTTAAAAGAAAGAAAGAAAACAACCTCTGCAGAAAGATTTCTAAGCAGAGGGAACAACAAAGGCAAAGACTCTGAGGCAGAACAAAGGTTGCCGTCTGTGAAGAATCAAAGGAAGGTCCTTGTATCTAGAGGATAGGGCAGGAGGATGGTGTGCATGGTAAGAGCTACGTTCAGGGAGAAAGGGAGGGACTGGGGAGGTAGAGAATGAGTGAGCAGTAAGAATTTAAATCCTGAAGTCCTGAATTAGAATAAACAATATAAATCCCCTCTACGTGACCAAGCTCCAAAATTTTGAAGGTCCCCATCACCTTGGACTTGGGGCCACTCTCAAAGAGAAGCATGGTAGAAGGTGGTTGAATGACTGCCTGGGTGGGCCAGTGAAACTTGAAGGATGTGGGAGGCCAGAGTGTTTATCCTTGGAGGAGTGACAGTACCGGGAATGAGGCTTGCTGGTTGTTCATCCTCCTAGGAAAAATCTGTTGAGTTTGTGACCAAAACCATTTTATAGGGTCTGGAATGGATTCACCTCCTTTCTCTGAAACACACTGGGAAAATCTACTCTAATAATTCCTCCTCTTTCTCTTCTTCTTTTTCTTTCTCCTTTGTGTTACTAGCTACCTCTGTATTTGTTTCATTGGTATTATACCTAATCACAACTTTGTAAGGAATGCATAATTATCCCCATTTTACAGTTATGGAAACTGAATCTTAAAGAAGCTAAGTAGCATGCGAATGAATGCAGTTAGTAAGTGTTAGAGTCGGTATGTGACCTCACTACCCTTCTGGTTTCAAAGTCTGAGGTTTTCTTTCTGTACATCATCATGGCACACTTTCTTTTACATGAGGGACTCTGCATATGCAACTCTTTCTGGTTTGTTATCTTTGATTTCTCTACACATTCCTATTTCTTACCCATCTGTCAAAACTCAGCTTAGATATCACCGCTCCTAAAAGCCTTTCCTGAAGTCCCCTTAAACCCTAGGTTTTTTAGGTGCCCCTCTATGTGGTACCTCATAGTCTCCCCTCTATGTGTGGTGTCAATCTGTCAAAGCATGTATCACATTTAATTAAATTTGTCAATTTACTTACTAGACTGTGAGTTCTTTCAAGGCAATGATTGTGTCCTTAATCTCTGCACCCAAAGCTCAAAACTTTTTGAGCTTTTTCAGTTCATTTCTCTTGAGCAAAGATATTCTCTAGAAACTGGAGAGGGGGCAGGAGCCACAAGGTATACACACAAATGACTCAGCTGTGGCCTTCTAAGGGTATCAATCATCCTCTGCTACCACGGTGCTGCAGAGCAAATGGTCTCAAAACGATGGATTAAAACAGCAATTCTTTTTTGTTTATGAATCTGAGTGTTGGCTGACCTAAGCTGAGCTCCAAATTGCAGAATTAGTCTAACTCCACTCTGTGTGTCTCTCATTGTTTGGGGAACAGTGACTCCTGGGCCATGTTCTTCTCCTAGTAATTGCAGACGCTCAAGAGAGAAATCACATTTCAAGTCTTTGATCACACTGTGCTTGGTAACATCCAATTGGCCAAAGCAAGTCACGTGACCAGAGTCGACGTCAGTGGACGCAGGAAATGGATACTGTGCCTACTGACAATGCAAGGAAGACGGGAGGAAATATTTACTTTATAATGTTCCAAAGTAAAAAACTAAAAAATAGAAATGCATTGATGTACCATTTATTAAGATTAGGATCTAGACTATAACACATTGGGATCTTCTTTGGTGAGGATTGTTCTCTGTTTGATGTGTTAGGGAAAAACTTTCACCTGGAACAGAGTAACACATGGTGGAAAATAACTATGATTCACTTTTATTGGGCACCTACTAGGTTGCAGAACCTGCATAGGAATTGAATAAATATATGGGCTTTGTCCTCAAGACTCCCAGCCTGGAAGGGAGGATTGACACGTAAGCCAACCATTTCTATGCTGTGTAAAGACTTCCTATTAAGAAAACACTCAGGATTCCAAGGAACAGAAATTCTGACAATGCATCCAGGGAGATGTGCTGAACAAGGCAAAGTCAAAAGGGAATAAATTTAACTTCTCATCCTTTTGAATTTCTTTAAAGAACTTTCCAGAGAGTGTTTGTCTCTGCACCCCCAGCTCTTATCTGACTACCTGGCACAGAATGTGCACTCAGAGAGCGGTTATTATAGGATTGGTGGGCGAAGCAATACTTTCAGGATGGCTGTGAACTCTCAACATAGCCCTCATCCTTCTCCTTTTACAGACGAGGAAACTAAAACCAGATGGCTGATGTGACTTTGTAAGGATCACACAAATATTTAATGATGAAGCTGTAAGTAGAACCTGAGGCTTGTGGCTCCCAGTCCAGTGATTTTGTGCTAAAAATTGCATGAAAATTACCTGACTCTAGTTTTCAGTGGAATAAAAAATAAATTATACAGCTGGGAGCTGTCTAGCAGTGACTGAAACACATATACACTTTTTGTAAATGTTTGTGGAATTGAACTAGAAATTGGAACGATTCAGAAAGATCCTCTGGTTTATCTAACTTCTCAGTTTTCTCTGAGAGGGAAAGTGAGTGCAAGAGCTGGGAAATGACCTTTGCCAAGGTCACGTGGCCCATCAGCCACAGAGCTACAGCAAGAACCCTGAGCCCTCTGCCTCTTGATCCAACACTCCCTTTCCTTATGTTTGCCACTGGGATGTGAATGAGGTCCTGGAGGCTGCATCTGTGGGTAAAGAGGCATGACATTGTTTAAAGCCATTCCATTGTAAGCTCCGTCTGAGGCAGCTGAGTAGGAAAAGATAGTAATTCGAGTTGTCAGGGCCCTTAGAAACCTGCTCTGGGCTGTTGTATTCATAATGGAAAGAATTGTAATGCTTGAATGTGGTTATTCTTGGGCCCATTCTAAAACCAAGAGTGTATGTTCTCAGCAGGCTTAATGCAGACAATTACCATTAAACACACACCCCCAGATAAGCTAAATTTCCAGGACCTAGTAAATATTTCCATGTTCACAGTCAGTGTGCTCACACTGGGCGCTGTGTAAGGCAGAGGGCATAAGGCAGAAGGCAGAGGGGAGAGATAAAGCAACTGCAGACTCTGTTCCTTTACCATCATCTCTGGTCCTTGTCTTCCTGTGTCACTTGTAACTTTGGGTGGCACAGAAAACACTCCCCAAATTCTCTAATGGTGTATAGCCAGCCTGAGCCACTCACTCCATGATTTCTTTCTCTGTAAACTTATTTTAGTCCCAAATGACCTTCCAAAGGGAAAGACACTTCATCAACAGGAGGCTGTAATGAGCCTCATTTGCCACTGCAGCTATGTGGGAGGGAAGACAGCATATCACAAATAGGAGGAAGCCTTATCTTCTCTCTAGCTGCACACAGTGATCTAGCTAGCTTACGCCCTTTACTGCATCTTCCACTCTTCCCTAATTCATATGAGTGCTTTTCCTTTCTAGAGAGAGAAGAGAGAAGAACAGATACTATAACAACATTGAATTCATCCCAACTTTTCAGCAGAGTATAAATCTAAAGGCTTACAAAATGAGTGTATCTGCAAAGAGCCAGGTTATTCAGCTGACCTTTTCACCCTCAGATGAGAAACTGAGTTCTAGAAGGAATAAGTAGCTTGGACATAGTCATCCTATAAGCTTAGTGCAAAGCAGTGTTTAGGTCTCAGTGTTTCTGCATCTATGGGCTCCTTGCCCCCACGCTTAGCTGATGTCAAATTTCCCTAGATTATTCCAGTGACATTAATCAATATATGGGTTGATACACATTGAAGTTCTCTTACAGAAATGCTTTCAGAGTAATTTCATAAGACACACATGAAACCCTTCCCATTGTATCCATAGTGCTTATTTCACCCCAAAGACACTTGACCACCCAAGTTATTCATTAACTGTGCTTCTGAGAAACTTGTCTTTTTGCTCCTCCAATATCAAATGCATCTTCAAGATAAAGAGATTTGAGGCCATGGAAGGATGTTTGAATCCATGTTCTGAAGACTCAGGGGAGCCCCCCAGTCATGATAAGGAAGTAGCTTCCTTTGGAATTATCTCCAGTTCTGCTGGGGCCAGCTTTCCCTTTAGCATTAGCAAGTCCTGGGTATGAAGCTCAGTGCTGTGAATTTATTTTAACTTTTTATTTTATATTGGAGTAGAGTTGATTTACAATGCGTTAGTTTCAGGTGTACAGGAAAGTGATTCAGTTATACATGTACCTGTATCTATTCTTTTTCAAATTCTTTTCCCATTTAGGTTGTTACATAATATTGAGCAGAGTTCCCTGTGCTTGTGGATTCTGGGCAAAGTACTATTCTGCCTCTCAATTCTCTGGTCTGAACCATGGAGGTCATGATAGCCCCTCAAAGAGTTGATATGACGGTTACTACGCTATCTGCCCATCTTGCCCATTCGTTAATCATTAAAGGCGGTGGGTGTACAAATTCATTTTTATTATGCCACTGACTGGCACTGCCTTACAAAGGGTAGGCATTTGTATTAGTTTACAATTTGGGGCTATAATGAGTAGAAACTGCCTTCTGCTGGTTTAAGCAACTTGAGGCACTTATTATAAATGTTAGGGCTCGTTCGTGCAACCTAGGGGTGGTACATAGCTGAGCTTCAGGAACCTGGGAACATCAGACAGCCCAAGAAGACAGCTATGAAAGGAACTCTTTCCCATGAGCCCCTACTCATTTGGAGGCCTTAGCATTGCTTCTGCTCCTTTGTGACTTTCCCCTCTGCTGTGACAGGACCATGTAAGTCTCCCTTGTTCTTCTAGCCTGATGATCTCTGTATATATTCCTATGGCCTCCACAGAGATCAAGTTTCTTGTCGAGTTTCTACTTCCCACCTTTAGGGGGACTGAGTACAAACCAGGCTGGATAGACCCTAGGACAGTGACAGGCAGTAGAGTTTCAGGGGTGTTATGAGGTTAGTGCATGCTCTGTGGTCTAGATTAGGTGGGACTATTTCTCGTTTTCTTTTTCTCTTTGGTATTGCTTTGATACGCACATGAGAGATCAAGACACTTGGGGCTGCTGAACCGACTTTGGCTTTCTCATTTGTGCACACTCTCTGCCATTGCCTTGGTGTATCCTTTAAAGCCTGCCGCTGGGTCCAGGTCTACTGCCTCAGGCAGACCAGGACTGGAGCAGATGGCTCTCCATTTTCATCTCATGCACCAAGATAAACTCTCTGGCTGCATCGCACCTGCAAGGCCGTCAGGAGCAGCAGATGGTGGTGTTCAGTTTTGCCTTTCTTCACATCAGAATAGTGAGACCTGAGTTTCTAGCTTAATCATTATGGAAAAATGCCCTAACTTGCCTTATGAAAAACTTTTGTTCAGCAAAATGTAGGCCTTCCTGGTATAGACAAAACAAGGTCACCAAATGGTTTAGTTGAGTTTACTGATTTCTACCTGGGGCTTGAAACATAAGCACTGCATAATAAGTAAAGCTTAATTTATCATGCTCTGCGTATTATTTCCTTTCCAGTAATGGAAGTGGTGGAGCCAGAAAAAAACAGGTTATTTCTAAATCCCTGGCCAGAATACCAATAGGGTACCATTTTAATCACATCCCATCTCATTATCCACATCACCCTCCATCAGAACAAATATCACAGTAACATTTTACTAGTCTTCCATTGAATTTTGAACTCTCTATTGCCTAGTGCATTTTCTGGAAAAACATGTGTTCAAGAAATGTTGAATGTAATTGTGAATAAGTGAATAAATGAATAAAATTACCTAATTACCAGGATTTTTTTTTTTTTTTGGAACATGCCAATATGGCTTACTGGAAAAATTTTAACTCAGTGATCCAATGTTCAGGAATGTGAAGCATGTAATCATGCTTGTATTTGACATTTGTTTTGAATATCACATTCATATATTAGAAATTAAAAACTGGGGAAAGAACACAGAATGACTGAAATAAATGAGGAAGCATTTAAAATTTATCAAGAGATAATGATCGATGCTTCATTTTTATTAAAATATTCTATCTATCTATCTATCTACTATCTATCATCGCTCTACCTACCTATTTCTCTATCTATCCATCCAGCTAGCTAATTGGAGAACTTCATTTAGATTAAAAGATGTAGACACACAAAGGGCCCAACATCTTGCATGACATCCAGCCATGGCAAAACTCAGAACCCAAGGATGTGGGTCTTTATATCTCTCTGATGACTACTACTTATGTGTTTTCAAGCCCCCAACATTGACAGTATATCACATTAGCTCATAATAAACATGTTTTGAGCTCCTTTCTCATAGTCCAAGGGAAGTGAATGGCCTCCCTTTAATCTCTGCAGCCTTCTAAGATGATGTCTTCGTATTTGCCTCTGTTCTGATATCCTGAGCCCGCTGAGCTCTTGAGTTTATGGCTTCTACCTCTCCTTTAGTTTCAAAGAACTAAAGAGAGGAGACAATGTGGAAGATGAGTCCCTTGTCTTGGTTTTCTCCAAGATACTAGTAACACATAGCAGGTCTTTCCTGAAGCTTGAGTGATTAGAGGGTGTCTGTGTCTCAACAGAAAAAAAAGAATACTGTAAAGTTGTGTATTAGATAACTATACCCTTAAACATATCTTCATCATTTCTATGAGTAAAGCATTTCATCAGCTGACCCTTCTCTCCATGGTCTAACCTCCGGTCACAGTGAGCCCTTCATTTCCTTCTTCCCATAATCCATCTAAGCGCTCTCTCTCTCTCTCTCTCTCTCTCTCTCTCTCTCTTTTCAATCAGGGTTTTCTCACCTCCCTTCCCAGCATCTTTTGGTCGAAGGATTTCCATGTATATCTCTCTGTGGGCAGTATGGAGGAGTGGTGAAGCATCTGGAGCCAGCACCACAAAACCAGCTCTACAACAAATGCTAAAGGAACTTCTCTAAGTGGGAGACACAAGAGAAGAAAAGGACCTACAAAAACAAACCCAAAACAATTAAGAAAATAGTAATAGGAACATACATATCGATAATTACGTTAAACATGAATGAATTAAATGCTCCAACTAAAAGACACAGGCTTGCTGAATGGATACAAAAACAAGACCCGTATATATGCTGTCTACAAGAGACCCACTTCAGACCTAGGGACACATACAGGCTGAAAGTGAGGGGATGGAAAAAGATATTCCATGCAAATGGAAATCAGAAGAAAGCTGGAGTAGCCATACCCATATCAGACAAAATAGACTTTAAAATAAAAATGTTACAAGAGACAAAGAAGGACACTACATAATGATCAAGGGATCAATCCAAGAAGAAGATATAACAATTATAAATATATATGCACCCAACATAGGAGCACCTCAATACATAAGGCAACTGCTAACAGCTCTAAAAGAGGAAATCGACAGTAACACAATAATACTGGGGGACTTTAACACCTCAGTTACACCAATGGACAGATCATCCAAATAGAAAATTAATAAGGAAACACAAGCTTTAAATGATGCAATAGACCAGATATATTTAATTGATACTTATAGGACATTCCATCCAAAAACAGCAGATTACACTTTCTTCTCAAGTGCGCAGGGAACATTCTCCAGGATAGATCACATCCTGGGTCACAAATCAAGCCTCAGTAAATTTAACAAAATTGAAATCATATCAAGCATCTTTTCTGACCACAACGATATGAGATTAGAAATCAATTACAGGGAAAGAAACGTAAAAACCACAAACACATGGAGGCTAAACAATACATTACTAAATAATCAAGAGATCACTGAAGAAATCAAAGAGGAAATCAAAAAATACCTAGAGACAAATGATAATGAAAACACGATGATCCAAAACCTATGGGATGCAGCAAAAGCAGTTCTAAGAGGGAAGTTTATAGACATAGAGTTGACTATAAACATAGAGTTGTCTATATAAGCCTAGCTCAAGAACCAAGAAAAGTCTCAAATAAACAATCTAACCTTACACCTAAAGGAACTAGAGAAAGAAGAACAAACAAAACCCAAAGTTAGCAGAAGGAAAGAAATCATAAAGATCAGAGCAGAAATAAATGAAATAGAAACAAAGAAAACAATAGCAAAGATCAATAAAACTAAAAGCACCAATGTAAAAAGAAGGAAAAAAATGGATGCATTAGATTTCATCAAAATTTAAAACTTGTGTGTTGCAAATGATGCTATCAAGAAAGTGAAAATATGATCTGCAGAATTGGTGAATATATTTGTAAATCTTATACATGATAAGAGACTTGCATCCAGAATTTTAAATAATTCTTACAACTCAATACTAAAGATATAAATAACACAATTAAAAATGGTCAAAGTGTCTGAGTAGACATTTCTCCAAAAAAAGAAATACCAGGCCAGGAAGCACATAAAATATGCTTGACATCATTAATCACCGGGGGAATGCAAATAAAAAATTACAATGGGATACCACTTCACACCCACTACGATAGCTATAATCAAAAGAATAGATAATAGCAAGTGTTGGAGAGAATGAACAGAAATTTGAACTTTCATATGTTACTGATGAAAATGTAAAATGGAGCAGCCACTTTGAGAAACAGTTTAGCAGTACCTCAACATATTAAACATGATTTTATCATATGACCCAGCAATTCTATTCCTAGGTATATGTTCAAGTGATTAAAAGCATATGTCCACACTATTACATGTACACACATTTTCATAGCATCATTATTCACAGTAGTCAATAACAGAAACAATACAAATGTCCATCAACTGATGAATGGGTGAATAAATGTGGTATATGCCTACAATAATATATTAATGAGCAATAAAAAGAAATAAAGTTCTGATGCATGCTACAACACGGATGAACCTTTAAAACATGTTGTTATATTAAAGAAGTAAGTTACGAAAGGCCACATGTTGTATGATACATTTATATGAAATATCCAGAATAGGAAATTCTATAGAAACAGAAAAGAGATTAGAGATTTCCTAGGGCAGAATGAGGGGGTGATGTAAAAATTGAAGATTGACTGTTAATGCACCCAGAGTTTCTTTTAGGGTTAGTGAAAGGTTCTGAAATTATATTGCTATAATGGCTACAAAACTCTGAGTATTCTGTAAACCATTTTAAATAGGTGGAAAGTTTGGTATAGGAATTACATCTCAATAAAACTTAAGGAAAAAAAGGTAGAGAAAGGAAAGAATGAACATGTATGGTATTCAAAGGATCTGAGAAGTTTATTGCTTCAAGGATGTAGTAGATGTTTCTACTGTTTATGATTATCTGGTTCTATTCGGCTGGAGACCAAGGGATATCATAGTTTCCTGCTCCCGGGCCATGAGCAGGGCCATGTGACTAGTTCTGGTCAATTAGTTGTGAGAATGAAGGTTACATATTACTTCCAGATCAATCATTAAATTTCAGTGTGAGATCCTTCAGCAGACTCTTCCCCTGCTACATCATCCAAGGAGACTATGTCCCAAAGGGTGCAGCTACATACAGGCTGATGAAAGTTTTTAGAGCCTGGTTCACTGGATATGAAGAGTAACTCAGACCCACAACAAAATTTGCATGAAATTTTCAAGAAATACACTTTCACATGTGTGTGCTGAGTCACTGAAATATGAGAATTGTTTGTTATTGCAGCATCATTTATAATATCTGACTAATACAAGGGCAAATAGCAAGGGGAAGCCTGTAGATAAATAATTATTTACTTGGTTTGCAACCCCAGAGCCCTAGCATGGAGCATGTGCAAATCTGCCTAACATTTTGGCTAGTGGAAAAGTGGCTATTAAAATCTCTCCCTCCTGGAATCTGTTGGGTCTTCCGAGGACGAGTGTAGCCTGATTTTAGTTGGCTGAGGGTGCATTTTATACAATTTGATTGAGACTAAGAGGAATGGTTTCACATATATATCTCTTGATTCCAAAGGGCTAAAGTTTATCACATATCTAATAAGTCTCCATTTTCTATTTCCACAGTTTTTTTTTTTTAAATCTTTCCTTTAATCAATGGACAAAGGTTTGTGACAGATGGGGATTAATTTGTATCAAAGATCTATATTTGCTGAATGTGAATCTGAGACAAAAAACAGAATCTTTCTAAGATTCATCCCCTTGTTCTGTATAATAAAGATAATAATGGCCATTTCATAGTATTTGTGGGGAAGTCAAATAAAGTTCATGGTAGACACTCAACAAAAGGCATATGGTAAAAATAATGATGATGATGATGACGATGGTGATGGTGCTAATGACGATAGTTTTAGTATGAGAGAAATAGGGCAAAAACAAACAAACGCTTGGCAATGGAATAAGTACAGACATTAAAACCATACAGAACCAGACTCAAATCTTAAGACCTCAATTCTAGCTAGGTGACTTTGAGTGATTGTTTAAGTGTTCTAATCCTCTGTGTTTTTATCTCTGAAATGGGGAATTTTTTTATTTTATACAATTTTTAAAGATTACTTTCCATTTACGGTTATTACAAAAGACTGGCTACATTCCACGTGTTGTACAGTACATCCTTGAGCCTATCTTACACCCTGTAGTTTGTGCCTCCCACTCTCCCACCCCCATATTGCCCCTCCCCTTTCCTTCCCCCGACTGGTAACCACTAGTTCGTTCTCTATATCTGTGAGTCTGCTTCTTTATGCTGTATTCACTAGTTTGTTGTATTTTTTAGATTCCACATACAAATGATATCATAGAGGATTTATCTTTTTCTGTCTGACTTATGAAATGGGGAATATTGATAATAACATCCACCTCATGAACTTGTTTTGAGAATTAGGAAGAACATATAAAAATACCATTCTCTGGATAGGTAGGTAGGTAGATAGATAATAGTTAGATGATAGATACAAATAGATTGGTATACATACATATGTATAACCCGCACATAATGTATACACATATAATTTGTAATCATATACATATAATTGTTCACAGTACTTTTACTCATAAGTGTACTTTGTTTAGGGAAATGGTCATCAGAGGACAAGTTCTTTTTTGTAAGGCGTATGTGCATTTGGAGTTTTTGTTTATCATTTTTCTCATCCCATGTTCCTGATATTACTGGTGAGAGAGGAGAGAATGCCTTGCTGTGCATCAGGTGCTTCATTCAAATGTCATGGCCACTATACCAGGTTCCATTTAATAAATTACTGTTAAGGGTACACTGAATGGCATCACAGTACCTTCAAATCCATTAAGAGGCAATTTACTAATTCTACAGGAGGATGGATCAGGGATAACATTGGCATTACCTGTGTCCCTGGAGTTCAGGACTTCTCCCAACATTCATTTCATCCAATTAATCCAGATAGCTATTATCCCCATTTATACAAATGTATAAACTCACCATAAGATCAGTGAGAATGTGTCAGGTCCCACTAGGAGGCTATGTTGCTACCTGATATAGAATCCAAGTGGCCTTAACTTCTGTCTCTGTTCTTACTATCAGACACCTTAGGCTGTTCAGCCACGTTCTTTGTAAAAGTCCAAGACAAATGTGAAGGAACACAAAACAAACTGATGCTTGGAATTACACTGTTAGTTACTCTAAATACATTAAGCCTTAAAGTGGGGGACCAGGATAGAAAAGGAAAAATGTAATCCTAGAATTGGTACCCATGTAAATATCACTCTGAAATTTACAAATCATTTACACGTAACTCTCTCCTCATTTATCCTTCAAAAGAATTTATAGTTTAATCAAGTCTTCTGTTTTTACAAATGAGAAATCTGAAGATTGAGCTTGGTGATGTCTGTTAAGGTGACACTCCTAGGAATTTTAGGAAAGTCAATATCTTGAGGCAAGTATTAGATAATCTAGTTTAGTTTTCAGATGTTCCAATTGCCCGTATTAATCATATCCAAAACTCACCTTGACTAATTCCTCATCAGCCTCTTTTCTTTCCAATGGCATTTCCTTTCACTTTCTTCTCATTCACTACTCTCTGGACAGATCAGTTTTATTGCTGTTTCCACAAAGAACCAAAGTTACACCTCAAGGAATTTATACTTTTCTAAAAAATTGAGGTAATACTGGTTTATAGCATTACACAAATTTCATGTGTACAATATTATATTTGACATCTGAATACAGTACAGGTTGCTCACCAGCCAAAAGTTAGTTTTCATCCATCACCATACAGTGATCCTGTTTTCCTATTTCACCCTCCCCACAGCCTCTTCCCCTCCGGTAGTCACTACTCTGTATCTACATGTTTGTGTTTGTCTGATTTGGTTTGTTCATTTATTTTGTTTTTTCAAAAATACAGGTTCCACATATGAGTGAAATCATATTGTATTGGTCTTTCTTTTTTTTTTTTTTTTTGCGATACGTGGGCCTCTCACTGTTGTGGCCTCTCCCGTTGCGGAGCACAGGCTCCGGACGCACAGGCTCAGCGGCCACGGCTCACGGGCCCAGCTGCTCCGCGGCATGTGGGATCCTCCCAGACCGGGAAACGAACCCGCGTCCCCTGCATCGGCAGGCGGACTCTCAACCACTGCGCCACCAGGGAAGCCCTGTATTGGTCTTTCTTAATCTGGCTTATTTCACTTAGCATAACACCCTCAAGGTACATCCCTGTTTTCACAAATGGCAAGATTTCATCTTTTCTAATAGATGAATGGTATTCCATTTTATATATATATATATATATATATATATATATATATATAATATATATATATATACACACACACATATATATATATATATACACATATATATATGTATGTCTGTGTGTGTGTGTGTGTATATATATATATATATATATATATGCCTCTGCCTACTTTTTAATCAGGTTGTTTGTTTTTCTGTTGTTGAGTTGTATGAAATATTTATTTATATTTTGGATATTAACTCCTTACTGGATACATGATTTACAAATATCTTCTCCCATTCTCTAAATTGTCTTTTCATATTTTTGATGATTTCCTTTGCTGTGCAGAAGCTTTTTAGTTTAATGTAGTCCCATTTCCATTTGTTTACCTTTGCTTTTAGTTCTCTTGCCTGAGCAGACGTATCCAGAAAGCCATTGCTAAGAACAATGTCAAAGAGCATACTGCCTGTTTTCTTATAGGAGTTTTATGGTTTCAAGTCTTACATTCAAGTTTTAAATCCATTTTGAGTTGATTTTTGTATATGGTGTGAGATAGTGATCTAATTTTATTTTATTTTTTTATATGTGGCTGCTAGTTTTACCAACACCTTTTATTGAAGAGACTATCCTTCCTCCATTGTATGTTCTTTGTTCTTTTGTTGTCAATTAATTGTCCATATATCTGTGGGTTCATTTCTGAGCTCTCAATTCTGTTCCATTCATCTATGTGTCTGTTTTTCTGCCAATACCATGCTCTTTTCATTATTATAGCTTTGTAATATACTTTGAAATTGGGAAGTGTGATACTTCCAGCTTTGTTCATTTGACAAGATTCAACCTCATTCATGTAAACATTTTCCATAAAATTATTATAGAAGGAATGTATCTCAACATAATAAAAGCCATATATGACAAACCCAGAGCTAACATCATACTCAATGCTGAGAAACTGAAAGATATTCCTCTAAGGTCAGGAACAAGATGAGGATACCCACTCTGGCCACTCTGATTCAACACAGTATTGAAAGTACTAGTCAGAGCAGTTAGGCAAGAAAAAGAAATAAAAGGCATATAATTTGGAAAGGAAAATGTAAAACTCTCACTATATGCAGATGACAAGATTTTATATACAGAGAACTCTAAAAGCTCCACCAAATAACTATTAATAATAATAAACAAATACACTAAAATTACAGGGTAGAAAATCAATATACAAAAGTGTACTTTGTTTCTCTACACTAACAATGAACCAGCAGAAAGAAAAATTAAGAGAACAACCCCATTTATAATCACAACAAAAAGAATACCTAGGAAAAATTTTAATCAAAGAGGTAAAAGACCTGTAAATATAAGACACTGTTGAAAGAAATTGAAGAAGACACAAAGAAATGGAAAGATATTCCATGCTCATGGAATGGAAGAATTAACACTGTTAAAATGTCCATATTACCTAAAGCAATCTACAGGTTCAATGCAATCCCTATCAAAATCCTGTGACATTTTTCACAGAAATAGAACAAAAAAATCCTAAAATGTATATAGAACAACAAAAGATCCTGAATAGCCAAAGCAATCCTGAGAAAAAAGAACCAAAGGAATTTACATTTTATTTTTCCTCTTCCTGAAAAATTCTTCCTCTAGATCTTCCTCTAGTAGTAGATGGCTACTTCTTACCATTCTCAGAGTTCAGATTACACATTATCTTTTTGGACCAGACTTCCTTGCCTACCTTACCTAAAGCTGTTCCTCTAGAAACCTGTGCATATTACAACATTCCTCTCTCTTTTTGATTCTGGTCTTTATAACAGACGTTTCTATCCTGTTTATTCATTCATCCTCTGCCTCTCTCTGCTAGAATTTCATTCCAAGAGAGCAGGCACATTGCCTACTTTATTCACCATTATGTTCTCAGTATGTAAAACAGTACCTGATACATAATAGATGACAAATAGTTACTGAGTGAATGAAAGGGTATGTTGACTTTTAGGGGTGAAAAGCCAAGAATAGTTGTCTTGTAAAATATAGGAGAATTAATAAACTTATGTTTAGCCTCAGGGGTCAGAAACAGGCTTGATGGATGAGGTTCTAGAGAGGTAATAGAGTTTAACTCTCCCAAAAGAAAGAACTTTATAAAGTATTGTATATCCGTATCAAAGAAATAGGCTGCCCTATACAGTGGTTAGTTAATGATGGATGAAATGTTAAAGGAGAGGAGAGACAAGCATCCTCAGATGCAGGGTTGCCCGTATCAGGCAGTGGTTATACTAAGGTGGTCTCTGTTCTACTTTCTCACTTCTGGAGCCTGTAACTCTAAAGGGGCATTTTGTATAGAGAATGTTGTTTTATGGGACAAAGGCAAGTAAGTAGGCAAACATGCTAATTGTACTTTATTATTTTTCACTAAAATCACGCAAATCATAAGATTGCATATGGGAATTGCATATGATCTTCTTTGCAAATGCCTTATGCTGAAAGAGAAATTTTTAACAGCATATTAGATTTTACTTTACAGTAAATATGCAATTACCCTCAATTAATCAGTGGTTTCAGTTGCAAGTAACCAAAAATCTGAATAAAAATGGCTTAAACAATAGGGCTTATAATATCCATATAAGTGGAAGTCTGGGGATAGTCAGTTCCTGGCACTGATTTAACAACTGTGTCACTGAACCTTCACGTTTGTATTTCTGTCCATTCCTGTATCCTCTAGATGGCTAGCTCTGCCTCTCAAGTGGTTTCACAAAGAATAAGTTGCTAACATGTTCTGAGCATTAGAGTCTCACATGTAAAATATTAAAAATAATAATGGTACCTCTTTTACTGCATTGTTACTAGAAATAAAAAAATAATGTATGGCCAGGGCTTTGCACTGGTCTTTGCCTTCAAGGGCTCTACCATTTCACCAACTTTTATGATCACTCCACTCCTCTTACATCTAACTACTCTCTCAGCACACCTATCTCATCTTTTTTTTTTTTTTTTTTTTTTGCGGTACGCAGGCCTCTCACTGTTGTGGCCTTTCCCGTTGCGGTGCACAGGCTCCAGATGCGCAGGCTCAGCGGCCATGGCTCACGGGCCCAGCCGCTCCGTGGCATGTGGGATCTTCCCAGACCGGGGCATGAACCCGCGTCCCCTGCATCGGCAGGCGGACTCCCAACCACTGCGCCACCAGGGAAGCCCCTGTCTCATCTTTTGTTTACACACAGTTCTTTGCTTTATGGTGTAGGTCTAGTCATTCTCCTGCAGAAGTTTTTTCTGAAAAACCCACAGTATTCATCCTTCCATGTCCTGCCCCTCCCCCTCCAACATGCCCAAACTTTACTTATAGCTCTGAATATCCTCAGTCTTGGGAAATGATTAGTTATTTAAAACATCCAGCTTCAATGTCAGTTCAGTTCAAGTCACTAAGTGTTTATGGTGTAACCACTACCTGTGAGGCACAGGGAAACTTCTGTGAAGCCCCCTTCCAATGCCTGTGAGTATTTGAGTTCTAGGAATATGTCGTAGGTTGGGCTTTCTAGAAGCAGATGATAACCTGAAGTTGTGTGGGGCAAATGTTAATCAGGGATCATTGCCATGAAAGGAAGGGGGGAAAGGCAGAACTGTACAGAGAAAGAAGTCAAATTGTGATGCAGCCAGACAGAGCTTCAGCCAGTCTAAACTGAGTAACGCTAGTCAGAATCATCCCGCGCTGAACCAAAATGGCAGGCACTTTTTATGCCTCCCTCATCCAGTCACTAAAGTGGGTTGCTCAAAGGACATGATCTCAGCCAGACAGCTCTGAAGGTGTCGACAGCTGGAGGCTGTCTCCTGATCACACTCCCTGCAGCTGAGCTATTTCTCATAAAGTATTGCCCCCAAGCTGGCACAGGATATTTCTATGCTCTTTCAGGCTGGCATCTTCTGGGTGGGAGAGTATGTGGTATGACCAGTATAATTCCATTGCATTGTTCCTACTTTCATACCTCCTTTGCTGTAAAGTGAGTCCCCCTAGCAACATTATGTGGGACTCCATGCTGGTGGGTCAAAAGTCCTCAGATAGTGAGTGTTGACTGAGGCCCTCTGGGAGGTAAGGAAAAATCTTGAAAGTACCTGAAATAGAGGTATACTCTAACGTGGACAAACTATTGGCCCCTCCAGGAGAGAAGTTAATGTAGTTAATTTTCTACCAAGTGGTTGGATCTCCTAATGGAACTGTGCCATATAAGGACTGAAATTTTGCCTCTGTTCCTCGCATGTTGGACAATCAATAGTGAGAGCAGCTAGATCAGCCCTGGTAAGTGGGAGCTCGTGGTGTTAAGACCACGGGTAGCCTTCATCTATTCAAATGTGGTCCTGTGGCCAGTGTGACAAAACGGAGTGGCTGATGCCAGCGGCTGAGTAACATCAGCTACTGGATGCATTGTGTTTCCTCACCTATTTAGCATCTTTTCGGTGGTGGATGCTCTCCTGTGAGCAGTAATATATAACAAAACATCACACTTCATGTTTACTCCATCCACGGGTATCTCTGTAGTCCGTCTTGTCCCTGATCCTTCTTCAATATTTTATGACCAGATTCACCGCTGCCAGTGAGTGTGTGAGTGTGTGTGTGTGTGTATACACAGACATATACATACTATATTTAATCTCAACCCGAGTGTCTTTCCACGCGCAGTATATGATGATGTGCACTACTCAGAACTTTGCTTATTGGGAGGATTGTTCCTCATCACTGACTTTCAGTGAAATCTTTGCAGGAGGCTACAGTGAATTTTCCACTCACTTTAGCTTGCACTGCCATTCTATACAGCAAATCCATAAACTATGCTTGGGATTTTTCCTTCTCCTCCTTTATTGGGTTAAGCACACTCAACCGTGCATAGTGGTGAAATGACGGAGCAGTGCTCTTTTCAGGAGACATGGATGTCATGGGTGTGGAGGCTAACTTTTCATGCTGTTCGCTTATGCTCTGTGTCCCACTCAGGCTCAATCCTGGATGTAAAACTTTTGTCTTATAGTGAATGGTGGTTGGGCTTGCCTGGCTTCAGTTCCTAGTGTATCTGACAGAAGCCAGTTTGTACTGGGCAGTTTTGGCCCAGACTCTCATTTAATGTGCTATGGTCAGATGTTTTGTCTCCATGTGGAATTGTTTCTCAAAAGCTTATAATTATTTGCTGCAGGTGGTTTGAATTTGTTCCTGAATTCTAGTGGCTTGTGTTGTATTTTTCTCATTGGATTTTGCCAAAACACCCCATGGCATATTTTCCCACCATTGACATTGCCAATACCACAGGGTATACCAGATCATATGGCCCAAGCAACAGGACTCCTTACACGTCAGCCTGGACCTGCTGCAGTAACCCTTTCCTTCTCTAGGTCCCACTTAAAGTTGATAGTTTTCTGTGTCACCCAGAAGATGAGCCAATGAAACATTTCTAGGTGTGAACCCTGTCATATTTCAGAACCCAAAGAGGCCCGCCAGGAGTGGAGATTTCTTCTTCACAGTGGGAGGTGTGAGACGCAGTAATTTATCTTGTACTCTGGAGGCCATGTTCCCAACATGTGATCTCATGCCCTCCTGACAATCTGACCCTTAAAAGTGTAGTTATGTGTAGCCTCCGAGTCTCTGTGGGGCTTATTTCCCACCCCTGAGGCATGTGTGTCTTACTACCCTCCCGCTTGTTAGCCATTGTTTGCTCATCCAGCACCATCAACCTGGTGTCAGCAGTGTTATGGACTGAAATGCTCTTTGGCAGACTATCCAGAAAGTCTAGGTCACTTTGAACTTCATTATTATGGCAGTGAGCAGGACAGTTAACATAGTCCCAGGGCAAAACTGTGTGTGTGTGTGTGTGTGTGTGTGTGTGTGTGTGTGTGTGTGTGTGGTTTCATGCAAGTGCAAACTGTTATGATGTACCTTCTGATAAGGTAGGAAAGAACACAATATCCAAATCCACATGCCACATATTCAAGGATGTACTGATCTGCTCTCTCATAGACAGTATGTCTCTCATGGTGACTCCAGTTGGGGCTATTCTTGGTTGAGCTGCAGTAGCCTTCAGTTATCCTCCAGAATTCCTCCAGTTTCTATGTTGTGCATCCCGGTTAATTAGAGAAGGATATCACAGGGATCATGACACTCCTGTATCGTTTCAGTCCTTTAGAGTGGTACTAATCTTGCTTTCCCCCTAGAGTGCGATACTTTTTCTAATTTACTACCTTGGACGGGAGGAAGAGGACATTGGTAATTTCAGTTTCCCACTGGCACTCTCCACTGTGATAGCTTTACTCCACGGCCCACGGTCACAGTATAGAGATTGCGTCAACTGCCAAACACGTCGATCCCAATTTCAGGGATCAGAGAAATGACCACTGGGTGGTCTTCTGGATGCCTTGGACACTGTAAGCTGAATGTTGCCCAGTACTTAAGGACATCACCTGACACCCGTAGGACCCTACTCTAACAGAGGAACCATCATGATGGTTAGTTTTGTCTGTCAATTTGGCCAGGTGATAGGACCTAGTTATTTAATTAAACAATAATTTAGGTATTACTGTGAAGATATTTTACAGATGTCTTTAACATCTACAATCAGTTCATTTTTAGTAAAGGAGATGGGTACTATTTCCTCCATATGTCTCAAATGACTAATACACAGTGCTCACTGGTTGATTCCTTTCCCCTATGCAACCTAATTCACCAGTAACATTTTTAACAACTGGACCACAGCTTTATGTTAGGACCCATCTGTACTTCACCTTCTACTACTATTGGGCCCTCCTTGCCAGCCAGGTGGTGAATGATCCTGCTTCAAAATTCTACCTTACCACCTGCTTTCTTGCATCACTCTCAGTACCAACAGTCACAGATTGAGTTCACTGAAAGCAAATGCTGAGATGCTATTTGGAGTGTAAAATGTTCATTAGAGATAAATATCTGCGAAAGAAATCGGAATCGAGGAAGCAGGATTAGATAGAGGAATAATTAAAACTAATGCAGGTTTAACAAAGCCTTGGTTAGCCAGGAGCAGAGGTCTGGAGAGAGTATTTTCCATCAGAGCCATCCTGTGAGGGAGGAAAGGTGCTGGGCCTTAATGCCCACTTCACTCAGTCACTGGATGTGGGTCGGTCCCAGAAGGGCAAAGACAAGGCATCCTCTCTCTGCAGCTGAGACACAACCCTGAGGGGATGATGGCTGACACCCTCTGCTGATCTCATTCTCCACTGACCGGCCAGCAGCAAGTCATTTCTTAAAGGAGAGTCAGCGGTGCATCCCCTTATCTCCCTGTCTGTTCACTTTCTTATTATAATGCTCACCCTACTTCATCTATTGACCTGTTGTATTTTTCCTGGTAAGCCATGATTCTTTTTTATTTTAGAGATTATTGTATCTTCAGGTCAATCACAATGTTTGTGCGTAACACGTGACTGTTGAACACGTGAAATTCATTGATTTATTCCCCAAAATCTACTGGGAAAAAAACTTTCTACCAGTCAGAGTACTAGAGGTGGTATTAGAAGTTGTGATGATATGTTTTGTATGACCTCTACCATAATGAGGCTTATGGTAAGAAAGGATAACAAGAATCTAAAGAAATTATGGTACTGGTTTTGGAGCTGAATTCTAATATTGTTTATGCCACGTTCAAGTTACAAAACTTCAGACAAGTTTTTTAGCCTGACTCTCAGTTTTCTCATTTCTTCAATAAGGATCATAAGTTTAATATGCATGTTTATTCTGAGAATTAGACATACTATATGTAAAATAACTAAACGTATTCTAAGCATTACAGATAGCGATTTAAAGTAATCGACTCATAATAGAAGATAGTCTCACTTTGGATTGTCCAAAAGGAGACTCTGAAACAAGGGCTTTGAGGCAAGTAGACTTTGGGGAGGTGATCCTAGAAGGAGGGAAAATGATACAGAGGAGGGAGAAAAGCCAAGGCACACTCGTGGGTGGGATTCTTTTGTGGGCCTCAGGGGTTCAGGCCTACCAGGACCTATTAAAGAAACTGTAAATTGTCCAACTACAGACCAGAAAGACTGGAACTTTCATCCACTGACTCCCATCCCACATTGATTAAACATTGTCCCCTGGGTTGTCTACTCCTTCTGTCCTTGGTCTGTGACTGCCTCTGGTGGAGTGCGCTCCAGCTCTCACGGAGCTGGTGAAAGCCCTTAGGCAGAGGAGGGAGATGAAAGATCCAGATGCTTGAGGTTGGTAGCTGCCCGCCTGCCGGGGACCAGAGCTCTAAGCAGACTCAGATGAGCTGAGGGGTGTGAAGTGAGGCACCCCTGGCATCTGCTAAATTCGCCAGTAAAGGGGAGCAGCTCTTGTTACTGTAGTCACTGCTGCTACTGATTTTGTTGTCTTGATTATTACCATTATTGGCACTACTTTTATTATTATTTTACTTATTAAGAAAGTATTAGGGGCTAAAGAAAATGACCTGTACCTGCAGAGTAACAAAGAATGTGTCTTTTCTCTAGTTTTCCTTTCAGAAAATTGGGTGATGCCAATAATGGAGATTCACTTCAAATAAAAATGGATAAAATTTTCAACATTCATTTTCCAAAGGTAACTAGAACGTGGGGCCCAGAACAGACAAACTGGTCCTAGGGTTAATTACTATGGTTTCTCTGTTATTTCACCAGTTTTTTGCGATATAGTCGCTTCTTTCTTTCTTCCTCTGCATCTGTTTGCTGGAAGCCAGCGGTCTGGGCATTGTGCCCAGTTTGATTTAATTTTGGTTTTCTACTTAGGCAGCATCCTAGCTGTGGTCCGGAGATGACCTATTACAAATTGTGTTTAGGCGTTTTTGTTTATTTATGGTGGAACAAGTACAGAAAGCTTGTGCCCAGCCGGTTTGGATAATAACGTTTAAAATAGGAGAAATAAAACTAATAGCAAATGATAATACATACAAATGTGTGATTATACAGAACACTAGTGCATGTTTACATGCCTTCAAATGGAGCTTTGGATATAATAACAGGACATTGCTGTCTTATTTCTAGTCTTTTCCATCTCTCCCCATAATAACCTGAAAAATATAAGAAAGGACACTGTAGTGGCATGTAGCCATGACGTGCCATTGGAGAGCACTGGGTAAGCACATGCTGGGACTGGCACTGAGCTGGGAATTTATAGAGGGCTTTAAAAGATGCAGAGCCGGGGACTGAGCTGGGATCCAACCAAACTCTCAAGTCGACAAAGGGTCAGCTGGTCTTACAAGGAGGCAAGCAGACCAGCTGTATCACATCGTGTCTGTAAAGTTCTGCTGAAGCTTTTTTAGTTTGTGGGTGGAATCTGGACTATATCTTACAATGTTCCTGGTAACTTCCAGGTATTAAAATGTCCAGTTCCACCCACGTAATCTCACATCAAATTTAAAGCTTTTCTCCGCCCCCTAGCTTGTTCAGTCTCAGACTAGAAACTTACATTCGGGAAGAGGCCAGGAAGGGCATCTTCACCTATTCATTCCATTTTTTTTCATCTCCTCCTCACTCTCTCCCTGTGCTGCCTCTGATCTTCCAGGGACAGAGCAGGGACGGAGGAGAGGTAACGGGAAGGCGGAAATGCTATTTCATGGCCAGCAGGGCTGTGTTTTGCAGATGTTCAATGTGAATTATTCCTTCTTGGCACCTCCCCAGGTGGAAACCTGTTCAAAGTGGAACGTCCCCAAGCAAGAAGGCCTGGTTCATCCCCTGGCTGCTCTGCTGCTTCTATCTTATTCTTCTCTTTTGGTTGTTATCCTAGTCACTCCAGCAGATACCTTTTGCCTTCAGCTTTTTTTATGCTTGAATCAGGTATCAACCCGTAAGTCCCCTGAATTTCAAGGAACACACATCAGTTCTCTGATTAATTCCCTTGAAGCTCTTCACTTGCTTTAAGGTGAAAGGGCAGAAAGCCCTCCTCTCCCCGCGTTGAGCAATAATTTACAGACCGGCAACCCTGGCCAAAGTAGGTCTTCCAGCCTTGTTTTGTGCTGCTCTCAGCCTATTGAAAACCAGTGTTGCGGTTGGACCAGCCTGTGTGGTTCTTACTATGATTGCCCCCAAGCAATAATCATCAGAAAAGTTTGAAAAAATAGAGGCTTATTACTCACAAGACCTGGAGGACTACACACAGCACTACAGCACATCGAGGATTATTCAGCAAGGGTGTGAGGGGAGACACAGAGAGAGAGAAAGACAGAGAGAGAGAGAGAGTTAGAGCACCTGGGTTTTGCTTTTATTGCAGTCAAGGGTGTAGGCCTAGGATTTTTCAGGCTCATTCTCTATGGGTGAATTTAAAATGTAAGAGTGGGAATTTAAATCACGGGAAGAGAAAAAAAATTAGCCCAGGGCTCCCCTGGTGGCGCAGTGGTTGAGAGTCCGCCTGCCGATGCAGGGGGCGCGGGTTCGCGCCCCGGTCCGGGAGGATCCCATGTGCCGCGGAGCGGCTGGGCCCATGAGCCATGGCCGCTGAGCCTGCGCGTCAGGAGCCTGTTCTCCGCAACGGGAGGGGCCACAACAGTGAGAGGCCCACGTACCACAAAAAAAAAAAAAAAAAATTAGCCCAAATGGTCAGTTATTGAAATCAACCAAGATCTCTAAAACGAAGAAAGCCTAAATCAGGGGACAGCATCTGGCTCTCTAGGCTGTGGTGATGTTTATTCAAGAGCCCCTCTTTGAAATGGTGCCTCCTTGATGCGGATGCCTTTGACAAGTCAGGCACTTGCATTACAAAAAAAAGGAAAAACAAACAAACAAAAAACAACTACAAAACAATGGTCAGGGCTTACACTACAAGTCTCCAGTCTCCGACCTCCTCTACCTTAGTAAGATGGGCTAATTCTGATACGTCTGCGAGCCCTGCACTACACTGGTGTGCTTAGAATCAGTTATTCTGTTGTCAGCATTTGTGACTTCCGCAGAACCTTTAAGACCACAGGAAGAGTCATATTTGATACCTTAGCATGAATAGACCCACGATAGGAATCAGAGGAGTGCATATACGGAGGTTCGTGCATGTGCTGGCTTCACTCCCACAACTTCGTCTTAGGGACACCCTAAGCTCACTAGGATACTTTGAGGGGTCTTGCCTAGAGTTCTGCACCAGTATAAGGTCATGGTATTACTTGCCTGGAAAGCAAGGAATACAACAGTTCACCAACTGAGAGGTGGTGTGTAGCACAGATCTTCAAAGCACAAGACTGCTGAATCCTAGATTTGTTGAGTTTTAGCTAATTTTTAATTAAAATTTTTAATTTTAATAAAATTAAAATATATATTAAAATATTTTAATTTTAATAAATTGAAATGTATTGAATCTTTCTGTGCCTCAATTTTATCAATAAAATGAAAATAATAATAGTACTCACTTTACAGGTGGTTCTAAAGATTAACTGAGATCATGTATATGAGCTACTTAGAATAACATACATAATACATGTTCAATAAAAGTTAGCTATTACCTGGCTTAGGGTTTGAATACCACCCCCTCTCCACCCCAACACACACACACACACACACACACACACACACACACACACACACACACACTTTCTAGTATTATTTTTAAGTTACGAAAGAAGGCACTCCTGACCCAATGGCCTCTGTCTCACGCTCGTTCTGAGCCCACTCGCTTGCTTATTCAATCAGCATCTCTCATCTCTGGCGATGACTCACTGTTACGATGACTGGTTTTGGAACTTGTTTCTCCTACTCCCCAGAACGCTTTTTTCACTATGGCTGAGCACTGGTATCACCCGTGGGACACTTTAGGAAAACGGAAATGTCAGCGTTTTGCCCCCGATCGTCAAGCACTACTCCTGGGCAGACGTTTTCCTTTGTGACTCTCCCTGACAATGGTGACGTGCTGCCAGGCTTGAGAAGCACTGAATGTCTCATGTGTGTTTCGCTACTCCTGCTTTTCACAGAACGAGCACCATTTCACAATCCTGTTACCCACATTGTAATGATGCCTCACCACTCTCGTACAAAAGAGATGGGGCGCAGCCCCCATTACTTTGAAACTCTTTACTCTTGGGCCAAGCACTTCTTCCCGCACAGTTCATTCTATTTCTTCCTACGCTGACCTCTCAGCTTTTCTCTCGCCCCAGGCCCATCTCCAGCTCAGAAATTTTGCCTCAGCTTTTCATCTTGCCTCTGATACATGAAATCAGAAACATTTTTTTTTTCTTCTAAATTTGCTCAGTATTTTGACCTCTCTGGCGAGGATTACAGACCCTTTAAAGTGAACTGACCCTAAAGAATAGTCCAAGATAGCACAACCTTCTATTCCAGAATTCCATTTACTGGCTCTGTGCCTGTAAAATTACCTGTCAGTTACCTGTCAATGGGTTTACTCTGTAACTGTCTTTACCCACTGTTGGAAAATTCTATTTTTGTTTTGTCATTTTTTGCATTGAGTTATGCTGTTGTTTCAGCATCTGCCTTACCTGGACCTGACCCATTAAAGCAGTCTTTCTCAAAATTTAATGTAATATGTATGAATCACCTAGGGAGCTTGTTAAAATGCATATTTAGATTCAATATATCTTGGGGTGGGGCTCAAGATTCCTGCTTTTTAACAAGCTCCCAGGTGGTGCAAATGCTGTGATGCTCCGTGGTCCACACTTTGAGTAGAAAGCCTTAAGGCTGCTGGCTCCCAGCTTCTAGTTCCCCCTCTATTAGCCTCCTTCAGACTCACATTGGTCCAGACCCCACTTTGACCAGAGTTGACAAATGCATCATGGCCGTTAGTAAACAGCATGGTCAGGATTTAACCCTGGGTAGCCTAGACTTTGCTATTTACGGTAAGTAGAAACATGTTTCTCAAGGCTTGGAATAATAATCATAGCTCATATTTACCAAGCATTTACAGGCCAAGCATTGAACAAAGTGCTTTACATTGATGATTTAAAAAAAAAATTAAATCTCACAACAGTTCTGTGAAGTAGGCACTACTGCTATCCCAATTGGTACTTGAGGCCTCTGAGGTTAACTAACTTGCATGAGGTTTCACAGGAAGTGATGGGGTTGAAATTCAAATCTAGGAGTAAGATCATTTTTTCAGATAAATGCAATTAATTAGTGGTGTGTGTATTCATAATATTGTTCCAAATGCATACACATAGGCAGAATATAAGCCAGTTACATGAATCCAAACTGGTGTTCATTACCTTTGCTGTATCCCTACGCTGTCTGAGATGATACACGAATATGTATTTTAAAATTAGCTTTTTAAGGAAAAAACCCCTGCACGATAGCCTCAGCCCTCAAATCTTCATCTTGCATTTCTTTTTTTCTTTTTTTAATTTTCAAAAAGTCTGAGTTCGATTCTTAAGTTAACCCCTTACCCAGCTAGATATCAGCATCCGTATTTGTTACAGAGGTGGGGATTTTAACCACATCAGAGTAAACTAAGGATTTTTCTAAGTCTACACATGTGTCCACCCCCGTGAGATTCTGATACAGACAGTCTGGGCTGGGGTCCAGATATCTGTCACCCAAAATACCCACAAGTGATTCAAATGTATACTTTGGTGGAGAGCTCCTTCACTAAATGATCTCTAAGCTACTTATTTTTACATTCAAAACGAGCTGTGCCACTAATCCCCAGTAAGCTGTGTGCGTGCTTTCAGTGTGCAGCTTTTGTCTTCCCTGTAGAAGCAGGCAGTGCTGGAAGAAGCTTGTTTTGTGTCTGAAATCTTCTCTATTGAAGGTGAATGATTAGTGAGACTGCTGCTCTCCTAAAGCAATCCCAACGTGGAGTGCACTGTTGGTCAGGTGATAGGTGGCTTAATTAGCAGGAGTCAATGCATAGCTGCTAGCAGTCTGGGGCTCTGTAAGGCTGTCGAGAGCATCTGTTATGACTTTACGAAAGCTGGAGGGCAGGAAACCATGGGGAGTAGTCTATTTCTAGGGTGTGTTTCTGTTGATGAAATTGTCTGCATGCAGAATGAGCCCATTGATCTTTATTTGGAAAGTCTTGAGAATCTTCTTTGCCTGAAAGCATGTGGTAGGGTTTCACTGTTTATCAGCAGAGACTGTAATGGGAGTATTGAGTGGCACATGGTACAGCTATCTTGGGTTGGCCATGAAACTCTTTTCTTATTCCTCATCCAAAGATTCATATTCTCTCTCTCTCTCTCTCTCTCTCTCTCTCTCTCTCTCATATAATCATAAAATATTAGGACAAGAAAGGTCCAGATAGGTCACCTAGTATACTGGTCCCTGATTTCTGACCAAGAGATAATTATTTTTCTACCTTTTATCATTACACATATACAGTTTTCCCATGTTTGGACATTCCAGCAATATATGTTTTAAAATCTCCAAAATGATTCTTATACACAGCCAATTTTGGGATTCCTCATGTTACAGATGGTCAAGTTGAAGCCCAGAGAGGTAAAAATCATTGTTCACATCTAGAAAGTAATAGAATAGAGTCTAGGTTACCTGATTTCCCAGCCCATTTTCCTTTTCCATACTGTATCATTTCCACTTCTTATCACCCATCATTACTGCACTAGGACCTTTCTGTAGTGCACATTAGATAGTTTTCTCCATCTAGTGCCCCATTTTCTTGGGCAATATCTCATCTCCCATGTAGTAATGTGATTTTTGTGTGGTGACCAATCATAGGATCTTATCCTCTAGCACCAGGTTGGGTGTGTAACCCAGACTGTGCCAGTCATTCATTCCTCTTTTCTCAGCATGTGGTCCAGGGCTCTGCCTGTCATCAAGCTCTACCAACAGAGCCCTTCCTCTGGGCTCTTCAATTTTGGGTGGAAAGTACCTGTCTTTTAGGTTACAAAGACAAAAGATGAAGTTAGGGGATGCCACAGTAGATCTTTGGAATAAAGTGAAAACCTGATTTATTATAACTGATTTATTCTTATTATGGTAACTTTTACATTGATCTATTGAAAAAGAAGTGACAGGAGTCAGGACTTGATTTTGTTATAAGCAAGATCCACAACTTTTCATGTGAATGAAACTGGCTACGTCATTTCAACCTCCCAGAGTTCATCCTTAATCTGGAAAACAGTATAATAAGACCTGATCTTCCACTCTTACAGAGTTTTTGAGACAAGAAAAGTAGATCTTGTCCATGGGGATATTTTGCAAACTTAGACTGCCCTCAAGATTTTCCCACCTAAGCATAGCAGTGCTCTCTGTAAAAGTCCCTGACCAAAATCGGGAAATAAACCTAAAAATACAGAGCTCAAAATCTGTTAATAAGCAATGGAACCAACAGAAGAGAAACAACAAAAAACACATCCTCCAGCATACTGTGATATAAAAGAAAAAGCAATTACCAGAAATGAATGTGTGTTCAGGATGACTTCCTTCGTTCAAAAAGAAAATGGTCCACAGCCAGCCCACCAGAACATGGGATATACAGCCAGTTGCTGAATGGCAGTGTGATTCTGCCCCCTCCATTTTACAGCCGTGATCGATGAGTGATAACATTAGAATGGAAAGAAATGGCTGTAGGTGTACATCAAATGTTCAGTGAGCCAGGCGACTTGCATGGGTGTTTGATTATATGCATTTATTTAGAGTAAGTACGGGAGGATAGAAGAGGAGCACCATGGTGCCAGAAGATACAGACCTAGGGACAAGATGGTATTGGAGTTCCCAGATGAGAGAGAAAATACAAAATGCATGCTGTTGGGCCACCTTTCTAACCAGCCTAGGGACCGGCTATTCGTTATTTTTCTTCTCTTATTTCACAGCAGCATTTGGTAATTAACCTGTTATCCTCTCCTTTGTGGCTGCCATTAGCTACTATCTTCTTTGAGAACTGGTTTATCCTGAAAATGGAAGGCACCAAAATCAACTCCATAGGAACTCTGAATTGTAAGACTGCCCAAGGTATAGTAGTCAGAAGTTTGACCCACCCTTCTCCGGGACCATTGGAAATCCATTTGTGTTTAGAGGACTGGAGGTTTTGCTCTTCCATGGAATTGCAAAGGTACAGAAGTTGCCCACAGGAGTAGCAACAGGAAGAACTCATTTAACTAAGAGAAGGAGAGAGGGAGGAAGGAAGGGAGGGAGGGAGGGAGGAAATACAGAGTTATGAACAAGAAACTTTGCTAAATGTTCCAAGGATGTGTAAGTTGATTCCTTAAATCAAACCTCTATTGAGGACCCACTGTGCACGCTGTTCTACGTTCTGGGAGTACAGAGCTGAATAAAGCGTCTTTGCCCTCAAAGGGTCCACCTTGGAGCAACGGGACAGATATAAGCACATATATTCAAAAGCAACTGATAAGGACATTTGTAGAGGGAGATTCTGAAGGAAAGGTGTCGGAAAGCTTTCTGAAAGAGCTGACTTCTGACCTGAGTTTCCCAAGATGACAGAAAGAAAAATGTATTTCTAGACATCTGTCACCTTTTGAATCCTGAGCCCTAACAATTCAGGAGCCATCTTCGGTCATCTTTGTAAACCCAAGACCTAGTATATACTGCAGACATTTAACCAATGTTTTTTAAATTGTTCCTGGAAATTTGCTTTGTACCCCCGTTCTGGTAGCTGAATACGGACACGCACACACACATACGTATGGAGAGTTGGTAACATTTAACCATTAAGACTAAGGACAGGCATGCCTTCACTTCCCCTCATTTCCAGGCTGTGTTCCCCTCTCCGAGTGCGTAGGATCAGTTTAGCTGTGTCTTCCTTTCGTAAAGCTAGAAGGCTGACAGCATGCTTCCCACTGGCAAGGATCCTGAAAAGCCAGCTTCTATTAACCATTGTATTTCCCTCCTCCTCTGCCCATATTTCACTTCAAAGAACTTGCTGACCTTTCTGTGATAAATGTGATTCACTCTGAAATTTAAGGGTCAAATGAAAAAGAAGAAAATCTGATATTTGGACTCACCATCCAGTAGGTTCAATAAGGCCAGAGATCACCTTAAAAGGTAATATATATCACCCCAAACCGAGAGTGTTTTGACTCATGGTGACTGTTTGGGCAATTTAAAAAAACATTTTTTTCCCCAACCAATTTGCAGCTGGTATTTTGGAACTATTCCTTCCTTTATATCCAAATCAGACAGAACTTGAACACAGTTAGTTAAAATTGTGTTGCATTTGTTACTTCTATTAGGCCTTAAGAAACAGAATTGGATTCTAGATAAGCCTCTGTCATTCATTCTCTAAATGACTTTGATCTAGTTCCTTAATTTTTTTTCCTAAGTTATTTTATCATTAAGATGGAAATTGCTACAACAATTAAGTTTTGATCAGCTACTGTATCTAAGGCTCTGGGCTAGGTACTGAGGCCTCAGGTGTGAGAGAGACAGATAAGAGCTTAGAATCTAATCGAGGAGCTAAACAATAAACGATATGATTTAAGATGGGACTGAACATTAACTGCAATCATATACAGGTACAACGTCTGGTGCATACACTGAAAACCTGTGTTAAAGCAATGATTCTTCTATTTACAAGCTGCATGAGCTAAGAAAAATTGCTTCATCCTGTCTAAAATAAGGAAAATAAGACATTAATTCAGCAAATACTTATTGAATTTTGTCTAGATAATGGTGATACAATATTGAAAAAGGAGACATGAGTACTCCATCCCTGGGCTTACATGCCATAATTTATCTCAGTGTTTATTCTGAGGACCATTAATGAAAATATATACGAATGTCTATTTAAACTTATAAATAAATGTAATTATTAAATGACTGTTCAAGATATTGGGCTTCTGTTTCATTACGTTATATCTATGACCTCTGTTTCATTACGTTATATCTATCGTCTTGTTAAATTCTGCCCTTTGCACCCATGAGTGATAACAGCTCATTTACTTGTCATGAAATAGCAATCAGTATTAACCCAGGCTTTTTCACAACCTCACAGCAGTGATGTTTTCTGTCCACTTTAGTGACCCTGAGCATTACCAGTTCAGATGGGTCTTCTGAACCTTCGGGGGAAGAGAGTATGATATAAGTAGTTACAGTGAGTGCCTATATGTGCATTTTGTTTTTTACATTTGAGAGTTTTAAAAAATCTTAGTCTATGTCTCTCATTAGTGGAAGTTTTCTATTAAGTTGATTATTACAGAACAAAGACAGGGCAGGATGGGGTGAAAGGAGTTCCCAGTGACCATAGCGATCATCTAGAGCCAGGAAGGCGGAGCCATGGCCCTTCACGGCTCCTTGCTGACATGAGTAGACAGTGATGGGGCTTGTCTACCACAACCTGAACATGGTCTCATATTTCTCAACAAAGTGCTCTAGGCAGACACCCCTAATTCAGTGGAGGAGGCATGTGCCTTGAAATGTAGTTTTTGTCCCTGTTCTGGTGCAAGACTCTAATTTTGCAATTGAGGAGAGATGAATTGTTTGTGATTACATATCAGCTGATAACAAGGAAAGCACCTGAGCCCCAATTTAGTGCTCTTTTTTACATTTTTTTCTATTTTTGTTTCTTTCACCACAACACCTTGATCCTTAGTCACAACAGACAACAGCTTCTATTACACACACACACACACACACACACACACACACACACAGGATGGTCTAATGTCACAGCAAGCTAGACACTGCCTCTTCAGCTTTTACTTTCTCCTACATCCAACATTAATAACATCAAATCATAGATCACACTTTTTAGAATCACTGAATAACAGAAAACTCCATCTGAGTCACAGAAATTAAGATGATTTCACAAAATTCCTGATACACGATTGAAACTGATGCCATTGGTGCCCTGCCTATAATCCCTTAGTATTTTGTGATGCTAGATCAACTTCCAGTAGCCAGCACCCATGATTCTTCACCTGTGGTCATTCCCCGGCTGCAGAACCTCCCTCTGTCTATGTGAGGGCCGGGCAGGAAGTGTTGGGGACCTAATGCCTCCTGGGTGAAGCCCTGAACCAACTGGCTGACAGGAGGTGTTGGTTCAGTACCCCAGCTCCATTGTGACTTGGATGGCATGACTCTGGGGTGTGTCCTACACTGGCTCTCCTGTTTTCCAGCAGGATTAAGCTCTGGTTGCCAACTGTGGTCATTACTTCCTTGTTAATACACCTTTCCTTGGCTTCTTCCCTCCCCTGACTCATTTCCCCATTTGCTACTGCTGTTTCCTGAGATCACTTCCCAAGTGAATTACTGACACTCAGATCCTTGTCTCAGAGTCTGCTCCTACAGATCCCAAACCAAGACAAAGATATATCCACACAACAAATTTGCTAAATGTATACACAAGTTAACTCCTGTTCCGAGGCTGGGCACATGAAAGTAAACAAAACAGAATAAAACCCCTGCCTTCAGTGTGGTACATAAGCGCTTGTGCTTTCGCTGCTTAGTAGTTCTCTCAACTGAAGAGAGGAAGACAGAGAAGGCGTAGCTTTAGACTCCTTCTAAAAATTAAAGAGGGATCAAAGCACGATGCACAGTGAGAACATACCTTTGTATAGCGGTGTAAAGTGTACAAAATCTTTACCTATAACACCTTAACAACAGTCAGAGAACCTGAAGAGGCAGGTTGGGTAACTATCACTCTTACCATTTCACAGATGAGGAAATTGAGGCTTAGAGACATGATTTAGCAGGTAAGTAAGCCCCAGGGCCAGGACTCAAGTTCACTGCAATATCTCTTCCACCTCACAGTTCACGTCATTGTAACCTCTATAAAAAGAATGTGAGGACAGTGCTGCATATAAAATGATTGCTTCCAGTAATCCTGGCCTGTGACTGAATTGTAGTTTCCTTACCTTCTTTTGAAGTAGGCAGATTAGGTCACTGCTGGGAAGAGTTTCTTCCACGGCCCATTGATTTGCTTTCATTGGGCATCTTTTCCTGGCAGAATAGTCTGTCGATGATGTTAGGTAGATGCAAGTTCTCAGGCATTACAGAACTCTGGGGAAGTGAATGAAAAAAGGGGAAAAAATAGCTATAACTTAAAATAAGAATCCCAGATGTTTGGTGTGTTTGTGTATGCAGCGGGGAGGTTACCATGGAGCTCAAGGCCTGGCAACACATTTTGCATGATACAATGGAACAAGCCCTAGGCTGGAACAGGTCCTGATGCATCTCTCTCTGACCATCATAGTGACCACCTCCTGTTAACCATATCTAATCATGGGCCAATCCATGCACCCTTATGCCCTCCAGGTTCATTCCAGCTCATGGGTAAAGTTTAACCTGGATGGGAAATTACCAGCAACTCAACCTCACTATCTGGTACCAAATGGAAGTAAATATTATTGGCAATATTCGTTGAACGTATTATCCCAAGGATGATGAAAATGACAAGAGGAATAACAGCGGCCACTCATTAGTCACATCCTCTATGTAAGACACGGGGCTATGCAACTACATTTATTATTAATCCACAAAGCTAAATGCTGAGGTATAGGAGTCTATCTCTGCTTTATAGACAAGACAACTGAGACCGAGAAACATGAAGCAATGTGCTCAGGATCACACGGCACATCAGGGAAAGGGCGTGGACTCAAACCGTGGTCCGTGCTTTTCTCTGGGAATGCTTTCTGTGTCTGCATTCTCTTCCTTCTCACCCTGTTGACCCAGTTTTTAGAGGTTTCTTCTCCCCTGAATGATTCCTCATTGCCTTTCTGGTTTTTCTCCTCTAAGCATCTCACTTCCCATTTTGTACTGAGACCTTATCCCAAGGTGGCCCACTTAACTGAGACACGGATACACACAACTAGGTTAGTTTCCCAAATATCAAATTCCCCTCAGTCCAGGTCTGCATTTCCTTCTCTATGCTTAGTTACTAGGTCACAGTATGTATCTTTCTCCTGATACACGACATACTAAAACTAGGAGGTACGACTCTAATAAATGTGAACCATTAGGCACTGTAGGTCTCTGTTTCTGCATCTTGGGACAGAAGGGTATGTAGGTTGACTTCCTTTTGTACATTAAGGTACATCTGTACATAAGTATATATTGAGCACTTACTGTGTAATGGACGATGCTAAAGAGAGGTACAATTTACATTAAGTAGAATTGGCAAAAGAAGAAAGTATTGTGAATGGAAAAACCTGGGAAGCATCTGACTTAAGATTTTAGGATTGAGATTCAGTAGGTGCAGAAGTTAGACATGTGATCCAGCCTGAGAAAACATGATGGACAAATGCAGGGAGAACACAGGATAAGCTCAGAGGGCAGAAGGTGTGGAAATGTGGTAGAAGACGATTTATTGGTCGAGAATGGATAGAAACAGGAATCTCATCCAAACATCTTATTTAATAGATGGGAATGCTTGAGAGTCACTGGAATTTAGCAACTCATCCAAGGAACTCATAACTGGCTCATTTGAGCAATATAAGTAAATAGTCCGACCAGTTGTTTTTGCTGGATTGACTACTTCATCCTTACAAGATGATTAAGTTAAAAAGCTCTTAGGGTTACAGAAGATGACACACTTCAAAGATTGCAAATAATATAAGAAATCATGACTGCCTGTGAATACAAGTATGGGTGTTTCTGCGGCTGCCTTAGTTGGCAACGTGGCTCATATAGTCTACTGAGTTGTCAAAATTAGACCCTACTTTTCTAATTAACCACTCCCACAATCAAATTTTTGTCCATGAATTCTGAGTACAAAACAAGTACAGAATACTGATTGGTAATCCAAGGAATTCTAAAGACTAGTTTGTATGAACTGGCTTTTCCTCTTTGAGTAACCAAAGTAAGTGCTCCTGCTACACTTGCCCCAAATCCCTTATATCTCACACCATTTCACAGTGGGAAGGCTTAGTTTTCTTTGCATCAGGAAGGCCTTGAGAATCTAACAAAGGCTTTAGAGACTGCGTGGAGACAGAATCCAGAAAAAAATGCACTTAGTTAATTACACACAATATATATCCTTTGAGTTCACATCTATATGTACCCACAAAGCATATACATCCATATGAAATATTCCATCCACTTGGAATTTATAAACTCTGGTTAAGAACTCCGATTTTATACACTACAAAATGAGTTCCAAAAATTCATGCAAAATTTACATCTCAGTGTAGCAATGAGAAAACTGAGGTATGAAGTGTCTTTCCCTCATTCACACAGCTGGTACTTGGTGGAGCTAAACATGGTTCCAGGACTTTTGGTTGGGTTCCATGACACGGTTATTATCTCCATCATCCTTGAAAAATCTTTGATAGATTATGGCAGGTAAGAATAAGTAGGCTGTAGTGCAGAACACATTTTATATCTGATTGTAAATGCAGCTAGGGTCAGAGATGAAAGGGCATCTCTTTGAGCTGTCTTTTCTGAAACTGGCAGGATGAGCTTTTAAGAGTGTAAATTGGGCACATGCAGAGACCCAACAAGAGCACTGCATCATGTGTAAGCTCACATCCTGGTGTTCTTCAGATATTCATTTGCTTCCCTGTGTTGAAACATCAATTAACCATAAGTCAGTTTCACAATCCCATTACAGTGTTGTTCCTTTGGCTTACAACTAGGTCTCTCTCGTTCAGGAGACAATCAATGAAAGATAGATTTGCCAGGCTTAATTGAATCTTCCATATTCAAGTCTGCCTTCTCCATTTGATAAGAAAAAAGATATTTGAAGAGGCTTTTGTCTCCTGAATGTCAAAATCTCTTAGCGGGGCTTGCAAAATTGTTCAATTAGTTCCTCTCCTGGGCCACAAAGCTGCCTCTAACTCATTCCGAACCAGGCCTTGAGAACTGTAATGACGCAGGGCACACCTTATTCACCTCTGTACCCCTAAGTTCTAGGGAGAGAGACAGGCAGTAAACAAGCAAATAAGCAGATAATTTAGTGGCAGGTGATAAGTGCTATAAGGTCAGGAGATAGGGCGAGATGGGGAGTGGGGATTTATTTTCTGTGGGTGCTCATGGGACTCTCTCTGCACTGTTCTTATTAAAGCCAAGACCTGAATGAAGGGAAGAAGGTAGCCCTTGAATATCTGGAGGGAGAACATTCCAAACAGGACACAGGAAGTATAAATGCCGAAGACAGGAACATGCCGGGCAGGCTTGACGGAAAGTGAGGAGGCCGTGTGGCTGGTGTGTGACACATGGTAGGCTCTCAACAGACATGAGAAAACCACCATCTTAAACAACACTTGGACATAATAAACCTGCAGTGAATATGTGTTGTGTGGATAACATGTGTACTCTCCCCACAATCTCAACACACCTAAGTATCCGTAAGTGTTAGCTGACTTCCCAATCCGGTGATCTTGTTAAATGTGCTTTGTAACAGGAGCTAAAACTGCTCGAG
Organism: Stenella coeruleoalba; assembly: GCF_951394435.1. Lineage (NCBI taxonomy): Eukaryota > Metazoa > Chordata > Mammalia > Artiodactyla > Delphinidae > Stenella > Stenella coeruleoalba. Next base: position 5,431,664 of record NC_137163.1, on the reverse strand, counting down.
CAGGTGCTCTGTGTCGAGGCATGGTCCTAAGTATTTTATATTCATTCTCTTTTTTAATTCCCATGCTAAGTATGTCAGATGAGTATAATTTTTCTAATTTTATAGACAAAGAACCTATAGTGATAGAATAACTTACCCGTGCCCACTCAGTCACTGAGCTATAAAAATTGCAAGCTCAGATTCTGCTCAGAAGTCCCTGCTTTATCACTCACTACATTGCCTTTCCAGGAGTCAGATGGAAGAACTATTCTTCTGTTGATGGTAGAGATCTTTAAAGGAGGTGGATCCAGTTGCGTATAATATGGATTATGGTAAATTCTATTTTCTTTGTCAGTCAAAGTCTGGCAGGAAACAGGCATCACATTCAAAGGAGTGTTTGACAAGAGTGAGATGAAGGGACGATTTTCTGAGGTGTGGACATAATGATGCGAACTGATGAGGCACAGGGAAGCTTCTAGACACTAGCTACTGAGGGAAGCCACTGAAATGGCCAGAACCCAGGGAGACTCTTTAAGATGTAGTAACAGATGCATCTATGGGAGAGAGGTCACCAAAAAGGAGATTGCCAGGGTGACAGATTCATCCTATTTAGCTTGGGACTTTCCCAGTTTTATATGGCAAGTTCTGCATCTTGAGAAACCTCTCAGTCTACAGAGACGATTGTCATCGGTGCCGACCCCAGGCCAGCAGGGCTGGAAAGATGGGAGGGGTATGTTCTTCTACTGTGCTCTCTTCTGCCTGTTAGTCCTCAGTCCACGGCTTACACTGGCCACACCCAATGGGAAGCTCGAATGCAAGGGAGTCTGTATGATTCAGTCTGTAAAGGTCAGCTTGAGGGAGCTCAGAGCAGGGCAGAGAAGGACCGAGAATGGATGTGGGAAATACTCGTGGGAATGCAGTAGGAAACAGGCTGTCTGTTAGGCATGAAGGACCACAGGGTACAGTAGTTGCCTGTGTAAGATCATGAGATGTTTACAGCAGACTCACTCCTTAGCATGATATTCATGGCTTTGTAATGTCCCCAGCTTAGCTTCCCAGTTCACCCAATGTGTTATCTGTGTACATTCATCCTACAGCTAGCTGGCACTAAACATCCTTCATCACGGATGCATTCATACACTCCATGGCCTTGCTAATTCTGCTCTACCACTGTGATGTGTTTCTTACCTCTGTCTCTGGCCAGTTTGCTCATTTCATAGACTGTAACCTAATCTTTCCACCTTCAAGCCACAAATGATTGTTTCCCTCTATCCTCCCACCACAGTTTATACTCTGCAGATTCCTACCACTTACTTGTCTTGTCATGTGTCTCCTGAGCATCTCTCAGAATTTTCCCTGCGATCACCCAGATGGGAGACCCTGGTCAACAAGTGACCATATCTTATTTATCTTTGTATCCCAACCCAAACATAGTATAGTATGTTATACAATGTGTGCATTCAATCAATTTTTGTTCTGCATAGAACTGAACTGAAAAACAAAGTGTGGCAGAGAGAATGTCCTCAAGTTTCCACAGGCATCCTAAATGGCTTGAGAAATGTAATGAGAAGAGTAATGTAGGTTGCTCTCAGGACCTCCTTACATGTCTACTCTTGTGAAACAAAATTCTCACCTATCTATCAACAGGAAATGGGTTTGGCTGAGAGAAAGATAATTTTGGAGGCTGTTGTCTTGAAATTAAAACCCAGTGTGGGGTTCAAGGACAAACATTGAATCTTGCCAACAGTGGCGCATTTGTGGAAGGGTTTCACAGCTCTTCCAGATAGAAAAGAGATTCATACCACAATCAGCCAAAATGTACATTGACAGGTTAAGGAGAGGACAATTTATGCTTCCATGATTTGTAATGAGTAAGTAAGGACGCGTTTTAGATACATTAAGCCAATGTCTTTGCCCTGTTCTAAATAGTGCAAGAGAATATGTTACTTATTATGCATTTATTTAGCAGCTACCCATTGGACATCTATACTCCAGGTGATGCACTAAGGTGAGAGAGGGAATAAAAACCATGGAGTCAGGAGAGAAGCATCTGAGTCCTGGCATCACTACTTCTAGGTGTCTGAACCCTGGCATTTCACTTGACCTCTAAGAGCCCTGTTTCCACATCTATGAAGCTGGGATAAGAGTGAATCTCCTGGTTCTCAGGGCTGTTTTGAGAATTAAACGTTGGAGACTCTAAAGTTACATAAACATGACCCTGTAATTAACAACTCAGTGACACTACATCTCAAGTTCCTTGCAGTAAAATAAAGACAGTGGTACCAGCTCTCTTTAAATCACAGTGTGGATCACAGATTTAAAGACATTATTGCATATGATGAAAACATTTAAACTACAGAAGAAAGACATTATAACTGGAAAGTCTTGTGGAGCAAAAACAATACCTTTAGAGACCCGAGAACCTGAATACACAACCGTTTCTCTACTTATTCACTGCGTGGGCTGGGTGAATTTCTTAAGGTTAGTCTTAGTATCATCATTTGTAAAGATGAGATGAGAATACACGCTTTACCTGGTTTAGGTAATGAGCAAATGAAATTATAGCTATAAATAAAGGGCATGGAACACAGTTGGCCTTCAATAAAGTACAGCAGTTCTTCTCTTCGGTTGTAGTATTTTCACTTTTTTTAACAAAGATATTCAGCATTTGCTATGGACAATGCATAGAAATTGCTTAGGGTCTTTCACTTCGGCTAATGTAATATGGGTACATTGAAGGCAAAGTCATGTAGATGGATTGTTCAAGAAATGTAATATCTCCAATTAGGGGTGGAATTCCTTACAGGCAGTTCCCACCTTCTGCCAGAACCCCTTACAGCTCTGCATTTTACATTAGCAAAACTTTCACATCCATCATCTTTATGACACAGAGCGGGGCTGGCAGATGTGTTCTGTAAAGTGTCATACAGTAAATATTTTCACTTTTCAAGCCATGTGGCCTCTGTCACAACTACTCAACTTTGTTATTATAGACAACATACAGGTGCGTGAGCATGACTGCATTTCAATTAGACTTTATCACAAAAGAAGATGGGTGGCTGGATTTGACCCACGGGATACAGTTTGCCAATCCCTGGCACAGATGACATGTAACTTCCTACAAGCCAAATCACCACATGCCAAGCCAACGAGCATGACAAAGAGCACAGAAGCAGCTATAAAGGATTACGTGTTTTCGTAGGAGGCGAATGGGTTTCCCATCAGTGATTAGAGCAGCCCAACATTATCTCTAAAGAGGGATTTTCCCTGGTACCTTCCACACTTTATGCACTGCTTGGATTTTTCCAGTGGGAAGTAAATCAAAAAGTAACAAAGATAATGCGTGGTATTTATGATGCATTTGCCAAACTCTCTTTTTTTTGGTGACACGGTCTTAGAATTCTAAGGACTGAACTCTAAGCAATGCACGACAGGGAACAGAGAATCCTGTGTAACAGCGATCTCAGGGTTTAGGTCACATAGACTGGGATGAAGAATCAAATTATGTGGGGAAAGGGAAAAGAACATTAGAAAATGACCTGGACTAGGGCAAGGACAGAGACACTATCTTGGCTACTTCTGACTCAGGGTGTAATCTGTATCCAGCACCAAGCACAGACCTTCAGACAGAAGAAGGGACCCATTTAGGGCTCTGCCGCCAACATGCTTGGATCCAAATCATACCTTGGTCACTGATCAGCTATGGATTTATGGACAAGTTATTCAAAGCCTCTGCACTTTAATTTCCTTGTCTATAAAATAGGAATTAAATAGTATAGGTTTGTAGTGGGAATTCAATTAGTAAATCACATGTAAAGTATTTTGTATAATGCCTAGCATTTGTTAAGCTCTTAATAAATGGGTACTGTTACTGTTCATCAAATTAATGCGTGAATGACTTACTGAATGACTGAATAATATACCGAATGATTTTATGTTTCAGTGAGGAGAGAATGAACCCACCCCAGGGAATGCAGGGCTTGAGTTTACACCTCAGTTCGCAGGCCCCGTGTTGGACACGGCTCCATCATAAACTTGGCAGCTGCAGTTGGATCTACGTATAGTACGTATGTATGGTCAGCTCTTTTTTCAACTTCCTATTGGGCTGGGAGTCAGTTAAGCTCTGGAGAAGAGAGAAATTGGCCATCCCCGTGTGTTCCCAACAGTCTTGACACAGGGCTCATAACTTCTTTGTATTTTCCAAAAAAAGAAACACAGTTGTATCAGACATAGTAGTCACTCTGAGTTTCACTGACGTTTCCGCGGGAGAGTGAGAGAGTAAGTTCCCATCGCACACCTCACAGCAAGCAAATTCACAAATCCCGTTTAGACATTTACCTCCTTCCTAAAAGTCACTGTCGGTACTGCCAACAACAGAAGAGCCACTACTGTTTTCATCCATTCCTGTCCAGTTCTATCCTCTGAGATCCAGGAATTTCCACTGGGGAAATTCCAAGTCTCTAAATCACCTAAGGTTTTATGATACCAATGAGGTTAATAGCATAGCATCACATCAGCTCCAAACTTGCACACCCACGAACCAGAACCAAACACCTGAAAATCTTCAGGTTATTGAGAGTCCCACAGTAATTGTACACTTACACTTTTTATCTATTTTTAATAATTAACAATTTTATATTAAACAGGATTTTATTTTTCTATAGATGTATTTCCTGTTTAATTTGCTGAGTCCTCACTTAGAGTTAGAAGACCTTTATTCAAAAGCCACGATCTTGGTGAACTAGCAAATCAGCATGGAAGTTTAGAAGGAGCCATATAGTAATACTGCCCACATTGCAACCCTGAATCCCTTTCTATCCGTACGAGCTCAGATGAGTTACTTAATCAATCTCAGTCTATGATTACTTATCTATAAAAAAGTGACAATGGTAATAATACCCCCTTCAAGATGCTGCTGGTGGGTCTTAGTGGCATTGTCTCTGCAGAGTGATTCTCCCCATGCCTCGTGCACAGTGCCCCTTAATAAGTGTAAGCTTTGATTACAAACTGTCTCTTTTGTGGTGAATTCCCTAACCTCTATGTGCCTTGGCATGCTTTAGCAAACTGAGTATGATAAAATCACAAAACATTGTTGTAATGATCTATCTAACAGGTCAGGCATTGCAAGATGTTTACTATTTTGGTGGAAGATGGTTTGGGGGACATTAGAGCAGGGGTGAACCAGGCTTACCCAGACAAGGTGGCTGCAGGGTGCTCCTTACAAAATGTAAAGTAACTAAAATATTTTCCTTTTACCATCCAACATCTAATCACTCTGAAGAGGAAAGAAAACAATGCATGGAAAAGCGATGTTCCCTGGCTGGCATCTAATGTGGATCAGCCCAGTGCCAAGATTTTCTGAGATATGTGGTCATCAGGGGCCCCTATGCTGCAGACTGGGATGCTTTTGTGCATGGCACTCAGGCTTGTCCTAGGCCTGGTTCTCATTACATCATTTTCTCCTCCAGTACTTCTCTCCATAGGCTGCTGGGCAGGAAATAGACCCCAGGTAATTGGCCGCATTAAAACAGAACACCCAGATGCCTACTGAAAAGGAGATTTTAAAATTAGATTCTGCTTCAATTAGGAGGCTATGTTCTCATTCTCTTCCTCAAGCCCCACTCCCGTTCCATGCAAAGCTTGGGTTCTGGAAACAAATGCACAAGACTCTTACCCTAAGGCCCACCATGTCAGAAGTGGGAGGGGCCTCCGGGCTAGGCTCCCACCTACTGAGCCAAGCCTACCTGTGTACTTCAGGGATTCCCTTCCTCTGTCTCTATCCTTGCTCAGGTCTCTGTCTGAGGTCGCTCAGACATCTGCTGCTGCTGTGGGGTCAGGAATAGGAAGGGGGGCGGGGCAGGGAGACTGTCCCTAAGCTCGTCGGCATCCCCACTAAAATGATCCTATTCACCGGGGCACAGGTAGTGATTTTCCTACCTTGACTCACTCATTAAACTCTTCTAGCTGCTTCAATACATTTTTCCCCGAGGCCCCTGTCAAGACGCTGCTTCTCCCGTGATTAGAGCACAGCTGATTGGTCTTCTGGACCTATGGCTACCCTTTCCTAATGACCTTATAATGGCTGCTGGGCTTCTTCAAGCCACCCGACAGATAAAAACGATGTTCATTATGCAAACCCAAAATAATGCCTTCTCATTTGGAACCATGTCTTTTTCCTCCTGTCTTGTAAGAAGTAGAGCCAGGCAACAGCAAGATAAATGCTGATCTTAGATGTATTTCTTAAACGTTTTTAGACTGGTTTGGAGCCAAGCTCCAATGCAGCCGTGCCTTACAATGGGGATGATAATACTCGTTTCCTCACAGACCACGTGTTGACTGAATTGAACTAAATGAGTTATATGAACAACTCTTAGGAAATTATCTTAAAACACTAATTTTGTGGGCTTCCCTGGTGGCGCAGTGGTTGGGGGTCCGCCTGCTGATGCAGGGGACACGGGTTTGTGTCCCAGTCCGGGAGGATCCCACGTGCCGCGGAGCGGCTGGGCCCGTGAGCCATGGCTGCTGAGCCTGTGCGTCCGGAGCCTGTGCTTCGCAACGGGAGAGGCCACAGCAGTGAGAGGCCCGCGTACCGCAAAAAAACAAAACCAAAACCAAAACACTAATTTTGTTAACTATCGCCATTGTAGCTCCTAACAAATAAGAGTTGCCCTCACCCCATGTGCAGCACAGTGAGCCTGTGTGTGGAGGGGAGGTTATTGAGGGGGGAAGACAGGGGGGTGATTAAAGGTGAGTTATTTGCTATTGATTTATCTGCATTTTGTCCAGAGATGAAGAGAGCTTCACAAGGACAGGGCAGGTGACTCAGCATTTTTGGTCATGCATCTTGCAGGCCTGCTAGGGACTTTTCCATAAGCCCAGAGCACCCAGTGGTGATGGGGTTTGTAGGTCCAGGAAACTAACCAGAGGCCTGAGCTAAGCGGGTCCCTCTCAGCCCGCTGCCCCCTGCTTTAGTTCACTCACACCTTCACTTCCCCTTCTGAGCTGCATACCCCCAGGTCTCGGGAATGTTTTAGGAACTGGTTCACATTCCTGAGTAACCAGGCAGCCTACGGGCGCCATGATCTGGGTCTTGTCACAGATTCAGGTGGTTCCCCACTTTCCACCCCCGGTTTGCTCTTAGCAGCTTTTGTGGTAGAACAGTAAGTTTAAAACGAATGGAAGACACGATATTCTCTGTGTGGTCCTTGGAGTGAAGAAATTCTTTGCCCTTAAGTGCAGCTTGCGCGGGTAGAGGCGAGCATACCCTGCCTCTCAGTTGTCTGATATTTCAGTGGAATTTGCTTTTGTGTATTCTCATTTCATGCTGAATTCTGACTCCTACACACAGAACTCCCTTTAATTGTGCTTTTAGTTTTGCTCAGCCAGGAAGGGCTTTCTCTGTGACAGAGGTTTGACCAGGACTCCTGCTGGGTTTTGTTTTTTTTTTTTTGGTCCGTTTGTTTATTTTTTAAATTAAATTTTATTGGAGTACAGTTGATTTACAACGCTGTGTTAGTTTCAGCAAAGTGAATCAGTTATACACATACATATGTCCACTCCTTTTTAGATTCTTTTCCCAGGTAGGTCATGACAGAGTATTGAGTAGAGTTGCCTGTGATATACAGTAGGTCCTTATTACCTGTTTTACATACAGTAGTGTGTATAAGTCAATCTCGCTGTTTTTATCCATCATTCTTGGTGATTAGTTACTAGTATTTCTCTGCTTTGGCCCATCAGTTTTCACACATGTAGTGCCTTAAGTCTACACTTAGGAGTAGTAAACAGAATGTTTTTTTTCTCACTGCTTCAGCCTTCCTCACTTCCTTACCTTAGCTACTAAATACCCCATAGGGGAGCAAAATTTGCTCCCCCAATATCTCTTGGGCCTGCAGATTATTCCAAGCTGAAAATTATCAAGACCCCAAAGACTCAGGAAGAACCTTTGACCTTCTCCCTCCCTGCCTAAAGAATGTAGATGGAGGACCTGTTCTAGGAAGGGAGCTGTCAGCATAGATCACTGCAGTATGAACTAGGTGTGTAGACAGGGAGGAACCTAGCAAAGTCTGCTTGTTAAAATGCCTCACTGGGTCCCTTTGCCTCTGCCTGGCCCAGCAAACCTTTGTTTACTGAACACTTGCTTTTCCATGTCAATTGCCTTCCTCCTCTTTGACATCCCAAACCACTACCCACAATATTCTCCTTTGTCTTTAGCTGAAGTTGGTATTCCCAGCAAACCTTTGTTTACTGAACACTTGCTTTTCCATGTCCATGTCCATTGCCTTCCTCCTCTTTGACATCCCAAACCACTACCCGCAATATTCTCCTTTGTCTTTAGCTGAAGTTGGTATTCCCAGCAAACCTTTGTTTACTGAACACTTGCTTTTCCATGTCCACGTCCATTGCCTTCCTCCTCTTTGACATCCCAAACCACTACCCCCAGTATTCTCCTTTGTCTTTAGCTGAAGTTCGTTTTGAAGCTGAAGGCCATTTGTATGAGTTACTCAGTTTTCCTGGGTTTCTCCCATGTATACATGTTAGTAAGCCTCTGTCTGGTTTTCTCCTGTTAATCTGTCTCTTGCCAGTTCAATTCTTAGACCAGCCAGAAGAACCTAAAAGGGTGGAGGAACATTGCTTCCTCCCTGACAACCCTTTAGGGCACCGTTGCATCACTGCAGTTCGTGAAACACTGGTTTACACTCCACTTCCCTCCCCTGGCTACTCAACCCTGCTTCTCAAAGGGCCCAAGACCCAACTGTGCAGAGAATTAGGACAGCTTCTGTTTCTAGTGACTATTATGAAGAAAAGGCTCCCAACCCCATGCTCACCACTGAAGCCTGGCCTTTGTTTCATGGTGACATTCTGTATGAAGTCTGGAGACCATTTGAAGGATAGAGGGGAGCCATGAAAAAGCAAGCAGAGGTAAGAGTCAGGAGGAGACTAGAAGATGCTATGCAGCTCTCTTTAAGATGGAGGAAAGGGGGGACTTCCCTGGCAGTCCAGTGGTTAAGACTCTGAGCTACCAGTGCAGGGGGCCCAGGTTCCATCCCTGGTCAGGGAAGTTGATCCCGCATGCCACATGGTGCGGGCAAAAAAAAAAAAAAAAAGATGAGCAAAGGAATGTGGGAGCCTCCAGAAGGTGGAAAAGGTGAGGAAACGATTCTCCTCCAGAAGGACACAGCCCTGCTGCCACTTTAACTTCAGCCCAATGAAACCCAATTTGGATTTCTGACCTCCAGAACTGTATAATCATAAATCTGTGCTGTTTTGATACTGTTTATCATAATTTGTTACAGGAGCAATAGAAAACCAATGAACTTGTCCCAATCTCTTTTTGCCTGTAAAGATTTTCATTATGTGCCCATTTGTTGTTTCCCACCATAATGCACAGAAGGCAAAGCACATGCCAGTACTGACCTCATTACCATCCTACGATATTGGGGTGATAAAAAGTTTTCAGTTCTTTTTTGCCTCACTTTTCCTTTTTTCTTTTTCACATCAGTTTCAAGGCTGACCTATCCACACACCAATCCTTGCTTCTTCTCTATTAGGAAAATTATTCTGCATTACTTGAGATAAATTCAGTGTCTAAACCCAGGATAAACGGAATAACCTCAAGAAATGCTAATATTATTCCATAGTCCTTCTTAAGAACTAAACCCTCATTTACTTTCTTGTTCTCTGTAGAAATACACTTTAATATTTTTTTCCTTCTTCTCCGGCTTCTCTCATTCAGTGCCTGTATTGATTTGTCTGCTTTTGTCCTTCCTTAAATAGTGTGTTTCATGGCTGGGAAAGTCCCAGTTTTTCACACAGCCCTGCTCTTTACACAATGAAAGGGGACTCTATTTTTGCAGCATTTGGGGTCATAGACTTCTGAGATATCCTTGACTTCTTTTTCTTTTTAATAATCTACATCTGACTCCTCAATAAATCCTGTTGGCTTGGCTATCGTATTTACCCAAATCTGACCAATTTCTCACAACTTCCTCTGCTATCACTGAGCCAGCTTTTGTCTCTTACGTGAATCATCACAACTACTTCCCACTTGCTCTTCCTGCATCCACACTTGCCCCCAGCGCTATGGTGAACCCAGCGGGCTAGGGGATCCTTTAAAACGTTGAGTCCCGTTCAGGCCCCTGTTCAGCCTTCCCACTCCTCCAACTCACTCAGGGCAAAGCCACATCTTCAGAGGGGCTTCCATTGCCCTGCACCATCTGGGCCTTCTCCACTTTCCTGACTCACCTTCTACTTCCCTCTCACTGGCTCTGCAGTGGCCGCAGAGGCCTTCGTATTTACCCTAGAGCATGTGAAACACGCTTCTGTGTCAGGGCGCTCACACTTGCTACTTTATCTTCTTGGCACATTCTTCTCTCAGATACCCATGCGGTTCACTCATTCACTTCTTCTAAGTCTTTGTTCAAATGTCCTCAGTTAGGCCTACGCTGATCACCACATTTAAAATTTCAGCCTCTGTCTGATATCATTACATGTAGAATCTAAAATTAATATAAATGAATGTGTATGCAACACAGAAACAGACTTGCAGGTACAGAGAACAAACAAATGGTAACCAGCGGGGAGAAGGAAGTGGAGAGGGGCACATTAGGGGTATGGGATGAAGAGATACAAACTAATATGTATAAAATAGACAAGCAACAAGGATATATTGTGTAGCACAGGGAATTACAGCCATTATCATGTAATAACTTTTAAGGCAGTATAATCTATAAAAGTACTGAATCACTATGCTGTACTCCTGAAACTAATATAATACTGTAAATCAACCATATGTCAATAAAGTAAATAAATAAATAAACTTTCCACCTCCACCATGGTACTTACTGTGCTCTGAAGAGTCTATACGACGTACTCTCGTCATATTTATTATCAGAATGCCCCCACGGAGCAAGGACTTTTATCTACTTCAATTTCACAGTCGTTTACAATGTCTAAAACAATGCCTGACATAGAATAAGTGGTAAAAATAAATAAATACACTTTCCCATGCCATACATTTTCCTTGGGCAACACCATCCAGCTTTACATATACTGACCTACATACACTGCTTCCATCTATACTGAACTTTTCCTCATCTTTCTCAACTTGGCCTTAAATAAAGGAAAGATACCACCACTTGCCCAGGTGCCCAAATCAGAAATTAGGAGTTTACATCTATTTCATTCAACCAGTAAATGTTCATTGCATTCCTCTCTTCTATAGTGCTATAAATCAGAGAAAACTTTGCAGCAAAAGGAAAGCGAGAATTCTCGCTTTCATGAGCTGATAATTAAGTAGGGGACATCTAATCAGAAAAGACAGGACCCACTCAGTGGAGACAATATTTACTTTACATTCTTCCAATTTTCATGTGAGAAGGGTACTTCCTTTGCCAAAAGATTAAAGGATAAGAGTGATAATGACAATAAAATAATATTACTGACAATATTAGCAAATACTCATACTGCACTGACTGTGTGTTACACTTTACACATATTACATCTAGTGCATATTTTGGTTCACTGAGTCCTCAGAACAACCCTATGAGATGGGTGGTATTTTTGTCCCCATTTCACCAATCTGCAGGCTGAAGAATAAGGAGGTTCCATGGTTTGTTCAAGACACAGAGCAAGTTAAGTGCTAGAGCTGGATCTGAACCCAGACATCCTGGTACCAGGGTCCGACTCTTCACCACTGTAAGAGTGTTCTGTTCCCTTCCTCCCATCAGTCTGTTGGAAATGGAATCAAGTATTTGTTTTTTGGGGGGAGGGGGGCGTTTGTTTAATACCTTTATTTTATTTTATTATTTTATTTTTTAACATCTTTATTGGAGTATAATTGCTTTACAATGGTGTGTTAGTTTTTGCTGTATAACAAAGTGAATCAGCTATACATATACATATATCCCCATATCTCCTCCATCTTGTGTCTCCCTCCCACCCTCCCTATCCCACCCCTCTAGGTGGACATAAAGCACCGAGCTGATCTCCCTGTGCTATGTGGCTGCTTCCCACTAGCTATCTATTTTACATTTGGTAACATATATATGTCCATGCTGCTCTCTCATTTCGTCCCAGCTTATCCTTCCCTCTCCCCGTGTCCTCAAGTCCATTCTGCGTCTTTATTCCTGCCCTGCCCCTAGGTTCTTCAGAACCTTTTTTTTCTTTTTTTTTTAGATTCCATATATATGTGTTAGCATACAGTATTTGTTTTTCTCTTTCTGACTTACTTCACTCTGTACGACAGTGTCTAGGTCTATCCAAGTCTCTTATAGCGTTGTGGTCGGAAAAGATACTTGATAAGATTTCAATTTTCTTAAATTTACCAAGGCTTGATTTGTGACCCAAGATACGATCTATCCTGGAGAATGTTCCATGAGCACTTGAGAAGAAAGTGTATTCTGTTGTTTTTGGATGGAGTGTCCTATAAATATCAGTTAAGTCCATCTTGTTTAATGTGTCATTTAAAGCTTCTGTTTCCTTATTTATCTTCATTTTGGATGATCTGTCCATTGGTGAAAGTGGGGTGTTAAACTCCCTGACTATAAGCAAAAACTAACACACAACTGTAAAGCAATTATACTACAATAAAGCTGTTAAAAAAAAAGTCCCCTACTGTTACTGTGTTACTGTCGATTTCCCCTTTTATGGTTGTTAGCATTTGCCTTATGTATTGAGGTGCTCCTATGCTGGGTGCATAAATATTTATAGTTGTTATATCTTCTTCTTGGACTGATCCCTTGATTGTCAGGTAGTGCGCTTCTTTGTCTCTTGTAATACTCTTTATTTTAAAGTCTATTTTGTCTGATATGAGAATTGCTACTCCAGCTTCGTTTTGATTTCCATTTGCATGGAATATCTTTTCCATCCCCTCACTTTCAGTCTGTATGCGTCCCTAGGTCTGAAGTGGGTCTCTTGTGGACAGCGTATATACGGGTCTTGTTTTTGTATCCATTCAGCTGGTCTATGTCTTTTGGTTGGAGCATTTAACCCATTTACATTTAAGGTAGTTATCAATATGTATGTTCCTGTTACCATTTTCTTAATTCCTTTGGGTTTGTTATTGTAGGTGTTTTCCTTCTCTTGTGTTTCCTGCCTAGAGAAGTTCCTTTAGCATTTGTTGTAAAGCTGGTTTGGTGGTGCTGAATTCTCTTAGCTTTTGCTTGTCTGTAAAGGTTTTAATTTATCCATCCAATCTGAATGAGATCCTTGCTGGGTAGAGTCATCTTGGTTGTAGGTTTTTCCCTTCTATCACTTTAAATATGTCCTGCCACTCACTTCTGGCTTGCAGAATTTCTGCTGAAAGATCAGATGTTAACCTTATGGGGATTCCCTTGTATGTTATTTTTTGCTTTTCCCTGGCTGCTTTTAATATTTTTTTTGTATTTAATTTTTGATAGTTTGATTTATGTGTCATGGTGTGTTTCTTCCTGGAATTATTCTGTATGGGACACGCTGTGCTTCCTGGACTTGACTATTTCCTTTCCCGTATTAGGGAAGTTTTCAACTATAATCTCTTCAAATATTTTCTCAGTCCCTTTCTTTTTCTTTTCTTCTTCTGGACCCTTATAATTTGAACGTTGGTGCATTTAATGCTGTCCCAGAGGTCCCCGAGACTGTCCTCAATTATTTTCATTCTTGTTTCTTTATTCTGCTCTGCGGTAGTTATTTCTACTATTTTATCTTCCAGTTCACTTATCCGTTCTTCTGCCTCACTTATTCTGCTATTGATCCCTTCCAGAGAATTTTTAATTTCAGTTATTGTGTTGTTCATCATTGTTTGTTTCCCTTTTAGTTCTTCTAGGTCCTTGTTAAACGTTTCTTGTATTTTCTCCATTCGATTTCCAGGATTTTGGATCATCTTTATTACCATTACTCTGAATTGTTTTTCAGGTAGACTGCCTATTTCCTCTTCATTTGTTTGGTCTGGCGGGTTTTCACCTTGCTCCTTCATCTGCTGCGTATTTCTCTCTCTTCTCATTTTGCTAAACTTACTGTGTTTGGGGTCTCCTTTTCACAGCCTGCAGGTTCGTAGTTCCCATTGTTTTTGGTGTCTGCCCCCAGAAGGTAAGGTTGGTTCAGTGGGTTGTGTAGGCTTCCTGGTGGAGGGGACGGGTTCCTGTGTTCTGGTGGATGAGGCTGGATCTTATCTTTCTGGTGGGCAGGACCACTTCCGGTGGTGTGTTTTTTGGGGTGTCTGTGAACTTATTATGATTTTAGGCAGCCTCTCTGCTAATGGGTCGGGTTGTGTTCCTGTCTTGCTAGTTGTTTGGTAAAGGGTGTCCAGCACTGTAGCTTGCTGGTCGTTGAGTGGAGCTGGGTCTTAGCGTTGGGATGGAGATCTCTTGGAGAGCTTTTGCCGTTTGATAGTACATTGGGCTGGGAGGTCTCTGGTGGACCAATGTCCTGAACTCGGCTCTCCCACCTCAGAGGCTCAGGCCTGACACCCAGCCGGAGCACCAAGACCCTGTCAGCCACATGGCTCAGAAGAAAAGGGAAAGAAAGAAAGAAAGAAAGAAAGAAAGAAATGAAAGAAAGAAAGAAAGGAAGGAAGGAAGGAAGGAAGAAAAATTTATTAAAATAAGAAATAAAAAATTATTAAAAAGTAATAATAATAAAGAAAGAGAAACCAAACCAAAAAATAAATTCACCAATGATAACAAGCACGAAAAACTATACTAAAACAAGCAAACAAACAAACAACACGGACAGACAGAACCCTAGGAGAAAAGGTAAGAGCAAAGCTTTGTGTGACAAAATCACACAAAGAAGCTTACACATGCACACTCACAAAAGGAGGAAAAGGAAAAAAATATATATATATATATGCAAAAGAAGAGAGCAACCAAATCAATAAAAAAAATCTACCAATGATAATAAGCTCTAAATACTAAACTAAGACAAACATAAAATCAGAAACAAATTAGATGCAGAAAGTAAACCCCAAAGCTACAGTTGCTCCAAAAGTCCACCACTTCACTTTTGGGATGATTCGTTGCCTGTTCAGGTATTCCACAGATGCAGGTACATCAAGTTGATTGTGGAGATTTAATCCGGTGCTCCTGAGGCTGCTGGGAGAGGTTTCCCTTTCTCTTCTTTGTTCTCACAGCTCCCGGGGCTCAGCTTTGGATTTGGCCCCGCCTCTCTGTGTAGGTCACCCTCTGGCGTCTGTTCTTCACTCAGACAGGAAGAGGTTAAAGTAGCAGCTGATTCGCGGGCTCTGGCTCACTCAGGCCGGCGGGAGGGAGGGGCACGGAGTGCGGGGTGGGCCTGCGGCGGCAGAGGCCAGCATGACGTTGTACCCTCCTGAGGCGCGCCGTGCGTTCTCCCGGGGAAGTTGTCCCTGGATCAGGGGACCCCGGCAGTGGCGGGCTGCACAGGTTCCCGGGAGGGGAGGTGTGGATAGTGACCTGTGCTCGCACACAGGCTTCTTGGTGGCGGCAGCAGCAGCCTTAGCGTCTCATGTCCGTCTCTGGGATCTGCGCTGTTAGCCAGAGCTCGTGCCCGTCTTTGGAGCTCCTTTAGGCAGTGCTCTGAATCCCCTCTCCTCGTGCACCAGGAAACAATGGTCTCTTGCCTCTTAGGCAGGTCCAGATGTTTTCCCGGACTCCCTCCCAGCTAGCTGTGGTGCACTAGCCCCCTTCAGGCTGTGTTCACTCAGCCAGCCCCAGTCTTCTCCCTGGGATCTGACCTCCGAAGCCCGAGACTCAGCTCCCAGCCTACGCCCACCCCGGCGGGTGAGCAGACAAGCCTCTCAGACTGGTGAGTGCCTGCCGGTCGGCACCGATCCTCTGTGCGGGAATCTCTCCACTGTACCCTTTGCACCCCTATTGCTGTGCTCTCCTCCGTGGCTCCAAAGCTTCCCCCTTGCCTACCCCTGTCTCCGCCAGTGAAGGGGCTTCCTAGTGTGTGGAAACCTTTCCTCCTTCACAGCTCCCTCCCAGAGGTGCAGGTCCCGTCCCTATTCTTTTCTCTGTTTTTCCTTTTTTTCTTTTGCCCTACCCAGGTATGTGGGGAGTTTCTTGCCTTTTGGGAAGTCTGAGGTCTTCTGCCAGCATTCAGTAGGTGTTCTGTAGGAGTTGTTCCACATGTAGATGTATTTTTGATGTATTTGTGGGGAGGAAGGTGATCTCCGCGTCTTACTCCTCTGCCATCTTGAAGGTCCCCGCGGAATCAGGTGTTGGAAGCTGAGAACATTCTGAGTTTTGCTTTTTCTTCTTAGCTGTGCAAACAAGAGCCCCGAAATGCTCCCCCTACAGGCTTCTGGTTTCTGGTAACACTCCCTCTTCTCTCTTCTTCCCTGAGCTCTATGGGAAGTCACTGATTTTTGCAGTTACTAATTTTAACTTGCTCTATCAGCTTTCTGGTACGTGGGTGACCCATTGCGTGTACTTGCTCACCTCTATTTGAAATATTCATTGTGGTTTTATTTTACTGACTGGACTCTAACTCATCTAGATTTATGCACGTCTCTGTTCTCACAAGAACTCTACCCTCTGTACACAATTATTCCCACCTTATATTTTGGAGAACCAAGGTTCAGATAAACTATTCCACGTATTTTTCAAGGTCATAGATAGGCTTTATCCCCAGGACTGTCTACTTTCGATATCTGTGCTAACTTCTTGGATACGACGGTTGGCATTTTCAAATTAAACATTCAAGGACCTACTAATTCCAAGTGGGATGCCTGTACTTAAATTGTCCTCTTCAAAGCTCTACTGTTATCCCCAAAATGTTTCAACATTACACAGCATTTTCTTTTATTTCATCAGTGGTGAAATATCTTCAATCTTTCAAGTTTTGAAAGAATATGTATAGTTAAGAAAAAGTTGACAGAGCTGGATCTTGAGAATAAAATGATCTTATTATACTTGAAAACATCATTGGAATTAAACACATGATGTAACTACAGAATGACTAAACTACATTTCCTATGAGATGAATGAATTGGCTCTGAATTCATTTCCTGAGATCCAGTTAAGTAGCTAACATTGGTTAGAAACACTGGGATAGAAACACTGCATTATGAAGACAGTTCTAAAGAGAAGAGTCCATGTGGTTTGGGTGAAATAGTCTTTGTCAGAAAGTAATTTGAAGGAACAAATGAGTGTCACTGTGTGTTTGTTAAATACTGGTGTCGCTCTGTATATATCAGACACACGTCACAGTGTTGTAGGTAAGAATGGGAAGGTGGGTGAACTTGCTCTGGGTTCAGGCACAAGTTCCCAGGATGCCATTGAGGGGAAATGCTGGAAAACAAGGGAACATACAACTAAGCTGTACAGCAGAGAATCATTTTCATTCTATTCTGTCCGTCAGTCCTTAGCAGCCGTGATTCACTCCCACAGTCTTATTAAAATGTCATTCTTCACCCACTCTTCAGGAGTTGTGTACTACAATTCATCTTTCTTAGGGAAGTAAATTAAAAGGCAAACAGAAAGGGCTGGGCTTGGCTCAGTAAGAAAGAAGATGCAGCTCTCCTAGTCACAGTGCCTGGGGAATGTTTGGGTGCCAACCCACCCTCCCTTTTCAAAAGCTTCAGGAACACAATGTCTATTTCAGTGCTGTTGAAAATGTAGTGTCTTTATTCGACCAATTCACAGCTCATGCAGGGAAGAGAAATGAACCAGCAGATAAATAAGGACATGAGGAGACAGGCAGAAGGAAGAAGGAAGCTGGTTTCTTGGGAAGTATCTTATTACAGCAAAGTGGGAGGGCAGGATGAAAACAGAAACAGCGTTGAGAAGTAGGAAAAGAGACAAAAGAGAAATTGTTGATGACTTGGAGATGTTTTTCAACCGTGAAAAACAGGCAAGAAAAGTTTCTGATAACCACAACGATTGTGCTGGGAAATAGTGGATATTAAGTGGGAAAAGGGTCAGATGCAAAGGCAGTATGTTGGGTGGAGATGGTTCCTTTTTCAGATTTTATTTTATTTCATTATTTTTTTGGCTGTGCTGCACGGTTTATGGGATCTTAGTTCCCCGACCAGGGATTGAACCCGAGTCCCCGGCAGTGAAAGCACAAGTCCTAACCACTGGACCGCCAGGGAATTCCCTTATTTTTCTGATTTTAGAGTGGGAAGTCAGGGTGTTTTGTGAGAAGGTGCTGATGGAAGCAGAAAGCATCTAAAGCATATTCTAGAAGAGGCACTAGGGAAACAGACTAGGTTCTCACATCAGAAAGACTCAATATGGACACAAGTCTGAAAAATAGGGAGCAGACTGGGCTAAGGATCATATTCTTCACTGACCACGTGGCACCAGGACAGGCTGTAACTTATGTGGGTCTCCCCAGGGCTCCTCCCCAGTCCTCCCCAGGGCTCCTCCCCAGTCCTGACTGCTGGGTAGCTGTACCACCCATTCGTGGACCGCACCAACTATGGTTGGCCGATACCAGGGACTCGCTGGTTTTACTCCGTATATCTCTCCGATTTAGTACAATTTCTGGGACAGTCTGACGACTCACCAAAGAAGTGTTAAAAAGTAATTGAATTACTCCTATTATGTGCCCCTGACCCCACATGATACCGTGATATAATTAAAAATGTACACTTGGCCTTCCTTGCTGGCTCCTGAGATAGCTCTGGAGGGGTAGAGGTGAAAGAAGTGTCTTTTGTTATTCGTACCAAGCCCCTCTCATCCACATCTGAGCTTATGCTAGTGAGGTCACTTTTGGAAAGCTCCTAGATGAGGGGTTGGCTGCCAGAGGAACCAACCATTGGATTAGAGATGGTTAGAGGGTTGGGACTTCCAGCTCCACCCCTCCTCCAAGGAAGGGAGATGGGCCAGGGGTTGAATTACTCACCGACGATTAATGATTTCATCAATTGTGCCTAGGTAAAGAAGCCTCCATAAGAACCCTTACCAAAGCCATTTGGAGAGTTTCTGGGAGAGGACGGACCTGGAGAGGACATGGAACCTCTGTGCCCTACCCACAAACCTTGTTCTGTGCATCAATCCCATCTGGTTGTTCCTGAGTTGTAATAAGTCACTAAACAGTAAGTAAAATATTCCCCCGGGTTTGGGTTTTGTGAGCCATTCTACCAAATTATCAAGCCGGAGGGGAGGATTATAGGAATCCCCAAATTACAGCCTATCAGCCAGGACTTCAGGTGACCTCCTGGGACTTGGGATTGGCCATCTGGAGCCAGGGCCAGTCCTGTGGGACTGAGCCCTTAACCTCTGGGGTCTGTGCTAACTCTGGGCAGTTAGTGTCAGAATTGTTCCATGTGAGGGAAAAAAGCCTACACATTTGGTGTGAGTGGAGGAAAACCAGTGTTTTATTTTGTTGGGTAAGGCCCCCTTCCCTGAGTCAGAGTGAGTGGAGTACAACTTTGATCCATCCCAAAGGCATAGCCAGGTCCCTGCCAGCCAGGCTCAAAAGAAGAGAAAGCAGGCATGGCCAGGCACCCAGTGATCTGACAGCTGTAATAGCTCTGTTGGGCTAATGGGCTTCTCTTAATGCAGAGAGATCAGCTTTGCGATTTGCTCAACAGCCCTGGGCCAGCTTTGCGGAGGCCACGCTGACGGCAAGTTGGAGCAAGGGTGTGGGGTAAGAGCGTCTGTGTGAAGAGCCTTCCAGAGCTCCCTGCACTCCCATTATTTACTGAGGCAGCTCCCTGAGCCTGGATAATTGCCCATAGAAAGCACTGATGCCGGTAATTACAACTAGCCAAGAGGCAAATGTGGCCTCTGAGAGTGACCCTGTTGGCCTTGGTACCCATTTAAAGAAAATTCCAGTATGTCTCCATTGCTGGGGCACAATCTCCCCGTCTGAGTGCGTACAACTGTTCTCATGGCTCTTGTTTTCCCGTCTCCTCACCCACAGCCCCATGACTAGGCATCTCCTAGAGCTGTACTTTCTTACTCTCTCTCCCTCCCTCTCTCTCTCACATGCATCTTAGTCCCCGAAGAAGGTTCTTTACTCTTTCTTCCACATTCCCCAGAAGAATTAGCTGTCATGTCAGTAGGAAGGGCTTTGGAGTCAGACAGAAATGGGCTTGGAACCCTCCTCTGCCACTTCCACGCTATGTGACGTAGGGAGAGTCACTTCACCTCACTGTGCCTTAATTTTTCCATCTGTCAGATGGCGTAAGGATAGTCCCCCTGAATAACGCAGTGTTGTGAGGATTAGCTGCGTTAGTGCAGGTCGGGTGTTTAGAACAACGCCTAGCACATAGCGAGCCGTCTGTAAAGGCTGGATACTAGTTCCCAGAAAGTTAGGCTTTACTTGAAAGATTTACGTTAAGATTGTTAAAATGTACATTTTATTATAAGTCAGGTAGGGTGAGGCCAACAGATATGAAGACAGCTGGTGGGGACCACAATGGTGGGGAGGGAAGCACCAGGGTCAGTCAGGAGGCAGGAGGTAGAATGTGGGCAAGAGCTTTCGTTGTGGTTTCTGTGGGAAGGAAGAGGTGAGGCAGCGTAAGTCGGTTTATGATGGGCTAATTTGAAACATGTCAGTAGACACTGGGGAGTAGGGCTGAATCTAGTTATCTGGTGCCTGGTCCTGGGTGATTAGGGCAGGTGAATAGTGGCCCAAAGTATAAGAGTCCCATAAAGGACGCAGTTGGGGTGTGGGCTTTGCATTGGTTAGTTTGCATATGAAAGGCACATTCACAGGCATATCATGTAGTATCTCTAGGAATTGATTAGCCCTGGGAGGGGCTATCGCTCCACAGTCAGCAAGGTCCCAGATGTTAAAGTATCAGAAATAAAAAAGCATGATTAACACGTCTTTACTCAGATGTGTCCAGAAATAAAAGGGAAAATCAAGGAAAACAGCCATCACTGTGTACCTACGCCACAGTGTCTAAGAATCTTAGGGCAGCTGCTTCCTCTCTTGTCTAAAGTTCATCCTCCCTCCCTCTGAGATAACACCTCTCAGAATCCTTGCTTTGCTTCTGACAACAGTTAGTGTTCACAATTCAGTATGGAGCTGACCGCTAATTTTGAACGTTTTCTTCATGGTAAGGACCTGTTCTTCTATTCCTGGTCTCCAGCCTTGTCTTCATGAGATTTATTTTTGCTCTTCTCTGTTTCTACACAACAGTAAGAGTGAGCTCTTAAAAATGCAAACTTAATCATGGCATTCCTCTGCTAAAAATGATCTCCCATCACTCTCAGGAAAAAGCCAGTATCCTTAACTTGGTCCATAAAGCAGGCTCAATCAGGGTCCTGCTTTCTTCCTCAACATCAACTGATACCACTCTTCTTATCACTGTCTGCTCTGCAGCTGCACTGGTTTTCACTTCCTTTTTTCCATGCATCACGCTCCTCTCTACCTGAGTAATTTTCCATATATTGTTTCCATCAACTGAAGATACATTCTCACTACCCTGCTCTGCATATTCCCCTGGCAAATTTCCATATATCTTTCAAACTCAGTAATTGTTTCAAGGAAATCTTTGTTGTTCACCCCAGACCAGGTCAGACCCTTAAAGTTCACTGCCATAACACCATAACACGTGCCATAACACGTATTTCTGCTTTATCATAGTTTAAATTAAATAGTTAAATTTAGAAAATTTTAATTTGGGTTTTTTTAAATGTCTTCCTGTTGACTTATAAATTATATGAAGCCAGGGTCTATGTGTGTCTTATTTAATTGACAATCCTCAGTGCACAATGCCTGGCACGTATTTGGAAAACACCATAGACATTTGTCTTGAATCCCATTTTAAAATATTGTAGAAATTATTGTTAAAATTAATTTCTTCTTCTCTTGTGACTCCATAATAATTTTCTCGAATCCATCCTAGAGACCTGAAGGTTTTTCATTTGTAAAATAATAAGGTTTAAAATTTGTACTTCATAGGACTATTATAGAATTTAATAAAAGCATGCATATGAAAACGTGTAAATGGCAATGCATTATACAAATGTAATGGGTATTATTACAAAGAGTTAATCAATGAGACTTTTAAAAAAAAGTTGGTCTTATTTCAGGTATCAACTCTATGATTTATATAAATTGTTCATTTCATTATGATTTATTTGAAGATAATTGAGAGCAATAAACTATTATGACCTTTGGGCTTATGATATAAAAAATAACTGTTTATACAGAAAGGATATGATATCCAATTTATTTCATCCCCTCTAAGTGAGATGAACTGACTTGAAGAATGACTTGGGCTTTGGCGTCCTGTGTTACTTTATACGAGTACTTAAAATCCTAGAGCCCTACTGACAGAGCCCTACTCCTGATGACTACTATTGAACTTTAGGAGTTGGTAATAAACTTTGATCCATGTAAAACCTATTTTTGTTGGCATAGTTTGACAGGGCAGCTCATCTTTTGTAACTAAAAGCAGTCATGAGGTTTGAAGAGCCAAGTGTTCCCTCCTGGGGGAGCGTATTAAATTTTAATGAGGGTCTTTTTCCAGAATGGTTGAGAATTTCCTGATGATAATGTCACTACAGGGAAAACGACCTTCGCAGAAGGTGTCTGTTTAGTGCAATGGAAACATAGTTGGGGAAGAATGTGGGAAATCTGGACTTCCTTCTTGTATGGCCACTGTGACCCACCCTGTGGGCCCAGGTAACACCTTCACTCCCGTAATTTCAATCTCACATGGTGAGGGTTGTAGTACTAGAAGCTATAACATTCATTTAGCAAATATTGAACCCTACCTCTGAGCCAGACATGGTGTGGGAATCTGGTGGTAAAAGCTTCTTGTCAAATACAAAGTTATGTCGATAACAGAAATCCCAGGACACAGAAAACATACTTTGTCCATTTTTCCTACATAAATTACAGAATACTCCTTCACACAGTCCCCATATTTTGCAATCTTTTACTAACAAAAATATATTTGTAAATGAAACTTAATTCCCATTTTTACTTTAATATTTTACTTATAAAACTAATATAAGGGCATTACAAACACCCGAGAAAATAAGAGAAATACATACACTAACGAATAATATCCACACTAATTTAAAAAAACACACTGATCTTCACACTAATTAAAAAGAAACAATACTATTACTAATACCCAAGCCATAAAAAATTAGTTCCAGATCTGAATTTTCCTTTCCAGTCCATTCTATATGCATATGCACACTCTGTGTGCATATTTTAAAATCTACGCTAATTTTTTTTTTCTTTTTTTCTTTTTTTTTTTTTTTGCGGTACACGGGCCTCTCACCGCTGTGGCCTCTCCCGCCACGGAGCACAGGCTCCAGACGCGCAGGCCCAGCGGCCATGGCTCACGGGCCCAGCCGCTCCGCGACATGTGGGGTTCTCCCGGACCGGGACACGAACCCACGTCCCCTGCATCGGCAGGCGGACTCCCAACCACTGCACCACCAGGCAAGCCCTGTGAAACATTTTAAAATGCATTGTCTCACTGGATGTTCACAGCAAATCTTTGAAGTAGCTGGATTTAGAATTATTTCTATCTCCATTTGACAAATGCACCTGAGACTCTCCAAGAAACCGTGACAGAAAGTGTGAGGGCCAAAGCTGACTTTTAGGTATTCAAAGCTTTGAATAAGTCTGAAAGTCAAAGCTGACTTTCAGACTTATTCAAAGTCCTGCAAAACCTAATTCTTGCAGGACTTTGAATAAGTCACACACACTGTGGGCCAATATGCTTACCTACAGGAGCAACAATGGTTCACATTTCTCAGGACTGCTTTGAAGGTTTAATGTGATGAATATAAAACTGCAGAGAACTGTGCCCATCTTAGTATGCTTCTGATGCTAATGGGATTTGCTAGAAGTAACTGTTGTATTATGAAGTATTTAGATGATGACTATGATGACCCACATAGGATATATCCTTTGTTATACCCACATATGCCTCATAATTCCATGTGCCCAAGTCTCTCACCTCTGTAAGCTCTGTTGAGCCACTATAGATTTATTATCTTTTTTGGTGCCTTTTAGAGGTCTGGTCTACTCCCCACCTCCAAAAAAAAAGTAGTCATGCCACATAATAATGGAACTCTAGATGTCTTCACATGACGGATTCTGTGTGTCCAGAACTTCTCACCTTGACAGCAAGAAATTCCTAGAACTTCTTGCTTTCTGGCTTTGTGAGTCCTTTTTCTGATCACCCTCTGACCTCACTTCTCAGACCCTCAGCACAACTTCTTTGGCCTTGCCTGTTGCTTTTTCTCCTCCACCTGATTTCAGTTCATTCCTTGGCTTTGTTCCAAATAATTATTTGGAGTAAATTGCTTGCCAATACAGCTCTATCTAAAATCTCAGGATTTAAAATGATCGTGGAGGCTTTTAGGCCAATCCACTATCCTTTCCAGTATGTCTGATAGGTAGCTAGATGTATTGTTTAAACGTCTCTACACACAGGATGCCCACTACCTTATGAGATGGTCTTTTTTTACCACTATGCAGGCCTAATTGTTACAGGTTAAAAATATCTTTTCTCATGTTGCCTTCTGCCTGGAATGATCATCCTTATTTCTCTGACTTCTCCAAACTTCAGTCTTCAAGTTTTAGGTCCCACTGACTTCAAGTAGACTTATGCATTCCTCCTTCTGTGATCTCTGTGCACTTGTTAAAGCCTTAATTAGAGCTCTGATCACATTGTGCTAGTGAAATCATTTATAGAAAAACCCAAGTATTTTCATCTCATTTGTCTAAATAACACCTAAAACAGTGCTGGAAATATAGTCCATAGATCACATTGAATGATTCAAGAATAAATGACTGGGCTTCCCTGGTGGCGCAGTGGTTGAGAGTCTGCCTGCTGATGCAGGGGACACGGGTTCGTGCCCCGTTACGGGAAGATCCCACATGCTGCAGAGCGGCTGGGCCCGTGAGCCATGGCCGCTGAGCCTGCATGGCCGGAGCCTCTGCTCCGCAATGGGAGAGGCCACAACAGTGAGAGGTCCGTGTACCGCAAAAAAAAAAAAGAATAAATGATTGACTAAATTGAATGTATACAGGAATGAAATAAAATGTTTGTCTCCGAATGTGACTCTCTGTGAAAATTAGACTCTCCATTTGGAAAATGTGATCTTCTCTCCTGAATAAATTGAACAGAAAAAAATATGCCAATATACCATACTGAGTGTACACTTTATACATTAGACCATAATGCGTAAAGTGACCTCTTATTTTAAAATGATACTTTAAAATGATGTACTTAAGTTTTGCAACATAAAATAATGCCACCATAATCACCGTCTGCCTATGAAACTGCTGAGCCAGATTAAGTCTGACGTTAACAAGAATTCTAACAAGGCACTAACTAGTGAAATCACAGATAAGACCCAGGAACTTCAGCTCCTAAAAGACCAACAGGGTAACACAGGTCCTAATAAGAGAAAGCCAGAAATATATTTTAATTCTGTTGAGTTAAATTGTTTTAAGAGAAAGTCAAAGAAGGAAAAAAAAGTGAAAGCTAGCAAAGGGAAAGTTTGATTCTATAAGATGATGAGCAATGGGGCCCAGTGCTTCATAGACTACGGTTTGCAATTCATCGTAAAGAAAAATATCCTCGTCCTAGTTATTGTTATTATATAAACTACTTTGTCTGTGGCATCAACCTGATGTGGAGACTCTGGCACTCAGCACAGTCCAGTCTTTGCAGTGCACTGTGTTGTTATGCACACTTCATGGAGTGTATTAAGAGGCTCAGAAAGGTTAACACTGAATACACGCTTAGGGTCTCCTAGCTACTGAAAAGACCAACGCTAACTCCAGAATGAGTCGTTTTTTCTGAGTCACACTGCCTTCTTAAGTGTATTACTGCAAGAAGAATCGTATTATTTTTCCGTCTGATACTGGCTAATACAATTCGGGTTGGGTTTGGCTACGATCATTTGGTGGCTTTGATGGAAGGGAATCACAGGACATGTGTTATGGACTTGGGTACGGGCACCATCACAGGAAAGACAGGGTCTACTGTATTCTTCCCTCCTCATTCTGTATAGTGTAGACATACACCAGCTGCGTGTCAATCAAACCATTCACTCATGCACTAAGAGTCGTAAAGTGTTTTACCAGTAAGACAATACAGCTAAATTATCTCATATTTTCTCACACAAGATCTCTATTAGATAGGGATTTTAGTCATTTTTATGAGTCAAGAATATGAGTATATGGGAGTTTAAGTGATTCGGTCAGAAACAAATCTACTAAGTCGTGGACCTTGACCGTAGCCTCCCCTTGTAAATTCACTAGCCATTCCATCTCCCTTTCTTTAAGGGCTTACAAAGTGTAAAGCATAATGCTAGGCATACTGGAAGAAAGAGAAAATAATTCAGAATGTCTGCCCTTAAGGAGGATTGTACTGTCTTCTAGGGGCATTTTAACTAAGCATTTAAGTTGGCTTGAACTGTATCAGCTGGAGTAGTAGTCCGGCGGATACAGTTCAAGGCAGTCCCAGGGCCAATGCCATGTGCTTCGAGGAGCCTCTCACTGGTTTAATGCTCTACTGTTCTATCTTGAAATGGGTAATAATTTTGGAACAAGGAACCCTGAATTTTCATTTTGTGCTGGGTCCCTCAGATTACATAGCTTCTCCTGGATAGCGCTTAATCCAGGCTGTCCTCCCGGATAGCCTTGACTCCACAGGGAGGATGAAAGTCAGAGGGGTAAGAAGCCAGCAATATACTTCCAAAGGTCAGTGAGTCTTTTCATCTCTTTCCAATTTTTTTTTTCCTGCTTGTGCTTCAGCTTGCATACTTTCTATTCCTATGTCTTCAGGCTTTCTGGTTCTCTGCTATTATCTACTCTATTATTAAAATCATCTGTAAGATATTTCATTTCTGATGGTACATGGTTTTTATTTCAGCTTGAGAAGTTCAATTTATTCTTTTTCATATCTTCCATTCATCTCTTCATTGTGTTCATATTTTTCTTTAAATACCCCCAAAAGCATTTGTATTGCTCTTTTTATATAGACCTTATTTGCTAATTCCGTCATCTCTGTCACTTCTGAGTCCATATTTATCGGATTATTTTTGTGTCTTTATATGGGTCATTTTACCGATGCTTTCACTTCTAGCTATTTTACACTTAAATATTTTGATTTTGAATTTCAGTGTTAGTTGTCTTTTTATAAAGAGTGTTGAGTCCAATTTTGGAACTCAGTTAAGATACTCACAGAATTTTTTGATTTTTAACGTTTCTTTTTTTTTCCTCTTAGAGCAGCCTTAATCTAGGTCTACTTTACCCTTACTTAATATGTGGCTCTCTGGAGTTCAGCTTACAGCTCCTTAGTATATGCCTTTTGCCCAGATTTAAAGGAGTTTCACTCTACACATGACCAGCTTAGTATTCAGCCAACATCACAAGGAAAATGTGTGTATATTCTTGGAGCTCTTTCTCAACACAACTTCTTCTAACCCACTCTTCTGCCCCCCAGATACCAGCACCCTTGGTCTCCCTGAATTCCTATCCGTGGCTCATCTCAGTGAGACCTTGGGCGCTGCCAGCTCTGCATTCCAAACATTACCTCCCCCCGGGCAGGAAGATGATGCCATCACATGCCTTATACTTTCCTAGGGATCGCGGTATTGCCTTATGGTCTAATTCACAAAAATTTAGTTTTCTCACGTCTAACGACAGTTTTTTTTTTTCTTCTCCATACATGTTTTGTCTAGTTATTTTCGTTATTTATGGCAGAAGGGAAGGTTTTCTACCTGTTACATGGCTGGATGTGCAATACTTGAGGCTTTTAGCCATAGTATTGACCATAGCATGCTAACTTTAGCAAACTCTTTACGTTTTTTGAACTCCAGAATTTTTATTTATCAAGTGTGTTTGATAAAATTCACCTCATAGGCTTGTTGTAAGGAGTGTTGGACAAGAGAGCCATTGACTCTCTGTCATTATACCCCAGCTGTCTTCTAAATTCTTTACTTGCATTTATTTCATTTAATGCTCTTAAATGAAGCATTTGAAGCCACTGAAGTGTATGTGACTATTATTTTCATTTTATAAGTTAGCCAAGAGGCCTCAGAGAAGTTGAGTAAATTTTCAAAGGGCCACACTGGTTAGAGGTACCATTTAATTCCAGACCTAGATCCGGTGCTAACTGTGTCACACTGCTTCTAATCTGTATAAAATATTCTTGCTCATACCCTAGTAAATAATTTTAACTTGATAAATATAAATTACTTAGTTTCTCTTTCTAATATGGTAAAAGGAAGACTAAGTGTGTGTTTTTCATGAAAAAATGGCAATACTGGCCTGTGGGAAGGTAAAAGCAAGACAATTATGTGTCAAAGTTTGTCTTTTTTTTTTTTAAAGCAGGAGACTGCCATTCTGAGGGCTGAAAAATAAGAAAGCATGAGATTCTGAGAAACATATGTCAAAATTAAGAGTGTCTCCCTCACTTTCCCTTAGTGCAGAATACAGAGGCCAGACAGCCAAGTATCAGAGATTGGAGCAACTGTATATGTCACAGTGAAGCTTTGGGCAGGATGCAGTATCTTAGGATGTACATCCTCTAAGAGAATGTAGATCATTAAGCTCAATTCCTAGCCTTCATTTTACCTGAAGAGAAAAGAAGCTCCAGTAGTGAGAAACGATTTGCACATGGTCACACCCATTACTTGTGGTCATAGATAAAGTATAGACATGTATACCTACATACACAAATTTTTGTACACATTTTATTCTGCAATATGTCCTGTCTACCCTCGGCTTTTAAAAGGCAGCCTGCCATTCTCACATCTTATTAGACAATAAGCTCCTAAAAAGCAAGTAGACAAATGTTGGCTGAACTACTTCTTTAATATTTAATTTTTTGTATGGTAATCGTATGCCTTGCTTTATTCTCCTTGTCTAGAAAAATAAATATCAGAAATAAGGCTATGTATCAGTCAACTATTAACACAATAATGCTGCATAACAAGCCAGCCCAAAGATCAGTGGCTTAAAACAGCTGTCCTATTATCATCCCTGCATGTGCAGGTTGGTGGGTTCAGGTGGTCTGGTCTGGGCTCTGTTCTGCTTCTCTCTGAAGCTCTGAATGTTGGTTGGAGCAGCACTGATCCATGTTCCTCTCATCCCTCACTTGTGACTAGTGGGCTGTCCCAGAAATGTTCTTCTCATCAGAATGGCAGGAGACAAGAGGGAAAGCAGAAACATGTAAGGTTTCTTAAGGCCTGGACTCAGACCTGGTGTAGCTATCTCCACCAAAGCAAGCACGGCTAAACCAGAGTCAAGCAGCAAGTACACATATCCCGCACATTAGTGAGAGTAACTGAAAAGTCTCATGCTCAGGGCATGGGCATAAGGAGGAGGGAGAATCAGGGTCAACAGTGCAATCTATCAGAAGTTAAAATCTTCTTTGAAGATCTCCTTCTATCTTGGGTTGGTGCTTACCCTTTCAGACCTTTAATGATATGTGTTCTGTAAAAAATATGAAGTGTTTATTACATGAATGTGTATATATATTGTATCACATTGTATGTATTGCTCCACTTGTGTTCATCACTCAACGATACCTCTTGGATGACTTTCTGTATCGGCACATACAGCTATCTCATTACTTTTTTTTTTTTTAACATCTTTTTGGAGTATAATTGCTTTACAATGCTATGTTAGTTTCTGCTTTATAACAAAGTGAATCAGCTATACATATACATATATCCCCATATCCCCTCCCTCTTGCGTCTCCCTCTCACCCTCCCTATCCCACCCCCTAGGTGGTCACAAAGCACTGAGCTGGTCTCCCTGTGCTATGTGGCTGCTTCCCACTAGGTATCTGTTTTACATTTGGTAGTGTATATATGGCCATGCCACCCTCTCACTTAGTCTCAGCTTACCCTTCTTCCTCCCCGTGTCCTCAAGTCTATTCTCTACATCTGAGCCTTTATTCTTGTGTTGCCCCTAGGTTCTTCAGACGCATTTTTTTTTTCGATTCCATATATATGTGTTAGCATATCAAAACTACAATGAGGTATCCCCTCACACAGGTCAGAATGGCCATCATCAAAAAATCTACAATAAATGCTGGAGAGGGTGTGGAGAAAAGGGAACCCACTTGCACTGTTGGTAGGAATGTAAATTGATACAGCCACTATGGAGAACAGTATGGAGGTTCCTCAAAAAACTAAAAATAGAACTACCATACGACCCAGCAATCCCACTACTGGGCATATACCCTGAGAAAACCATAATTCATAAAAGAGTCACGGGGCTTCCCTGGTGGCGCAGTGGTTGAGAGCCCGCCTGCCGACGCAGGGGACACGGGTTCGTGCCCCGGTCTGGGAAGATCCCACATGCCGCAGAGCGGCTGGGTCCGTGAGCCATGGCCGCTGAGACTGTGCGTCCGGAGCCTGTGCTCCGCAACGGGAGAGGCCACAACAGTGAGAGGCCCGCGTACCGCAAAAAAAGAAAAGGGTCATGCACCACAATGTTCACTGCAGCTCTATTTACAATAGCCAGGACATGGAAGCAACCTAAGTGTCCATCGGCAGATGAGTGGATAAAGAAGATGTGGCACATACATACAATGGAATATTACTCAGCCATAAAAAGAAACGAAATTGAGTTATTTGTAGTGAGGTGGATGGACCTAGGGTCTGTCATACGAGTGAAGCAAGTCAGAAAGAGCAAACCAAACATCTCATTACTTTTAACTATTTCATGATATTATAAAGAATGAATGCATATATCTACTTAGCCATTTCTCTATTGTGAGACGTTTAGATGAGTTTGTAATGCTCAGTATTATAAACAGTGCCTTAATGAGCCTTGTTGTACATTTCTTCTCATTTTTCCCCAGGTTAGCCAGCAGAAATGACTATTTTAGGGCATGATGCCTGCGAATTTCATATTGTAATATAATTTCAAAACTAATTCCAGTGTGGCTGTATAAGTCTACTTTTCCTCCAGCAGCGAACACATACCTACTTGCCTACACCATCACTAACGCTTATCAAACAGTTCATTTTTTTTCTCTCAGATGAGTGAAAAACCTCAATTTCTCAGTCAGTGATTTGAGATCCTTTTTATTTAAATGGTGGATCATCATTCTCCACAAAGCACATTATATAAAAGAAAGTAATATAGTACTGTGGCATAAACATGGTGCTTTCGAGAATCCCTCACACACTTAGCCCCACTCTTGTCTTGTTGCATCGTACAGAGGACACTATAAAGAGTCTTTCTCATGTCAAAATTTACCTTGTTTGATATCATCTCTGAGGATCTACACCCTGACTTTAACCCCCTACTTCTGTCTTATCCAGAATGGTTGAGACAATGGTTTCATTTCTCTCATCAATACTGTCTCAAATAAGTACTTCACTCAATATTGAAACCTCATTATTCTCCACACCCAAAGCCCAAAGCGTAATGATCTCATTCATGTCTCTCTTTTATGGCAAATGGAAAAAAGAAAAAAAATCAACGGGCTCTAGGAAAATGATCTGATTCCTTATCTTTAACATCATGGGTACAGAAATTAAGGACATCCTAGGTTCCATGATCTACGACAAATGATGTGAGAAGAGATATAAATATGAATGAAGGGTATGGTCTGATGAGAGAGCACTTGAGTAGCTTCCAGGAAAAATTGAACCCACAGGCCCCCTCCCACACATCCACGCTGTGCGCTAATTACAGTAAAATTGGGAAAAATAGATAAACTTTCTTACCTTATTTCTTTACCTAAAGAATGAAAAATACCCTGAGAAATTGTGAGCAGGTAATTAATGTGTGTGCGTGGGCAGGTAAATGGCTCCCATATTACTACATATATGTACACAGTGAGAAAAGCATCAAAATTAATTATTTTCAGCAACATGGGATAACCAATGTAGTCTTAAGCCATTTCCAAAAGAGGACACTTAGTGCTGGATTTAATATGTATGGGCCATCATTTTTACTAATTTTGTAATCATTCGGACAAATTAACGATAAAGGTTTACTTGGCCCAAGAAAAGCTTTGGACACCCCTGAGGGAATGAGAAATTGGATCACATTTGTCCTCACATCAGTCTAGCAGTCTGAGAGAAATGTAAGTCCATGGATTCCCTCACAAAGTCTTCTAGTCAGTCACATGTATGCCACCTGGGGCGCTGGGGAGAACACTGATCTACATTAAAATGAACAGAAGTTTCGGAACTACACGTCATGAAGAGGATTGTGGGTCAGAAGGGACTGGTGTGATTTCCCCCTAGTCACCACTTCACCTGAGCTCTAGCAGCACCCACCTTGCGCCTCAACTGGTGGTCAGCGCAGAAGGATGAAGGGACACCAAGCGTTGATACTGTGGCTCTTCACCTGGTGGGGACGGGTTGGAGTGGAAGATGACTCTGTTGGTGGGATTAAGAGGTTGAGTTGCATGGGTCTGGGGACAGTGTCAGCTCATTTGAGACCTGTGGAATTGCACAATCTTAAAGCATCGAGTCGTCCTGAGTAAAAACATGTGAGTTAGGAAATTTGAGACGTCAAAAATCAGGAGTGTAGGGGGAGTGGAGAGAAGCAATTATCAAAGTCATGGAAAAGACAAAGTGTTTGCCAGCTGGGAAAGACAGAAGAAGACATACAATATAATCGTGGTGGTGGGTGAAGAGGGTGCTGTGCTGACCTAGTGTTAATATGGAAATTGGAATTGCTTTTGTAAGTCAGTGGCATAGGTATTCATAAGTGAACTGGCCTATTTTGAAAAACAAAAACAAAAACATGGAAGCCAAATCAGAACTTTTATAATCAATCTGTCCCGGTCCTTAGTCACTTTCAGCTCCTATCGCTGTCTGCATTCATCCTTCCCCAACCTCTCCACACATCGTAAATCCCAGGCACTCTAACCTCACTAAATAACTGCACCTTATCCTCATAAGGCACATACTTCTGTGCTTTTTCTCCTTGGTATTCTCTTTCTCTTCTCCATGGAATGCCTCATCACCATTTTCTTGCTTGTAAAACTCCTATCCATCATCCAAGTGTGGAACCTCCCCTGTCAAGCCATCCATGCCTTTTTCAGGCAAAGTTGGTTCCAGTTGCTTCTGTGTTCCTGCTACAAGTCAGGAAGCCATGTGTAGTGGTTTCAGAAAACTCAACCTTTCTTCTAAGATTCTCACCGAGGAAACTAGAAACAGACTTTAAACTAGAAACAGACTCTAAGCGTACAATCTCTATCAATCACCAGCACCTGTCCCTTCCCTGAGCCAGACTACTGGTAGAAAAATCTTTCTAAAATGCATCTTCCATCACACTGCACTTCAGTATGTATAATCTCAACATTTTTGTATGTGAAAATAACACCCAGAGAGTTTCATGGCACATCCGAGGCTTTTTACAAACGCGGAGCTCAGAGGGGTTAAGAGATTTGACCAAGGTCAGGGAGCTAATAAACGGCAGAGAGAATATTTGAACTCAGATCGGTCTGCTTCTAAAGGTGCTGCCCTACACTGCCCCTTTCCGCCACATCGCGAGGGGCAGGACCCCCTTCCTGTGCTGCTTGATTCTGAACTGGCAATGCATTGGGTAATTCGGGAAAGAAATGTTACATAAGCAACGTAACATATTTCTTATGCGCAATATGTCTCTGCAGCCTGAGCTTATTTTAAATCAGCCATGGGAATGTGTATTGGTGAACACATACTGAGCTAACAGATGGGAGTGGGCACCTTTGTCACTCATGAATATAGCACTTTGACCACAAGTGGAGGAAACTCAAGTGGTGAAAAGTACAGCTAATACTTCTTTCCCATTTCTCTATTTACAACTTTTTTTCTATGCCTTTAACACACTCTCTATCTCTTCCTCTAAATCTCTCTCTCTCTCTCTCTCATCTTTCTTCCACATGCACACAGACATACACACACACCCCATTAGCAAGTTTGCTTGTCCATATAAGAGGATAAATATGGAAGCATTTTTATCATCCAGGCGCAAGTGTACTTCCTGGAGCTAACATGGTTCTAACTTGGTTCTTGTTTCCATTCTTTTCTACTGAACCTAAACCTGAAGGTTCAGGGTGAAGGAAACTTGTTTTGTGGGTCATATGGTCTCCGTATCCCCACTACTCAGCTCTACCACCATAAAGCAAAACAAGCCTTTGACTTTACATAACCAAGTAAGAGTGCCGGAGTTCCAACAGAACATTCTTTCTGAAGGCAGCATCTGGCCCATGGGCAAAGTTTGCTGACCTCTGCTTTGGAGAAAAGAATGCTAATGCATCCTACGACCTTGCAGAGCCTTGGTCTTTCTACGCTTCAGGTATCTTGCTTATAAAATGGGAAGAATTCTTGATTCTTTTTTAAAAAATGTACAAAACATACAAGTAGGCTATTTATATTTAAATGATGTAATCGCCATTGTAGCCTGGAAAGATTGATGTGATTCTTGTTGTATGGATATGGAAACTTACAGAAGATAAGGGACTTTCCGCCTAGTCATGTAGCAGGTGAGTGGCAGAGCTGGAAAATAAATTTGATTTTAAACTAATGGGATGCCAAAATCCATGAGCACCTCTGCTATAATGATCAAATGAGAAACCTGATTTCCAATTCTTCTGGTAAGTTTCTTTGGGAATCTTTATGTCTTTTTAGATTTACACTTTCCACACATTTTCTTATTTTATTTTCTTCTTGTGAAGTAGCTTCAATATACATATATATACGAAAGCACTTTGCATAGGGTTAAGCCCGATGCATGCAATCACATGTGACTACCGAGGTGTAGGTTCATAGAAGCTGGATGAGCACCAGCTTAGCTCAGAAGACAAGAGGCTCAGGTCTGAACTGTGAAACGCCAAGGACAAAGTGATCCCTCCAGGGAGGTGCAGGAGCCGTGCGGTGAGAATGCCAAAACTGCAAACCAACTCTGGGGGCTGCTGGGAAGGAGGAGAGCGCTGTGAATCTGGGAGGCGGTGTTGGGAGGGATGCTAAGACAGCCGTGCTTCAGTAATGCAGTTGATATGGTGTCAGTGTAAAGTGGAGACGTGACTCAAACTCAGGTGAGATCTAGGGTTATGTTTAAGGATTAAAGTGAGAATAGTTCACCCCTGTAGGTATATGGGCAAGGGTTTGGTTTTAGAAGAAGGGACTGTGGGATTTTTCAGATTTTTTTTAATTGTGAACTACTTGGCATGGATCAATAACTCTAGCAGAGTATGTAATGCAGTATAATCAGCTGAGTTCAAATCCGACCATTTATGACGCACGTGACTTAAGCTCTCTAAGCCTCAGATTTCTCTTTTATTGCAAAGAGACCATAATAGTTTTCTAACAGTGCCTTGTTCATGGTTAAATAAATATTGGTTGTTACTAATTACTATTATCCAAGAGACCTGTGCATGTAGGTGACCAGTAAGTCCCATGGAATATTGACAACACGGCAGGCAGAAGCCCGATCACACCTGGGGACTGCCCATTCCCTCGGGAAGGATGGGGCACAGAATCCCTATCCAAAGCTCCTCTTATTCATGGGGTGGGAGCCTTCTTCAAATCGCAGTTGTCCTCTCTGGGTCCAGAGGAAGGAGTAAACTGACTATCATGACTAATTGGTCAATGCCCCTGGATGCCTGCCAACATGCTCGCTTGCTCTTCTGTGGCAAAAGGCATGAGGAAAGGTAACTGCACTGATTACATCTACTAAGATTCAGAAGTTGTGCTCCATGTTTTCATTGATACCATCTCATTCAACCTGGAAGGCAACCCTGAGGGCAGAGAAGCAAACTGACTTGCCCAGACTACACAAAAGTCAGTGTTAAGACTTGAATATATGCCTAATTCTAAACTCATGCCTTCTCTCCAATCCATATTACCTACTGTATTTTATATTTTGAGGATATACATATATATATATAGTTTTCTTGTTGTTGATTTCCCATCTAGGATATTAGTTCCACAGAGATTTCATTTCCACAAATATTTGCTAAGCATGTAAATAAGTAGGCAGGTCACTGCGTCAAAACTACCTTGAAGAAAGTAGGAATGAACCGTCTACTTTGTCCCATCCCGTTTTTACAAAAGCTTGTGTTTGGTACAGGATTCTCATTTTTAAAGTGAAGCAACTGAGGATCCACAAGGCTATCTAACTTTCTTAAGTGCAAACTGCCAGTAGATTGAGTTGCCGGAATTCAGTATCTGCTTACAACCCTCCCAGCTCCCTTTACATAGCATTGCCTTCTGCCTACAGGGTCTCAGCAGCTGAGGCCTTCTTGTTTCTGTATGTACAGGGAGCTTCCAGAACCCCCGTATCCACTTTGTGAGCAGGTGAGGTTGAAGGGAGAGGAAGTCATTTTCTGATGTCTGTAATGATACTTTATGAACTTAGATTTCATCTACTGCTAGATCCTCTGGTTCATGTCCTCTTGGATATATTCAATATTTCTTTAAAGTGGGCACATGGATTGCCAGAGATGTTTCTATTGATGGAAAGATCCTGGCATGAGCTTCCAGTGCTAGTGACTCCAGTTCATCTGAACCACGAGGGCAGTGTCTATTGACATCCTTGAGAAAATAGGTCATTTACACTACAGACTGGTGAATGTCTCCTTCTCACTAAGAAGACAATAGCCCCAGATACTAGCCCTAGGGAACAGATATTCATAGAGCTATTCACTCATTCAAAAATGTATTCAGAAGCATTATTATATTTTGTGTGTCAGGAATAATATGGTATGTAACTATGGGCACAAAGAATGTTGGGACCTCAGCAATGAGCAGCAGGTGGAGGAGATGGATTTTATTCAGAGAATTCTGGGGACTACTAACGCAGCTTCTCTGCAGGAGAAACCCTCCATGTTCATCAGAGCATGGTGGACTCTGGGTTTCCTTATCCATCTATTCAACATGGATTAAGTGCATGTGGTACCAAGAGGCAGGAAGATGCAGCAGTTGAGAATGTAGTCTTTGGAGTGCACTGCCTAGATCAACATCCCTTCTCTGTCACTTCTTGGGTAATTTCCTTAGCCTCTGAGCCTTTTTCCTCCTCCGTAAAAATGAGGGTTAAAAAAAACGAATATTTATGATAATTCGATGAGTTAATGCCTAAGACACACTTATAAGCATTCGATAAAGTTTAGCTGTTACTATTGTGTATTACTATTACAATACCAATCACAGAGCCAGACACTGAGACATGGAGAAGAAAAAATTTTTAACTTAAGTATGTGAAGATTGACAGTAAAATGTAAGGCAGCAGAAAGCAACAGCCTCATTCATCCAAAAGCCTCTTCGTTTATCACCAGATCCCAGATAACGTCTGGGGGCAAATGAAGAAATGATCCAGTGCCTCACATTTCCTCTCCCTACTTTCACCGTTGTTTACCATTATATGACTTTGGAATCCTATTGAATATATAATTTGATGCATTTTCCCACTCAAAATCAGAAGTCTACATAGTTTCAGGTCATCAATTATTTCTTTTTTCTCATGGGTTCAAGGTCAACAAGTACACAAAAATGAATTAATTTTAATCCTGATACATGACACTCTCTTCATTGGTCCATTCAAGGCCCCCTTTTCTCTACTCTCTGCTCAAAAAACAGGCACAATGAAAAGTTTTATACCCAATGTATACCCAACAAAAACCGTAAAATCCCTCAGTGTGATGTGTCTCCATCCTCTGTGCCCTCTGCCCCCATCTGAGTAAACAGTATTCTAAATTCGGTGTTCAACATTCCCTTGCTTTGCATTTTTAATATTTTTTTCACATCTCTATGTACTCAAAAAAAGCACACTTGGGTATTTGGGTCTTCTAACATTATTTCAACTCATATTTTATGTAATCCTTTGGAACCTTTTTTTTTTTTAAATTACGCAGCTAAGTTTCATTCACAATATTGAATGGAGGAGTGGTTTGTCCATTTCAGCAGCTTTAACACTGTGCTTACTGTACATTAACTTATTTTTCCATTCTTCTGCCAATGAGAATTTGAGAAATTTCCATGTTTTTTTGTATTTTTTAGATACCCTATTGATGCAACATCTTTCTAACCACTGGAAGGTTTACTTTCCACTTTTATTACTTGAATGGCAGAGGTAGGATGTTTCACGATCTTTACTGTCTTTCCCTGAATACTAATTCAGAGGAAGATATCCTCATATGTTTATATATATCCTCTGGCCAATAACCATGTATTGAGTAATTTTCTGAGAATCACAGAGCCACAGGGCTGGTATTCGAACCTAAATCATTCAGATTTTAAAATCAAGCCGTTTCCTGCAGTATGGTATAATGATGACAGCATTGGAAACAGACAGCATTAGTATTGAATTAGCTGTTGGCTCTGAGAGTTCTTTGAATTTCTGGTAAATTTTTTAATGTAGACATTTGGAGCTCATTTCATTGACAGGAGATCTGTGCTATCACAATGATATATTTATAAACCATCCTCCAAGCTAGATTATTTGGAAAGAGGAAATGGATCTTTGAATAACTCTGAGGGAAAAAAATGAGAAAAAAAAAATCAAACTTCCTTCTGCATAATCACAGAATTTCAGAGTTGGAAGAAAACTAGAAATAAGTGCAGCCTCTCCTAGCTCTCTGCTCTGCTACTTTATTTTACAATCGAGAAAACTGGTAACCATACCTCGACATGACTTCCTCAGGGTTACAATTTGCTGGTGGAAGAGCTGTGACCAAGACCCAGGATGCAGAGGTATCAGTTATCCTTTGCTGTGTGACACACCACCCCATATTCAGTGGCTTTAAACCACACTCCTGTCATTTACTCATAATTCGGTAGGTTATCAATTTAAGCTGGATTCAGCAGGGTGTTCTTCCTGCTGGACTTATTTATAGTAACTTCTGCAGTTTTAGTCAACTAATGGGTTGGCTGGTCTAGGGATCCTAAGCTGGGATGGCTTGTCTCTGGTCTATGATGTCACCTCCTTTATTAGACCAGCCTGGGCTTTCTTCCTTGGTGGTGATAAGAGTTTCTGGTAGTAGAGAAGCTAATCCCCAGTCCACAAGCACATTTCAAACTTCTGGTTTTTCACATTTGTTGATGTGCTATTGGTCAAATCACATCACATGCCCAAGTCCAGATTTAAAGGATGAAGAGAAAGATTTTAAATTTTGATGAAAGGCGCAGAAAAATCACATTTTTTTCACAATGCAAATTAATTTTTTAAGTGAATTGACTTGAATTATCCTCCACAGTGGCTTCACCATTCTGCCTTCCCCGCAACAATGAATGAGATTTCCTGTTGCTCCACATTTTCACCAGCCCTGGGTGTTATCCGTGTTTTAGATTTTAGCCATTTTAGTCTGTGCATGGTGATATCTCGTTTTAATGTGTAATTCCCTAATAACCTTTGGTGTTGAACATCTTTTCATACGTTTATTTAGGACAAGTTTTAATCTATAGATCAAGTTGGAAAGAAACAGCATCTTAACATTTTAAAGGAGTATACATGGGTCTTGCCTGCTGTCTGCCGCACACAGTGGGGTGTTGCTCCAGGACCTTGCTTCAGACAGGGTGAGGTAACACCAACCTCGGAGCCAGATTTGCTGGGTTTCTACCCTCGCCCCAACATTTAAGCGCTCTATGGCTTTGGGCAACTCAGGTAGCATGAATCTCCTCAGCACAGAGAGAAAGCGTCACTGAAAACTCATTGCCGAGCCGCAGGGGAAGCCGGCTGCCACAACGGCAGCAGCAGGCTTCGTGGCAAGAATCACGGCTTGCAGGCCTCCCTGGGAGGTCTCGTCTTCCTGCAGCTTGTAGACCCTCAGGCTTAGGAGCTGTTTCAAGCACACAACCTTGAGAGAGTAAGGTGTTCTTGAGACCATCTGTAGCGAATCTGAGACTGAACCCAGTGAAGACCACTGTATAAGTGTTTAAGGTTCTGACAGTGCATGCGGAGACCTACTCTTTTAGCCACAGGTTGCTGGGGACAGCCTCGTAGACGAAGTGCTCCCAAGTCAGCCTGTTCTAGTTGAACAGCTACGGTGGACCCTCATAATCTGACTTCATAATGGAGACTGCCACATTCACTGCCGTGGGGCTGACAGGGTCTTGGTGCTCCGGCCGGGTGTAAGGCCTGAGCCTCTGAGGTGGGAGAAGCGAGTTCAGGACATTGGATCACCAGAGACCTCCTGGCCCCACATAATATCAATTGGCGAGAGCTCTCCCAGAGATCTCCATCTCAACACTAAGACCCAGCTCCACTCAATGAGCAGCAAGCTCCAGTGCTGGACACCCCATGCCAAATGACTAGCCAATACAGGAACACAAGCATACTCCTTAGCAGAGAGGCGGCCTAAAGTCATACTAAGTTCACAGACACCCCAAAAGACACCACTGGATGCACTCCTGCCCACCAGAAAGACAAGATCCAGCCTCACTCACCAGAACACAGGCACCAGTCCCCTCCACCAGGAAGCCTACACAACCCACTGAACCCACATTACCCACTGGGGGCAGACACTAAAAAACAATGGGAACTATGAACCTGCAGCCTGAGAAAAGGAGACCCCAAACACAGTAAGTTAAGCAATATGAGAAGACAGAGAAATATGCAGCAGATGAAGGAG
Source organism: Stenella coeruleoalba (assembly GCF_951394435.1). NCBI lineage: Eukaryota > Metazoa > Chordata > Mammalia > Artiodactyla > Delphinidae > Stenella > Stenella coeruleoalba. The sequence continues at coordinate 5,391,253 of NC_137163.1, read as the reverse complement.
CAAGGTAAGAACCCACCAAACCAAACAAATGAAGAGGAAATAGGCAGTCTACCTGAAAAAGAATTCAGAGTAATGATAGTAAAGATGATCAAAAATCCTGGAAATAGAATGGAGAAAACACAAGAAACGTTTAACAAGGACCTAGAAGAACTAAAAGGGAAACAAACAATGATGAGCAACACAATAACTGAAATTAAAAATTATCTAGAAGGAATCAGTAGCAGAATAACTGAAGAAGAAGAACGGATAAGTGACCTGGAAGATAAAATAGTAGAAATAACTACCGCAGAGCAGAATAAAGAAAAAAGAATGAAAAGAATTGAGGACAGTCTCAGAGACCTCTGGGAAAACATTAAATGCACCAACATTCAAATAATAGGGGTCCCAGAAGAAGTAGAGAAAAAGAAAGAGACTGAGAAAATATTTGAAGAGATTATAATTGAAAACTTCCCTAATATGGGAAAGAAAATAGTCAATCAAGTCCAGGAAGCACAGAGTGTCCCACACCAGATAAATCCAAGGAGAAACACGCCAAGACACATATTAATCAAACTACCAAAAATTATATACAAAGAAAATATATTAAAAGCAGCAAGGGAGGGCTTCCCTGGTGGCGCAGTGGTTGAGAGTCTGCCTGCCGATGCAGGGGACACAGGTTCGTGCCCTGGTCCGGGAAGATCCCACATGCTGCGGAGCGGCTGGGCCCATGAGCCATGGCTGCTGAGCCTGCGCGTCCGGAGCCTGTACTCCGCAACGGGGGAGGCCACAACAGTGAGAGGCCTGCGTACCACAAAAAAAGAAAAAAAAAAAAATCTTCCAGCAAACAAATGCCCAGGACCAGAGGGCTTCAAAGGCGAATTCTATCAAACATTTAGGTAAGAGCTAACACCTATCCTTCTCAAACTCTTCCAAAATATAGCAGAGGGAGGAATACTCACAAAATCATTCTACAAGCCTACCATTACCCTGATACCAAAACAAGAGAAAGATGTTACAAATAAAGAAAACTACAGGCCAATATCACTGATGAACATAGATGCAAAAATCCTCAACAAAATACTAGCAAACAGAATCCAGCAGCACATTAAAAGGATCATACACCATGATCAAGTGAGATTTATCCCAGTAATGCAAGGATTCTTCAATATATGCAAATCAATCAATGTGATACACCATATTAACAAACTGAGGGATATAAACCATATGATAATCTCAGTAGATGCAGAAAAAGTTTTTGACAAAATTCAACACCCATTTATGAAAAAAACTCTCCAGAAAGTAGGCATAGAGGGAACCTACCTCAACATAATAAACACCATATATGACAAACCCACAGCCAACATCTTTCTCAATGGTGAAAAACTGAAACCATTTCCACTAAGATCAGGAACAAGACAAGGTTGCCCACTCTCACGGCTATTATTCAACATAGTTTTGGAAGTTTTAGCCACAGCAGTGAGAGAAGAAAAAGAAATAAAAGGAATCCAAATCAGAAGAGAAGAAGTAAACCTGTCATGTTTGCAGATGACATGAGAGTATACATAGAGAATCCTAAAGATGCTACCAGAAAACTACTGGAGCTAATGAATGAATTTGGTAAAGTAGCAGGATACAAAGTTAATGCACAAAAATTTCTTGCATTCCTATACACTAATGATGAAAAATCTGGAAGAGAAATTAAGGAAACACTACCATTTACCACTGCAACAAAAAGAATAACATACCTAGGAAAAACCTACCTAAGGAGACAAAAGACCTGCATGCAGAAAACTATAAGATACTGATGAAAGAAATTAAGGATGACATGAACAGACGGACAGATATACCATGTTTTTGGATTGGAAGAATCAACATTGTGAAAATGACTATACTACCCAAAGCAATCTATAGATTCAATGCAATCCCTATCAAACTAGCAATGGCATTTTTCACAGAGCTAGAACAAAAAATTGTGCAATTTGTATGGAAACACAAAAGACCCCGAACAGCCAAAGCAATCTTGAGAAGGAAAAATGGAGCTGGAGGAATTAGGCTCCCGGACTTCAGACTATACTACAAAGATACAGTAAACAAGACAGTATGGTACTGGCACAAAAACAGAAATATAGATCAACAGAACAGGATAGGAAGCCCAGAGATAAACCTACACACATATGGTCACCTTATCTTTGATAAAGGAGGCAAGAATATACAATGGAGAAAAGACAGCCTCTTCAGTAAGTGGTGTTGGGAAAACTGGACAGCTACATGTAAAAGAATGAAATTAGAACACTCCCTAACACCATATACAAAAATAAACTCAAAATGGATTAAAGACCTAAATGGAAGGCCAGACACTATAGAACTTTTAGAGGAAAACATAGGCAGAACACTCTATGACATAAATCACAGCAAGATCCTTTTTGACTCACCTCCTAGAGAAATTGAAATAAAAATAAACAAATGGGACCTAATGAAACTTAAAAGCTTTTGCACAGCAAAGGAAACCATAAGCAAGACAAAAGAACAACCCTCAGAATGGGAGAAAATATTTGCAAACAAAGCATCTGACAAAGGATTAATTTCCAAAATATACAAGCAGCTCATGCAGCTCAATATCAAAAAAACAAACAACCCAATCCAAAAATGGGCAGAAGACCTAAACAGACATTTCTCCAAAGAAGACATACAGATTTCCAACAAACCCATGAAAGGATGCTCAACATCACTAATCATTAGAGAAATGCAAATCAAACCCACAAAGAGGTATCACCTCACACCATTCAGAACGGCCATCATCAAAAAATCTACAAACAGGGGCTTCCCTGGTGGCGCAGTGGTTGGGGGTCTGCCTGTTGATGCAGGGGACACGAGTTCATGCCCCGGTCCGGGAGGATCCCATATGCTGTTGAGCGGCTGGGCCCGTGAGCCATGGCCGCTGAGCCTGCGTGTCCAGAGCCTGTGCTCTGCAGCGGGAGAGGCTGTGGTGGTGAGGGGTCCGCATACCGCAAAAAAAAAAAAAAAAAAAAATCTACAAACAATAAATGCTGGAGAAGGTGTGGAGAAAAGGGAACCCTCTTCACCGTTGGTGGGAATGTAAATTGATACAGCCATTATGGAGAACAGTATGGAGGTTCCTTAAAAAACTAAAAACAAAACTACCATATGACCCAGGAATCCCACTACTGGGCATATACCCTGAGAAAACCATAATTGAAAAAGAGTCATGTACCACAATGTTCATTGCAGCACTATTTAGAATAGCCAGGACATGGAAGCAACCTAGGTGTCCATCGAGAGATGAATGGATAAAGAAGATGTGGCACATGTATACAATGGAATATTACTCAGCCATAAAAAGGAACAAAATTGGGTCATTTGTAGAGACATGGATGGACCTAGAGTCTGTCACAGAGAGTGATGTAAGTCAGAAAGAGAAAAACAAATATCCTACGCTAACACGTATATATGGAATCTAAAAAAAAAAAAAAAAAAAAGGTTCTGAAGAACATAGGGGCAGGACAGGAATAAAGATGTAGATGTAGAGAATGGACTTGAGGACATGGGGAGGGGGGAGGGCAAGCTGAGATGAAGTGAGTGAGTGGCATGGACATATATACACTACCAAATGTAAAATAGATAGCTAGTGGGAAGCAGCCGCATAGCACAGGGAGATCAGCTCGGTGCTCTGTGACCACCTAGGGGGGTAGGATAGGGAGGTGGGAGGGAGACGCAAGACAGAGGAGATATGGGGATATATGTGTATGAATAGCTGATTCACTGTGTTATACAGCAGCAACTAACACAGCAATGTAAAGCAATTATACTCCAAGAAAGATGTTAAAAAAATAATAAAACAATAAAAAAAATTTTAAACAAAACAAAACAAAAAATAGAAGTGTATACATAAAGGAATGGGAAGAATTTGTAGTTTTTTTTTTTTACGGTCTACAACACAGATACCCGTATAATGTGCCTTCAATAACAATATGGCTCCTCTTATAATAAATAAAAACAAGTATAAGCAGTTTATATGAGGAAATTTTACCTAACATTTATCATTCATTAGGTTTGAGCCAGGAAGTGGCACATATTATTTTACATAATCTTCCCTCAAATGCATAATGTTAGGCATTAAGATCCCCACTTCAAAGCAAAATAAGTCAAGTTTTAAATAGAGGTGCTGTTCCCAGCACTGTTTGCTCTCATATCTACTGCTGGCCCTTTCCGTTTTCTGATCCCTGTCTTCAGGCCACGTTTCTCAAGCAACTATATCAGATATTTTCCAGGTTTGGCCAACAGGAGGCACTAGAAATACACTGAAAGGAAGGAGAAAAGAAAAGCAAGGACTTTTCTCTTTTCGCTTTTCTGCCTCAGGTTGTAAGTCTAACAACCGCTGCCTCTGATGTGAAGCTTCATCTCTCAGCAGGCAGGTGCACCTTACTTTCTTCTTTTGGGTTTATTGCACAGATTCTGGTAACAACACCTCCTCCCTTTGTTCCATGAAGAGGTAATAGAAGCTTCCTCTCCTGCTAATACCTCAGTTGCCTCATTCTCCATTGCTTGGGCCCCTCCACCTCTTTCATCGCCTGTGAATCCAAGTCCCTGTACAAAACCCATCTATATTATTTATGGCTAATATTTTATCTTCTTTTGCTAGACTCTGATTCACACAGAAGCTTTTCCAAATTCCCATAGATTTTTAGAGGTAAAAATATAGGCCCAGATTGCATTCCCATTCCATGCTGCCTCTTATGTGAAATATTTATGTGTAATACAATAAAACTTCTAAAAAATAATTGATGTCCCCAGAAAGATTAGAGCAGATACTGCTTCTATAAAATGAGAACAATATCATCTGAAATATGAATAAATATCAATTCAACAGTCTAAAGACAAATTCAAAGAAAGCCCTTGGGAAATAAAACAAAAAGTCAAAGAGATGGAAACTTGGAGAGGAAACATTTACAGATTACTATCCGCAAAGAAGATTTTAGAAATAATGTCATGTACATACAGCTTCTAGTTGATGAAGTGGTTTGGTGAAACTACCGTGCCCACAAGTAACACTTATAAAATCTGGAAAAAAGATTTAAAAAGCAACAACCACCACCCGTTTTGAAAGTAATTAAAAGTAGGAAGAATTTGGAGAAGGATGTCAACTGTACCAAGAGAGATGTGACATTCTGTGGCTTTTTTTTTTCTGCATGAGGTTATTCTTCAGACTACCTGAAAGGTGGTAGAAAGTTACAATCTCACTGGCTTGCGGTGTCAAAGGAAAGAGTTAAAGTCAGGAAGAACAGAGGGATGTTTAGAGGGGGAGATAAAAGGGAAGGAGGTATAGAAGGCAGAAGCGCTAAAACCTCATGTGTAATCTCTGGCTCTAAACCATGCGTCAGAGATCTTGGGAAATGTCAAGGCACCCAGTGAAGAAAGAGAAGCTGGAAACTGAGAGAACTGAGAAGAGGTTTTAGCTGATGTTTACACAGTGAGCGAGAAAGAGAGAGAGAGAGAGAGAGAGAGAGAGAGAGAGAGAGAGAGACCAGTGAACCAGCAACTGTGTGAATGAAATTTACAGGAATTACCCTGAGTGAAACAAGCCTAACACAAAAGAATGCATTTATTAACGTGAAGTTCTAGAACAGGCATAACTAATCTATGGTGAACAAAAGTCAGAAAAGTGGTTGCCTCTCTGCAGGAGTGGGAGTTGACTGGAAAGAAACATTATGGAAATGTTTTGTATCTTGAGACAGGGATAGGTTACATGGGTGCATGCACTTGTTAAGAGTACACACTTAAGATTTGTGTATTTCAATGTACAGAAAGTTTACTTCAAAATTTTTACATAAGGTAATAATATGCACAATAATATAACATTACATTTTAATACCTAGTCAATTTAGACACCATGCTAAGAAAATATTATCAAAGTTATCCAATTCAAATTAGACCACTTGAATACAGGGGAAAAAATAAAACTTTTAAAAGTTAGTTATTAACCCCTAAAATGACCTAGGACACAAACAGGTTTATAGGATCAAATGTTAAAAATATTTGTATCCCATATTACATACATTTTTCTAGAATGAAGAAAAACATGAAAGTTCCACTACACATTTTACAAAGCCTGCAAAACCTGCAATGCCCACACTGGAATAAAGTAGCAAAAATAAAAATATGTCAAAGTAAGTTACAAATTTAAATTCATAAGTTCTAATTAAAAATCAGAGGCCTTCATAACTGAGTCTATGGAGACTCAGAAATGCTACTAAATTCCAATAAATTAAAACACTGACCAACATTTCAGAGAAAATCATAAAGAAAAGTTTAGGTTATTTTGATTTTACTTTGACAAAATCATTTACATTTATAAATATAGTTCAATGTTATAATAGTTACTGAAATTTGTGTTATCACTATGATGCAGTTACTAGAAATCTTAACTATTAGAACTCAAAATGTATTAATTATTGCTCTTCTTATTGTCATTTTCCTAAAACCATAACATGCCAGAATTTTACTTTTTTTTTTTTTTTTTGCGGTACTCGAGCCTCTCACAGTTGTGGCCTCTCCCTTTGCAGAGCACAGGCTCCGGATGCGCAGGCTCAGCGGCCATGGCTCACGGGCCCAGCCACTCCGTGGCTTGTGGGATCTTCCCGGATCAGGGCACGAACCCGTGTCCCCTGCATCGGCAGGCGGGCTCTCAACCACAGCGCCACCAGGGAAGCCCCAGAATTTTACTTTTTGTTCACTCGCTACATGTTTGCTTGCTGAAAGTTATCACTGGGGTAGAACATTTTTTTTTTGCAAAATACTTTTGAGAATTTCTACACTTTTTCTAATGACCTTTTACTATTTTGATATTAAAACATATATCTTTCATTTATCATTTATCCTCTTTAATTTTTTTATCTGGTTGAAATATGAAAATGTTTCTCAATTGTTTTTGCATGATATCCCTGACTATTATTTCTAAAATAACCCCTCTCCCACCTTCACACCCTGTTTCTTTACTCTGATTTTATTTGCTTTTGTAGACCTTTATAACATTTATCACTAACTGGTACTTTATTTTTATTTATAATTTGTTTATTGTCTGTATCTCCCAATACCGTATAATCTCTGTGAGGTGCTGGGATCTTACTCATTTGGTTTCACTATTATATCCTGACAGATAAAATAAATCCTGACAGATAAAATAATTCCTGACATATAGTAGTTGATTCATTAATATTTCATTAATATTTATTGAATGAACTAATGATTTGGGCATTCTACAAATGCCCAAATTATTAACTCCTAAATGTCTACATCTTCTCTGATATCCAAAATTTTACTTTGCAATCTGTTTATTCTCCTACTGTATTTATCAGATGACTAGAATATCTGACAATCACAAGAGATAGAGTAAGTTTTACTATATGAACTACGATAGAAACCCAGTGTTAAAAGGAGAGGGATGTTTGAGTGGGAATTAACATAATTCATCAGATCAGTATTTTCTTTTCTTTTTGGTTCTTCCTAGGCAACCTCAAATGCTGACTCACATTATGAGTACTTATAATGAGTGTCCCTGCATTAGTAACACAACTCAGCAATATGTTAAAAAGCAATAAAAGACCAAGCTTAAATGAAACCATTTTAGTTCCAAAAATGTAAGGAAGATTCCACATTAGAAAATATATCAATATATTTCATCTCCTTAAAAGATTATGGAAGAAAAACAAAATATTCTCATCTAACTAGACAGTTAAAAAACATACTTGAGTACATGAAGAAATCTAGTTAGTTCAAGGATGACAAGAGTCAATATTGTAAAGACCTTTTCCTCCTTAAATTGATCTCTGCATCCAAAGCAAATCCTAATCAAATCCCAATGGGATTTTTCATGAAGTTTGATAAAGTGTTTTAACATTCATATGGAACAGAAAATGCATAAGAATAGCAGAGCCTATCAAGAGGTACAAAGTTCCAGTTATAAAAGAAATAAGTCATGGGGATGTAATGAGCAGCATGGTGACTATAGTCAGTAAGACAGGAATAAAGACACAGACCTACTAGAGAGTGGACTTGAGGATATGGGGAGGGGGAAGGGTGAGCTGTGACGAGGCGAGAGAGTGGCATGGACATACATACACTACCAAACGTAAGATAGATAGCTAGTGGGAGGCAGCCGCATAGCACAGGGAGATCAGCTCGGTGCTTTGTGACCGCCTGGAGGGGTGGGATAGGGAGGGTGGGAGGGAGGGAGATGCAGGAGGGTGGAGATATGGGAACATATGTATATGTATAACTGATTTACTTTGTTATAAAGCAGAAACTAACACAGCATTGTAAAGCAATTATACTCCAATAAAGACGTAAAAAAAAATAATATTGTATTGCAAATTTGAAAGTTGCTAAGAAAGTAAATCTTAAAAATTCTCATCACAAGAAAAAATATTTGTACCTCTGTATGGTAACAGATGGCAACTAGACTTATTGTGGAGATCATTTTGTAAATTATGCAAACATTGAATCATTATGTTGCACACCTGAAACTAATATTATGTTGTATGACAATTATACTTCAATAAAAAATAGAATAAGATAGCTAATATTTCAGTATAAATGAGATTAGTTTGATCAGAAACAAAAAATTATTTAAAAGTTTAATTAAAGGATTGTAGTATAAGTGTAAACTGCATACAAACTGATCATTAGAACAGATAAGAGAGTCCATTAATAAATTCTCTTGCACTTGAAAATTCAGTTAATGGTTGACAGTGAAGAGTGAGACATCTGTTATACAACCCTAAGAGGTGAGTCCATATTGACGGCTATGTGAATGGTGCCCCCTAGTGAGCTGGACCGTGCACTACCTGCAGGATCACACAAGAAACCTCTGTCTTAGGAAAGGAGTAAATTAGTCCTTTACATGGTTTAGGATCACTTAGTCATAAATTTGAAAAAATAAAATAAAATTGACCAACACTTCATACATTTAGACAAATAAGTAAGTGATTTAAGCACACAGTCTTAAAAGAGAACTTCAAAAAGTTTAAAAGAAATTGTATGAGAATACTGTATGATTATAATGTTAGTATAAAGAAGCTGTCTGTAAAAAGACACAAAAAGCAAAATCAATACAGGAAAAAAATTTAAAAATTCAACTGAATCAAACTTCACTTCTGTGAAAAACTATCTCATAAACACATCAAAAGACAAGTAAAGTGCTGAGAAAAAATATATGCTGGAATATATCAAATTGTCCAAAATATGTACAGAACCTCTTCAAATAAATCTGAAAAGCCTATAATTTTTAAAAGTTCCACAATTTAAGAATCCTTTCAAAGAAAATACAAATTGTAAATAAAAATTTAAAAAATACTTAATCTAACTGCTAATTAGGAAAATTTAAACTGTGAGGAAACTTTTTTACAAAATAGGTTAGCAGGTTTTTAAAAAAAATATTATACATGTTGTCAGCAAGTTGATATATATATTCTCATAAAATGCTGCTTGGATTGAAATTTGATAAAGTATAATTTTATATTTCTATTAAAAGCAGGTTTATATAAACTATCATTAATCCATATCATAAAGATTATAGAAAATGGACTATAGCTCTGTACACTAACCAGAAAGATTTTCAAATTTTACACTACTTGAAAGCAATTTTTAAAAAATTGTATTATATTACACAATTAAAATGAAGTACATAAATCCATGAAACAAATACATAACTACGTATTTATATAACATACATATACATGAAGCAAGGATAGAGATGATAAAATATAAGTTACATAAAATATAATCTCCATCCTTACTTTAGTAGATGAAGGTATACAAGAGAAGAGGGGCGTTTATTATATCTAAATCATTTAAAGGTCTTTTTATGAGAAGTTATTCCCAAGCAACTTCTGTAATTTGCAATATATAAAACTGTAAAATAATATGAATTAAATTATGTCATTACTGTGTGAAATACCTTTTAAATTAAATTTACTTTGTTACTTCAGATTTTGATATTTTTCTTGCTTTCTTCAGTGAATTATATTTTAAATCAATTTAGTGCTTCACTAACATTTTCTCTACCTTTCACTAGGCTGAGCTTGCCAGAGTGCAGATAGGGTACCAATATTGCCTCTGAGT